>NC_086172.1:175022347-175727347 GCF_023053635.1 Elgaria multicarinata webbii | reverse complement strand
GAAGGATCCGCCCTTCACCTCGATCCTCTTCGCCATGCTCCGCCGGCCCCCCCAATCCTCTTCGCCTCCGCCTTAAGGGCAGGCGAAGCCCCCCGCTCCGCTTCTAATTCGCCGGTCCGATTAGAAGCAGAGCACATCCCTATTATAAAGCGCTTTAAAGCAGTAGTGTAGATCCTGCCCGGGTCAAGACTTCTCTCTTCTCCCAAGCATTTAACAGCATATGTTGAGTTTTTATCTGACCCCAGAATAGTTGTTTTAAATGGATATTGTCTGTTTTTATGCTTCTTATGGGGTTTTTTATTTTGTTTTTTAGTTTTAGTGTTGGTTTTTAGTGTTCACTGTTTTAATCTTTGTAAACCACCCAGAGACCTTCAGCTATGGGGTGGTATGTAGATGATGATCATAGAATCATAGAATCATAGAATAGCAGAGTTGGAAGGGGCCTACAAGGCCATCGAGTCCAACCCCCTGCTCAATGCAGGAATCCACCCTAAAGCATGATGATGATGATGATGATGATGATGATGATAGTAGTAGTAATAATAATAATAATAATAATAATAATAATAATAATAATAATAATAATAATAATAAAGCCCTCATTGACAAGTAAGAAAAATCTTCCCATCGTGTGCCCATGCCTGTGTGCTGGGATCCTTATGGTCCCTTCTAACTCAACATTTCTATGATCCTTCAATGAGACATGAGGAGAAGCAAACATGGCAGGTCCCTGGGCTGTTGAAAAGCTAAGTCAGCTTTTCCCAACCTGATGAGTTGAACTGAAATCCTCCTCATTCCCAGCCAACCATGGCCATTGGAGGGTACCAGGGTGGGGGAGGCTAAGCCAGGCCAGCCTTGCCCAGCGTTCTCTCATATAGACCCAGGTCAGCTTGGTGCTTTAATTGGGCCACCTCAAATATATGGGTCAATGACACCTGGAAGTTAAGAAGAAGCAATCCTTTGAGTACAGAGGAGAGAGAGAAGGAGAGAGAGAGAAGGAGAGAGAGAAAGAGAGAGAGTGAAGGAGAGAGAGAGAAGGAGAGAGAGAAGGAGAGAGAGAGAAGAAGAGAGAGAAAGAGAGAAGGAGAGAGAGAGAGAGAGAGAGAGAGAGAGAAGGATAGAGAGAGAGGGAGAGAGGGAGAGAAAGAGAGAGAAAGAGAAGGAGAGAGAGGAGAGAGAGAAGGAGAGAGAGAGGAGAGAGAGAGAAAGAGAGAGAGAGAAGGAGAGAGAGAAGGAGAGAGAGAGAAGGAGAGAGAGAAAGAGAGAGAGAGAGAAGGAGAGAGAGGAGAGAGAAAGAGAGAGAGAAGGAGAGAGAGAAAGAGAGAGAAGGAGAGAGAAAGAGAAACATCTCAGGTGCGGACAGAGCAGTCTTCTCAAAGATGGTTCCACTGGGGAAATCAAGAGGGCATGTAGAGCTTCTACCAAGAACAGCATTGCATGGATCACGCTGGGTCAGGGCACCATCCCTAAGGTAGAACTGTGTCATCTCTCATGCTCCCACTGGAGGAATCCACTTTGGAGGAGGAACTAGAGCTTCCAGAGACAAATAGTATCAAGGTGTAGCCCAAGCCAGGAGACCAGGATGAGGCGTGGGTCCATCCCCACAAGGGAATTCCACTTCTGAGATGAAGGTTGAATGACCACCTGGCCCCCAAGAACTATAGCATCTCAAGAAGCAGGCCAGAACAAACACAGGGAGAAGGAGTGCCCAGTTGCAAAGGAAGGCTCGTCACGAGTAAAGAGGTCCTCCTCATTATTATTATTATTGAATAATGTTTTTATTATTGTGTGATTCTGGTTACGAGGGTCAACTAATGTATCGCATATATACATTTGGAGTCTATATATATATATATATATATATATATATATATAATTACGAAATAATACAAATTTATACAAGCCTGGGTAAAAATATTTAACATTAGTTAGTTAATTTGATTTCATTTAAATTCCATTCAATACAATTCCACTTAGGGCACCCCGAGACTAAGGCCGTAGCTAGACCTAAGGTTTATCCCAGGATTGTCCTGGGGTCATACCTGTTCATCTAAGTGCCACACAGGGCATCCAGCGCTCAGGTAGGGACGAACCCGGGATGATCCTGGGATAAACCTTAGGTCTAGCTACGGCCTAACTCTCTTTGCCCTTCCACCTATGTTTTCCATATTTCTAAGTGTGCCGGTGCGGGTGTTCTCCCACTTTCTTCTTTATTTGTATAATTAATAAATCCCTACCATACCCCCTCAAATTTATCTTCACTTTGTTGTCCTCCTACTTTCTCCTCATGAAACTACTGATCCATGGGGGCAGAGGGAAATTCAAGACTCAACTGCTTGGTCAGCCTGCTTCGTCAGTTTGCATCACCGCAGCTAAAGCAGAGCCATCGCCACCGGTTTTAATGTGGAATTACATTCGATGAGCACACAAGCACCATTTATTCTCCCCCCCCCCCCTCTTTTTGGGAAGGCACGAAAAGGAGTGATCCAAGTCCTCTCACTGTTGGTGCAGCCCTCAAGTTGCTCAGGGAAACCCGACTTTGTTTCTAGCTTTCTTGAACGGTTGTCAAGTTCTGGCCTTTACCGTCTGCTGCGACACCCCCTCCAGGTGTCTCTCTCTCTCTCTCTCTCCATCAGTCTCATAACATTGCCAGCGCAAGTCAGCGTCCGCTCCTGCTGCGCCACTCCCCTTGTTTCAAGCTAAGTGATCTTCGCATTGATTGTTTCTAAGGTGCTACGACACTCCTCTGCAGGCCTGTTAGCCTGCGAAATCTCTCTGCTAGCAGGGGCAATCGCTGGAAGCTATGTCCCACGGAGCTCAAGAGCTAAACTGAAGTTCTATTTCACATTTATCCAAATGAGAAGCCTTAAACCGGCCTCATGTACACACATCCAGACAAAACTCTGCAGCGATACGATTAAAATTCTGCACTAGGAAAACCTGGGTTCTGCAATGTGAAAAAATATACATATCTATCAGATTTGCGTGTGTGCGCTTATAAAGGGATTCTCTGTCTCTTTGCTGTGCAGAAAAGCCCTAGAAGGGGAGAGCATCCATTTGAATAGCTTGGGAGAAGCATCAGGACAATAAACGGGAAATACTTCATAGGGATGGGCAAATGAGCAACGTTCGAGATCGCCAGATTTCTCCAAACATGGTCTTGGTCCTCACCTCGGTCCACTTTCATGTTTGTGATTGCGTTTGCTCTGCGCAAATGGGAAACTGGCACAAATCAATCACTGATCAAACATAGGGTGACCCTATGAAAAGGGTGACAGGGCTCCTGTATCTTTAACAGTTGCATAGAAAAGGGAATTTCAGCAGATGCCATTTGTATATAGGGAGAACCTGGTGAAATTCCCTCCACACTAGTTAAAGCTGCAGGAGCCCTGTCCTTTTTGTATCTGGTCAAGAGGGCAGGGCTCCTGCGGCTTTAACTGGTGTGATAAAGAGGGAATTTCACCAGGGGCTGCATGCCTACAAATGACACCTGCTGAAATTCCCTTTTCAATGCAACTGTTAAAGATACAGGAGCCCTATCCTCCTTTCCATAGGGTCACCCTATCCAAAATTAAGATATACAGAATGTTGTGTTTTTTATTGCCCATGGGCCAAAAGGTTGTTTTAGGGTGGATTCCTGCATTGAGCAGGGGGTTGGACTCAATGGCCTTGTAGGCCCCTTCCAACTCTGCTATTCTATGATTCTATGATCACAGTGAGTGCATTATTGTAGAAAGGTGTGTCATTTAAAAACACAAACAAAATAATCCCTATCAAACAAGAGATTTGTGCAACTTTATCCAAGTTTCAAATTCTCTGAAACTGAATTTGGCCCTCAAGCTGAAAGAGGTGGGAAATGTCCAATTCAAAGGCAAAGTGGGTGGGGCCAAAAAGAAAAAAACCAGCATATGGTAGCTTAATGCCTTTAAAAATTTGAGATTTTAATAATGTATTTTTTATGTTTTTAATCAGTTTTATGTATTTTATATTTTGTATTCAGTGTTGTTCCCCGCCTCGATCCAGAGGGAGAGACGGGTAAGAAATAATAATAATAATAATAATAATAATAATAATAATAATAATAATAATAATTCATACTGCCAGCAAGTAAAGCCTTAGGAGAGGCATTTCAACTTTCCAGAATGGGGAAAACACAGTAGAAAAAGCTGAAAACCAACAACAACTGGTGGATAGAGAGAAGGGGTGGGGCCAAAGAAGAGGGCGTGGCCTTCTGGGGAGGGTGTGGCCTTTCCTCACCCCTGCATTTAGGGCTGCATTTTCTATTAGGAAAGCTGAAAAATCGATTCTGCCTGCCATCACCCCCACTCCTACACAACGCCCCCACCACTGCTATTTATTTATTTATTTATTACATTTCTATACCTCCCAATAGCCGAAGCTCTCTGGGCGGTTCACAAAAATTAAAACCATGAAAAGCATAAAAACACTCAACAATTTAAAAACATGAATACAAAATACAATATAAAAAGCACAACCAGGATTAAAACCACACAGCAAAAATTGATATAGGTTAAAATGTAGAATTAAAACAGCAAAGTTTAAATTTAAGTTAAATTAAGTGTTAAAAGGCTGAGAAAATAAAAAGGTCTTCAGCTGGCGACGAAAGGAATACACTGTAGGCGCCAAGCAAACCTCTCTGGGGAGCTCGTTCCACAGCCGGGGTGCCACAGCAGAGAAGGCCCTCCTCCTGGTAGCCACGTGCCTCACTTCCTTTGGCAGGGGCTGGCGGAGAAGAACCCCTGTAGATGATCTTAAGGTCCGGGCAGGTACATATGGGAGGAGGTGTTCCTTCAAATAACAGGGCCCCAAGCCGTTTAGGGCTTTGAATGTTAGTACCAGCACTTTGAATTGGGCCCAGACCTGGACTGGCAGCCAATGAAGGCTGTAGTTTATTGTCCTGGGGTCAAACCTGTTCATCCAAGTGCCACATAGGGCATCCAGAGCTCAGGCAGGGACGAACCTGAGATGATCCTGGGATAAACCTTAGGTAGGGTGACCAACTGTCAGGATTTCCCCGGATTTGTCCTGGTTTTTGTTCTTTCCATGGTGTCAGGGGGGATTTTCTATAATTTTCAATAATGTCCTGGAATGACACACCTTCCCCTTTAAGGCTGCCATTAGCATGGCAGGAGGGAATGACGTGCTTTCTTGAGGCACATCATTCCCCCACCCCGAGCTCCAATTGAGGTCTTAAAGGGGAAAGTGGGCCATTCGTGGACATTATAGAAAAGGCCCCAATTGGAGTGGATGGTGGTGGTGCAGAATGAAATCCTTTCCCCTCCTCCACTCCAATCGGGTTCTTTAAGGTGGCGGGGGAATAACGTACTTTCTGCAGGACTCAGAAAGCTGCTTCCCCACACACACACTAGGTGTCCTCTTTTTTGGTTTCCCAAATATGGTCACCCTACCTCAGGTCTAGCTACGGCCGAAGTTGTAGAAGGACTGGTGTGATATGGTCTTGCCGGCCAGTCCCTGCTACCACAAAGCCTCAGTGGGAACCGCACAGGTCGATCTCTGGAAAGAACTGGTTTGAGCTTCCTGTCTGTGATCTCGTTTGGGTTTCTCTGCGTTTTCCTGGGCTCATCTGCAACTCAGCGGAGTCAGTGAGGCGCAGAGCCCAGCAGGAGCAACAATGAATAAAGGGGACCGTTTTCTCACCAGCCCACAGTGCGGCGTCAATCAGAGAAGGAATAAAGCAGAAGGCAGAACGTGGGGAAAGCGAGGCACAAAACCTTGTAGAGGGAAGGCGGCAAAGTCCCGCTCCGTATCACAGAGCCCGTCTTTCAAAGACAAAAATGAGCTGCCCACAAACTGCGACAAACAAAGAAGCAACAACCAGCACAAAAAGTAACAGAAAGAAAAGATGAGAAGCCACACACACACACACACACACACACACACACACACACACACACAGCCAAAAAATTAATGAAATTGGTCTGCCCTCCCTGCAGCATTCTCTCCGGTAGAGCCAGGTCAGCTTAGTGCTTTCATTGGATCGCCGAAGGAACCTCAAAAATGTGGAACAACGGTGTTGTTATAAATATTGTGGAATACGAACCAATGGAGCCAAATTTAAAAAAAAACCATCCGGATGCAGGTTTTCAAAAGGAAAGTTTATTTCCACCTCAGGTACCAAAAATCTCTTTGTACAAAGGTCCCTCTCCCTTGTCAATGTAAGGGAAAGGGCCCGGAACAGAAGTTTACGTTTCATTTTATACAAGGGGGAAACATTGTATGCCAATAATTGGTTGCTTGCTCAGATCGTCACAGCTGATCTTCCTCTTTGTTTTCTTGACATGCCCAGATGGGTGAGAGACCCTATTGACTTTGCAAACTCCATTATCACATGATTCCCTTAGTAATGAATCCTGGGACCTTCCTGTCACGTATTCCATTGTCTTTCACTAATCCCTGTCCACCACTCCCTCCCTGGTTCCCCCCCCCTCACAATGTCCCCTGGGACATTCCTGTCCCACCTTGCCTACATGGCAGAAACCTTCCTGCTTCACCCTCCTTTGGCGCCTGACATTCCTTTCGATGGGCGAGATTCCCACCTCTTATTTCTCTCCCTGGTTTTCCACTGAGCCATGGGGAAAGGAAATAAGAGGTGTGTGGGTGGGTGTGGGTGTGTCAAGCGCCTGGTGATTTAACCAGCGGCTAGGGCTCGTCTTTACCCCTGAGTAAGCCACCTTACCCAAATAGGTAAATGGGACTTTTCTCTCCTACCTGGGAGTAGGGATTCTATTCTACTCATCTAAATCACTTAGAAATCACCCAAGGGTGGCATTTTGGGAAAGGGAAATGAGGGATCTTGGAAGAAGAGATGGGCGAAGGGAGTAGTGGGAAATCAGTTATTTTTCCATAACAGTGTTCACAAGGAAGAAGGATCAGTCCATTTAGAGCAAATGTAGCAGATGAGGGATTTCGTGTGTGGACGGATCTGTCTCCCCAAAGATGGGCGCGCTGGGGAAATTGAAAGTGCAGATAGAGCTTCTACCCATCGCTGTGAGAAGGAGCACCCAGTTGTGGAGGAAGTCTCCTGATGAATAAAGGATTCCTTTACTCCAGGCTATAAGACTCAGTGCGACATCAACGACCCTTTATGCTAGGCCCGTCGCATAAACCCTCCTCAGGCCAAGTGCCACCACTTGAAAACCCGAGAGAGAGAGTTAAATAAAACTTTTCCCCTGGCTATGACGGAAACAGGTTTAATATAGGATCTGCTCTAAATACGCTGTGGGTATAATCTGGTGTGGGTGTTTGATAACTGTAAGGCAGGTAAATAAAACTTGATTTTGATCTTGCTTTTATACTGTTAGTTTCACTCTGCCCTGTGCCTGTTTGGTGCATTCTCTTCCCCTTCTTATTGTTTTATTATGATTCTATTAGAATGTAAGCCTATGCGGCAGGGTCTTGCTATTTTATTGTTTTACTCTGTACAGCACCGTGTACACTGATGGCGCTATATAAATAAATAATAATAAGCTGACATGTGGTATTTGGTAGCTATCAGAATAATAATAAGTTTATTGTTATTCAAAAGCTTTAAACCAAAATATAATACTCTCAATCCTGCCTAATCTAAACTCCACACACACCAGCCACCTCACTCTCTTTACACCAATCCCAAATCCCTAGAATCCAAATTCTTCTTACTCTACAACTAAACAACTCTCCTCACACACACTCCAACTCTCAAACTCACATCTCACAAACTCCCAACACTCTCCTTATATACTCCTTCCCCCCCCCCCGCACCTATTACCTCATAAACCACACCCACTCAGTTCTAACATTCCCTACTTACTTACCAGACATACTAACCTAGATATATACAATTGTGGGGTAACGCCACACTCAGGCCTTTGCTAGAACTAGGGGGAAATCTGGGGGAGAGGAGGGGAGACCTTGTGCTATGAATAACGCGAGATCTCGCCCTCGTTTACACTTGAGGCGCGACGAGTTCAAGAAGAGAGCCGTTGCGTCCGCCATTTTTTTAATTTTTAAAGGAGCCAGCACACGAGCGCTTGAGCGACTCAGGTAGGGTTTTTTTTTTAATAATAAAAAAATAGATTCCCCACTCCCCCCACCCTAGCCTCGATGGGCACAGCGCTCCCGGCTATGCGCAAGTAACTGCGCAGAGCCGGGGTGAAGCCGGGGAAATGGACCACACCTTCCACGGTCTCGGGCCGTGGAAAAACCGGGCCCAAAGGGGTAGCCTATATCCCGGGGCCAGGCAGGGTTGATCCCTGCCTGAGCTCAGGTTCCCCTGTGCATCATCTGGATGCACAGGGGCGATCCCGGGTATCACCTCGGGATATAGGCTGGTCTAGCAAAGGCCTCAGTTTGTACTCATCCTTGCCTGGTGGTATGCTCTTAGAGTGAACCCTACTGGCTTAGATCCTGGCCTCTCTTTGACTCTGTGTTAGAACCTTTCCAGCCTTGGCTTCCCCATAAAGAAGACGCCATGTGCCGAAACCTTACAAGTCACCAACAGTGACTCTGTGGAAAACCCCATAGAAGTCGACCTGGCACAGGGAAGGAACTATGACTGTGAGTGTTGAATGTCCGCACAACAGGATGTTAAGTGAAAATTCTATTAACACAGCATCTCCTTTTTCTTGGGTTGCTGCCTGTGGTGTTCCCACCTTTCTTCAGTGAGAATTCCTCCACTATTACTCCCCAGCAGGAACCACCTTCTCTCATACATACATGATTTCGTTGCCACCAGGGCCTTTATTAAGGCTGAGGTCCAACCCTTTACTCTGTCCTCAAGCTGTAAGGACTCATAGGTTTTATTCTTTATCCTTCATTACTTCCCCCTTACATAGCCAAGAGCAGAAGGCATAGGATTTTATAAACAAAAAAGCTGTATTAATTTCAATAATAATTTGTTGAATGATGAACACGTAACTCTTAAATGACTCTATCGATACAGGTTCTTTCATACATAATACTCCAAAATCACTCTCTCAAACAATCCCTGTACAATCACCACAAACATGTCCTTCTCTCTTACTCAACCCTATAATCCTAACTCTGAATTTATTTATTTATTTATTTATTTATTATCTGTTTTTATGCTTTTATGGTTTTAAAGTTTGTATATTGATTTTTAATGATTAATATTTTAATCTTTGTAAACCACCCAGAGAGTTTTGGCTATGCAATGGTATAGAAATGTAATAAATAAATAAATAAATAAATGATTATGGTTGATTTCTACCCCCATTTGAAGTCGTAGAATCATAGAATCATAGAATAGCAGAGTTGGAAGGGTCCTACAAGGCCATCAAGTCCAACCCCCTGCTCAATGCAGGAATCCACCCTAAAGCATCCCTGATAGATGGTTGTCCAGCTGCCTTTTGAAGGCCTCTAGTGTGGAAGAGCCCACAACCTTCTTAGGTAACTGATTACATTGTGGTAATGCTTTAACAGTCAGGAACCTGAGACTTCTTCGAAGGAAAAATAAAAAATTCACAGAACAGGTGAAAGAGCAGAAGATATAAACACTTTGGCAACCTGCATTGCTTTTGGAGTTACCAGCTGAGAGAACAGTCAAATCAATGCTAAATTTGAAAACAGGCTTTTCCCCATAAGCACCTTGCAATAAAAAAGGGTGGAGGTTTTTTTTTTTAGCATCAACGTAGGTCAATGGTAACCCTTCCAATTAATACAGCTGGCATTGTCATCATTTATGCCACTATTAAATTATCTGAGATTTTGCAGTAGAGTAATTGAGGCCGCCTTGGTTGCTTGCTATTTCTTTTGATAACGAGCACCTCTCTCTTAATCCAATTAGCATGATATCATGAAGAGGCAGAGAATGAGGACATTATAGCCAGGCGAAAAGCCCCAAAGAAGTTAGACAGGGCAGGACTGAATACAAGAAGGTTGCACACATACAACTCACTTCACCCGACAAGATCTCCTGCACCCACACTCAAACTGCTGCCAAAACAAATTTGGAGAAGAAAGTTCATCCCTACAATTCTTGGAACTTTGAATTAGGCAGAAGTGCTGGGGGAAATGGATTAATTTGTGGTTTTTAAAAAATGATACGCGCTCCTAGAATAATGCACTCGCTGTGATGTGTGAAAAGGGAGCTTCGGCTATTGGGCGGTATAAAACTGCAATAAATAAATAAAACGGCCTTTTTGCCCATGCGCATTCAAAAATACAACATTCTGTGTATCTTAATTTTGGATAGGGTGACCATATGGAAAGGAGGACCGTGCTCTTGCATCTTTAACAGTTGTGTTGAAGGGGGAATTTCAGCAGCCGTCCTTTGTAGGCATGCAGCACCTGGTGAAATTTATTTATTTATTTATTACATTTATATACCGCCCCAGAGCCGAAGCTCTCTGGGCAGTTTACACAGTTAAAAATGGTAAATTCCCTCTTCATCACAACAGTGATGCCCTCCTTTGTATCTGGTCACTCAGGATAGGGCTCCTGCAGCTTTAACTGTTGTGATGAAGAGGGTATTTCACCAGGTGCTGCATGCATACAAATGACACCCGCTGTTAAAGATACAGGAGCCCCTGTCCTCCTTTCCATATGGTCACCCTACCCACCCCTGCAAAGTGAGACCGACGGGGGCAGTCCAGAAAGCAGGCCGGAGGACACACTTTCTCGCCTGCCTCCCACCCCAAGCCTGGAAAAGCCATTCGCTTAAGAGCGGCGTTCCCAATTGTACGCGCCGGGTTTAATGTGAAATGTGGTGTGAGTTTGAGAGGGTTGGTTTGCTCAGAGACAAGGAACAGCTGTAACCCCAGGGGTTGTTTTTGCTGTTTATCCAGCGCGGGGTCGAGAGGCTGCCGTTGTCTCCCTGTGGGTGTCCCTGGAAGTAGGTAGGAGAATGCTGAGAATTCAGCAGAAATTAAGCCCTACAAAGCAGCTCTTTGATTAGATTACAACGAGCCTCATTTAGCCGTAGGTGCACGAGGCTCTTGTTAAATAAGGCCATGGGGGCGGGGGGGGAAGGAGGTGCTGGATCTTTCCCAGATAACGTGCTCTCCTGCCTGCAGTCCTGAGCCATGTAAATTCTCCCGAGGCGTCTTGGCAAGAGACACTGGTGGCATTCGGTAGCTGCAGACAGGCGATTCCCACCCGCCGCTTGTTCCTGCCATGGCATAGTTCCAGCTTCAACAACTTGACCCCAAGTATAGGCAACAAGGGACCCTTGGTATAGGGTGGGGAGAAGCGGGAGGAGACCCCCTTCTACTTCCCCCGTTCCTAGAATCATAGAATCATAGAATAGCAGAGTTGGAAGGGGCCTACAAGGCCATCGAGTCCAACCCCCTGCTCAATGCAGGAATCCACCCTAAAGCATCCCCGACAGATGCTTGTCCAGCTGCCTCTAGGGTGGGAGAGCCCACAACCTCCCCAGGTAACCGATTCCATTGTCGTACTGCTCTAACAGTCAGGGAGTTTTTCCTGATGTCCAGCTGGAATCTGGCTTCCTTTAACTTGAGCCCGTTATTCCGTGTCCTGCACTCTGGGAGGATCGAGAAGAGATCCTGGCCCTCCTCTGTGTGACAACCTTTTAAGTATTTGAAGAGTGCTATCATGTCTCCCCTCCATCTTCTCTTCTCCAGGCTAAACCTGCCCAGTTCTTTCAGTCTCTCTTCATAGGGCTTTGTTTCCAGACCCCTGATCATCCTGGTTGCCCTCCTCTGGACACGCTTACACCCTCCTCTCCTAATCATTACAACCTAATTATTATCATTACACCCTAATCATTACACCCTAATAATAATAATAATAATAATAATAATAATATTCCTAATAATTACACTCTCCTCTCCTAATCATAAAGAAATTATTATTATTATTATTATTATTATTATTATTATTATTATTAATTTATTTATTTGTTTATATAGCACCATCAATGTACATGGTGCTGTACAGAGTAAAACAGTAAATAGCAAGACCCTGCCGCATAGGCTTACATCCCCTATTTTGTTTAACATATACATGAAGCCGCTGGGGGAGGTTATCTGGAGATGTGGACTGAGGTGTCATCAATATGCGGATGATACCCAGCTCTACCTTTCCTTTTCATCAAACCCAGGTGAGGCAGTGGCTGTTCTGAACCAGTGCCTGGGCACGGTAATGGACTGGATGAGAGCTAACAAACTGAGACTCAATCCAGACAAGACGGAGGTACTGTTAGCGGGTGGTTCATCTGTCCGGCGAGGTGATGTTTGCCCTGTCCTGGATGGGGTTGCACTCTCCCTAAAGGATCGGGTCCGTAGTTTGGGGGTGCTCTTGGATCCAGAACTGTCACTTGAGGCACAGGTGAACTCAGTGGCAAAGAGCACCTTTTATCAGCTTAGGCTGATATACCTTATCTGGACGGAGATAGCCTAGCTACAGTGATCCATGCTCTGATAACCTCTCGTTTGGATTACTGCAATGCGTTATATGTGGGGCTGCCTTTGAAAACGGTCCGGAAACTTCAACTGGTACAAAACAAGGCAGCGCGGTTACTAACAGGGACTGGCCGACGAGACCACATCACACCAGTCCTTTTCCAGCTTCATGGGCTGCCAGTCCAGGTCCAGGCCCAGGCCCGATTCAAAGTGCTGGTATTAACATTTAAAGCCCTAAACGGCTTGGGGCCAGGCTATCTGAAGGAACGCCTCCTCCCGTATGTACCTGCCCGGACCCTAAGGTCATGCTCAGGGGTCCTTCCCCGCAAGCCCCTGCCAAAGGAAGTGAGGCAGGTAGCTACCAGGAGGAGGGCCTTCTCTGCTGTGGCACCCCGGCTGTGGAATGAGCTCCCTAAGGAGGTTCGCCTGGCACCTAAGCTATATTCTTTCAGACACCAGGTGAAGACCTTTCTATTCTCTCAGCATTTTAATAGTCTATCAATTCAATTTTAACTTTGCTGTTTTAAATTTGTATTTTAAATTTGTGTTTCTGCACCGCTGCTGACTTTATCCTAGTTGTGCTTTTATATTGTATTTTATATCATGTTTTTATACTGTTTGTTTTATACTTTGAATGGTTTTAATTGTTGTAAACTGCCCAGGGAGCTTTGGCTATTGGGCAGTATAGAAATGTAATAAATAAATAAATAAAATCAACAGAGTGGTGAAATTGACTAGACCGACAGTGTCGAACCTCTTTCAGCTGGAGGGCCAGATGCAATTCCAGAGAAGCTCTCAGGGGCCGTGTCCCCAGGGTGGGCGGGGCCAAAGGCTATGGGGCGGGGCCAAAAATCCCAGCCTATTTTAAGCTCTTACTGCCAGTAACAAAGTATTAAAAGAGACGCATTTCAGCCTTTTACGTGTTTTATCGTTTATTGTTGTTCCCTGCCTCGATCAAAGTGGAGAGGCAGGTAAGAAATAAATTTATTATTATTAATTTATTATTTTATAATGGGGGGGCAACTTGTGCAAACACCAGGAAGCCACCAGAGGATCAGCAGCTGAGGGAAAGGGATGATGCCAAGGAATGGGGAATGTTTGGGGGGTCAGGTTGGGATTTGGCCCATGCGCTGGAGCTTCAACACCTCTGGACTAGATCAAATCAACGGAACTTCTAGACAAAGCATTTTCTGGCTTTCAATGGGTTTTTGCCCCCTTTATTTTAATCTTGCATTGTTAACTGCTTCAAGATGTCTTTTAGCTGTGCAAAGCAATCATCCCAGAGTGCAGGACACGGAATAACGGGCTCAAGTTAACGGAAGTCAGATTCCGGCTGGACATCAGGAAAAACTTCCTGACGGTTAGAGCAGTATGACGATGGAACCAGTTACGTAGGGAGGTGGTGGGCTCTCCCACACTAGAGGCCTTCAAGAGGCAGCTGGACAACCATCTGTCAAGTATGCTTTAGGGTGGATTCCTGCATTGATAAATGGATTAAATAAATAAATAGAAACATACATAAATAACTGACCAGTAGTGGCTGGTGGGTCCGATGTCAGCGAGGCGGTGAATCTCATAAAATCATAGAATCATAGAATAGCAGAGTTGGAAGGGGCCTATAAGGCCATCAAGTCCAAACCCCTCCTCAATGCAGGAATCCACGTTAAAGCATCCCTTACAGATGGTTGTCCAGCTGCCTCTTGAAGGCCTCTAGTGTGGGAGACCCCACAACCTCCGTAGGTCACTGGTTCCATTGTCGTACAGCTCTAACAGTCAGGAAGTTTTTCCTGATGTCCAGCTGGAATCTGGCTTCCTTTAACTTGAGCCCGTTATTCCGTGTCCTGCACTCTGGGAGGATCGAGAAGAGATCCTGGCCCTCGTCTCCTCCAGGTTTCTCTCAAAGCCCTTAAAGTCCTGGCTGGTTCTGTCTAGAACATGGAGCAGAGTCACTGCCCCACTGGTATCAGAGCCACCAGCCTCCACTGCAGCTGAGGACTCTGCAGTAATACCCCCAAATCTCTGGAAAAGGGTTTCTTGCACAAAGTCAGGGGCCATGGCTAGACCAGGCCTATATCCCGGGATCATCCCTGTGCATCCAAATGACACACAGGGGATCCCTGGAGCAGGCAGGGACGAGCCCTCCATTTGCCTGGGATAATCCTTAAGTCAACCTAAGACCAGAGTCTTTGAGTCCGACCGCGTAGGTGGGGTGCCTGACAAAACGCATTGCACACATTCCGGAGCCTGGCTGCTTTGCAGACGGCTGGGGTCGCTCTGCCCACTCAGCACCAACAACAATGAGCTCCCTTGGCCAGACGTTTCTAGGTTGGTGCCCTTTTTCTGCAGCAGCAGCATTGCCGGTTCCTTTCACTCATGTACGCTGCTCAGTGTTTCATTTCTAAACTGGAGAAGTGCAGGGGCTCAGGAGTGACTACAGACCACGCCTATTGTTTCAGGGGCCCGGGTCTCTGATCTCAAGTCTGGTGGGATGCAGTTATTGTGTAGTCAGACCCGTACAGTCTGCTCATGCTCAGAGACCCTGTTTTTCCAGGCCTACACACTGAAAGTAGATTCCAGAGTGGAAATTTGACAGGGAGCCCAAATCAGCCATGACGTTCTCTGCCGATGACTAATTTAAAGGAGCTAGGAGGTGCGAGGAGGAAAATAGGCACACATTTTATATTTGGGGAGGGGGGGGGACACCAAATAATTATCCCTTATAACTACATCATTCCTCTTAATTCTCAACTGTAAATCACCCATTACGAACTCACAACGGCATTTGTTCACATTCTTTCCTCCCTCTGTTCTTTCACTGCAGTCTATTTTAGATTGTAAGCTCTTTGCACACAGGGACCTGTCTAGGCCGCCTGTAAAGGCTTCATATGGGGCCAGTTGTGGTGCAGCGGTTCGTGTGCTGGACTGGGGACTCAGGAGATCCAGAACCTAGTCCCCACTCAGCCAGGGAGCTCACTGGGTAACTTTGGGCCAGTCCCTGATAGGGTTGATGCTAACGTCTGATTGGGTCCATGAGGGCAGCTGACCCCCTGCATCTGGCCTTCACGGACCCAGGCCATAGCTAGACGGGGCAAAATCCCGGGGTGAAATCCCAGGATCGTCCCTGTGTATCCACATGATGTACAGGGGATCCCGGAATCAGGGAGGGATGATCCCTCCCTCGCCCCGGGATCTCGCCCTACCCTTTGAGCCAGGTTTTTCTGCGGTCCTAGGCTGCTCCCGAGACCGCAGAATGTGTGGCTGGGTGTTGCAGCTTGTCCTGGTTCCTCGCAAGGACCCGGGACCCGCGTCCATCAGGGATAGGATGGGGGGGAGCAGGGTTTTTTTAAAAAAAAAAACCCACAAAACCTTACCTTTTGCGTACAAGTGCTCGTGCGCATCTTCTTTAAGAAAAAAACAAAATGGCGGGCGCAACGCCTCTCCCTCTGAGGTCATCACGCGCCGTGTGTGAACAGAGGGGGAGACCTCACAATAAAATATTACGAGATCTTCATCCCTCCATCCCGCTAGACCAGTAGGTCTAGGGTGACCATATAAAAAGGAGGACAGGGCTCCTGTATCTTTAACAGTTGTATTGAAAAGGGAATTTCAGCAGGTGTCATTGGTATGCATGCAGCACCTGGTGAAATTTCCTCTTCATCACCACAGTTAAAGCTGCAGATGCCCTGCCCTCTTTTAAATCCAGCCCCTGCAGCTTTAACTGTTGTGATGAATAGGGAATTTCACCAGGTTCTCCATATATACAAAGGACACCTGCTGAAATTCCCTTTTCAATGCAACAGTTAAAGATACAGGAGCCCTGTCCTCCTTTTCATAGGGTCACCCTAAGTAGGTCTAGCTAAGGCCCCAGTCTTACTTGCTCAGCATGAACACAGAAGCGGACCTGAGCACCTGTGAGCACCTGTGAGTGCTCAGCAGCCGCCCGCCACGGCTGCCGACGTCACGCACTTTCCCCCTGAATTAATGCCGGTCGCCATTGGCGCAAAAGGGGAAATTGCGCATTTCCACCACCCCCGTGCCAATGGGGGCCTTAAAGGCCCTATTACTCTTGCGTCAATGGGACCTTTAATACCCCCACTGGGGCAAGAAGGGAACACGCGATTTCCCAAGGCTCCGGAAACTGCGCATTTCCCCCTTCCACGCTAATGGTGGCCACCATTTGGCGCAAAAGG
Organism: Elgaria multicarinata webbii; assembly: GCF_023053635.1. Taxonomy (NCBI): domain Eukaryota; kingdom Metazoa; phylum Chordata; class Lepidosauria; order Squamata; family Anguidae; genus Elgaria; species Elgaria multicarinata. The sequence goes on along the minus strand of NC_086172.1, from coordinate 175,710,753 downwards.
AGGAACTGCGTGATTGCGGCGGCGGCTGCACCCTTCCCAAGGCCTCAGGATCCTCCCAAGCGCTCCATGGAGGCTTGTGAAACCCAGCCAGCAGAACAGGCAGCCACAGAGGCCAGGCAGGGGGCCCATTGAAGTGGACATGGTGCCATTTCGCCCACCCCCTAGTCCCTGACTCTCGGCCTAACCTACCTCACAGTGTTGTTGCGGTGGGGATAAAAACGGTGAGGTGAACGACAACAGTAAATAAATAAATTTACCCATTGCTGTTGTACAAATAATTTCAAGCATCATGGGGGGTGGTAGTGGCCAGCAGTTGGAAATACAGCACACCCCTCCCCACCAAAAGCACAAAGAACATGGGAACTACTTGCCTCAGTATCCCAGTTTAATATTATCCACTCTTAACGTTGTTCGCTGCTGGCCCCTGTTGCTCCTCCACACACACACATGCACACACCCTGGTGAACAGCTGTACCTATAATGCTACTCTAGCTATAGCTCTCTGTCCTGCTCAGCATCATTATTCATCCGGCCCTGCGTGGATTAAGCTACCAGGCTGCCAAGCAAGAAAGTCCATTTCAATGGTTTTAATAGTTCAGTTGACGGATCGCCTCTTTCGCCCACCATGTGCCCCAGTGCCTGCGTGTTTTCTTATGACTGTAAAACAGAAAGCTGAAGCTCATCTTATCTGGAAAAAATGTGACCTTTGAAAAGGTCAGAGTAATAGATCAGGTTATTTCCTCCTCCCCCCACTCTCCACACCCCCACCCCCTCTCCCTCTTTCTCTGTCAGAAACTCTCTTTTACAGTCCTGAATTCTCCGGAGTGCCAAATGCAGTCGCAAAAGTATTGTCGCTCCTAAGCTGGATCCTCCAAAACGCATTCATGAACAGATTTAAATTATGGAACTCACTACCACAGGATATGGTGATGGCCACCAATTTGGATGGCTTTAAAAGGGGGTCGGATAAGTTCCTGGAGGCAAAGACTATCAATGGCTACTAGCCCTGATGGCTATGTACCACCTCCAGTATCCGAAGCTGTAAGCCTGTGTGCACCAGTTGCTGGGGAACATGGGTGGGAGGGTGCTATTGCACCATGTCCTGCTTTGTTGGTCCCTGGCCGACGGCTGGTTGGCCACTGCATGAACAGAGTGCTGGACGAGATGGACCCTCGGTCTGATCCAGCATCAGGGCTCTTCTTATGTTCTTATGTTCCCAAGTGCAGCGACGGCAGAGGTTCTAATTCACGCCACCATGGAAGGATCTCCATCCTGACATGCTTGCTCTAAGCAAAGACGCCTCTTCTTGCTTTTGCCGTCTGCCACAGTAGAAGTTTGCTTTGAATGGGTTTTAGACATGAAAAAGGGACTTTGCTGTGTATCTTTTGCTTTAACGCACCCAAATGTTACTCTTTCAACAGCCCGGTTCCTCTGCCATTCATATCAACACACCCTTTTGTGTTTTCAAAGCCTCAGCATAATCCTTCTGTCCTGTTTCCCACCATTCTGGGTAAACACACAGCAGTGCTCACGAACTGGGCGGCTTTAGCATCAATGACTCATCCGTTCCTTTGGCGACCTAAGCCCAGAGCAAAAGTAACAAAGAGTCGTGTGGCACCTTAAAGACTAACAAATTTATTCTGGCATAAGCTTTCGTGAACACTGTCTGGTTCATCAGACGCAGGTAACCTCCTCCAAGCCCACAGGCATCTCATGAACAGGGTTTTCTATCACTGGTGCTCCTGTTCGATTATGACTCAACCACAGCTATACATACCTTGGCAACCTCCAGACTGAAGCCCTGTAAGGGCTAGACTGCGGGCTCCATCAGACGGGGGGTGGGTGGGAGGGAATCACACTTCCCTGCCATCACTTCTCCGCCCCCGCTTTCGTTGCTTGATACTTCCTCTTTCAAAAGAGGAAGTAAACAACGTGCACGTGGCACATTCAGTGAGGTGCACAGAGCAGGAGATAGCGGTAACTTCCATCTTTAAAAAGTATATATATCGGACTTTCTGGGTGTTTTTTTGCGGCCAGAAGAGGTGGGAGGTGCACAGGGAGGCAGACGACGTTGTGAGAGAGAGCCGCGAAAATCCGTCAGTGCCCAGCAACGAGCGTGCAATGAAACGCTCGTCTGATGGAGCACTACACCCTCTGTAGCTTGCAGCTGAGGCTTATTATTTTGTTTGCGTGAGCAAAACCAATCTGGAAAAAGCAGTCTCCGTTGGCACCAATGGAGGGGTATTTGGGGTCTTTTAGTCACAGCAGTATGCGTGTGGGCGGGGGGGCTAAATTGGAAGGATTGATTGGGGAAAATTTTTTCGAATTTAATTACGTGCTTAGACTAGGGTGACCATATTTGGGAAACCAAAAAAGAGGACACCTAGTGTGTGTGTGGGGAAGCAGCTTTCTGAGTCCTGCAGAAAGTACGTTATTCCCCCGCCACCTTAAAGAACCTGATTGGAGTGGAGGAGGGGAAAGGATTTCATTCTGCACCACCACCATCCACTCCAATTGGGGCCTTTTCTATAATGTCCACGAATGACCCACTTTCCCCTTTAAGACCTCAATTGGAGCTCAAGGTGGGGGAATGATGTGCCTCAAGAAAGCATGTCATTCCCTCCTGCCATGCTTATGGCAGCCTTAAAGGGGAAGGTGTGTCATTCCAGGACATTATTGAAAATTATAGAAAATCCCCCCTGACACCATGGAAAGACCAAAAACCAGGACAAATCCGGGGAAATCCTGACAGTTGGTCACCCTAGCTTAGACTAAGGTAAACAAAATGGCTACATATTTAACATACTGTGTAGGTTAGCCCTAAGATGCAGCGCTTTCAATGTAAGTGCCAGGACTTCATGGAAGCTGGGAACCTGCATTTCTCTGTATTAGACGCTTCCTGAGGCAGATGCTAGTCTGCAGCCTAGGGCCTTTTTCACTTACAACCTGGAGCTACAGATACAACCTACAACCTGTCAGTCCACAACCTGACTGCTGCATTTTGGGATAGATGATGTTTCTGAACGCTCTTCGAGGTTAGGGGTGTCCAGTTTTTGTAAAATCCTTTCCCTCATGAGTGCAGATTGTCACGTACCTTTTGTTCCCTTGTCCACTCATTGATGGAATCGTGGGTTTTTCCCCCCAATTTCCTAAATTTGTGCAAATTTGTAGTCATGCAAAATCGCACTTGTGAAAACGCCCAATGTGCAAAAAAAACACACAAAAAAACCCCACCTAACCATGCATTTTCATGCTTTAGCTTATGGGGGAAATGTGCATTTTATGTGCATTTTCAGGCATTAGGGTTTTTTTTTAATTTTACATATTTTTTAATGACTAAATTTGCGTAAAATTACCTGGCAGTGGAGACACCATGATCACGAAGGTGGTTTTCCCAGGGTGAGGCTCATCCATTGCATTCCGGGTGTGCTGACCCCTGCAATTTCCCCAAATGTGGGTAACTCGACTGCATAATTTGTGGTATAAATTTGTATTTTAAATTTGTATTTCTGCACTGCACTGCATGGTTATGCTTTTATATTGTATTCTATATCATGTTTTTATACTGTTTGTTTTACACTTTGAATGGTTTTAATTTTTGTGAACCGCCCAGAGAGCTTCAGCTATTGGGCGGTATAAAAACGCAATAAACAAATAAATAAATAAATAAAATTCAGGAAAGTAAAAAAAAAAAAGTCTGCAAGTCCGTGGAATCTGTCTGACTTGGGACAAGCTAGTCCATTGCAAAAATCCATGGATCAAATTAATAGCAATCTGAGCTCATTTGATTCTGTTATAGATGTTTCCAACACCCCTATTCAAGATTCAGCATCTTAGGGTTAAAGACATCAATACCCATGTGCTTCCTAGGGAACTCGCTATCAGGACACAGATGAAAGGTTCGAGGGGGTTGTAACTAAAGAGAATAATGTACCGCAGCAATCCTTAAATATTATTCATGCGCAAATAAATGAGTTTTTTAATTAAATGGCATGCTCTAATACACTACCCAATAGATACAGCAATAGGGGGGTCCTTAGTGCTCCAGCCACATCTGAGCTTTAACGACATGATAATGACATTCTAATCCAAAGGATATAGGGCCATCAGCCTGGTTGTGCCTCCCCTGGTTCTGTATAAACCCTTTTGGTACGGCTGCTGTTAGGATTTACTAAAGGTCTTAAGTGGGAGAAGATCCATCTCTGAGGGGTGCCAGCCAGAAAATTTCAGCTAGAGTTGAAATACCTGAAATATGGAATGAGTCTTTGGATGGCTCCTCTCTTTCCACCTGGATCACAAGAAAAGACAGCTGGCTAGGAGATCATGCCCAAACGTGCGGAATCCATGACCCTAGCCAGGTCATCAGCACCAGCACTGATGGTTCAGGATGGACTCTGTCAGGTTCAGGTTCTCTCAGGGGGTTTTCTTTTCTTTTCATTTTTCCAATCTTAAATTTGGTTCATTTTAAACACTGAGAATCTTGGGGGGGGGGTTAAATTTGAAAGAAAATTCGTACATTTCTTTGTGTGCATTTCTCCTAATACATCTATTTTTAGAGCCAGTGTGGTGTAGCGGCTAGAGTGCTGGACTGAGAATCGCGAGATCCGGGTTCTAATCCCCATTCGGCCATGAAGCTCACTGGGTGACTTTGGGCCAGTCACAGGCTCTCAGTCCAACCTACCTCACAGGGTTGTTGTTGTGAAGATAAAATGGAGAGGAGGCGGATTATGTACACTGCCTTAGAATCATAGAATCATAGAATAGCAGAGTTGGAAGGGGCCTACAAGGCCATCGAGTCCAACCCCCTGCTCAATGCAGGAATCCACCCTAAAGCATCCCTGACAGATGCTTGTCCAGCTGCCTCTTGAAGGCCTCTAGTGTGGGAATAGAGCTCACGACCTCCCTAGGTAACTGATTCCACCGTCGCACTGCTCTAACAGTAAGGAAGTTTTTCTTGATGTCCAGCCGGAATCTGGCTTCCTTTAACTTGAGCCCATTATTCCGTGTCCTGCACTCTGGGAGGATCGAGAAGAGATCCTGGCCCTCCTCTGTGTTCCTTGAATTCCTTGAAGGAAAAAAGTTGGGACATAAATGAAGTAAACACATAAAAAAAATAAAATTATTCACAATGTCTGAAATACACATTTTTTTTCTAGCAATTGTCCTAACGTAATGCATTTTAAATATTATTTTCACTAATAAATGCTTTTTCTGTCTCTGCTTTTCCCTAATCCATGGATTTTTGTGCAATTTATTATTGTTATTGTTGGAGAACTCTATTGCAAAAGTCAGAGACGTGTGAATTTTGAACGGCGATGGATATTCAGTTCATGTATTCAATCTCGAAGAAGAAGAAGAAGAAGAAGAAGAAGAAGAAGAAGAAGAAGAAGAAGAAGAAGAAGAAGAAGGGATTCCTCTAGGTGGGTCAAGCTCCGCCCCCTGGAAGAATCCCACAAGCCTCTGTGGGGCAGTTTTGAGACCCTGGTGGGTCACATGAGGCCCACAGGCCCCAAGTAATGCACCCCTGCCTAATCAATCCAAAAGTGCAAAATCAGGGAAGTTTGCATGAACGTGTGAACTAAATGAAGAATTTCCCCCCAGCAACCCATAATGATAGGAAGATAGGACCCAGTGTGACATAATGGCTAAGGTGTTCGACTGGGAGTCGGGAGATCAGGGTTCTAGTCCCCATTCAGCCATGGAAACCCACTGGGTGACTTTGGGCCAGTCACAGACTCTCAGCCCAGCCTACCTCACAAGGTTGTTGCTGTGAGGATAAAATGGAGAGGAGGGTTACGTACGCTGCCTTGGGGAAAGGTGGAGTATAAATGCAATAAATAAATAAATAGATCCTCTAACCCAGGGGTGGGGATGAACCTCTTTCACCCTGAAGGCCAAATTCCATATTGAAGACGCTCTCGGGGGCCGCATTCTAGCAGTGGGCGGGGCGAAAGGCAAAAGGGGCAGGGACAAAGATACCAGCACATTTTAACTGAAAGCTTCCAGTAACTCAAGTCTTAGGAGAGGCATTTTAGCCTTTTAGAAGATTGTGGGGGGTGGGGGGACTGCAGAAAAGCTAGGAAACAAGTCTGCAGCTGATGCAACCCCTGGGGCTGAAAAGGTTATGCACTTCTGGTCTAAACGGCGGTCTAAATGATTAATTTATACTGCCTGGCCACATTAAATGGGATCTATTTCCTACCACAGACTGGGTATTTGTAAGTCGGGCTGCTATGTTCGTGCCTAATCCCCGTGCTGCAAACAGAAGCTATTTCCTAAGTCCCCATGGATATTCTATTCTTAATATGTGGATTGAAATGTCATTTGGCAACTGAAATCCATGTTTGATTTTTTTTTTTAATATATATTTTTAATGGAGTGCATTAAAACCGGCCAATCGAATCTCGCGCATTCAGCTTCGCGTCTCAGCGCGGCGCTTCGTAAGACGGACGCCTCTTCCTGCCGCCGTCCCCGTCCCCGTATTTCCACTTTCTGCTGTCCTCAGAAATACAGAGAGATTAGTATCCTCACGCCTGGGTCTGCATAATCCATCTTTGCCACAAAACCTAATTACTCTCTTAGTTATAAAGGCGGGAAGAGGACAGCTAATGAGGCGCTCTAGGCCCTGCCTGTTTTCATCTCGCTTGTGTGAGGAAAGATGCACCTGATACAACAAACAAGTATAAAAATAATTTTTAAAAAGCTCTCTCTCTTTCTCTCTCTGTCTCTCTGTCCTTTGTTTTGTTTTCCCAGCTGTCCTACTCGCAAAACACTTAAAATGCCAGTGGCTTAGAACAGAATAGCTCTAAGTGCCTCTCCCTGGGTGGATCACATCTGTTCATAACATAAAAGCTGCAGGAAGCAGGGAGGGGGACGAATCGCTCACCCACCCCTCCTGGTGTCAATTTGTGGGGGGGGGTGAGGCGCTACCCTTAGCTGTGCGGGGGTTGTTCAAGGGTGTGTTATCTCTGTGGTATACCCACCCACTCCGGCAGAAGGAACATCTCTGTGCAAATTCTTAGATCCTCGGGCCCAGGAATATTCAAAACTAGCACACGAAAACCTTCTGCCCCTGCCATGGTGTAAACCTGTAGCCACTTTCTACTCAATTCTGATGGTGGGATGTCCCACAGCAGTGGACTGTTGTAGAATTCTGCCCCTCTGTTTACTATTTATTTATGTGTATCCTGCTTTCCTTCCATCATGGAACTCAAGGTGGCCACATGTGGTTCCGAGGTGGCCTCACTTCCAAGCATTGACCAGCCCACAGACCTGCTTAGCTTCAGCAATGTGGCTGGCTTGTGTGCCTTCAGACCATACCCTGGGACCTCATCTCCCTTGGCTTCAACCTGAATGGACTGCGATGAGCTGGTTCAGGAAGTCTGCCTCTAGTGGCAACCAGGATGATCGGGGTCTGGAAACAAAGCCCTGTGAAGAGAGACTGAAAGAACTGGGCATGTTTAGCCTGGAGAAGAGAAGATGGAGGGGAGACATGAGAGCACTCTTCAAATACTTGAAAGGTTGTCACACAGAGGAGGGCCAGGATCTCTTCTCGATCCTCCCAGAGTGCAGGACACGGAATAACGGGCTCAAGTGACAGGAAGCCAGATTCTGGCTGGACATCAGGAAAAACTTCCTGACTGTTAGAGCAGTACGACAATGGAATCAGTTACCTAGGGAGGTGGTGGGCTCTCCCACACTAGAGGCCTTCAAGAGGCAGCTGGACAACCATCTGTCAGGGATGCTTTAGGGGGGATTCCTGCATTGAGCAGGGGGTTGGACTTGATGGCCTTGTAAGCCCTTTCCAACTGCTATTCTATGATTCTATGATGCTAAGATTTTATTTATTTATTTATTTATTTATTTATTTATTACATTTTTACACTGCCCATCAGCCAAAGCTGTCTGGGCAGTGCACAGTCAAAAACAAATATAAATAAAATACAAATATCAATTTAAAACATTAAAAAGTCTAAAAGGCAATATAAAACCAGCTACATTAAAGACCAGGGAAAGCCTGTGTAAAAAGGTATTTCTTCAGGAGGCGTTTAAAAGATATTATGTTTTCCGCCTCCCGAACTGCATGACGGAGGGATTTCCAGAGGGTGGGGGCCGCCACAGAGAAGGCCCTGCTGCTGAGGTTCTTCATGGTGAAATTTAGGGGTGTGATCCGCTCCGATTAGGAGCGTAGAAGCAGTAGCGGATTGGCCTGCTCCGCCTTACCCAGAGGCGGAGTAGGAGCGGACCGCGGACCCCTAGAAGCAAGGCGAAGAGAAGCGACCATTTTTCGGAGCTCCTAGTTCAGGCGGAGCGCTCCAGTCGCCATCTTGAAAACATTTCGCCATAGGATTGCATTGCGGCAAATAATCGCGGATAACTACGTTCTTTTTGAAGCTATCATTCTGGAAATTCTTGTGCTCAGAGAGTCGTGGATGGGGGTCATTTTGAGACCACTCTCACCTCTCTGCGTCGTGCGGGTCGCGTGCTATATTTTTTTGAAAATCGGGTCAACCGCGCGGCTCAAACGGCATTTTCGGCTTTTCGCCCATAGGATTGCATTGCGGGAAAGACTCGGGCATGACTGGGTTGGTTTTTAAGCTATCGTTCTGAAAATTCTTGTGCACAGAGAGTCGTGGATGGGGGTCATTTTGAGACTACTCTCAACTTTCTGCGTCGTGCGGGTCGCGCGCTAGACGTTTTTAAAAAATCGGCGGGAAAAATACCTTTTTCAAAGGGCTGAGGGGCAGAGTCAGCTCCTGGTCATGATCACATGATCCCAAAGTTAGAGGAGGGCATAGGCAAAACGGGTAACTTGGGATTCTGGGAAACTTCTCTCTTCATCTGAACGGACTTTTCCCAGTGTTTTTTAAAACAGTAGCCCCACCAAATGCACAAACACAACCTGAAATCATATACTAAGCCAAGAATAAGAGATAGAAACACAGCACTGCTCCCCACCCTAACCTTGGTGAACAACTGAATAGATGTGGTGCAAGGGGATGAGCTCCCCTAGGGCATCTCATCGTGGACGTGCCCCCACTCTCTCCTGCACTGGAAGGCCATTAGAGCCTTCCAAAGAGAGTAAAACGGTGGAGCAATGCCTATTATGAGTCGAAGTGAGCGTTTACTTCTTAGTGGTGGAGCGATGCCTGTTATGAGTTGAAGTGAGCGTTTACTTCTTAATCTCAGAGCTGTTGGTGGCTGTCTTGAGTTGAACTGGCAGCTGCTTCCCCCTCCCCCGGGCACGTCCCCCTATTGCTGGTAAAAGACAGATATAGCCTTTTTTTTAAAGTTCTTCTTTCTGTTTATTGAGCAACACTGCTGCTTTTAATTCCACCCCTCCTTTGTTTATTTATTGATTTATTCCATTTTATATGCATTACTGGCTTATCCTTGGCTCACTTCCTTATGCCCCCAGAAATGCCAGCTGCATGCCTGCCTGCCTTCCCTCCCTCCTCCCCTGCCCACCTCGCAGGGATGTTGTGTGTGTGTGGCTTTGACTCAGGGGAGAAGTCCTTCCTGCGCTCACTTGGAGTTTTGGAAGTTCCAAATTTTGCAGGTTTAAGCCCCGCCAAAAAACAGGGGATGATGGGACTGCCTTGGATAAGCTGTCATGGTGGTGAGTTTGAGGTTTTTTTTTAACGTGCAAAATTGACGGAGCTATGGAAAGGGGTGTTGGATTTTCATAAATTCCCCAAAAATCAGGGGATGATGGGACTGCCTTGAGTCTCGGCGTGCGTATGTATCCCTGGATAAGCTTTCATGGTGGCGTGTTTGAGGTTTCTAACGTGCAAATTGACGGAGCTATGGAAAGGGGTGTGAATGGGGTGCCCGATTTTCAAAAATTCCCCAAAAATCAGGGGATGATGGGATTGCTTTGAAACTTGGCATGCTTGTGTATACCCCCATGAGGTGTCATGGTGCCAAACGTGAGGTTTCTAACTTGAACCAAAAAAAAGTTGTATAATTTTTTAGCTTTCAATGCAAGCCTATGGGGGGGGAAAACGGAGATCCGGATCCGGATCCGGAGCTCCGAGCGGAGCGGAGCGGAAGTGGGCGGGGCGGGGCGGAGCGGCCCGATCCGGAAAATGGCGGATCTGCAAGTGAAGCGGAGCGGGGGGTCCGTGCACACCCCTAGTGAAATTCTGTTCATCTCGAAATGGACTGCAGGGCCTCCTCTGAGGATCGTAGTTGTCATCTGGGTGTATATAAGGGAAGGTGGTCTGCTAAGTATCCTGGTCCCAAATTGTTTAGGGCTTTGTAGGATAACAACAGAACCTTGTATGTGGCTCGGTAGCAAACAGGCAGCCAGTTCACCCCTTTCTCTCTTTCTGCCACCCCTTTCTCTCTCTTTCTGCCACCCCTTTCTCTCTCTTTCTGCCACCCCTTTCTCTCTCTTTCTGCCACCTCTTTCTCTCTTTCTGCCACCCATTTCTCTCTCTTTCTGCCACCTTTTTCTCTCTCTTTCTGCCACCCCTTTCTCTCTCTTTCTGCCACCCATTTCTCTCGCTTTCTGCCACCTCTTTCTCTCTTTCTGCCACCCCTTTCTCTCTCTTTCTGCCACCCTTTTCTCTCTCTTTCTGCCACCTCTTTCTCTCTCTTTCTGCCACCCCTTTCTCTCTCTTTCTGCCACCCATTTCTCTCTTTCTGCCACCCCTTTCTCTCTCTTTCTGCCACCCCTTTCTCTCTCTTTCTGCCACCCCTTACTCTCTCTTTCTGCCACCCCTTTCTCTCTCTTTCTGCCACCCCTTTCTCTCTCTTTCTGCCACCCATTTCTCTCTCTTTCTGCCACCTCTTTCTCTCTTTCTGCCACCCCTTCTCTCTCTTTCTGCCACCCCTTTCACTCTCTTTCTGCCACCTCTTTCTCTCTTTCTGCCACCCATTTCTCTCTCTTTCTGCCACCTTTTTCTCTCTCTTTCTGCCACCCCTTTCTCTCTCTTTCTGCCACCCATTTCTCTCGCTTTCTGCCACCTCTTTCTCTCTTTCTGCCACCCCTTTCTCTCTCTTTCTGCCACCCTTTTCTCTCTCTTTCTGCCACCTCTTTCTCTCTCTTTCTGCCACCCCTTTCTCTCTCTTTCTGCCACCCATTTCTCTCTTTCTGCCACCCCTTTCTCTCTCTTTCTGCCACCCCTTTCTCTCTCTTTCTGCCACCCCTTACTCTCTCTTTCTGCCACCCCTTTCTCTCTCTTTCTGCCACCCCTTTCTCTCTCTTTCTGCCACCCATTTCTCTCTCTTTCTGCCACCTCTTTCTCTCTTTCTGCCACCCCTTCTCTCTCTTTCTGCCACCCCTTTCACTCTCTTTCTGCCACCCATTTCTCTCTTTTTCTGCCACCTCTTTCTCTCTCTTTCTACCACTCCCTTTTTCTCTTCCTCCTTGTCCAGCAGTCTGCCCGGAAAAGGACAGATCGCTCTTACCCGTGGCCTGACCTGTGCCAGATTATTATTATTATTATTATTATTATTATTATTATTATTATTATTATTATTATTATTATTATTATTATTTTATATAGCACCATCAATCTACACTAAGCAGGATATAAAAACTTTGAAAACGTTTTGAAGACTGCCTAGGGAGTGTGTCCTGGGCCTCAACAGTTGTCACTACTGTTATAACGTTTATAAACCGTTTCAAAGCAGTAGCGTAGATCCTCCCTTGATTTCTTGCAGAGGACTTTTGAAATTTAGCCAAGGTTCACAAGTTGCCACCTCTGAACTTACAATGATGGTGGTAAACAAATTAGAGAAGAGTTCAGGGAGAAAGAAACTCTAAGCCAAGATACTCTCATTCTGAGCTCCAATTACTTGGAATAAAAAGAAGGAAGACACAGACAGAGGAGCACCGTTCTCTTCGTCCGCATCCGGCTGGACCCAGAATACAGAACTAGCAAGCTGTCAGTCTGATCCCGCAAGGCAAAGTTTATGTTCCTAATCAATGCAATCATTTAACAGGCGGGTTGCATCCCAACCCCAAAACTTGAAAGATGACTTTCACCAAGGCATTTCCAACCCTGCCATGCCGTAAACCAGCTGTAATGGTTTAGTACTTCAAACATGGAGCACTGAGTGTGAAAAATGTGACTTCGCTGCTGACCCTGGTTGCACTAACTTCTGACACCGCTTTCACCCCTGAGAAGACTGACAGCAGCTGTCTTACGAAATAGCAGATGTTCATAATGGCTCCCAGAGGGGAGGGGGGCTGCCAAGGAGTCCCGGGTCCGTTCTGAGGTTTATTTACGCACACGTCACCAGCTGTGGAGCTGCGGTGGTCAGCTGAGTGAAAAGAAAAGGGAGGTCTCCAAAGTCACAAATCAAACTGAGAGCTGCCCTCAATGTGACTTTTTTCCACCTAAATGGAGATAATCTCCGTGTCACCAATCCCAGCCCTCCCTCCACCCTGGCCTGTGCCTTGAAATTGCTTTTTGTGATAAACACCCTGTAGGGAAAATACGCAACCGGGGACATGTTTCACTACAAATACACGAATGTGCACCATTGTTCCCATTATTATTATTATGATGATCGAACACGGGCTAGAGCTCACTATCGAGCCTACTCTGTGGCGGTGAGGGTGGCAAAGAGGCAGTTCTTTTCCACCAGCATTGCGTCTTCTCGGTGTCGTCCGGCGGAGCTTTTCCGAGTGGTTCGTGGCCTGTTACACTCTGGGCCAGGGCGTGAGATAGTTGAACCCTCGGTAGCACGCTGTGACGAGTTTGCACGGCACTTTGAAGATAAAGTCGCTCAGATTCGTCATGAATTGGACACCACACTTAATGCAGCACCACTAGTAGAGGCGTTCAGAGCGCCGTCCGGCTCAGTTTTATTGGGTGAGTTTCAGTTATTGAGGCCCGAGGATGTGGACAAGGTGCTTGGCCAAGTCCGGTCGACCACCTGTGTGCTTGACCCTTGCCCCTCGTGGCTCATTACATCAAATAAGGAGGGGATCGCCGGCTGGGTCCAGGAGGTTGTAAATGCCTCCTTGAGAGAGGGAGTGGTGCCGGCCTCTTTAAAAGAGGCGGTAATTAGACCACTCCTGAAGAAGCCTAATCTGGACCCGGAAGATGTTAACAACTACAGGCCGGTGGCTAATATCCCTTTCCTGGGCAAGGTGCTTGAGCGGGTGGTTGCAGGACAACTCCAGGCACTCTTGAATGAAACGGATTATCTAGATCCATTTCAATCGGGTTTCAGGCCTGGTTTTGGAACAGAAACTGCCTTGGTCGCCCTGTGGGATGACCTCTGTCGGGAGAGAGACAGGGGGAGTGCGACCCTGTTGGTTCTCCTGGACCTCTCAGCGGCCTTCGATACCATCGACCATGGTATCCTTCTGGATAGGTTGTCTGAACTGGGAGTTGGAGGTACTGCGTTGCAGTGGTTCCGCTCCTACTTGGATGGCCGATTCCAGAAGGTGGTGCTGGGGGATTATTGCTCTGTGCCGTGGCTCCTAAGCCATGGGGTTCCGCAGGGCTCTATTTTATCCCCTATGCTGTTTAACATATACATGAAGCCGCTGGGGGAGGTTATCCGGAGATGTGGACTGAGGTGTCATCAATATGCGGATGACACCCAGCTCTACCTTTCCTTTTCATCAAACCCAGGTGAGGCAGTGACTGTTCTGAACCAGTGCCTGGGCACGGTAATGGACTGGATGAGGGCTAACAAACTGAGACTCAATCCAGACAAGACGGAGGTACTGTTAGCGGGTGGTTCATTTGTCCGGCGAGGTGATGTTTGCCCTGTCCTGGACGGGGTTGCACTCTCCCTAAAGGATCGGGTCCGTAGTTTGGGGGTGCTCTTCGATCCAGAACTGTCACTTGAGGCACAGGTGAACTCAGTGGCAAAGAGCACCTTTTATCAGCTTAGGCTGATATACCAACTGCGCCCTTATCTGGACAGTGATAGCCTAGCTACAGTTATCCATGCTCTGATAACCTCTCGTTTGGATTACTGCAATGCGTTATACGTGGGGCTGCCTTTGAAAACGGTCCGGAAGCTTCAGCTGGTACAAAACAGGGCAGCCCGTTTACTAACAGGGACTGGCTGGCGAGATCACATTACGCCAGTCCTTTTACAACTTCATTGGCTGCCAGTCCAGGTCCGGGCCCGATTCAAAGTGCTGGTATTGACATTTAAAGCCCTAAACGGTTTGGGGCCAGGTTATTTGAAGGAACGCCTCCTCCCATATGTACCTACCCGGACCTTAAGATCATCTACAGGGGCCCTTCTCCGTGAGCCCCTGCCAAAGGAAGTGAGGCAGGTGGCTACTAGGAGGAGGGCTTTCTCTGCTGTGGCACCCCGGTTGTGGAATGAGCTCCCCAGAGAGGTCCGCCTGGCGCCTACACTGTACTCCTTTCGTCGCCAGCTGAAGACCTTTTTATTCACTCAGTATTTTAACACTTAATTTTAACTTAAATTTAAATTATACTGTTTTAACTCTGTATTTTAACCTTATATCAATTTTGCTGCGTGGTTTTATCCTGGTTGTGCTTTTTATATTGTATTTTGTATTTGTATTTTTAACTTGTTGGTTGTTTTATGATGATTTTAATTTTTGTGAACCGCCCAGAGAGCTTCGGCTATTGGGCGGTATAAAAATGTAATAAATAAAAATAAAATAATAAAATAAAATATTATTATTATTATTATTATTATTATTATTATTATTATTTATATAGCACCATCAATGTACATGGTGCTGTACAGAGTAAAACAATAAAATAGCAAAACCCTGCCACATAGGCTTACATTCTAATAAAATCATAATAAAACAATAAGAAGGGGAAGAGAATGCACCAAACAGGCACAAAGTAGAGTAAAACTAACAGTATCAAAGTCAGAACTTTTGTACGTATTTTGTACATATTTTACGTATTTTACGGCAGAGCTAAAATTACTTGCAAATGTGTGTGTGTGTGTGTGTGTGTGTGTAAATATATATATATATATATATATATATATATATATATATATATATATATATCAGGCGTTAAAAAGCTCTCTGTTTTTCATTGATTTTTCATTCACTATAAGAATGAACTTGATGGCCTTATAGGCCCCTTCCAACTTTACTATTCTAGGGTGACCATATGAAAAGGAGGACAGGGCTCCTGTATCTTTAACAGTTAGCATAGAAAAGGGAATTTCAGCAGGTGTTATTTGTATATATAGGGAAGCTGGTGAAGTTTCGTCTTCATCACAACAGTTAAAGTTGCAGGTGCCCTGCCCTCTTTGAAATCTGGTCACTCTAGTAGAGCTCCTGCAGCTTTAACTGATGTGATGCAGAGGGAATTTCACCAGGTTCTCCATATACACAAATGGCACCTGCTGAAATTCCCTTTTCTATGCAACTGTTAAAGATACAGGAGCCCGGTCCTCCTTTTCATAAGGTCACCCTAACTATTCTATGATTCTGTGATTCTACGAATAGAATGCAGAGCGATGAGGGAGGCAGAGAGGGGGAAGATCTCCCCTCCCACTTTATTGCCGTGCAGTGCTGATTACAGCTTTCGGCTCCTTGGGTAGGAGGATGACACCCTCAATGGAGGGTCCTTCCTCAGCAAGGCTGCTTTCTTACCACCAGTGTCACCGGTGGTATCGCTCATCATCGTCTTCCTCATCCTTGCTCTTGCTTGCGTAGTTGATAGGCAGAGAGCCAGGGAGCAAGTAAGCCCTAGCATCTGCTCCTCCTCCTTCTCATCACCATCATTATCTGGGCCGGACCGAGAAGCAAGCAAGTTGCAATGCTGACGAGGAGCAGCAAGTCCAGAGAGTTCTTGTCCATGGGCCCTAGTGGGCTATTGGCCTTCTTCAGGAGCCTAAACACGCCGACCCTTGGCACCAGCCGTGTTGCCGCGGTGTCTCTCCAGCACCTCAACAGTCATTGACAGCAAGTCTTTCCATCCTCCCAGGGGAGACGGAAACAACTGGGCCTGTTTAGCCTGGAGAAGAGAAGGGGGGATCCGCACATCGCTCCCAGAGCGCTTCTATGCGACCCCAGTGCACCCCGAAAACAATAGTCTGACTTCCCTGTAAAAGAAACGAGGAAGAGCTGTCCATGCCGGCGGCGGCGGCGGCGAGGAGAGCTCAGCAAAAGAAGGCGGGGTGAAGAGCGGAAGAAGCTCTCTACCCCACCTTCTTTTGCCGAGCTCTCCTCGCCGGCTGAGAGCTCTCCTCATCGGCGGTGGCGGCGGCATAGATGGCTCTTCCTCGTTTCTTTTACAGGGAAGTCAGACTATCGTTTTTTGGGTGCACTAGGGTCGCATAGAAGCGCTCTGGGAGCGACGTGCGGATCCCTTCAAGATTGAGGAGAGACATGACAGCACTCTTCAAATACTTGAAAGGTTGTCAGAGGAGGGCCAGGATCTCTTCTCGATCTTCCCAGAGTGCAGGACACGGAAGAATGGGCTCAAGTGACAGGAAGCCAGATTCCGGCTGGACATCAGGAAAAACTTCCTAACTGTTAGAGCAGTACGACAATGGAACCAGTTACCTAAGGAGGTTGTGGGCTCTCCCACACTAGAGGCCTTCAAGAGGCAGCTGGACAACCATCTGTCAATTATGCTTTAGGGTGGATTCCTGCACCGAGTGGGGGGTTGGACTCGATGGCCTTGTAGGCCCCTTCCAACTCCGCTATTCTATGATTCTATGAGAAGGAAGAGAAGAGAGATCATTTCGTCCAGGCCCTGTTGGTGAAGACGCCGTTGCAGAAGGTGCTATGCTACACCCACCTTTCCCTATCTTTTTATTGTTATGTGGTTGGGGGTCAAACTAAATTACCTCCAAGGATCCCTTACTACTCAGTGTCTCTAAGTAAAAAAAAGATTGAGGAATCCCCTCCAACACACACAACACACACTGTAATTCTTGAATGGGTAACCTTTTTGTTCTACAAGGCCCGAGGGGCTAGGAGGGAGCTGATCTGGGAAAGGTAAACCTAAGACAAAAAGGCGAGATTGGCTTTTGTCTTGCAGAACAAGGATTGCTGGGCAGAGGAGTGGAAGCAAAGTTTTGCTTGGAGTTGTGCCGTGGTAGGCCTTCATCCTGAGCACAATGTAAAGTAATGCCACATGTCTCCAGTGCCTTCCTTCTAGGAAACTGAAGTCTGAGGAAGTGCTGTAGCCCTTTCAAGTTCACCCCACTAAGGACCGGGGTGCAGGAGTATAACACTGTCTTATTATAGGTGATCTTTCTAAAGATTAATTAAGATAAAAGACTCTTGTGAAAGCTTTTGGCTTGTTAGAAAGCAGAATATTTGCTTTATCTTCTCATTCCTGTAGCTTTTCCTTGGAATGAATTCTTTTTCATCTTTAAAGCACAGTGCACAGAACGCTTTAGTTATTTGCATATAGTTTTATTGGCTCTGGTTTTTTCAATAAGGTATTGATTCAGCTAAGTGCTGCATGAAATACCTTCATGCCTTAGTGCATTCTCAACAAACATTAGATTAACTAATTAATGAACTTTTTCCATGGTGGGTTTGATTGAACGCAACATGAACTACTCCTGTGCCTTACTGAATTCTCAGCAAACATTGTCTTAATTAAGCCTTTCTTGAAGCTATCTAAACTAGTGGCCACCACTAGTGAATTCCAAAGCTGGGTTTGACAGCACAAGAAGCTGTTTACCTCTATTAATCCTGTGTGCATGCTATCCCAGAGAATAAATAAGCTGGAACTTTATCGTTTCTAAAAGGAAACCAGTCAAGTCTGGATCTAAAAAGTTATTGCCCAAGCACCAGAGTTGTACTCTTCAACAGGAAAACTTTTTTTAGGTTTGGGCAAAAGGATATCTATCCTCACCCTTGGGATGCAAACTGATCAGTGTCTTATGGAACTCACTACCACAAGATGTAGTGATGGCCACCAATTTGGATGGCTTTAAAAGGGGGTTGGATAAATTCCTAGAGGCAAAGCTGTCAATGGCTCCTAGCCCTGGTGGTTGTGTGCTATCTCCAGTATTCGAGGCAGTAAGCCTGTGTGCACCAGTTGCTGGGGAACATGGGTGGGAGGGTGCTGTTGCACCATGTCCTGTGTTGTTGGTCCCAATCAGGAATTCCAGCTTTGTAACAGGATCATCAGTCCACTTCCAAGTCGCTCAGCCAATTACAGCTCAGCAAGGCCTGAATGATGTCACACACGTGAGCTGTGGCAACCCACTACTGCCAAGTAACCAATGAATTAATATTGAATTGGGAAGGATAGAATTTCTGCCTGCACGCCTCACTTTATTCCTAGTAAAATTTACAAAAGCAAAGTCAGGTGGTATCCATGTCTTTCGAGTAGTTCTTTTCGTCATTGGGTCCTCAGCCACTTCTGACAACCTATGGGAAGTGGGAAAAGAGGGCTAAATCTAAGATTATTCAAGCCAAGGGTATGCAGATTTTGTCAAATTCATTCCGTCTGTGTTATGCATGTTGTCAATTATGTCTTCTATTCCATCTTCTTCTGGTTGAGGTAATGCGATTATTTGCAGGGGGATATGAGAATTTTGTTCCATTTGCACTAATATGCTTTAGCCTAATTCATATCTGCACTAATGCACATTAGTGCTAATTTGCAATTGCACTAATGTGCGTTAATGCAACTGTAGGGTGACCCTATGGAAAGGAGGACCTGTATCTTAAACAGTTGCATAGAAAAGGGAATTTCAGCAGGTGTCATTGGTATGCCTGCAGCACTTGGTGAAATCCCATCTTCATCACAACAGTTAAAGCTGCAGGAGCCCTGCCCTCTCAATGAGAATTTGTGCAAATCCTCCCAAAAGTTTTTGTTTTTGTTTTTAAACAGTCTGCAAGTCCACAGATTCCACACGACTTGGAAAAGGCTAGTCCACAGCGGAATCCACGGGTCTGATCCATAAAAAGCTGAACTCATTTAAGTCTGTTGCAAATTTCTCTAACATCCCGAAATCATGCGGACGTCCATTTGTACAACCGGTCTCAGCTGTAGTCCAACACTCTAATCACCACACCACAAAGGGGGAGAGTTAGGGTGATTCCCCACACACACACACACACGTTGTTTTTTAATGGACCCCAGAACTGTTGTTGTTTAAATGGATACTGTTGTTTTATACTGTTGTTTTTATATTTTCGACGGTTTTAAATTTTGTATACTTTTTTAATGTTCACTCTTTTTAACTTTTGTAAACCGCCCAGAGAGCTTCGGCTATGGGGGCGGTATATAAATGTAATAAATAAATAAATAAAATTAATTAATTGATTGATTAAAAAGGATGTGCGAAGGAGTCACATAGTTGTACAGTGAGTCCCACCCCACACTCACACTGACTTTCTGGTGGACCAGCTCAGCAGAATCCACACATTCACAGTCTAGCTCCTTCCTATCTCTCCTCTCTCATCTCACACTATTGCCCCGCTCGTGCTCTTCGCTCCTCTGATGCCATGTTTCTCGCCTGCCCAAGGGTCTCTACTTCCCTTGCTCGGCTTCGTCCATTTTCTTCTGCTGCCCCTTATGCCTGGAACGCTCTTCCAGAACATTTGAGAACTACAAGTTCAATCGCAGCTTTTAAAGCTCAGCTAAAAACTTTTCTTTTTCCTATATCTTTTAAAACTTGATTTTGTTCTGACTTTTATACTGTTAGTTTTACTCTACCCTGTGCCTGTTTGGTGCATTCTCTTCCCCTCCTTATTGTTTTATTATGATTTTATTAGAACGTAAGCCTATGCGGCAGGGTCTTGCTATTTTATTGTTTTACTCTGTACAGCACCATGTACATTGATGGTGCTATATAAATAAATAAATAAATAAATAAATAATAATAATAATAATAATAACAACAACAGTCCTGACAGACATGGAAGTGGAAGTGCATAGAGCCCCTTCTGACCCACTGGCTGAATGTGTGGAGAGTGGGACCAAAACAACACTTAATCTTAATTTAAATTTAAATTTTACTGTTTTAACTCCGTATTTTAACCTTATATCAATTTTGCCGCATGGTTTTATCCTGGTTGTGCTTTTTATACTGTATTTTGTGATTGTGCTTTTAACCTGTTGTTTGTTTTATTGTGGTTTTAATTTTTGTGAACCGCCCAGAGAGCTTCGGCTATTGGGCGGTATAAAAATGTAATAAATAAATAAATAAATAAATAAATAAAAGTAGATGTCTCCAGAAGACTGGATGAACTGCAGCCATCAGTGGAACAGAACACTATGCAGGCACATTAATTTTGTGTCTGCGAGTTCTATATCTGATCTTTTCCAGCAAGCATGGAAAACATTATTTCAGCAATGTTCAGGACTGAAAACATATATAAGCTTGTATCTGAAAGGACAGAAAAGAGAAGAAAAGCGGCTTTCTTTCTTTTTGTTACTTTTGATATCAGCCCGACTCCTGGTAATCAGCTTCTGATGCCATCTTTTCCAATTTTGCAAGCTAGGCAAAGCTGTGCAGGATAAATGGGGAAGTTTCTGTGGAATCCACTGAAAAATGCTGGGTGTTGTGGAAGGCTGTGCAGGTGGCTGGAGCAGGGGAAAGAACTGGGGAGGCAGCAATCCATCTGTGCAGAGTTCTCTCTGGCACAGTAGAAGACCCCAATCTGTATTCCACAAAATAACCTACTTACGCTTCATGTTATACATGAGTACGGAAGGAGCAATGAAAGCAGATAGGGAGGTATTTTTCTCCCTCTCTCATAATATTAGAATCCAGTGGGGTCATCCCATGAAACTGGTTGGTAGGAGATTCAGGACAAGTAAAAGGAAAGACTTCTTCACAAAGCGCAGAAATATAGAATTCGCTAACACAAGATGTAGTGATGGCCACCAATTTGGAGGGCTTTAAAAGGGGGTTGGGTACATGCCTGAAGGAGAAGGCTATCCATGGCTATGAGATAGCCATGGATAGCCTTCTACATTTAGGAAATAGTTCTACATTTAGGAAATAGAAACCAAAGGTATATTTTGAAGCCCATCAAAACTGCATTCAACTATGTGTACGTTAGGAAGTGCAAAAAACATTTCAAAATGTGTTGTATTGTATTGGGACAATTTTTTAAAAAAAAGCCCAAAGGCGTATTAGGCAAAATTGTGAGAAAAAATGCATATATTGTGGAAAACATGCCTACGGATTTTCAATCTAATGTTGTTGTTGTTTTAAAAAAAAAAGATTTTGGTTGAATTGAATTTAAGATTGGGAAAATTCTGAACATTTAGGATGAACTGAATTTAAGGTTAGAAAAATGAGAAATCAAAATTGCTGGATTCGTCTATCCTTAAATGAGCATACGAGGCTGGGCACATAGGTCAGCATTAAAATAGCAAATCAAAATGACGCACTCAGTGCCTTCCTAGAAAAGAAGGGGGATGTGTTCAAGGTGCTGGGTTGGCATGGCGGCCCTCGGAAACCCTGTGATTTTCCTTCCTTGAGGAGGGAGCACAGGGTTTCTGGGTGGCCGACCCAGGACCTGAGCCGCTCCCACCCTCTTCCTAGTGGAAGGTGACGAATCGCAGGTCGCCTTCCTCCAGGCACTGCCTGGACACTGCGACTCCAGAGCGAGGCTCTTGATGCCGTCTTGCGCATTCTCGCCTCGCTCCAGAGAAAAAAGTCAGGGTGAGTCCCCGACTTTTTTCTCTCCACAGCTTCAGTGGGAAACCTCAGGGTTGGTGCGCGACTGCAGCTGCGTCATATAACCGACGCTGCGCCACTGTGCAACCACCCCAGGACTTTCTGAGCGTTTAGAGAGCCCCAAGGTCTTCACCAGCTTTGGAGGAATGAAATGTGGACCTCGCCTGCTGTGGGCAGAGAGTGAGACCCACACCATCCTTTGACCTCAGGATTCCTGAGGTCAAAGGGATTGTAGCCTAAATGCCATAAATAAGAGATTATTATTATTATTTCTTAAGTATTGTTTTATTCATATGCAAATATGTGCAGATTTAAATCAATTAAGCCACTAAGGTTTCTTCAGCCTCCCTAAAGCCCTATTCCAGCCTGATGCTTCTTTGGAGGAAAAGCGCCCACAATATCACGCTGTGCAAAGTGTATTCCACCATCTATTGGCAGCGCCATTGCCTGGCCTGTGCCCACAGATGCTGTCCCTTCTTAAAACTCCATCCGACGAGTGTTTTAGTGCACGCTCCTTACTGGGCACTCACGGAGTTTGCTCAGGTCCCTCCCATGACGTCGTCTGCCTCCCGCGCCCCTTCCGCCCCTTCCGGCCTTCCTTGCGTGACAAAAAGAACCCGTCTTTAAGTCCAATGTATTTTTAAACACGTAATTGCTGCTCTCTCCTGCTGTGTGCAGGAGAAGCGGCGCCATTAGAGCAGCGGACTCAATGGACCTCGTGCTCGTTGTGTACTTCCTCTTTTGAAAGAGGAAGTAACTGAGGAACGAAAACACGGGCGGAGAAGCGATGGGAGGGAGCATGTTAACCCCCGGTGTGATGGAGCTTTTAATTTAAAGGTTAGCACCATGACCCGGGTTGCCGACGCATTTCCAAAAAGGCACACTCGTTTCACCCCTGGTCTCTCCTTTTTCCCAGCCAGAAAAGAAGAAAAGGCTTGCGTGAGCAAATTGAAAATGAATTGCCATCACGTCCTCTGTCTCTGCAGGTACCAAGGGCATCCAAAAATAGGTTGTGTTCTGGAAGAAAGAAGAAAAATCAGGGGGAAGCAGCCTGGAGCTGAGATTCCAAAAGGATCCACATTTCTTCACATCCCCCTTCCTTCCTTATACGCTGTTCCTTTTCCTGTTGTTATCCTACATATGCTCCTTACAATCCCATCCCTGAAAGTCGGGGAGTTTTCTCCCTTTTCCAACAAGAAGAGAATTTGCAAAGAATGTGGTTGATCCCTCAAGGCCCCTGTTGAGAGAGGGGGGGACCTCTCTTTTCCGGTCCTCCACCTCATCCACTCTTCCTTCCCGTTCCATCATTTGAATTTGTTTTGCCGTGGCGGTCATCAGCTCCATTTCCTGAACACCTTATCAGGCTTTGCCAGAGGAAACCTGGAGCCCAAACAAAGATGAATGGGCAGAAAACGTGAGGAGAGCTTTTAAAGACGACTGCTGGAATTACCAGCGCCGGTTCTGTTAACTGGCTAAAAGGTTTGACAGTGATGGACTCAGCTTTTAAGAGGTCTCTGCAGGAGCCGGGCCTCTACGATTTAGAAAATGCTAATGAGTCACGCGCAAGGCAGATGTGGGATGAGAGGGATTGGAGCTGTGGAAAAGGAGCCAGGTGGGAGTCCTTTGGCAGCTCACGGACAGGTACGATTCCTCAGGCAGGAACGCAGAGGGCTCTGGAGAAGACAAGTGGTCCAGCCGCTCCAATCTGTCTTCCTTTGGCAAACATCCCCTGAAAACGATGTTTATTTCAAAGGCTCCAGAAAGGCTAAAACAACTGCGAAGGGAGGCACGGTGCTTCTCAAATGTGCCTGTGAAATTTATGAAATGGTTTTAATTTTTGTGAACCACCCGGGGGGAATCCACACGTCGTACTGAGGCCGCTTCCATGCGGCCCCAGTGCGACCCCAAAGCGGTCGTGTAACTTGCCTGGCGAAAAGACGAGGAAGCGGCGTCCTTGCCGCCGCCACCACCCACCTTCCTCCTCACCGGCCGGGACGGAGAGCCCGGCGGAAGAAGGCGGGGTGGAGAGCGGAAGAAGCTCTCCACCCGCCTTCTTCAAAAAGAGCTCTCCGAGCCGGCAGCGAGGAGGAAGGTGGGTGGCGGCGGTGGCGGCGGCGGCAAGGACGCCACTTCCTCATCTTTTCGCCAGGCAAGTTACACGACCGCTTTGGGGTCGCACTGGGGTCACATGGAAGCGGCCTCAGTACGACGTGTGGATTTCCTGAGAGCGTCGGCTATTGGGGGGTATAAAAAAATGTAATAAATAAATAAATAAATAAATAAATAAATTTGAGCCCATGTAGTGTAGTGGCTAAAGTTTCGGACTGGGAGTCAGGTGATCCGGGTTCTAGTCCCCACTCGGCCACGGAAACTCACTGGGTGCCTTTGGGCCAGGCACAGACTCTCAGCCTAACCCACCTCACAGGGTTATTGTTGTGAGGATAAAATGAAGAGGAGGAGGATTATGTACGCTGCCTTGAGTTCCTTGGAGGAAAAAAGGCAGGATGCAAATTCAATCAATCAGTCAATCAAGCCACAAGCCCTGGTTACTTGTGGCATGCAGACGAGGTTTGTGGGATTTGTCTTACCTGAGTGTAACTATACTAGTGTAACCAGCACACTACAGGAGGGGAGGATTAAACTTTTCACACACCCCACCCATTCCCCCGCTCCCAAATTACCCCTTCCATTGACTAAAAACGGGTGGGGGGGATTAATCCTCTTCTTCCAGACCTCACTTGTCCCGATCCAAAATCAGCCTAATGCACTGGAGGCTGGTGACTCTGATAATGGTGGGGTGGTGAATTCATCCCGAGTTTCAGTCAGAATTCTTTCCGAGTTTCAGCTCTGCACCTTGAATAGCTCCTTTAGCGTTCTGGCTAAAACCCGAAGCGGATTTACAGCCCCACCAATGTCAGAGTCACCAGCCCCCACTGGCCTAATGTGTAGTTTGGCCCTAAGATGGATGATGCAAGAGTGCCCTCTAGGCTGCAGTACCAGCCTGGCTGAACATTCTGTCAGCTGACCCAAAGGGCCAATCCCTGTCCATCAGGCCCTATAAAGCCCCTTCACCTCAGAGTTTCCGCCTCAGTGTAAACAAGACGCCTCTGGTATGAGGACATTGTTTACCAAGTACCTGCTCCCTGTTCCTAGATTGCTGCTCTGGAACTTGACGCCTCCACATTTGGGACCACTTGGGCTATCAACCAGTTCTCCTCATGTCCTGGAAGCTAACTTCCCAGATCCTGACACTTGGGCTTAATCAAACTCCACCTTGATCTGAATTTCAAATGCTGAAATTCAAAATCTGGATTTGAAAACATGCTGTTTCAATCCTTAAAATTTTACATTTTAGATGAGTTTAATTAGAAAAACAGGAGACGCTGAGGCTGAATGGGGAAAGTCACTTTGTACATGCTCAGATTGCAAAAAAGGGGGGTTTCTTATAGAACACTTGTTTATTTATTTGTTTGTTTATTTACAATATTTATATATCGCTCCTATTTCAAAAGATTTTGAAGTGGTGAACAACAAAAAGAACAAAAGAATAAAAAATACCAATTAAAAATACAATTTCTAAAAGAACTACCGTATTTCTTCGATTGTAAGATGCCATCGATTGTAAAACGCACACTAATTTCAGTACCACCAACAGAAAAAAAAACCTAAGACACACCCGCGATTCTAAGACGCACCCCGTTTTTAGAGATGTTTATATGGGGGGGGGGGGAAGTGTGTCTTAGAATTGAAGAAATACGGTAAGTTCTGATAAATACCCGGTACAGGTAAAAACCTGGCCAGTCACTCAAGGGAAGCTTCCTGAAACAACAATGTCCATGTTTCTATGGACAACATCTGTTTCTATGGACAGCCATCTGTCAGGGATGCTTTAGGGTGGATTCCTGCATTGAGCAGGGGGTTGGACTCGATGGCCTTGTAGGCCCCTTCCAACTCTGCTATTCTATGATTCTATGATTCTTCAGGAGGCACCAGAAGCAGCACAACGTTGGTGCCTGTCTGGTCTCCAAAAGCAGGGAATTCCATAGGATGGGGGCCACCACGCTGAAGGCTCTTCTCCTGGTGGACTCCAATTAGACACATGGAACCACCAGGAACATGACCTCAGTGACCAGGCCGGTTGGTGAGGGAGAAGGCGCTCTCTCAGGTATCCTGATTCCAAGTTGTTTAGAGCTTTGTAACTAGTACTAGAACCTTAAACCTGGCCCGATAGGGAACAGGCAGCCAGAGCAGTTCCCTCAGCAGAGGACTTGCGTGCTGAAAAGGGGCAGCTCCGAACAACAGCCTTAAGGGCAGCCCCACATAGAGCACATTGCAGTAATCCAGCGTTGAGGTTACTAATGGCTGTGCCACCATGTCCAGGAGAGGCCATAGCTGTTATGTAAAGCAGAACTGCTTAGGTCAGCTAACATGTACAAGAACATATCCGATACAAGAGGTAAGAATACAACTCATGCTTTCAGGGTTCTGCTGCATATTTTCATGCCGAGGTGGTGAATTTAAACTAGGAATTTATGCAAACATTTCTTGCTTGCAAATATGTTAACCTTTCACCTGAATCCTGCTTTTCATTCTATCTACCTTCCATCACTCGACAGAGAAAAATAAGTATGGGATTGAGTTTGAAATAATAACCTCAATGTATATATTTATAACCCAGAGATCAGGTTTCTTTAAAATCTAGAAGTCATAAATCGCACACAGGTGTCACCCAACTCACTCCTGAAATGATAAAATGTTCAACATTTCAGTCCTCATCAGCAATTGGGGAGTTCCAGTTTTCATTTCAGAGAACAGTGGTCTCTGGTATTGGGTAGGGTGACCATATTTTGGAAACCAAAAAGGAGGACAACATGGTCGCCCCCAAGGGGGCGTGTCCAGTACCAAGGGGGCGTGCCCACCTGAACATAGCCTTGGTCACATGTCTGATTTTACAGCACACATTTAAGACAAATCTATTCTACATAACATCTTAATGTTAAAATCACTGAAATAAAGAACAAGTGAGAGATTCAATGTATCTGAAATTAACTTCACTCACTCCTACTTTTGTAGGTTTTGCTGTACTTTGAAGCTTTTGCTATACTCTGTGTGTTACATTCTCCCCTTCCCTCAAATATCTTTTCTGACTGTATCTTCACTCATTGCAAGCTGCTGTTGTTGTTAACAGGGTTTGCTACTGGCCCCAGATCTGTTTCAAATTTGGTATGGCTAAAGCTCTACCTAAAAGCTATCATGGCGCCAACTTTCAGCTCTTTATCTTTAAAAATGACAGTTTTAAAAATTATAATTTTAAAACCTAATTTTTTAAAAAATTCCTAAAATATCAATGGATGAACGGATCTGTTTCAAATTTGGTATGACTAAAGCCCTTCCTAAGAGCTACCATTGTGCCAAGTTTCATGCCTTTGTCTTAAAAAATGACGGAGTTATAAGCATTTTTGTTAATTCCCATTAGAGCTGCTCTTTGGGGAAAAAAATCCGGATTTCCCCTCCCCCTCCCAGATTTGCCATCAAAAACCCATATGGCCACCCTAGTATTGGGTGTTTTTTTCCCCAGAGTTGCATTTTAAATAGGGCTGTGCACCCCCTACCCAAACCGCTATGGACCCCAATCCGGACCCAAACCAGTTCAGGTCGATCTGGACCTCCCCCGATCCGATCCGGATCCAGATCCGGAGCAAGATCCGGAGGTCTGGATCAATATTCAACCCCCATTTTGTACCCCCCCTTCCCCACTTACCTGCCTCCGCCTGTTCCCCGCCCCTACTCTCTCATAGGGTGGACATCTGTCATACTTTATGGAGGTCAGCCCTCTCTTTGAAGGTGTTCTCTCTTTTAAGTGCCATCTAAGTCTGGCTTCAAGATGAAGAAGAATAAGAAGGGAGAGCAGAAAACAGCCTTGGGGTCCCAATTCAGAGGGCTGGCTTGGGACTCCAAGAGGGCCAAATTTGGGCCATGGGTATAAGGTCCCATTCCTGGGCTAGAAGACCAAAGCCACACCATTCACACAAGAGATAAACATTCACCTTGCATATGGCGTCTCAGTAGCCTTTGATAAGCCTACTCTAGAGTAAAGGGGCTGTACATCCCAACCGAATGCAACAACTTCTAATTTGAGGAGGAAGAGAGAACAAATAAATCTTTTACAGTGTTTTTAAGAAACCACTTCGATGCAGCAAATGTGCCTGTGAAAACGACCAAATGTTCCAAAGTAGGAAAGCCGTTGCCAGCAAGGAAAGAGTTAAATGAGAAGGCCAGGAGCCTCAGGAGAGAACTTCTGTCAAGGATGCTAAAAGGCGTGTTTAAAGGTGGGCCCCGGGAGGACGGAGATAATTGGAGTTCTGCTGTTTCTAATCTAAATTAATAATCCAGTCTGAGACATCAAATGAGAGCTGGCAAAACTCACTAAAGAGAAGAGCCAAGATTTATTTCTTTTAAAATATTCGGAGGGGCTGAGTTTCATGTAAGAGTTACGAGCGGGAAGTGATGCAAGCGATGGAGAAACATGGAAGGGATGACAGCACTGTGCCGACGCTTTCTGTCTTCCTAGGGAAAGGGCAGGCTCAACGTGGTCCGCGAGCCACATGCGGGGGCCCGACCCGTGGCCCTTTTTGCATCCCCATTGGCACTGAAACTCAGCAGGGTTTCAACCCCAAACTGGCGAATTGCTGCAGAATTTTTACAGCCTGGTGGCTTAGAAACAAGGGATTTGGCAAAGCACACACCAAAATCAAGCTTCTACGGAAAGCAATTTTGCTTGGAACCAAGGCACGCGCTCCCACAAAACCAGGGAGTGGAGCAATTTCAGGAACAGCAGGAGGGGTGTGGCCCCTCGTGGGTTAGGGCAGCGTTTCTCAACCGGGGGCCATATGGCCCCCTGGGGGGCCCGTGGGTATTCCAAGGGGGGCACAGGTGAAAATCACATAAATGGGGGGCTACGGCACAAGACTAGGGGGCCACAGAGGGAAGTGAGAAGTGAAGAAAACAGAGAAGTGACCGAGAAAAGGAAAAGAAAAGAAAATAGAAAACAGAGAAGTGAAGAAAACAGAGAAATGACCAAGAAAAGAAAAAGAAAAGAAAATAGAAAACAGAGAAGTGAAGAAAACAGAGAAGTAACCGAGAAAAGAAAGCAGAAAAGAAAAAAGAAAACAGAGAAGTGAAGTGAACAGAGAAATGAGGCAAGGATAACCTCCGCTAAATGTGATATATTTTACCTGTGTGATGTCTTCGAAAAGCTCAATTTGTTAAACAAACAACTACGGGGCAGGAATTGTGACCTTTTTTCAAGCAAGGAGATTATTACAGGGTTTCTTGGGAAAGTCAAGCTGTGTGCCACCAATATTGGACGTCGAGAATTCGCCCAGTTTTCCTCTTTGGCAGGCAGTTAGTGATGAATTGAAAGATGAAATAATTGTGTATGTGGATCATTTGAAGCAGTTTTATAATGATATGGAAGTTCGTTTCCATGATCTGCCGGACATGGATATTCCGGCCTGGGTAGTTGATCCATTTGCTGTGAACGCTGCTGACATTGATGTTTCTTTGCAAGAAGCGCTCCTAGAGCGACAGAGCAGCCAAAGTAACTTTCAGTCAAGAAAAACACCATTTTTGGATAAAGAGTACAATATCTAAAAAGTTTCCACAGCTTTGGGATAAAGCAAAATTGTTTTTCATGGCATTTCCTGCTTCGTATTTGGTAGAATCAGGTTTCAGTCGTGTGAATTATTTACTCAGCCTAACGCGGAATCGCCTTAACATAATGGACAGAGGTGATCTTCGGTTTTCCC
This sequence comes from Elgaria multicarinata webbii, assembly GCF_023053635.1. Classification (NCBI taxonomy): domain Eukaryota; kingdom Metazoa; phylum Chordata; class Lepidosauria; order Squamata; family Anguidae; genus Elgaria; species Elgaria multicarinata. The sequence continues at coordinate 175,681,357 of NC_086172.1, read as the reverse complement.
TCACAGCAATAGAACCGGATATTTTTTAAAAAAAGCTTGTTTCTGGTCATCAAGCACAAGGGTCACATTGATCGAGAAATACTTAAAGTATAAATTTTTATGTAATTGTATTTTTTATAAATTATAAAAAATATAAATAAAACATGTTCTATTTACAAACAAAACATTTAAATAGCTACCTTTCTACCGGTAGGACAGGGAGGTCACAGGAAGGAAACAAGGTCGGAAGGGAGCCACGGTTGGAAAAAGGTTGAGAAACACTGGGTTAGGGGATTAGTCTCTGGACACACACGGACACGGACACACACACACACACACACCATGGAAGTTGCCCACCTCTGTACTATACCCAGCAAATGATTTGGCAGGGTGGATGGGGAAGTGGGGCTCAAAGGGTGTTGATAACACCAATGGGAGATGGAAAATGCTGTACTGAGAATCTTCGGCTAAAAATTGGGAACGGGTCAAGAAGGGGAATGAAATTGCTCCTCTCTCTCTAGCTATACTAGTGTGACCAGATACAAAAGAGGGCAGGGCTCCTGCAGCTTTAACTGTTGTGATGAAGAGGGAATGTCACCAGGTTCTCCATATATACAAATGACACCTGCTGAAATTCCCTTTTCTATACAACTGTTAAAGAGGGCCTTTTCAGTGGTTGCCCCCCAACTGTGGAATGATCTCCCCGATGAGGCTCGCCTGGCGCCAACATTGTTATCTTTTCGGCGCCAGGTCAAGATTTTTCTCTTCTCCCAGGCATTTTAACAGCATTTAACAACGTTAAGTTTGTTTTTAATGGACCCCAGAATTGTTGTTTTTAAATGGATACTGTTGTTTTTATACTGTTTTTTATGTTTTTGATGGTTTTTAAATTTTGTATACTTTTAATGTTTACCATTTTTAATTGTTGTAAACCACCCAGAGAGCTTCGGCTGTGGGGCGGTATATAAATGTAATAAAATAAATAAATAAATAAATAAATAAAGATGCAGGAGCCCTGTCCTCCTTTCCATAGGCATAGGTGTGCGCAAGGGGTGTGCCAGGTGTGCCCACGCACACCCTATTGTCTGACACAATTAGTGCTGAATTGAGAGAGTGCAGGAGCCCTGTCCTCCTTTTCCATATGGTCACCCTACGGATGCCCTACTACTAATCCCAGCTACTCAGAGTCCATATATTCAGCACGGATACTTGCAAAGGGTGAGGAGCTGAATATGAGCAGGTGCTCCATGCTATCAGGGGACCTGATCACACACGTCCATATACTTGCATGTCATCAAGCGATAAATATGCATAAGTGTATCAGCCCTTGAATTATGGGTTTTCCAGCTGAATTTGCCATGGGAAGAAAAATGGACTTGTAAGGAGAGATCACCTGCTGATAATTCCAGACCTTCCACCACAGTGCTCAGCGATACTTTACACAAGGTTAGGGTGACCATATGAAAAAGAGGACAGGGCTCCTGTTTCATTAACAGTTGTATTGAAAAGGGAATTTCAGCAGGTGTCGTTTGTATATATGGAGAACCTGGTGAAATTCCCTCTTCATCACCACAGTTAAAGCTGCAGGTGCCCTGCCCTCTTTTAAATCCGGTCACCCTAGTATAGCTCCTGCAGCTTTAACTGTGGTGATGAAGAGGGAATTTCACCAGGTTCTCCATATATACAAATGACACCTGCTGAAATTCCCTTTTCTATGCAACTGTTAAAGATACAGGAGCCCTGTCCTCCTTTTCATAGGGTCACCCTACACAAGGAGGCCTTGACAGGTTCGCTCTCGGATAGCCAGAACAAACTGTCTTGCCTAAATAGAGCAAATATTTATGAATCTCTTTCCCCTCCCCTGCCAATTATTTCCACAGCTTGAGAGCTGTTTGTAAAACAAACGGACCCTCGTCCTTTCAGTGCGTTCCTAGAGACAGAGAGATGGGCTGAGAGCGATTAGAAACCTGTCCATTCCAACAGATTTTCTTCATCAAACAAAACTTGATTTGTTATACACACGCGCGCACACACACAAGCACGCACGGAGGTAGATAAAAGCTGCTGGTGGACCCGTTTGGCGGCTTTGTTGATTATGCATTGTAATGAGGCCCATTACATAATTAAAAGAGGCTTCTCCTTATTGCATTTTATGCTGATTAACATATTATGCAGTCTGCAATGGACTCTTTGGGCTCCGAAGACGAGCCGTAATTATGAAGCTTTCTCCTCCAAGCTGTTTATGCATTATTAATTAATATTAAAAAAAACTGTTGATTAAAAGCTAATTTGTAAGTCATCCTGCCATATTTCTCACACAGCGATTCCCTATACGCATCCCCGGGCCCCTTCCAAAATGATAAGGATGAAATCAAAATGTCAGACTTGGACGGGACGGCGCATCCCAAAGCTTTGGGGATGCCTCTTTATGAGAACAGCAAATGTTGTTCCAGAAATTCCAGTTGTCGGCGCTTTAATTAGACAGATCCATCTCAGAGGCTCTGGCTGGCAAGCCCTAGCAGGCAGCAAAGAATCTCTCCAAGCACAGCAGCCTTTTCTCTCTTTGTACAACATAAACAGGAAACGAAATCCACTCACTTATCACCAGACAGGAAGTCCACAGCGGTCTGCAGCAACCACCAACACTCTGGCTGATTGGCCAAGACACCCAGACTTGGATGCTACTTGACGGTGCATTGCAATGAACAGGACAGGCATCAACAGTAGGCATGGTCAGGCACCCACCAAGGGCCCACATCCAAACAGGGTAGGGTGACCCTATGGAAAGGAGGACAGGGCTCCTGTATCTTTCACAGCTGTCTAGAAAAGGCAATTTCAGCAGGTGTCATTTGTAGGCATGCAGCATCTGGTGAAATTCCCTCTTCGTCACCACAGTTAAAGCTGCAGGAGACCTGCCCTCTTTTGTCTCTGGCCATTCCCGTATAAAAAAGGGCAGGGCTCCTGCAGCTTTAACTGCTGTGATGAAGAGGGAATTTCATGCATGCCTACAAAGGACACCTGCTGAAATTCCCTTGTCAATGCAGCTGTTAAAGACACAGGAGCCCTGTCCTCCTTTGCATATGGTCACCCTAACACAGGGGCCCACTGGCAAGAGCCCACTGGAGTTGCATCATGGCCACCTGCTTGTTCGCCTGCCTCTCGCTTTGGCCCAGACAATGCTGGTGTTGAGAAGGAGGAGCAGGAGACACCACGGCCTGCTTGCTCCCTGGCTCTCATAGAATCATAGAATAGTAGAGTTGGAAGGGGCCTATAAGGCCATCGAGTCCAACCCCCCGCTCAATGCAGGAATCCCCCCTAAAGCATCCCTGACAGATGGTTGTCCAGCTGCCTCTTGAAGGCCTCTAGTGTGGGAGAGCCCCCCACCTCCCTAGGTAACTGACAGCATACAAAGACAACATACATTTTAAAAACAACAACAACAACAACAACAACAACAACAACAATAATAATAATATATTCTGAGTCCCTTTTACCCTGACCTTAGATGTTCTGCATCTTTCCAAGGACTCAGATCTTTGGGTTCAACTCCCCCTGCCCACAAAAGTCTACAGAGAGTCCTCCTAGATCTAGAGAGGCAGATAGATGCCATATAATGATAGACGAGCTGAGAGATCGGTGAGCAAGTTCCCAGTATGAGCATTAGAGGACCAGGACGGTGCAGCGCGCTCCCTGCCAAATAAAATTACTGCCTGGTTAAACTGGGAATAAAGTCACTTTGTCGCAGTGTGCGGGCTGGGTCTGTTTGGCAGGGGATCAGAAACGATGATTGTTTTACATCCCAGGGGAAGGTTATATTGAAACATCCTTCACGGTGCATTGAAGCAGCTGTCGGACCCCAGATATGCACACACAGGCACAACAGAGGCAATGACTAAGAAGCTTGATATAACCGAAGGAGAGAAAAAGTCGCAGCCTCTCCTGCTATTAAAACTTCAGCAAGCTCAAGTTGCTACTGAAGGCCCCCTTGTATAGGCCAGGGTGAGTCTTCAGATGAAGACCCGGCAAAGTGTACGGACCATGTGGGAGGCCTCGACTTTAGTGAGGCCCTGGGCATCTCTGGCATCAGTGAAGAAGATGCATGGGGTCCTTCAATAGCAGTGAACTCTAAGAAACCCCCAGATGGGACCCCTGAGTCCTTACCCATGGTAGCAGAGGTGGAAACTAAGATGGAGGCACAGGCTGCCATATGAAGGTGAAGCACATGCTCAAGATCCATAGTAACCATGAGTAAAGGTCTTCCCCATGAACAAATTGCTTTTGCCAAAGTGCTGATGACCTGCAACTGAGCCAAGGGTGAGACTCTAGAAGTTCTAGCTATATGAGCTTTCCATTTGAACTTGCAAGCTGCTGGAACAACATCTTTCTAGCAGCTCAGGTGATTCGAACCTTTGTTTTGTGACTGCTCACCTTTGGACCGTGTTTGTATTGGACTGCTTACATGTGTTTTAATCCTAAACGGCTTGGGCCCAAGCTATCTGAAGGAATGCCTCCTCCCATATGTACCTGCCTGGACCCTAAGGTGAGCCCCTTCTCCGTGAGCCCCTGCCAAAGGAAGTGAGGCAGAGGGCTACCAGGAGGAGGGCCTTCTCTGCTGTGGCACCCAGGCTGTGCAATGAGCTCCCTAAAGAGGTTCGCCTAGCACCTACACTATACTCTTTCAGACACCAGGTGAAATTTTCTCAGCAGTTTAACAGTCTAGCATCTTAATTTTAACTTTGCTGTTTTAAATTCGTATTTTAAATCTGTATTAATTTCTGCATTGCTGCTCGATTTTATCCTGGTTGTGTTTTTATATTGTATTTTATATTATGCTTTTATACTGTTTGTTTTATATTTTGAACGGCTTTCATGGTTTTACTTTTTGTAAACCACCCAGAGAGCTTCGGCTATTGGCCGGTATAAAATTGCAATAAATAAATAAATAAAATAAATAAAAGTGGTTGACCTTCCACTGCCCTTCAAAAACAGCAGCATGCATAGAGATAACTGGGACAATAGGGAGCCATAGGGAGGCCGTGTGTCCTCTTTTACAGAGAACAGTCCTCTATTTTATACTGTTTTTATACTGTTTTATACTATTTTATACTGTTGTTTTATACTTTTAATGTTTTTAATTTTTGTTAACCGCCCAGAGAGCTCTGGCTATTGGGCGGTATAGAAATGTAATAAATAAATAAATAAAATATTTCATGGGCTGCCGGAGGACCATCCTCTATTCGAAGGTGTCCTCTTTCGGAAGGACTCTCCAATCCAAGTCTGGTTTGATGATAAAGAACCAGAAGAAGGGAGACACCTGAAGTTGGTTGTTGCTACTTAGCAGTTGAAGAGCGGGCAGAGCTAATTTAAATTAGGAGCACAATGGAATTGCCTCTCTCTAGTGACGGGGAAATTCTGGACATAACATTATCTCCTCCAGTTCTACAGCAGATACAGAGGACCACACCGTTGTCTATAACTCCTATGACTGGATTTAAAAGGAACAATCGGTGCCTGGGGCTACTGCAGGAACGTCTTCCATTAGAAACGAATACTAGTGCTCTGTCGTCTCTATCACTTCCTATGGACGCCAGCCGAAATTGTAATTGTAGAGATGATATGCTCGGGAGATGTGGAAAAGCCAGTACAGGAACAAAGCAAACAAAGATAACTGATTTTACTAAGAAGCAAAAAATTCTCTCCCTCAAGTCGAAGTACAAGCAGGAGGTTTTTATGGAGATGCAACCAAACTTCCTTATTGACCTATCAGATACATTATTGAGTGAGGAACAGATTTTGGACAGTAGCCAACTAAATAGTTTCTTGAATGTGGATTTTGGCAAACTAAGAAAGGAGGATTTTTTTACCATCCCCTGCTATCCCATTAGAGATATCTGAAGGGATTAATATAAGCAAAGGGTTATGGAAGACTTAGCAGTTGGACAACACACAGGTCTCCTGGTCACTGTCTTCCCTACTATGAAATTGTACTTCTGTTTAAATTACAATCATGGTTTCTAAGGCCGTAGCTAGACCTAAGGTTTATCCCAGGATCATCCTGGGTTCGTCCCTGCCTGAGCGCTGGATGCCCTGTGTGGCACTTAGATGAACCGGTTTGACCCCAGGACAATCCTGGGATAAACCTTAGGTCTAGCTACGGCCTAAATGTGTGGTTATATATGCACATTAGCTTATGCAAATAGGGTGTCCTCTTTTATCCCCTCTGTGTGTGTGTGTGTGTGTGTGTGTGCCGGTGGGGAGACGCATAGCCTCTTTTTTTCTTTTGGCAATTGACAAGTGGCCACCCCAGGGCCAGATTAAAACATGCTGAGGCCCTAAGACATGTCACAATTCAGAGGCGCCATACCATAAAAGTAAAGAGAAAAAATATATATTACATTATAATAGAAAGGATAATGAAAAGCTACCACAAGCATTAGAGGGTGCTTGTAATAAACAGTATTATATAGCCTTCTCTGAAGATGTGTATAAAGTAAATTGTTCTGAACTTCTTCTTCACTGGCTCTATTTTGTGCTTATTGCTTCCAATACAAAATGTTCTGTTGCCACGCTTTCTCTCTGTATAAAGCAACTCTTCTGTAGTCATATGATGTATGATGCTGGAAAGTCACACCAGGCTTTCCAACATCATACATATTAGTTATCTCCAACATATTTAGACACCGCTTCATAATATGAGACTCTAAGCCATGCCTTACTTCGCTTGTTCCTAAATCCAGCACTGGGCCACCCTAGAGAGCAGCAAGACTAGAACCTTTCTCTCTGCTATCCTAGATGTTTTTGCCTTTGGTTTTTCTTACAAGGAGGTTTTTACTGGAGCAAAAACCTCCCTGTAAGAAATGGTATCCCCCTCCTTGCAGTCTGATGTGATGCAGTCCATTCTACTATCTACCACCATTTTTGGCAGCCATCTCAGCAAATCTCCTGAGGGATGGAATCCCATGGCACACATAGCACCACTGTGGAACCAGGGCCAGCACTGCCATAGAGGCAACTCAGGCGGCGGCCTAGAGCACCAAGCAAAGGAGGGCGCTAAACGGCGCACCCGGAAGCCGCTCTCCTAGAGCGACTTCCGGGCACGCTGATCCGAAGCCGCCCCCCCCGCCCCCGGCCGCCCCCCAACCCCAGCATTCTGGCTTCAAAACCAGCACCCAGCCGGAAGCCGCTCCTGGCTTCGAAGCCAGGACGCTGGGGTTGAGGGGCGGAGCAGCGGCTTCAGAATGGCGCGCCTGCCTAGGGCGCAAAATAGTCTGGCACCGGCCCTGTGTGGAACTACCACTGGATTTATATCATCTGTCCAGAGTCCATAATCTCCGTATCTGAGGTTACCTTTACCAGTGATTTTATGTCCAGCTTTTGGAGAAGAAAAGAATAGTCAGACTTCCAATGTGGCATTCTCCCATGGCATCTTTTCCACTTTCCATTCACTTTGCTTTGACATCATTCTTCTGCATGTGCCTCCTCTTCTTCCTCCTCCTCCGTTTCTGCCCTCCAATGACCACAGCCCTAGCTTCATATCTTCCTCCTGTAAAACTGCTGAAATCTAATATCTGATGCTGGCATTATCAGCTCTTCCCTTGGACACCCCTGATGACCTTTCAATTAAATATCTGGTTTGTGCAACACTCACCACTTCCTTATCTGCCAAAAACACTGTGCTGGTTCGGGGAGCTCTTTCTGATACCCTTTGTTTCATTTTTTGCATCTGCTCTTCTCAAAGGCCAGATTAAAATTAGGTTTGCACTCACGGATCCCATTCAAAACCTCCCCTGCATTCACGGTCCTATTTGCAGTGAAACACATGTACACATCCCCAAGTTCTGGCAGGGAACGGATTGGGTATGGGGAGCTGTGCACATGCAGGTGTACCCACGCAGGTCACTATGCAGATACAACCGTGAACACATGATGGGCTGGCAGTGGGGATCCCAACTCAAAGACTGTGGAATGGCCTGCAAGAGGAAATTCGTCAACTTGAGGGTCTTTTAGGATTTAAAAAAGCAATAAAGACTGCTCTATTCCGGCAGGCCTATCCAGTGAAATTTTAGAATGTTTTAATGTTTTAAAGATATTTTAATCATGTATGGTATGTTTTTAATCAGTTTTTAATGTGTATATTATATCATGTTTTTATACTGTTTGTTTTATACTTGGAATGGTTTTAGTTTTTGTGAACAGCCCAGGGAACTTCGGCTGTTGGGCGGTATAAAAATGCAATACATAAATCATCATCATCATCATCGAAACATAGAATAGCAGAGTTGGAAGGGGCCTACAAGGCCATCGAGTCCAACCCCCTGCTCAATGCAGGAATCCACCCTAAAGCATCCCTGACAGATGGTTGTCCAGCTGCCTCTTGAAGGCCTCTAGTGTGGGAGAGCCCACCACCTCCCTAGGTAACTGATTCCATTGTCGTACTGCTCTAACAGTCAGGAAGTTTTTCCTGATGTCCAGCTGGAATCCGGTTTCCTTTAACTTGAGCCCGTTATTCCGTGTCCTGCACTCTGGGATGATCGAGAAGAGATCCTGGCCCTCCTCTGTGTGATAACCTTTTAAGTATTTGAAGAGTGCTATCATGTCTTCCCTCAATCTTCTCTTCTCCAGGCTAAACATGCCCAGTTCTTTAAGTCTCTCTTCATAGGGCTTTGTTTCCAGAGCCCTGATCCTCCTGGTTGCCCTCCTCTGAACACGCTCCAGCTTGTCTGCATCCTTCTTGAATTGTGGAGCCCAGAACTGGACGCAATACTCTAGATGAGGCCTAACCAGGGCCGAATAGAGAGGAACCAATACCTCACACGATTTGGAAGCTATACTTCTATTAATGCAGCCCAAAATAGCATTTGCCTTTCTTGCAGCCCTATCGCACTGTTGGCTCATATTCAGCTTGCAATCTACAACAATTCCAAGATCCTTCTCGTTTGTAGTATTGCTGAGCCAAGTATCCCCCATCTTTTAACTGTGCCTTTGGTTTCTATTTCCTAAATGTAGAATTTGGCATTTATCCCTATTAAATTTCATTCTGTTGTTTTCAGCCCAGCACTCCAGCCTTTCAAGATCACTTTGAAGTTTGTTTCTGTTTTCCAGGGTATTAGCTATCCCACCCCGCCCTCATTTTTGGACTCGGTTACCCTCTGCACAAGACCACAGTCTGTAGTATCCTCGTACAGAGGAATATATATCACAGGATCATTTCCTGAAGGCCACTGGATATTCTTGGAATTTGCTGGTAAATGTTAGAAATTATCAGGCTTGTTATTGACATTTACCAGTGGCCTTTAATAAATCTCAACATTCACCAATGGTTGATGAAAATGGCTATGAATCTTGTGGGTTCCTGGTCAGCAGCTGTTTGGCCACTGTGTGAACAGAAGTCTGGACTAGATGGACCCTTGGTCTGATCCAGCATGACTTTTCTTATGTTCTTACATTCTTAATCTGGTAATTACTCCAGATCTTTGGTGTAAATGAGTACAAAACCACTTCCTAAACCCCCAAATTAGAGCTGTTTCGGTGTGCCTCATTGGAGTACTCTCAAAATATCATGGAAGCACCTTGTCTGTCCGCTAGACGTTCCACTAGCCCCAGACTACAAATAGGGTTGATGATGAAATCCACCATTTTTAATGAGTTTTCTCTCAACGTAAGATGGATGCATTACTGCCCCCAAACCAGGCAATTCTTCCCAGACGAAGTGTTTATCTTAAGCCCTAATCTCCATCTTGCATCTCCAGCGAGAGATCTGGTTCCCCAGGCAAATCGAGCACCTGCTAATGTTCTAGGGGCACGATTAGCTGCTAATCACCACGTTCCTTCTAATTGTTTCCTTGAAGCTTAATTACATTATTCCACCAAGGGCCCATTTGCTGCCTATCTGGTTACAGTTCAGATAAAGCCGCTCCTCGGGGGGTGGGGGGGAATGCAGGCAGAGGCCTCTGCCCAGGTGGCAGGCCCACCCCCACAGCACACGGGTCCCACCTGGGCTGCAAACAGGGCCTTGCAAAATATGCATTCATGCCGTACACTAATTGCCAGCCCACTGCTAATAATTACGGCGGCAACTGCACATGCAAACATCCCCAGCAGTGTTGCTAAATCAGTGGCTGAGCATAAAAGGGGCCATATCACATCAGCATAGAGTATCCTTCGTTTCTCTTGCCCAGGGGATTACAGATTGCTACCTTTAGAGGAGGCTTTTTTCTTTCTTGATTCTAGGGCTAGGCCCCTGTCTATACTGAGGCGCTTTGGAACCAGGCGGTGCCTTGCACCCACATTTGCCTGCCTTCCTGGTATCTGCACAGGAAGGAAGGCAAGTGCGAATTTTCCTGCCCAGCGCCTATGAAAAGTTTTTTTAAAAAAAGAAACAGGGGGGAGGAAAGGAGGGGGGCGTCCCTCCCCCCCCCTTTTTTTTTAAATTTAAACAGCCCAATCTGCGGAGCTCCACATATTCAGATTGACAGTTGCCCGGTCCTCTCAAATTTATATTTGTTTCAGTAGAGCTCTGCAGATTTAGAGCACAAAATAAAAAGCGGGGGAGGAACAGCACTGTTCCTCTCCACTCTCTTCCCCCCCCCCATTTTTATGTGGGTTTTTTGGAGGGGGGGTTTTTTACAGCCACGGAGCTGTTTCTGCTACCAAAGAACCAGGGAACCAGGATGATCAGGGGTCTGGAAACAAAGCCCTATGAAGAGAGACTGAAATAACTGGGCATGTTTAACCTGGAGAAGAGAAGATTGAGGGGAGACATGATAGCACTCTTCAAATACTTGAAAGGTTGTCACACAGAGGAGGGCCAGGATCACTTCTCGATCCTCCCAGAGTGCAGGACACGGAATAACGGGCTCAAGTTAAAGGAAGCCAGATTCTAGCTGGACATCAGGAAAAACTTCCTGACTGTTAGAGCAGTGCAACAATGGAATCAGTTCCCTAGGGAGGTTGTGGGCTCTCCCACACTAGAGGCCTTCAAGAGGCAGCTGGACAACCATCTGTCAGGGATGCTTTAGGGTGGATTCCTGCATTGAGCAGGGGATTGGTCTCGATGACCTTGTAGGCACCTTCCAATTCTGCTATTCTATGATTCTATGAATTTGGGGTAAACGCCCGACTTTTTTGGATAGGATTTGCCAGGATTTGCCCTTGGATGGCTTCACATTTGCAGCTGCGTCATCCATCCAAAAATTCTAAAGTGCGCATTTACAGCGCTGTAAACTGTCATATGGGCAAGATCTACAGTACTGCTTTATAGCGGCACCAGCATTGCCCAGATATCTGAATACCATATAGTAGGGAAGCAGGTCTCAGTGGATGCGGGGAACTGTTGCATACATGTGCTCTGAAGTTATTATTATGGAGCCGGGGGGGGGGGGGGGAAGCAGCCGGAACACAGAATACTTTATTGGCATAATTTACAATATAATATCTACATTTAACAGGTTTTGGCAGAGAGCCAGGATGGTCAAGGCCACTGGTGACTTGAGCCTTTTACCTGACAAACCTATGTTCTGAAGACACACCATGGCACTTTTAATTTTAATTTTTTTTAGTTCAATGGTCAACCCACCACCTTTCTGCTGGCATTATGCCATTGTTATGGAGCCACATAGAGGATAAAGCATTTTTCGATATCTCCTGCTGAAGAAATGTTATTTATGGAATGTCCTGAAGGAATAATAGCAATTTGTAGTGGTCATGACCATAAGTCATAGTTTGGTGGCAAGAGAAGACTCTTGGGAGTTCCACCAAAAAATATGAGAGGAGGTACAGTTGAGACAAGCTGGAGCGTGTTCAGAGGAGGGCAACCAGGATGATCAGGGGTCTGGAAGCAAAGCCCCATGAAGAGAGACTGAAAGAACTGGCCATGTTTAGCCTGGAGAAGAGAAGATTGAGGGGAGACATGAGAGCACTCTTCAAGGACTTAGAAGGTTGTCACACAGAGGAGGGCCAGGATCTCTTCTCGATCCTCCCAGAGTGCAGGACACGGAATAACGGGCTCAAGTTAAAGGAAGCCAGATTCCAGCTGGGCATCAGGAAAAACTTCCTGACTGTTAGAGCAGTACGACAATGGAATCAGTTACCTAAGGAGGTTGTTGGCTCTCCCATACTAGAGGCATTCAGGAGGCAGCTGGACAGCCATCTGTCAGGGATGCTTTAGGGTGGATTCCTGCATTGAGCAGGGGGTTGGACTCGATGGCCTTATAGGCCCCTTCCAACTCTACTATACTATGATTCTATGAGACCTAGGAGAGAGCAACTCTGCTACAAGGGAGAGGTGTGTGGCTGCCAACCTGTAGACTAATTGTGGAGAACTCTGGTGTGGAATGGAGATTTATTTATATTTGTTAACATTTTTGTTTTGTGCTTTATTCTCTCTCCTCTTAGTGCTCAGTTGTTGGATTAGTTTAGTTCATTTGTACTGTTTTATAGGATGTTATATATTTATTGATATTTCTTCTATGTATTTATCTGCCATCATTAGCTTTATTCGCAATTGTTTCTATTGTGTTTTTTGAACGTTGTTGCATTCATTGCTCTTTGACACCTTGTAAATTATTGTTATTTTTCTTCTTTGTTAAGTTGCGAGCCACTTTGGGCACAATTTTGTGGGAAAGTGGCATACAAATAAAAAGATGAAATGAGTACACACATAACATGATACACCCATAAAAATGATAAACAGATAGGAACTCAGGATATGGTCCACAAAAATGTACCCTCTAAAAGAAGCAGTAAAACAAACAGCAGCCAATTAAAAATTATCATTTTAAAAACATTGCAAAAGCTACCCCTAGATTTGGCTTGCTTATAATTAAAAACACCTCCAGCCCAAAATCAGACCTGGGATTGGTTGGAATCAATATAGAAAAGGCCAGCCTGTCAACCTCAGATCAGGCTGTTTCTATTTAATTTCTTCTTTAGCGGCAGATCACGCACGCCTGTCTCGGAGGGCTGATATATGTTTGGCACAGGTCACATTAAGAAATTCTGACACCCCAGGCCCGGGGGATATAAACTATAATTAAACAATTATTTGCACACATCAGAACAGGTGGCTAGACAGCTTTGTGAGAAATGGTGTATGCAATCGTGACAGATCCTTTAAAGTACAGTGTGTGTGTGTGTGTGTGTGTTTTTAAAAAAAGACATGAAGGTTGCCCCAAATTTTATGAAATCATCACCTCCTTTCATACTTTACTTAGGGCTGTCAGTGTTCCACCCAGTGATTCCAAATGTGCCTTTCAATCTTCTCTTGAATCGAAGCTCACATTACCCATAAATTCTGCATGTTTTTGGTCTCCAGCTCCCTTTAATCTGCTTCTCACCTAACCTTTCCTACCTGCTGTAGCAAGCAGAATTCCAGGAATGGGGTGAAGGAAAGAATCAGATATAAAGGTAGGGTGACCATATGAAAAGGAGGACAGGGCTCCTTTGTCTTTAACAGTTGTATTGAAAAGGGAATTTCAGCAGGTGCCGTTTGTATGCCTGCAGCACCTGGTGAAATTCCCTCTTCATCACAACAATTGAAGCTGCAGGGCACTGCCTTCTTGACCTGATACAAAAGAGGACAGGGCTCCTGCAGCTTTAACTGTTGTGATGAAGAGGGAATTTCACCAGGTGCTGCAGGCATACAAATGGCACCTGCTGAAATTCCCCTTTCTATACAACTGTTAAAGATACAGGAGCCCTGTCCTCCTTTTCATATGGTCACCCTATACAAAGGTAATGGGGAAATCTCCAGTTGCAACCTGGGGGAACTCTACCCTCCATCTAGAAGCGCTTTCCCCAAGATGGTGTCCTCCAGCAATGTTGGACTACAATTCCCATGGTTCCAAGGACAGACAGCTGCCTGCTTGTGAGTATATCAGTTTGGGGAGGGGGATGTAATCCACTTTGAGAATAATTTGATCAAAAGCCAGGGCATAATCAATCTTCAAAATAAATCCATCATAAACATGTTAATTAAAGTATTAAAAAATAGGTTCCAATGCAAGGCAACTGGAGCTGCAACCATATATAGAGTTTGCTCCTTTCGACTCTTGTGCACTGGACAGTAGCCTCGCTTGCTGAATTAAGGAGGGTAAAGGTTTTCCTAGCACATAGATCAGGTGGCATCATCATCATCATCATCATTATTATTATTATTATTATTATTATTATTATTATTATTAGGATTTCTTTGACACCTTCTTCAATTTACAACAAAACCAAAGCATGCAAAATTTAAAACAGCTAAAACGTAGCCATTCCACAGAACAACTAAAACATTCATTGGCAACCATAAACGATTCAACTGATGCATCAAACAGCCCATCATAGGTCCTCCTCTGGGACCCTCTTCCGAAGAAGTTTCAAGGATGGCAAAAGGGAGAGGGCCTTCAGTGGTGGCTCCCCCAATTATGGAATGTCTCAGATGTTAATCATAGCAGGGCCTCTCCAGATTCAGATGTTACAGAGAAATAGAGCTGGGTGTCATCAGAGTACTGGTGACACTTTGCCCCAAGTCTCCTGATGACTGCTCCCAACGGCTTCATATAGACATTGAATAGCGTTGGGGACAAGATGGTGCCCTGTGGCATGCCACAGTTCAGGTGCCATGCTGCTGAAGTATAGTCACTCAATGCTATTCTCTGGAGCCAACCCTGCAAGTAGGAGTTGAACCACTGTAGATCAGTGCCTCCAACTCCCAACTCACGAAGGCAGTCCAGGAGAATACCATGGTCAATGGTATCAAAAGCCGCTGAGAGATTGAGAAGAAGTAATAGGGTCACACTCCCCTTGCCTCTGTCTCGAAGAAGGTCATCCATCAGGGCGATCAAGGCCAATTCTGTCCCAAAGCCAGGCCTGAATCCAGACTGGAATGGATCCAAATAATCAGTTTCATCCAAGATCACCTGCACCTTGCTCAAAAATGGAGTATTTGCGACCGGACGGTAGTTGGCATAAATCTCTGAGTCAAGAGAGGGTTTTTTCAGGAGTGGTCGCACCACTGCCTCCTTGAAAGCAGCAGGGACCACCCCATCACGCAGTGAGGAATTCATCGCTCCCCTGACCCAGTCGGTCGACCCCCACATGGCTAGCTTGAACAAGCCAAGATGGGCAGAGCCTGTGGTGGGTCGAACAGATGCAAGCGTCTTGTCCACGTCCTCAGGCTCCAAAAACTGAAACTGATCCCTCAAAACAGGACAAGACAATGCACTGGTCACCTCATCAGACTCTGAATCAATACCAGCGTTCAAGTCAGCACAAAGGTGAGCAACTTTATCCTCGATGTGTTGATGGGCAACTTCAAGAATCTCTCTTTTTATGGTTCTTTATCTTTAAACCAGACTTGGACTGGAGAGCCCCTCAAACAGAGAATGGTTCTCTGACAGCCCTTCAAATTAGGGGTGTGCACGGACCCCCCACTCCGCTTCACTTTCAGATCCGCCATTTTTGGATCGGGCCGCTCCGCCCCGCCCCCACTCCGCCTGTGCCCACTCCGCTCCGCTCGGAGCTCCGGATCCGGATCGGAGCTCCGTTCCACCCCCCATAGGGGGGTTACCGGGCCCTGCCGCCATCGCCACCCATGCGGCGACGGTGGCAGAGCCCGGTAAGGGACCAAGGGAGAGGGGGACCTTACCTGCCTCCATCCGCGGTCCGTCGCTGTCTTCAATTGAGCCCGCGGTTCCACCAGGAAGTCTGGGCCACAAGCGGCCCAGACTTCCTGCTGGAACCACGGGCTCAATTGAAGACGCTGACGGACCGCAGACGGAGGCAGGTAAGGGAGAGGAGGGCAGGGGGGGGATTACCGGGCCCTGCTGCCGTTGCCGCATGGGCGACAGCGGCAGGGCCTGGTAAACCCCACTTACCTTTCCAGCGGAGCTCCGGATTGAGGCGAAGGATCCGCCTTCACCTAGATCCTCTTCGCTGCGCTACTCCGGCCCCCCAATCCTCTTCGCCTCTGCCTTAAGGGCAGGCGAAGCCCCCCGCTCCGCTCCTGCTTCTACGGTCCGATTAGAAGCGGAGCACATCCCTACTTCAAATACAGGATTGTCCTCTGTAAAAAAAAAAAGGATCACAGGGCCACCCTGAATTGTATATTTGCATTTCAGTGGGTTTTGAGCAGGAGAGCTTCTTGGTGGATTGTGCGCCATAAGCAGAGTGACCATATGAAAAGGAGGACAGGGCTCGTGTATCTTTAACAGTTGCATAGAAAAGGGAACCTGGTGAAATTCTGTCTTCATCACAACAGTTAAAGGTGCAGGAGCTGTACTAGAATGACCAGATTTAACAGAGGGCAGGGCACCTCTAACTTTAACTGTTGTGATGAAGAGGAAATTTCACCAGGTTCCCCATATATACAAATGACACCTGCTGAAAATTCCTTTTCAATACAACTGTTAAAGATACAGGAGCCCTGTCCTCCTTTTCATATGGTCACCCTAGCCCATAAGTCCAATCTGTCTGTCTCCCACTGTCACATTTAATAGCTCTCATTGAACACTGAATTTGCCCTCTCGCTTTGTTGCCTCACAATAAGGCTGACTTTGATCACTTCGCAAAAATCTCTTTGCTGAATCACAGGCCCCTTTTTCGGGGAAGGGGGCAATAGGTCCAATGGCCCTAGGCCTCACTCATGATGGCGACACGTCAACACTGACAAAGAGTACACCCTCGTAATTGAGAACAGGAGGAAACCATCTGGGACTCAGAGGCTTAAAAAGGCCAACCTGGTGCCTGAGGCAGAAAATCTGAATGGAACCCCACCATCACAACCACAGTGATAAAAATATGAAAATAAGCTAAGTAACAACTAGAGGCCTTCAAGAGGCAGCTGGACAACCATCTGTCAGGGATGCTTTAGGGTGGATTCCTGCATTGAGCAGGCGGTTGGACTCGATGGCCTTGTAGGCCCCTTCCAACTCTGCCATTCTACAATTCTGTGATTCTATGAATTGGTATTTAATGTTTCATAAAATAGCTGAGGGAGGGAGGCCACAGGCCTCACCTCACCAGGCACAATGGTAGGCCCGGACCGGCACAGCCCGGCCTCCTTCCCCCCCTTTTTTTCTTTTTGGTTGGTGCCTGTATTGGGCAAGCTATACTTTTGTTTCATGTGTAGCCTTTTCCCCTTTTCTCTATATGTTTTCTTAGCAGCAAATTGAAGTGATAAATAAGGTAACAGATGAGGCCAGAGCCTTAATAAGCTGCTGCATATGGTTTCTCAAACACTTCCTATGGCTCTTAAGGGAATTTTCTTTTTGACAAGTTACTACCCTGACCGAAGCGCCAGGCCTCTGGGAAAAACTAAAGTTTTATTTAAAGTGAGTGTGCCTGTTCAGGCTTTTTCCCCCCTTTCTTTTTTAACCATTGACATTCCTGGTCAGTCATTTGCCTTTCCCGCATGGGGACTGCAGCAGGCCAAAGGGGGTATTCATGGGGTCTGCAGGTCTTGATAAAGCTCTGAGGCGAAGAAAAAGTTGGGCTAAAGTTCTTCAACTACTCCCAGTAGGAGAGGCTGCTCTCCGATTTTATCCAACGAACTATCGTCACTCAGGCAGAGTGAGGCAGCTAATTTGGGGGTCGTAAAAGGGCAGAAAATATTTAATTGCTTAATGTATTATTGTTGTATATTTACGGCCAGGGAGGGGCAGAGGCACTTGTGGAAATTTCTGCCTCAGGGGCCAAAATAACTTGACCAGCAGACTGGGCGGCAGGAACCATTTGCTGCTCCACCTCAGGCAGCAAAACGTTTTATGCCACCCCTGCACCCTAGTATATGAGACCTACTAGATACACATACCTAGAATTATATACCTAGTATAGTATATGTATATGTATCTAGTAGGGGTGTGCACGGACCCCCCCAATCCGCTTCGTGGCCCAATCCGGAAAATCCGGATCGGGGCCGATCCTCTTCGCACCGCTCCGCCCGTCTCCCGCTCCGCTCCGCGGAGCGAGATCCAGCTTCGCCGCCATCACTATATGGACGGCAGCGGCGGCGCAAGGTAAGCCACCCACCCACCCCGCCCCCTTACCTTCCTCCATCGCGGGCTTCAATTGAGGCCCCGGTTGAAGCCGGAAGAGGCCGGCTTCAACCGGGGCCTCAATTGAAGCCCGCGACGGAGGAAGGTAAGCGTCCCTCCTCCCTGCTCCCTTACCTGGCGGCGCCGCCGTCACATGGATGGCGGCGCCGGTGGCGCCAGGTAGGCCAGGCCCCTGCCCCTGCCCCCGCCCCCTTACCTTCCTCCATCGCGGGCTCCAATTGAGGCCCCGGTTGAAGCCGGAAGAGGCTTCGGCCTTCACTTCCGGCTTCAACCGGGGCCTCAATTGATGCCCACGACGGAGGAAGGTAAGTGTCCCTCCTCCCTGCTCCTTTACCTGGCGCTGCCGCCACATGGATGGCGGCACCGGCAGCGCCAGATTAGTCCCCCTCCCCCCCCACTTACCTGCAGGCGAAGCTCCAGATTGAGGCGATCCTCTTCGCCTCGATCCGCAGCCCCCCCCCTCTCTTCGCTTCCGCCTTTTCCGGAGGCGAATTAGGCCACCTCGCTCCTGCTTCTCTGAACCGAAGAGAAGCGGAGCACATCCCTAGTATCTAGTGTGATAGCTTGAGCTTTATCTTAGCATAAGCGAAGCCATGTTGATGCTGGAGTTGAACTGTTAATTTTAAAAAATCTTGTACGGGTGCAGAAATAACATTCATTCTGAGTGAACTTTGAAATGTCAAGTTCCTTTTATAAGACAGACAGGAAAGTTGGGGTCAGCTAGAATTTCCATTTTGGTAAACAAGCTTTCTGTTCATGCTCTAGTTGCTTCTGCCAAACTGGCTAATAAAACAGCTGACAAACGTAGCAAGCCTTAGAGAAGGGTATTCCGTGGCAGGGGTATGTCTTCTCTCCGTTACAATCTGAATTCCTTTCTATCAAATAAAGATGTGTTGGATCATATTAAGAAGTGTCTTCATATTGTTTGGGACACAACACTAGGCTACATTGATCATCCTGTCCCCTTTAGGCCCTGGGACGGCCCTCTATTTGAAGGTGACCTCTATTTGTTCCAAAAATCCATTTAATATATAGTCCTCAAATAGAGGACATATCAGATATTAAACTGATAAGAACAGATACTACACTTGATCTTAGCCAAAAGGCCAAGAAGAGTGTACCTCTGTATTTAAGCTGGTTATCTATACCCAAATATAGGCGGGCATTTTCCCTAGCAAGGCTCAATGCTATGCCTTCTAGGGTAATGGAGGGCAGATTTGGGAAAGTCCCACTATCAGATAGATGCTGCCCCGTAACAACGAGGAGGTGGAATCTATCTCCCATGTATTATTCAACTGCAGCTTCTATCAGGAGGCAAGAAAAGCCCTTATCCATCCTTTCACGCAACGATTACCTGGACGATCGTCCGTGACCCTTATGTCAGTCCTTTTACAGGGTCAAGATAAGCATACCACTGAACAAGTTGCCAAATTTCTTAATCACGCAATCCTTACCAGATCAGTTATGGTGGCATGATTTTCCTTTGCTTCTAGCACAGAACTTTAAGGAGGCTCATGTAATCATACTCTGTTTTAATTTCATGTATTTAAAATATTTATTATGTGTTTTTATATGTTTTTATATGTTTTATTGGTCTGTTGACTGTAATAAAAGGAATTGAACCTCTATTTAATGGGTTGACCAGTCCAGGATCTAATCTACACCAAGCAGGATATTGCAGTATGAAAGCGGTGTATAAAAGGCAGGAGCCACACGACTGCTTTATAGCGGTATTGAAGTGCACTGATAACTGTTGGGGCCCATTGACACAGACCATATTCCTCTTCCACTTTCACAGTGCTCCATCCTGCTTGGTGTGGCTCCTGCCTCTTATATACCGCTTTCATACTGCTTTCATAGTGCAACATCCTGCTTGGTGTAGATTAGGCCCAAGTTTGGTTTGAAGTTACAGAACTATAAGGATAGAGACTCCAGGGGGCTTGGAGTACCCATGAAAAGTGAGCACTTGGACAGTACAGTGAGCAGGCCCACAAATCAGCTATGTTTTGGATTCCTGCTTTGAGCAGGGGGTTGACTCGACGGCCTTATAGGCCCCTTCCAACTCTACTGTTCTATGATTCTAGCAATGCTAGAACTATGATGAGATGCCATGTCTTTCTATTTAAATAATAGTTATTTCTAAATTTTCACCCATACATGTACATTTGAATATGCAAATGTTACAAATTGGTGCCCTCTTTTGCCCCCCTTTTTGGTGATGCATAATTGTTCCTCTTTAATCAAACACCATGGACGGCTCTTTCTTATCAGGATTTGGCCCACCAAGGAGCCCCTGTGTCCCACCTGCCAAGTGGGCTTCAGAGACTTTGCAGGTTCAAGGCTGCCTTGTGGTCTCCAAGACCGCTTTCTTTCAAGATCTCTCAACAACGGGGGAAGCCCAACCTCAGCAACTCAGAGTCTTAGATTAGAGTCTGCTTCAGATTTATTTTGGTCTGATACAACAAAGTTTCAGCAACGTCCACCACAAGACACATATTCCAGGGCAGAGCTTTCCAAACTTTTCATGTTGGTGACACACTTTTTAGACATGCATCATTTCGCAACACAGTAATTCAGTTTTACAAGCAAACCAGAGGTTAAACCAGTGGTTCCCAAACTTTTTCAGGTCACCGCCCCCTTGGTTCCACAAACTCATGCCCAGTGCCCCCTACCCTACACTATAAAAATCATTATTCAGAATAGTGGTTTTCAACGACCCACTAAGGAAGATAATAACAAAATTCAAAACAGTAACAATTAATTGAAGATTTATTCAAAATCCAATTACATTTTTTTTAGTTTATGCAATTAAACATAATTGATGAACTTGATGCAGTGATATCATCTTTTCGAAATCTGATAGTCATTTAGCAAGAATATTAGATATCACATTTAGTAACTAGGGTAGAGTACCTCACTATTCTGTAAATTCTTAACGTGATGGATGGGCTTTATAAAGTGATAGCAGTTTCCCAATGTCTGGTTTAAAGTCACTTAACATGAGTCTTAAATCACCACGTTTAGTAATCTGGAGTCGATTTCTTTGTTTGGAGAGAAGTAGGCAAACCGCATTAAAACCACATTCCACCAAATATGATGTTGGAAATGCAACCAGGAGCTTCTGAACCACTCTCCATAGTGCAGGAGAGTGATCAGAAATTTCCTTCTGTAACCAAAACTCCTGGTATGGAAAAACCACCTTGAGCGCCCCCCTGCCGCCCCCCTTGCCTCTTAACGCCCCCCTATACAATCCCACCGCCCCCAAGGGGGCAGTACCGCCCACTTTGGGAACCACTGGGTTAAACTAACCCCTTATAAGAGATACGAACACATACATAAATTGTAATAACGAAATGCATGGGGACGCAACATATCTCATGAAAACCTTTCATTTATATTTTTTAAAATATATGATTTGCAAGATAATAACATACATTTCCAAGACTTTTCACATTGAACCAATTTTGTCGAGCTGCGATCGAGCGGCGGTTGAGACGGTGTTCTATCAAAAAACTGGACCCGTGGGATTTCTCGAATGCGTCACTTCAGGTGCAGCTGCGTCAGCAGAAGTGATGCGGAATCAGCTGTTTCGACCCGATTATGCATACTGCGCATGCGCAGTACCTGTATGATCCCTCGACCGTGGTGTGCATACACGGATACGATGGAAGGGGGATATACTAGTGCACCGTACTAATCGGCACCGTTGCTGCGTAAAAATGCATGCAAGTTGGTATTGCTTATTTCACATAGACTCAGAGGTTTCTCGCTATGTTCGCTTGACACACCTACACATTGCAGCTGATGCACTAACGTGTCACGACACACAGTTTGGAAAGCTCTGTTCTAGGGGTTCCAGATGACTTCAGGACTGGATGCCTATCATGGCTGAGTCTTCTTCTTGTTAGCAGAACTCGGATTACAGGCTAAAGTGTTAATGTGTACCTGAACAAGGTGGGAGGGGATTGCTGGGATGCTTCCTTTACCCTTTCCTGTCTCCTCCCTCTACTTCCTTCTTCTTTTTTCCTGCCTGCATGGACTGCTGACCTCACGGCTGACCTCAGCCATCCTACCCTAGGATGGAAAATTACTTGTCCCTGAAGTAAAACTTCTCTTAAACCAACACTGGAGCGTTTCTTTTGTCGACACAAGTGACTACTCACAGGGAGCTGGTTTGGACTACAATATCATCATCCTATACCAGAACCACTGTGCCATGGATGAGCAGGACAGCTTGAGACCAGGAAGGCTGACACATTTTCCTTGCTGTGACCTTTTTAACAGTTGCATATATGAAGGCAGACACTTAAGAGGTAAAACTTTTTGCATCACTTTATTTCCATGCCGGGGGGTGGGGAACCCTCCCTTGCTTAATTTCTAGCAGAGCCATTTAAAAAAAGAAAAGTTGGCAATCTTAGGAAACAAAGATGCTGGACTCTAGGAAGGGACCCCCACCCCACCCCACCCCACCCCACAGCCAGCCCCCACACCCATCACAGTTGTTTCCCCATTGTTTTCATCCCAAAGATAATCTGTTCTGATCTTACAGCCAGCTCCTTCCTTGAAATAATTCAGACTAAACCATAAGCAAGTGCAGGACATTTCATTACTATGTGCACCCAGGTGTTTTTTTTTAAAGGCAAATATTTATTGAATATCAATCATAAAGGACATTATTATTATTAGGGCTGTGCTCGGACCCCCCCCCCCCCGATCCGCAACTTCCAGATTGGGTCCACTCCGCTTCACGCCGATTCGCCAGTGGTCCGCTTCACTTCGCTGCGGAGCTCCGGATCCGAATCGGAGCTCCGCAGCGGTGTCGGCGGTGCCAGGTAAGGTCCCCTCCCTCCTCCCCCCTTACCTGCGTCTGTCCAGCAGCTGCTTCAACTGAGCCCGAGGACTCAAACAGGAAGACCAAGCCACGGACGGACCACAGACGAATGCAGGTAAGACCCTTCCCCCCTGCCGCCTGGGGCCTACACTTCCGGGTTGAGCCACGGGCTCTAGTGAAGCCGGCGACGGGCCGTGACGGACCAGGTAACACCCCCCTGCCCCCTTACCTCTTTTTTGGAGCTCCAGATTGAGGCGAAGAATCCGCCTTCATCTTGATCCGCTCCGTGATGCTTCACTGCCCCCCCTGATCCTCTTCACCTCCACCTTAAGGGGAGGTGAAGCACCCCAATCCGCTTCTGCTTCTCGAACCTGAAGAGAAGCGGAGCACAGCCCTAATTATTATTCATTTATTTATTAAACACTGAATGCACTGATGTCCTACTCCATAGTCAGAGGGCAGCCGGAAGACTGTTCCCACTGTGCTTGGATCTCCCTATGGATCCCTACTCAATGCCCCTCTCAATTAGCCGCTTATTGCTTGAGACATTAGGGTGTGCCAGGCCACACCTGGCACACCCCTTGCGCGCACCTATGGACTAAACTCAGTTTTGATCTCCACGTGCCTCTGATCAAACTCCTTTTTCTGCTTTCAAATGCAAACAGTCTCTCTCCCTCTCTGTGCAGAGTGAAGTATTTCTACTAGGCTGCCTTTCCCAAACGTGTCCAATTAAACCAGCCGAACTCTTACTTGGCAGGGTTAAGTTCTCCCAGATGGCAGAAGCGATCATTAATTCATGGCATGCTGAGATAAGACTGTTCAGCTGCCAGCGATATCACCTGCCCGTCGTGTTAACCTTTCTGTGCAAATACAGATTTTTAAAGAACGAAATTTGTTCCCCGTCATCGGTATATGTTGTTCTCTGGATGCAGGGTGGTGGAGAGGAGTTGGATGTGTAAGCAAAAAAAGGAAGGGTACAACTACCCTTTGAGCTGGAGTGCTGGCTGAAGTGTTGGACAATGAGTGTCATCACACGGGGAAAATCGCATTTATTTACCAAGGCCTCGTCCAGCTTCAAGCCGGGGTCTCAATTGAAGCCTGTGACGGACCGTGACGGACACAGGTAAGGGGGCAGGGGGGTTGACCTACCTGGCGCCACCGGCGCCACCATCCATGTAGCAATGGCGGTGATGGAGCCAGGTAAGGGGGCAAGGGAGGAGGGAGGCTTACCTGCGTCCATCGCGGTCCGTCGCACAATTCAATTGAGGCCCCGGTTGAAGCCCAAAGTGAAGGCCGAGGCCTCTTCCAGCTTCAAGCCGGGGCCTCAATTGAAGCCCGCGACAACAGACACAGGTAAGGGGGTGGGGGGTTGGCTTACCTGGCGCCGCCAGGGACGGGCGGATTAGCCCGAAGAGGATCAGGAGGTCCGTGCACAACCCTAATTTCTTATACTTCTTTACTTTTAAACTGGAATGGACCAGACGGTCATAAGAGCAAAGAACATTGGATACTGCCTTATACTGAGTCAGACCCTTGGTCCATCTTGCGCACTATGCCATGGTGAGGCCGCTCACCCCTTTGAAGCAAGCAGTTAGTGAGCACGTTTAAACCGTGGTTATGTAGCCACCATGGTTAGGAATGGTTCACACAACACACTTAGTCATGGTTCACATGACACACTAAGCTCAAAATGCTTCACCATCATTGTTTAACAGGTTGTCTGAACGGGGCCACTGACTGGCAGCGGTTTTCCATGGTTTCTGGGAGGAGGGTTTTTTTTCCCTGGAGATGCCAGAATTGCAACCTGCGTCCTTCTGCATCTTCCCAAATAGTTCTTCAAATTAAGGACACTTCTCTGGCAGCCTGTCAAATAGAGGATTGCCCTCTCTAAAAGAGGACACATGGCCACCCTACCTTGTGAAAACTGATTTTGCAACAGCTCTTGTTCGAAGGTTTTGTAACATGTAAGAATAGAGGTGTTGAGGTGGCTTTTCAAAGTTGTGGTATGAATGCATTGTTATTTAGCTTCCCAGCCCTTGATCAGTCTTCCCCAATTTGGTGTTCCCCAGATACTTTGGACCTCAGCTCCCATGAGGCCTCACTAGCATGGCCAAGAGTCAGGAATGCTGGGAGTTGTTGTCCAACATATCTAGAGGGCACTAGTTGAGGAAGGCTGCCCTAGGCGCCCTGGTCTGGGTGGGACCAGGCTACCGGAAGGACGGCTTACTCCTGCATGAAACTAAGGGCTCATCTACACCAAGCAGGATATTCCACTATGAAAGCGGTATACAAAAGGCAGGAGCCACACTACCGCTTTATAGCAGCATTGAAGTGCACTGACAACTGTTGGGGCCCATTGACGTATACCATATACTGCTTTCATACCACTTTTATGGTGCTATATCCTGCTTGGTGTAGATGTGTCCTGGGCCCCAACAGTTGTCAGTGCACTTCAGTACCACTATAAAGCAGTAGTGTAGATCCTACAGTGCAGTTCAGTACCGCTATAAAGCAGTCGTGTGGCTCCTGCCTTTTATATACTGCTTTCATAGTGGAATATCCTGCTTGGTGTAGATGAGCCCAAACTGACAACTGAGGTGCTTATGGGATGCCCTTTTCCAGGTGCTCTCACCTGTGCCGCTCAGATGGTTGGCTACTGCAAAGAGAGAGGTTTCTCTGGTTGTAACCTGAACAAACACCCTCCCAGGTTAGCTACGCCTGTCCTGTTTATCCAGACTTTGGGTGGATAACTGCGACGTTACACCTATACTAGGCCTGCTGCATAAACCCTTTTCAGGCCAAGCGCCACCACTTGAAAACCTGAGCTATGATTCCCCTAGCTAACAGGTTAAACATAGGATCTGTTTTTAAAGGTACTGTGGGTATATTCTGGTGTGGGTGTTTGATAACTGTGGCCTTAGCTAGACCTACCTGTTATCCCGCAACGGAGGAGGGAAGATCTCACGTTGTGTTTTACGCGAGATCCCTCCTCTGTCTACACGTGACGCACGACGACCTCAGAAGGAGCAGTGTCACGCCCGCCATTTTTAATTTTTTTAAAGGAACAGCAGCGCACAAACACTCGTGCACAAAAGGTAAGCATTTTTTAAAAAAATAATTTAATTTCCCTGCTCCCCCCACCCTACCCCCGATGGGCGCCGTGCACCTGAGGAGCTCTGCGCCCCGTGCGTGGCGCAGGAATCACGAGGAATCACGCAGAGCCGAGTCAAGCCACAGCACCCAGCCACACATTCAACAGTCTCAGGCTCAGCCCGGGACCACAGAAAAATCGGGGCCAAAGGCGAGGGCAAGATCCCAGGGCAAAGGCGGGATCATTCCTCCCGGATCCCAGGATCCCCCGTGCGTCATGTGGACGCACAGGGACGATCCCGGGGTTCGCCCTGGGATAAAGCCCTGTCTAGCTATGGCCTGTGAGGCAGGTAAATAATGCCAAGCTGACATGTGGTAATGAATAGCCAACAAAATAATAATAATAAGTTTATTGTAATGTTAAAAGCTTCAAATGAAAATATAATGCTTCCAATCCTGCCTAATCCAAACTCCCCACCAACCAACCACCTCTCTTTCTCTCTCTCTTTCTCTCTCCACGCCAGTCCTAAATCCCTAGCAATTAATCTCCTCTCACTCCGCAGCAATTCCCACACAACAACAACTTTAACTCCCTGCTACTCCCCTCAGTCACTCTTTATATACGCCTTCCCCCCCCCGCACCCTACCTATTACATCACAAACCACACCCACTCAGTTCTAACATTCCATACTCACCAAACATACCAAACTAGATATATACAAGATACTCGATTGTCGGGCAACGCCACAATAATTCTTGCGGTTAATTTTATTTTGTTGTATGGTTTAATTTCTTCCTTCGTTATGTTTATGCATGAATGAGCTTGTGGAGCTTGTTTTCTGGTGGTTGAATTATTTAATTGCTGCTTTTCATTTGTAGCATTGTATAATGTTGTGCTTTCGTTCTTAGAATCATAGCATTTCAGATTTGGAAGAAACCCTGGAGTACATCTAGCCTGACCCCTTGCTCAGTGCACGAACCTTGCAACTATGGCTTTCTCCAGCTGGACGGCCTCTTTGCTCCTTTCTACTTTTATGTTTGCATTTATTTATTTATTTATTATTTATTACATTTTTATACCGCCCAATAGCCGAAGCTCTCTGGGCGGTTCACAAAAATTAAAACCATAATAAAACAACCAACAGGTTAAAAGCACAAATAGAAAATACAATATAAAAAGCACAACCAGGATAAAACAACGCAGCAAAATTGATATAAGATTAAAATACAGAGTTAAACCAGTAAGATTTAAATTTAAGTTAATATTAAATGTTAAAAAGAGAGAGAAAAAGTCCGGTTATCAAACCTCAGAGTTCCAGTGACCTAAAAGTCCCCGTGCTGCATACACCCCAGATCTGATAGCATCTCTTCTCCCAGGCATTTTAAGCAGCATTTAATAACGTTAAGTTTGTTTTTAATGGACCCCAGAATTGTTGTTTTAAATGGATACTGTTGTTGTTTTTATACTGTTTTTATGTTTTTTTAAATTTTTGTGTACTTTTAATGTTTACTATTTTTAATTGTTGTAAACCGCCCAGAGAGCTTCGGCTGGGGGGCGGTATATAAATGTACTAAAATAAAATAAAATAAATAAATAAAATACTGAGTGAATAAAAAGGACTTCAGCTAGTGACGAAAGGAGTACAGTGTAGGCACCAGGCGGACCTCTCTGGGGAGCTCGTTCCACAACCGGGGTGCCACAGCAGAGAAAGCCCTCCTCCTATCATTTGTATGATATTTGATACTTTTTTTTAAATGTTGTTAAGGCACCCTGACTGTCATTTGGCAGAAAGGCAGCCTATGGTTTTTTAACTGAATAAATAAATTCATTATTGTTGTATGATTTCTAGGGTGACCGTAAGGAAAGGAGAACAGAGCTCCTGTATCTTTTAACATTTGCATAGAAAAGGGAATTTCAGCAGGTGTCATTGGTATGCAGGCAGCACCTGGTGAAATTCCCTCTTCATCACAGCAGTAAAAGCTGCAAGCACTATACTAGAGTGACCAGATACAAAAGAGGGCAGGGCTCCTGCAGCTTTAATGGTTGTGATGAAGAGGGAATTTCGCCAGGTGCTGCATGCCTACAAAGGACACCTGTTGAAATTCCCTTTTCTATGCAACTGTTAAGGAGCCCTGTCCTCCTTTTCATAGGGTCACCCTAACTGATTTGCCATTGGTCTTAATTTCTTTAATATATAAAAACACAAAAGGCTTGCAGCATGAGACATGAGACCAAATGTGCATTTAGTCTAGCAACCTCTTTCCCACAGTGACCAGTCAGACTCGGAAGTTGCAGCTAGTGCAAAATGCAGCAGCTAGACTGCTGGTGGGATTGTAAGCCTACGCGGCAGGGTCTTGCTATTTACTGTGTAATCTGTACAGCACCATGTACATTGATGGTGCTATATAAATAAATAAATAAATAAATAAATAAATAAATAATAATAATACATCTTACAGAGACCACATAACACCGGTCTAAAAGGAGCTGCACTGGCTGCCTATACGCTTCCGGTCGGAATTCAAGGTGTTGATAATGACGTTTAAAGCCCTAAACAGCTTGGGACCTCGATACTTGAGAGAGCGCCTCTCCTTATATATGCCTGCCCAAGACCTCAGATCTGTTGGAGGAGCCCTTCTCCGCATCCCACCAGCACAACACATTCGCTATGTTGGGACAAGGGAGAGGGCCTTCTCTGTGGTGGCACCCTGACTGTGGAATGCCCTCCCCTTGGAGGCCCGACTGGCACCAACGCTTGGAGGCCCGACTGGCACCAATGCTGAAGTGAAAACATGGCTTTTTAACAAAGCTTTTAATGGTTGAATTCACTTGGCACATTGTTTTAATTGTTTTAATAGTTTTACTGCTTTTAAATTATATATCGCTTTAACTTGGTTTATGGTTTAATTTGTTTTTAGCTGTGTATATTTACTGTTTTTATATTGTATGCTTTTATCTGTACGCCGCCCTGAGATCTTAGTGATATAGGGCGGGATATAAATGTTTTAAATAAATAAACAACAACAACAACAACAACAACAAAAATAATAATAATAATAATAATAATAATAATAATAATAATAACAACAACATTTATATAGTGCTTTGAAGTGTTCAAAGGCCTTCATAATGCCTTACCACGTGGGGGCCAGTGTGAAGCAGTGTTTAGAGTATTGGACTGGGCGTCTGGAGATCCGGGTTCTAGTCTCCACTCGGCCATGGAAACCCACTGGGAGACTTTGGGCCAGTCACAGACTCTCAGCCCAACCCACCTCACAGGGTTGTTGCTGTGAGGATAAAATAGAGAAGAGGAGGGGGATTATGTACACCGCCTTGGGTTCCTTGGAGTAAAAAAAGTGGGATATAAACGTAAGAAAGAAAGAAAGAATATAAAGGCCTTAGGTCACTTTAATCACCTCTGCAGCTGGGCAAAGAGCCTGCGGAGTTTTCACAAGGCATTGCCAGCTGTACTAATGCAGGCATAGGGGCTAGAAACATGATTTATTTATTTTTGAAAACAAGCCCCTCGGTATTATTTAGTATTGTTGTGATTAGCACCGTATCAACATGTGTTAAAGGGCAGCTGTTTGGCTTTGTCAGAAAGCTCAATGCTGCTCCATCCACTAAATCCCTCACTTGACTAGTTGTGATTGCCATCTTTTCAGCTAACCTGGTGGCAGAAAAAGCAGTTTGATCTGCAGCAATTAAAATATTGCCCCCCTTTTAATCTACAGGCTGAGAAAAGCTTTACCTGCTCATTCCGTCCTATCACGCCAACGTTAAAGGCGCAGCTGCAGAAGCCAGCTGAAACATTGGCAATCCGGTGTGCCGCTATGCCAGAAACATAAAGACGTTGACAGCCTTGACTATCACACCTCCACTTGCCCCCAATTTTTCATAACTGCTGAGCTCCTGCCGCTTCTCATCCGTTTAATCAGGGCCCTTGGCTCTTTCGCACATCACAAAGCACAGCTGGATCCAGCTGTGACTTAAACTATATGGGATTTCCAGAAGAGATAACTGTGTATTGTTAGCACCACTGGGAGGACTGGAAATTATGTTTGCTCCAAAAACAATTGCCTTGCCGGTGCTTCAGGAAAGACGAACTGTATTATGTTTTTCTCTCCATTTGTTATTTTCCCATCAAACGAAATGGCAAGAAATGCTCACTTCCTTTCTCCTCTTTATCAGTATAATAGATGGAAAACAATATACCTTCCTGCGTGCATGGATGCTCTTGTTAACTCTTTGGCCATCAGCCGTAAACAATAGGGGAGGATTTGTGGTTGCCAGTTCAAAGGGATGAGAGGTCAAAGATCTTTCAGAGGCAGAGGGCAGAGGGAGGGTTTCCCACTTTAATGGGCCCTGCTCCTGTACCGTTAAGAGTAGGGTGACCCTATGGAAAGGAGGGCAGGGCTCCTGTGTCTTTCACAGTTGCATAGAAAAGGGAATTTAAGTAGGTGTCATTTGTGGGCATGCAGCACCTAGTGAAACTCCCTCTTCATCACAGCAGTTAAAGCTGCAGGAGCCCTGCCCACTTGACCAGGTACAAAAGAGGGCAGGGCTCCTGTAGCTTTAACTGCTGTGATGAAAAGGGGACTTCCCCAGGCGCGGTATGCAGACAAATGACACCTGCTGAAATTTTCTTTTCTATACAAGTGTTAAACATACAGGTGCCCTGTCCTCCTTTCCATATGGTCACCCTATGAGTGCCTGTAATTTATGTAAAAATGGAGGTAATTAAGGAAAAAAACCACAAGGGCAAGAGATTTCCCCCTTTCCTCCCATTTATTAATTTGTGGGTTTGCTCTTTCTTCACCGATTTCCTCTTCTGCAGTCTGGCTGAATTACTATAATTTCTGAAATTAATTGCAAAATTGGTGCATGTGTTGTGTACAGCAGCATTCAGCTCCTTCCATTCCTTTGTGTCTTTTGCCCCTCTCTGTTACCAACAGGCATTGATGAAACACTGCAAAAAAAAAGTAGTTTTTTGCATGATGGTGCACATGATTGCATCAAGGTTCTTTTGGTCAGGTTTCATTGATGGGTACCCGTGCTTTTGTGTAGCGGTGTGCACGGACCCCCCGATCCGCCCCACGGGCCGATCCAAAAATTTCGGATCAGGCCCACTCCACGCCGCTCCGCCCATAGTCCGCTCCTCTTCGCCGCGGAGCTCCAGCTCCGAATCAGAGCTCCGCAGTGGAGGGGAGTGGCGCCAGGTAAGGCCCCCTCCCTCCTCTCCCTTACCTGCAGAGCCCGGTAAGGGACCAAGGGGGAGGGGGGCCTTACCTGCGTCCGTCCGCGGTCCCTCGGCTTCTTCAATTGAGCCCGTGGCTTAACCAGGAAGTCTGGGCCGCAAGAGCGGCCTAGACTTCCTGGTTGAGCCGCGGGCTCAATTGAAGAAGCCAAGGGACCGCGGACGGACGCAGGTAAGGGAGAGGAGGGGGGGTTTACCGGGCCCTGCCGCTGTCGCCGCATGGGCGACAGTGACAGCGGCAGGGCCCGGTAAACCCCACTTACCTTTCTTGCGGAGCTCCAGATCGAGGTGAAGGATCCGCCTTCACCTCGATCCTCTTCGCAACGCTCCGCCGGCCCCCCAATCCTCTTCGCCTCCACTTTAAGGGGAGGCGAAGCACCCCGCTCCGCTTCTAATTCGCCGGTTTGATTAGAAGCGGAGCACATCCCTACTTTTGTGCATTGGTAGAATATAATATAAAAACCTTTAGCTTAAAATGCACTGAAACCAAAAAATTTTTTTTAAAAAAATAGCCAAGGTAAAAGCCAGCAGCCAGCGCAAATTTCTGAAACTACACCAAAAAACTTTTTAAACCTGAAGGTAAAACACCAAACAAAAACCATCTTGATTAAACTGTTTATATATGATCATATCACTTACACTCCTTTTTTTTACAGTGTTTCATCACTGCACATGGGTGCCCTGGTAATATAGAACAGAGACATGGAAAGACTTGACCGCTTAAAACCTTTTGCTATAATTGAATCCCTACCCACACTAATAGTAAAGCCACCCATGCACAAGGGAGTGGGTGGGCAGGCGTGGAGGGGGGGATGTCAACGTTTGCAGAACTAGCCCCCTTCCCCCCAAAAAAACCCTTTAGAATCACACACTTGGGGATGCACCCAAGGCCAGATCTACACCTTGTGTCGAATCATACGAATGTGGAATAAAAACAAGAAGTAACACTACGAAAGCGGTATATGGAATGTAAATTGTGCCCTGTAAAACACCCCTATAAAAACAATAGTTTAGATCCAGCCTAAGTCCAGTGAAGTTTAAGCAAGCTCAGTAGGCACAAAAAGCTGACTTTTGGAAGATGGGGGGCGGGGGGAGAGACTGAAAATCTGTGGTGGGGGGGATAGATTGGAGATCGCACAGTGCGATATGGCTGCAAGAAAGGCCAGTGCTATTTTGGGCTGCATTAATAGAAGTATAGCTTCCAAATCATGTGAGGTGCTGGTTCCTCTCTATTCAGCCCTGGTTAGGCCTCATCTAGAGTATTGCGTCCAGTTATTATTATTATTATTATTATTTATTTATATAGCACCATCGATGTATATGGTGCTGTACAGATAACACAGTAAATAGCAAGACCCTGCCGCATAGGCTTACAATCTAATAAAGTTGTAGTAAACAATAAGAAGGGAAGGAGAATGCAAACAGGCACAGGGAAGTGTAAACAGGCACCGGGAAGGGTGAAGCTAACAGTATAGAGTCAGAACAAACTCAAAGTTTAAAAGCTATAGGGAAAAGAAAAGTGTTTAGCTGTGTTTTAAAAGCTGTGATTGAGTTGGTAGTTCTCAGGTGTTCTGGAAGAGCATTCCAGGCATGAGGGGCAGCAGAGGAAAATGGACGAAGCCGAGCAAGGGAAGTAGAGACCCTTGGGCAGGCAAGAAGCATGGCATCAGAGGAGCGAAGAGCACGAGCGGGGCAATAGTGTGAGATGAGAGAGGAGAGATAGGCAGTTCTGGGCACCACGCTTCAAGAAGGACGCAGACAAGCTGGAGCGTGTTCAGAGGAGGGCAACCAGGATGATCAGGGGTCTGGAAACAAAGCCCTATGAAGAGACACTGAAAGAACTGGGCATGTTTAGCCTGGAGAAGAGAAGATGGAGGGGAGACATGATAGCACTCTTCAAAGACTTAAAAGGTTGTCACACAGAGGAGGGCCAGGATCTCTTCTCGATCCTCCCAGAGTGCAGGACACGGAATAACGGGCTCAAGTTAAAGGAAGCCAGATTCCAGCTGGACATCAGGAAAAACTTCCTGACTGTTAGAGCAGTCTTCCAACTCTGCTATTCTATGATTCTATATAAGACATCGTGAATAGACTCACTCCATCCTGCAGGTCCCAGTTGTATCTTTATATCTTCCGAGGGACGGGTGGGCCAAAAGTAGATTAGCATCTACAGGTTGATTTAGCAAGAATTAAACATCCCCGCCTCTCTTGCTTTGGTTGCCAAACAAAGAAAATTGGTGTTTTGAGCAAGGCTGGCTGGGGGATTGGGGGGAGGAACCAGGAATGGATTCTTAAAAAAATCTGAGAAACTCGTTCTGATAATGAAAACTAATTCCTGGGCAGAGCCTGCACTGCAAGGTATTCTATTTTTAATTTGTTACGTTTATGCCCCCACCTTTTCTCCAAGGAAACCAAGGCAAGAGTACATGATCCTCCTCCTCTCCACCCTGTCCTCACAACAACCCGGTGAGATAGGCTAGGCCAAGAGTTCGTGTCTCGCTTAAAATCACCCGGTACGCCACATGGCCGAGCGGGGAATAGAACCTGGGTCTCCCGAGTCCCAGTCCAGCACTATAGCCACAACACCACATAGGGTCTCTGCCCTTTATCCTCCTTTAAGAACATCAGAAGAGCCATGCTGGATCAGACCATGGGTCCATCTAGTCCAGCACTCTGTTCACACAGTGGCCAACCAGCCGTTGGCCAGGGATGAACAAGCAGGACATGGTGCAACAGCACCCTCCCTCCCACCCATGTTCCCCAGTAACTGGTGCACACAGGCACCATCATTAAGTATACATCTGCTCCACTGAGCCACTACATCAATACTTGGCGGATCGCAAGATCTAGTGAAAAAGATTGCAGTAGTAGCAGATCCCATAAGCCTGAAATCTGCCCACCCCTCCTCCATCAAGGCACTGGGTGAGGCTGCCGTTGCTATGCCTTACAGCTGTTCTTTTCACCCACATTCCTCCCCTACCTGCAGTGGTCATGTGTTCTCTTTTACAGAGGACAGTCCTCAATTTGAAGGTGTCTTGTCTTCATTTTGAAGGACTCTCCAGTCCAAATCTGGTTTAAAGAACCATAAGAAGGGAGATGCCTGAAATTAAGTGCTGGTATTGACATTTAATAGGGTGACCATATTTGGGAAACCAAAAAAGAGGACACCTAGTGTGTGTGTGTGGGGAAGCAGCTTTCCGAGTCCTGCAGAAAGTACGTTATTCCCCCGCCACCTTAAAGAACCCGATTGGCGTGGAGGAAGGGAAAGGATTTCATTCTGCACCACCACCATCCACTCCAATTGGGGCCTTTTCTATAATGTCCACGAATGACCCACTTTCCCCTTTAAGACCTCAATTGGAGCTCGGGGTGAGAGGAATGATGTGCCTCAAGAAAGCATGTCATTCCCTCCTGCCATGCTAATGGCAGCCTTAAAGGGGAAGGTGTGTCATTCCAGGACATTATTGAAAATTATAGAAAATCCCCCCTGACACCATGGAAAGAACAAAAACCAGGACAAATCCGGGGAAATCCTGACAGTTGGTCACCCTACATTTAAAGCCCTAAACGGCTTGGGGCCAGGCTATCTGAAGGAACGCCTCCTTCCATATGTACCTGCCTGGACCCAAAGGTCATCCTCAGGGGTGCTTCTCCGCGAGCCCCTGCCAAAGGAAGTGAGGCAGGTGGCTACCAGGAGGAGGGCCTTCTCTGCTGTGGCACCCCGGCTGTGGAATGAGCTCCCTAAGGAGGTTCGCTTGGCACCTACATTAGATGCTTTTAGATGCCAGGTGAAGACCTTTTTATTCTCCCAGCATTTTAACAGTCTATAAATAAATTTTAACTTGGTGTTTTAAATTCGTAATTTTGCGTTGCTGCTGTTTTTATCTGGTTGAGTTTTTATATTGTATTTTATATTATGCTTTTATACTGTTGTTTTATACTTTGAATGTTTTTAATTTTTGTGAACCGCCCAGAGAGCTCCAGCTTTTGGGCGGTATAGAAATGTAATGAATAAATAAAATAAATAAATAAGAACGTAAGAAGAGCCCTGATGCTGGATCAGACCAAGGGTCCTTCCAGTCCAGCACTCTGTTCACACAGTGGCCAGCCAGTTGTCAACCAGGGACCCACAAGCAGGACACGGGTGCAACAGCACCCTCCCACCCATGTTCCCCAGCAGCTGGTGTACATAGACTTACTGCTTCTGATACGGAGGTAGCACATAGCCACTGATAGCCTCTTCCTCCAGGAATTTATCCAACCCCCCTTTAAAGCCATCCAAACTGGTGGCCATCACCACATCCCGTGGTAGTAAGTTCCCTAGTTTAACTATGCACTGTTTAACTAAGTTGCCAACATCCACAATTAGCACTTGGACGGCAGACGTGAACACACAGAGCACCAGGCCCCAGTCTTCTCCACTATAAAAGTGCATTTCTATTTAAACGGCGGCATCTACATTTGCATTTGTACATATAAATGAGCAGAAGTAGATTTTACACAACTCTGTATCCTCTTTTTAGGATGATGGTCAAGTGGCCACCCTGCCTACTGCAAGGCAACATTAGAATATTCCTGGCCAGAGCAGCAGGGGGGGTGAGGGGCAAAAGAACCACTGGGGAGGAGGAACAAGGCAGGGGGCACAACAGTCTTCATCATTGCTCGGGACAATTAAATGTAGAGGCAGGACCTGACAACCCCTCAGGAAGAACAGAGAACAGCGATATCCTGCTGCAATCTTCAGTAGCAATGAGCATCTCCAAAATGTGGGGGACAGGCCCACGCCGGTACGGAGCAAACCACTCTCTTCATTCCCACGGCGCTTGCACAGGAGAACTTCCCAATGGATCGTGCCCTCGGTCTTTCACTGCACCACAGAGGGCCGGAGAGGCTCCCCAAAGCCGGAAATGGGTCTCTTCTGCCAGCCGTAAGTAATGCGCGAGGCACACTGGGAAAAGGGTCCCAGGAGGAAATCCTCGCAGCTGGGTGCAAAGTCGGCCTCAGCTGGCAAAAAGAACAACTCAGCCACAAAATGCACATTAGCTCCGGAAAGTCGCATCTAATTAATCCTCTCCCTGGGAAAGTGCATTCTAATTACAGCTTAGCTGTTTCAATGGCTGGTGACTCAGCGCCACCAACAGTCAAAGCTATGACCAGGACGGTCGTTCAGCGCTCAGCTCGGCAGCGCTGGCTCTGTGCTAGGTGCTGCATAGAAGCTGAAAAGCGCCTGCCGTCTTGTGTAATGGACGAGATGACGGGCGAGTTCGGGGCGAGGAACATGCAGGCGGGTTGATGTTCTGTTAGCTCAGGGAAGGCGCTGCTAAAGCAGAACAAGGGGTGGACATTTCTTAGAATAGCAGAGTTGGAAGGGGCCTACAAGGCCATCGAGTCCAACCCCCTGCTCAGTGCAGGAATCCACCCTAAAGCATCCCTGACAGATGGTTGTCCAGCTGCCTCTTGAAGGCCTCTAGTGTGGGAGATCCCACAACCTCCCTAGGTAATTAATTCCATTGTCGTACTGCTCTAACAGTCAGGAAGTTTTTCCTGATGTCCAGCTGGAATCTGGCTTCCTTTAATTTGAGCCCATTATTCCGTGTCCTGCACTCTGGGAGGATGGAGAAGAGATCCTGGCCCACCTCTGTGTGACAACCTTTCAAGTATCTTTTGTTCCGCTGTCTGCTCATTTGGAATTTGGAATTTGTTCCGCTGTCTGACATTTGGAATTTGATCCCTCCTTGTCCTGGACCATGCCTTTGTCCCTGGCTCCATCACTGACAGGCTGGAGTTTTCCCATGAAGCCAATGGATGGGAGATTCAGGACAGACCAAAGGACAGACTTCTCTTCACGTAGCACAGAGTTAAACTAAGGGCATAGCTAGACCAGCCGATATCCCGGGGATTGTCCCAGGATCATCCCTGTGTGTCTACATGATGCACAGGGCATCCCAGGAGCAGGGAGGGATGATTCCTCCCTCGCTCTGGGATATCGGCATAGCCTTTTAGCCCGCTTTTTCCGCGGTTTCGGGATGATCCCGAGACCACGGAACATGTGGGCGGACTTCACGGTTTGTCCCAGCTCCTCACGAGTAACTGCAGGGAGCCGGGCACGGGGTACAGAGCTCCTCAGGAGCTCTGTGCATATTGCGGGTGGGGTGGTGGGAGCGGGAAAATTTACTTTTTTAAAAAAAACTTACCCTTTTCTGCACGAGCGCTTGTGTGCTCTGTCCCCTTTTTAAAAAATGGCATGTGCGACGTCATGTTCTTCCTAGGACGTTGTGCGTCGCGTGTAGACAGAGGGAAGATCTCGCAATAACCACATCGGGAGATCCTCACACACACACACCATCGCACTATACCAGGTAGGTCTAGCCATGGCTTAAGTCAATTTCAGAGGAATCCCTCTCCCATAATACTAGAACCCAACGGGGGTCACGCCATGAAGCCAATGGGTGGGAGATTCAGGGCAGACAAAAGGAGGATCTTTTTCACACAGCGCAGAGTTAAACTATGGAACTCACTTCCCCAAGACACATCTCTTGTCTCATGAAATTTTATTTTATTTTGAAAGAAGGGTAACAAAGAAAAGGCAACCAAAAGGAACCCCTGACATCTCCAATTAAAGCTGGAGTGAGGAAGGGGTGGTCCTCCAGATGGATTTGGACTGCAGATCCCATCAGTTCTAGCCAGCATAGCTAAGGCTGGGGGTGATGGGACTTGCAATCCACCGATATCTCTCCAGCCGCCCATTGCCCATGCCTGAGTTAAAGGATCTCAGGCACTAGGGGTGTGTGGAAGGTCTCTCCATGAACTCCCGGAGAACCGCTACCTGTTATGCTAGGGCACTGCTGGACTTGATGGCCCCATGGTTTTACTCATCCTGTGCTCCGGTTAACCCCGAAACAACTGCTGCTGTTGTGGAACGATGGCTGCAAATCCTGGCTGATCGTTCAGATAATGCAGAGGCCCGATTCAAGGGTTGCTTGTGTAAGCAGCCTTCAAACGGGCCTTCCTCCCTCAATCCAACTCCGGTGCAAAAACAAGCGCCGTGCTCTGCAGAGAAGAACTGAGCCGTTAAATTAAACCACTGCCTCTCCGACTCTCGCAGCCTCGTCATCTGACGGGCCTCCCGAACGCCACCAGCCACTTCCCCTTGTGAAACGTTCCTTTATTATCTCATTACTCTTCATTGGCAAACACAGCAGCACCGTTACAGTCTGGCTACATTTGGGAAGAAAAGTCTCTGCTTTTACCGCCGTGCTTTGCTGTTAAGATCAGGCAGCTTTTAGGGTACTTTCCCCAGCAATTTATTCCCTCCGTCCAAAAGAATCAAGATCTATAGCTGTGCATCCGCCCAAGCAGACGTGATTTTAATTCACGTCTGCAGGAGCAGAAAAGCAAGAGATAAATTTCAGCTCTCAGCAGTTTGCTCCACAAAGAGCCAGAGAGGTGGCAATGACACCGCCACCTTCGGAGAGGAACAGATTGCTGTTCTACCGTATTGCGTTATAGGACGGCAGGCCGGTTCACATTTCCAAAAGGCAGAAAGTAAAGTTTTATTTGTTACCTTTTTATCCTGCCTTCCATTCCCCACGTTGTCCAGGGCAGTGTGCATGGCTCCTCCCTTTTGCAACAACCCTGTGAGGGTGGATAAGCTAGGCCAGGCTGCCTGGGGATGATGGGAACGTAGTCCGACACATCTGGAGGACACCAGGCTGGGCAAGGCCAAGTTATGAGATACCAGCTGGGTTCACACAACACGCTAATCCACACTCAGTGGTTGAGTGTGGGTTGTTTTAGACCGTGGGTTGATTGTTGAACCGTGGATTGGCGTGTTGTCCGAACCCAGGGCATTTTCTGCAGGGTGATTTGTTAACTAGGCAGTGTGCTTATTTTTCTCAGACAAGCCACCTTGAGGGTTGTTCAGGGTGGTTAACAAGCCACACTGTATGGTTAACAAGCCACCCTGCAAAAAAATGCCCTGGGTTCAGACAACACACTAGCCCAAGGTTCAACAAACAGCGCGCATCTCAAAACAAACCGCACTCAAACACTGACTGTGTTAGCGTATTGGGCAAACCTAGTCAGTGACTCGCCCAAAGTGACCCCGTGTATTTTATAGCTAGAAGGTGGGGTGTTGGAATTCACATCTCCCTGGTGCTGGTTCAATGCACTAACCACTGCACTACACTCCCAGGTCACCTGACTTGTGCTGGGAATATGCACAGAAAGCTCAACATTTCTGAGTCATATTTCTCACAATTTGGAGAACTCAAAAGCTTGCTTACTATTCCCTGACAATCTGGTTGGTCCTGCCTTTTTCCCAGTATTCAGGGTGGTTTACAAGATTAAAACACGTACATTTAAAACATATAAATATAAATTACAAAAGTTAAAATAGAATTAAACCTACAGTAAAATTAAAAACATATTAAAAAATTAAAAAAAACTGTAACAGCTTAAAAGGGGGGAGGCGGTGTTTCCAATACATTAACACAGGTCCAGTATAGTTCCAAAAGCCTGCTGAAACAAAAAAGTTTTTGCCTGCCTCCGAAACTGTAGCACACAGTGAGCCAGCCTAGCCTCCCTGGGAAGGGAGTTCCAGAGCCTTGGAGCAGCCACCGAGAAGGCCCTCTCCCGCATACCCATCAGGCGTGCCTGGGATGTTGGTGGGACTGAGAGAAAGGCCTGTCCAGAAGATCTCAGAGCATGGGCAGGCTCATATGGCAGTATACAGTCTTTCAGATAACCTGGACCCGAGCTGTAAAGGGCTTTATAGGTGATAAACAGCACTTTGAATTGGGCCCAGAAACAGACCAGAAGCCAGTGAAGCTGTTTTAACAGTAGGGTGACCATATGACCGGATTTGCCCGGATTTGCCCGGGGTTTTGATGACAAATCCGGGAGGGGGAGGTGAATCCAGTTTCCCCCCCCAAAGAGCAGCTCTAATGGGAATTAACAAAAATGCTTATAATTCTGTCATTTTTCAAGATAAAGACATGAAACTTGGTAGCTCTTAGGAAAGGCTTTAATCATACCAAATTTGAAACAGATCCGTTCATCCATTGATTTTTAAGGAATTTTTTTAAAAATGGAGGATTTAAAATTATTATTTTTAAAATTGTCATTTTTAAAGATAAAGAGATGAAAGTTGGCACCATGATAGCTTTTAGGTAGAGCTTTAGCCATATCAAATTTGAAACAGATCTGTTCATCCATTGATTTTTAGGAATTTTTTTAAAATTTGAGGATTTATTTTTTTTAAAAAAAATGTTATTTTTTAAAGATAAGAGATGAAACTTGGCACCATGATTGCTCTTAACAAGGACTTTAGCCATGCCAAGTTTGAAACAGATCTGTCTAACCATTGAGTTTTAAAAAAAGTTTGAGGTTTTAAAATTATTTTTTAAAAATAATTTTGACATGGCGACCATGTTGTCCTCCTTTTTGGTTTCCAAAATATGGTCACCCTATTTAACAGGGGAGTTGTATATGGGGCAGTGAACCTGCTCTGGGGTTCAGTCAGAACCAGTCAGAACTCCAAAGGAGCTCGGGGGTTTCAGCCAGAACTCTACAGAAGTCCACAGATATCTGAGCCACCAGCCTCCACTGGAGTTAAAGTCCTAGTGGACAGGCATTGCCTGCAGAACCAGAGCGACTAAAAAAAAAACCCACCCCTGCATCCCCAATACAGCTCTGCTGTCCCAGAACCAAACATTGCTTTTGCATGTTACTGTTCCGAACTTCGCAAGCGAATTTTGCTCAACATGTGAGGCTGGGAAAGCATCCCTCCCTGAATAAAATGTCATGTTCTCTTTAATTAAGGACTAACTGCAAGGAAGCCTGCTGTTATTACCATGTAAATGGCTTCCCCCGCTAGAACATGAATGCTGGAGCAAAGACCAGAGTGCTCCTGTTTTTTCAGGGAAAGAGAAATGAATCATCGACCCCTGGGCTGTCACCTATCTGGGACAATCCATTGAGATGAATGGAGGTTGCGCCACAGCAGGGGTGGCTGGATGGCAGCCATTGTCCCCATTGTGCCTGGGGACTGATGTAAATTTGACCATTCCACGTGATGGATGTAGCTACTCCGGGGGTGTCCAGTGCATGACCGACCGACCAGCTTTGCACAGTACAAGGAGCGGATGTTATTATTTGCAGCAACCTATCAAAGTCTTTTAAGGCCGCCTCGTCTACGAATTCCCATATTTGGGGACAGCCCAAAGCTTTTGTGAACAACCTGTTTTCCAACTGGACAAAAAAGGGTTCTTTATTTTGCCACTGAAGCAAACGCCCCACACCGACCCGATGGGCTGGCATGGATCCCGCTCGGGATAATCATAATCATAATAATGGCGCAATTGCAATTCAGCCCCTTCCGAAAGAAAGGGCAAGGTGTCGGCAGCAGGAATCGTAACCGAGTTTATCGACGCCGGCACTCACACAATGAAAATCAAATTAAGGCAGAACAATGGACCGGCTCAAACAGAGACAGCTGTCCCTGGCCCGTGAAATCGCAGAGTAATTTGTCGGAGGGAAAATTGGACACATGGCCCTTACGATACCGTCGGCCTAGTTTAGGAGCAGGCGGAGAATGAGCCCACAGGGACAGGGGGGAAACGTGTGACGTTTATGGCGCCTTAGAGGCAGCGAAACGCTCCACACCAAAAACCAGCGGCTGATTTCTAAAATGAGAGGTGTCCTCCCCGCCCCGGGTTCCTGGACACGCCACTTTCTGTCTCCTCTTCCACCACCTGCTTTGCAATCTAGAAGCAGTAATACTGAACTACCTTTCAGGGTTGCCAGTGTGGTGTAGTGGCTAAAGTGTTGGGCTGGGAGTCGGGAGATCCGGGTTCTAGTCCCCACTCGACCATGGAAACCCACTGGGTGACTTTGGGCCAGTCACAGACTCTCAGCCCAGCCTACCTCACAGGGTTGTTGTTGTGAGGATAGAAATGGAGAGGAGGAGGAGGATGTACGCCGCCTTGGGTTCCTTGGAGGAAAAAAGGTGGGATATAAATGTAATCATAGAATCATAGAATAGCAGAGTTGGAAGGGGCCTACAAGGCCATTGAGTCCAACCCTCTGCTCAATGCAGGAATCCACCCTAAAGCATCCCTGACAGATGCTTGTCCTGTTGCCTCTTGAAGGCCTCTAGTGTGGGAGAGCCCACCACCTCCCTAGGTAACTGATTCCATCATCGTACTGCTCTAACAGTCAGGAAGTCAGTCTGGAATAGTAACAGTCAGAAATAATAATCATATGTTTATGTATGTAAAGTGCCTCCAACATATAGTGCTGATAGTCAGGTTGTTGCAGTCTTTCCCAACCTGGCACTCTCCAGATGCTAGGAATTGTAGTCCAACACGTTTGGAGAGCGCCAGGTTGGGGATGGTTGGTGGTGTGGTTATTATATCAGACTAGGAAAGAGGAGAAATCTGGATTCCCAACTCCGCTCAGGCAGGAAACTCTCTAGCCTCAGATGAAAGAAACAAAGGAAAAAACATTGCTTTGCTTTGACTGGCGAAACTTAATTGTGTGCCCCCACAGAAGGTTGTCACCTGCTGAAATGTGTTGGGCGTTTTATTATTCCATGAAGATTATAGTTAGATGAAGATTCATTTCTAGCACCATTTTGAGGCTTTGCCTCCTTGGGTGCCCTCTCGCTGGCCGCCCTTTCTCAGCCAAACCTACCTGACAGAGTTGTTGTGAAGATAAAACGGAGATGAGCAGGAGATTCTCATAAATTGCCCTTGAGCTCCCTGCAGGAAGGGAGAAGGATACCACTATTGACATCATTTTAAAATATTATTTACAGACGGCAAAATATCCATTTGCAGGACTCCTTATTGTCCCATCACATTGCACCCCAGTGGGAATGTCCTAGAGGTGGGATTTGTACACTTGGGCAACAAAATGACAAAAGCAGTTTGACGTAAGCCAGTGTAACGTGATGCATATATATATATGCACTTGGCTCAGCAATACTACAAATGAGAAAGATCTTGGAATTGTTGTAGATCACAAGCTGAATATGAGCCAACAGTGCGATATGGCTGCAAGAACGGCAAATGCTATTTTGGGCTGCATTAATAGAAGTATAGCTTCCAAATCACATGAGGTACTGGTTCCTCTCTATTCGGCCCTGGTTAGGCCTCATCTAGAGTATTGCGTCCAGTTCTGGGCTCCACAATTCA
Source organism: Elgaria multicarinata webbii (assembly GCF_023053635.1). NCBI lineage: Eukaryota > Metazoa > Chordata > Lepidosauria > Squamata > Anguidae > Elgaria > Elgaria multicarinata. The sequence continues at coordinate 175,637,963 of NC_086172.1, read as the reverse complement.
AGAAGGACGCAGACAAGCTGGAGCGTGTTCAGAAGAGGGCAACCAGGATGATCAGAGGTCTAGAAACAAAGCCCTATGAAGAGAGACTGAAAGAACTGGGCATGTTTAGCCTGGAGAAGAGAAGATGGAGGGGAGACATGATAGCACTCTTCAAATACTTAAAAGGTTGTGACACAGAGGAGGGCCAGGATCTCTTCTCGATTCTCCCAGAGTGCAGGACACGGAATAACGGGCTCAAGTTAAAGGAAGCCAGATCCCAACTGGACATCAGGAAAAACTTCCTGACTGTTAGAGCAGTGCGACAGTGGAATCAGCTACCTAGGGAGGTGGTGGGCTCTCCCACACTAGAGGCCTTCAAGAGGCAGCTGGACAGCCCTCTGTCAGGGATGCTTTAGGGTGGATTCCTGGATTGAGCAGGGGGTTGGACTCGATGGCCTTGTAGGCCCCTTCCAACTCTGCTATTCTATGATTCTATGATTCTAAGATATACACTGATGCGATCTGAGCTAGCAGTGACTGATCAAGACAGAGATCTTGGGTTTGTGGTGGACACAGCTCGATTGAAATGTCCACCCAGTGTGCAGCTGCTGTGTAAAAGGCAAATTCCATGATAGGTCCAATTGGAAAGGGAATCGAAAATAAAACTGCCAAGATTGTATTGCCCTTATACGTATTGCCCACACCTATAGTGTGGACCACGCTTGGATTACTGTACACAGGTCTGGTCAGCGCACCTGAAAAAGGACGTTGTAGAATTCTGCCAAGTACAGAAAATGGCAACTAAAATGATCAAGGGTGGAGCAACTCCTGTCTAAGGAAAAGTTACAGCATTGGCTTTATCTTCAACTCCTCGCTCTCCTTTATTCCTCATATTGAGGCAGTAGCTAAATCTTGTCGTTTCTTCCTGTATAATATTGCCAGGATTCGACCATTTTTGTCTGTCTCTTCTGCCAAGACTCTTGTTCACGCACTGGTTATCTCTCGGTTGGACTACTGCAACCTTCTTCTCTCTGGCCTTCCTTCTTCTCACATCAGTCCGTTGGTTTCTGTTCACCACTCTGCCGCTAAGATCATCTTCTTGGCCCGCCGCTCTGACCATGTCACTCCGCTTCTGAAATCTCTTCATTGGCTCCCAATTCATTCCAGAATCCAATATAAACTTCTCCTGTTGACCTACAAAGCTTTTCACTGTCTAGCTCCTTCCTATCTCTCCTCTCTCCTCTCTCACTATTGCCCCGCTCGTGCTCTTCGCTCCTCTGATGCCATGCTTCTTGCCTGCCCAAGGGTCTCTACTTCCCTTGCTCGGCTTCGTCCATTTTCCTCTGCTGCCCCTCATGCCTGGAATGCTCTTCCAGAACACCTGAGAACTACCAACTCAATCACAGCTTTTAAAACACAGCTAAAAACTTTTCTTTTCCCTATAGCTTTTAAACTTTGAGTTTGTTCTGACTCTATACTGTTAGCTTCACCCTTCCCGGTGCCTGTTTACACTTCCCTGTGCCTGTTTGCATTCTCTTTCCCTTCTTATTGTTTACTACAACTTTATTAGATTGTAAGCCTATGCGGCAGGGTCTTGCTATTTACTGTGTTATCTGTACAGCACCATGTACATCGATGGTGCTATATAAATAAATAATAATAATAATAATAATAGCTTAGAAAAGAGGCGAGTGAGGAGAGACTCAATGCAGGTGTACAAAATTATGCAGGGTGTGGAGAAAGTGCACAAGGAGACATTTTTTCTCCATCTCTTACAATACTAGTATCATAGAATCATAGAATAGCAGAGTTGGAAGGGGCCTACAAGGCCATCGAGTCCAACCCCCTGCTCAATGCAGGAATCCACCCTAAAGCATCCCTGACAGATGGTTGTCCAGCTGCCTCTTGAAGGCCTCTAGGGTGGGAGAGCCCACAACCTCCCTAGGTAACTGATTCCATTGTCGTACTGCTCTAACAGTCAGGAAGTTTTTCCTGATGTCCAGCCGGAATCTGACTTCCTGTAACTTCAGCCTGTTATTCTGACTTCCTGTAACTTCAGCCCGTACTAGCATCCAATGGGGTCGTTCCATGAAGCTGGCTGTTGAGAAATTCTGGACAGATAAAAGGAAGGACTTCTTCAAACAATGCAAGGTCAAAATATGGAATTCGCTATCCCAAGATGAAGTGATGGCCAGCAATTTGGGTGGCTTTAAGAGGGGGTTAGACAAATTCCTGGAGAAGGCTATCAATGGCTATATGTTACCTCCAGTATCAGAAGCGGGATGCTTATGTACACCAGTTACCTAGGTGTACACAAGTTCTGTTGCCCTCATGTCCTGCTTGGGAGTTTCCCATGAAACTCTGGGGGGATCTCTTCTCGATCCTCCCAGAGTGCAGGACACGGAATAACGGGCTCAAGTTAAAGGAAGCCAGATTCCAGCTGGAAACCAGGAAAAACTTCCTGACCATTAGAGCAGTACGACAATGGAATCAGTTACCTAAGGAGGTTGTGGGCTCTCCCACACTAGAGGCCTTCAAGAGGCAGCATCTGTCAGGGATGCTTTAGGGTGGATTCCTGCACTGAGCAAGGGGTTGGACTCGATGGCCTTGTAGGCCCCTTCCAACTCTGCTATCTATGATTCTATGATTCTATGAGCAACTGGTTGGCCACTGTGTGAACAGAGTCCTGGACTAGATGAACTCTTGGTCTGATCCAGCGTGGCTCTTCTTATGTCCCTATGAAACCTTAAAAAGCATTATTCCTTTGTAAATTTAGCACACAGCAGTCCATCAATGGTGTTATTATCTGTGCACAATGAACAGCACTCCCTCCCCTTAAGGACGCCTTCGCTTCCACATTCCTGCCTCCCTTTCTTCCCTTATACTAGAAGAATCCTTGCTATAGGCATATATTTAGAACCCTGCCAGGAAGTTGTAAGTAACTCAAATAAATGTGTTTGTTACAAAAGCCCGTTCGGAGCCTGAATGCGTAATCAAGTTTTGACAGACACAATATGGATCTGGGGAGAGCAACAGATCACACCAAGCTATTATAACCCCGATTCTCAAGTTAGCACTAGGGATGTGCTCCGCTTCTAATCGGACCGGAGAAGCAGGAGCGGAGCGGGGGGCTTCACCTGCCCTTAAGGCGGAGGCGAAGAGGATTGGGGGGCCGGCAGAGCGTGGCGAAGAGGATTGAGGTGAAGGCGGATCCTTCGCCTCGATCCGGAGCTCCGCCGGAAAGGTAAGTGGGTTTACCAGGCCCTGCCGCTGTCGCCCATGTGGCGACAGCGGCAGGGCCCGGTAACCCCCCTCCCCGCCCTCCTCTCCCTTACCTGCCTCCGTCCGCGGTCCATCGGCGTCTTCAATTGAGCCCGTGGTTCCACCAGGAAGCCTGGGGCGCTTGCGGCCCAGACTTCCTGGTGGAACCGGTGGCTCAATTGAAGACGGCGATGGACCACGGACGGAGGCAGGTAAGGTCCCCCTCTTCCTTGGTCCTTTACCGGGCTCTGCCGCTGGGACTGCCTTGAGTCTTGGCGTGCGTATGTATCCCTGGACAAGCTATCATGGTGGCGAGTTTGAGGTTTCTAAAGTGCAAATTAACTGAGCTATGGAAAGGGGTGTGAATGGGGTGCCCGGTTTTCATAAATTCCCCAAAAATCAGGGGATGATGGGACTGCCTTGAGTCTCGGCGTGCGTGTGTATACCTCCATGAGGTGTCATGGTGCCAAACTTGAGGTTTCTAACTTTAACAGAAAAAAAGTAGTATAATTTTTTAGCTTAATGCAAGCCTATTTGGGGGGAACGGAGCTCCGATCCGGATCCAGAGCTCCGAGCGGAGCGGAGTGGACATAGGCGGAGCGGGGGCGGGGCGGAGCGGCCCGATCCGCAAATTGCGGATCTGGAAGTGAAGCGGAGCGGGGGGTCCGTGCACACCCCTGGTTAGCACATCTGATTAGGCATCTAGTTCTAGAGCAGAGCTTTCCAAACTTTTCATGTTGGTGACACACCTTTTAGACATGCATCATTTTGCGACACAGTAATTCAGTTTTACTAGCAAACCGGAGGTTAAACTAACTCCTTATAAGTGATACGGACACATACATAAACTGTAATAACGAAATCATAGAATTATAGAATAGCAGAGTTGGAAGGGGCCTACAAGGCCATCGAGTCCAACCCCCTGCTTAATGCAGGAATCCACCCTAACGTATCCCTGACAGAGGGTTGTCCAGCTGCCTCTTGAAGGCCTCGAGGGTGGGAGAGCCCACAACCTCCCTAGGTAACTGATTCCATTGTCATACTGCTCTAACAGTCTGGACGCTTTTCCTAATGTCCAGCTGGAATCTGGCTTCCGTTAACTTGAGCCCGTTATTCCGTGTCCTGCACTCTGGGAGGATCGAGAGGAGATCCTGGCCCTCCTCTGTGTGACAACCTTTTAAGTATTTGAAGAGTGCTCTCATGTCTCCCCTCCATCTTCTCTTCTCCAGGCTAAACATGCCCAGTTCTTTCAGTCTTTCTTCATAGGGCTTTGTTTCCAGACCCCTGATCATGTATGGGGATCATGTATTTTCATATAAATGAAAACCTTTCATTATATTTTTTAAAATATATGATTTGCAAGATAATAACATTCATTTCCAAGACTTTTCACATTGAACCAATTTTGTCGAGCGGCGGTTGAGACGGTGTTCTATGAAAAAACTGGACCCATGGGATTTCTCGAATGTGTCACTTCAGGTGCAGCTGTGTCACCGGAAGTGACGCAGAATCAGCTGTTTCAACCCAATTATACATCCTGTGCATGCGCAGTACCTGTATGATCCCTCGACCGCGGTGTGCATACACAGATACGATGGAAAGGGGATATACTAGTGCACCGTACTAATCAGCACTTTTGCTGCGTAAAAATGCATGCAAGTTGATATTGCTTATTTCACATAGACTCAGAGGTTTCTCGCTACGTTCGCGTGACACACCTACACACTGCAGCTGACACACTAACGTGTCGTGACACACAGTTTGGAAAGCTTTGTTCTAGAGTATATAATTTTGCTTCTCAAAAGCCAGGTCTCACTTCCTGCTTCGAGGTCCCTGGCTTCAAACTGGGATCTCCACGGTAACTGATTTGCTGGGTCTCCTACCCTGGAGTTGACTTAGCATGAATGGTTTCTCCAGCCCTGCCAACTAGTATTCTTAAGGCAGGTTGTGAAAAGCACAAAATAAGTTCTGCATCCAGAGGCACGCGAAGAGAAAGGCCAGCGTCCTCCTGAGCGGAACCATCTGTGCACTTATAATGAAACGGCGAGGAATGGAAAATGTGCCCCCACCCCCCATATACAGATGGTTTTGTGTAACAACCTGTGTGTCTGAAATGCAAACTTTATTTTCTCTGAAAACGAAGCCGATCAGAAGCTGGGTCTGCTTTCTGCTTTACGCCTCCCTCATTGTACGGCTCCGCGTTCCATGAATTTCACAGTTCACGAGAAGGACAGAGAAACACAAACTGCCTCAATTACTTCTTATGGAACATAGTTAATGATTACGTTGGCGTCCGTCAACGTGTTAACAATCAGGCCTATTGAGGGAGATTACCAGGGCTTTCGAACACGGGTCCCTTACAGTCCTCGCGCCTGAAAACGTGCCAAGGCCACTGCTCTGAATTCAAATACAGGTTGCCATGGTGACGGGCTAACACCCCTCTTCCGCGCCGGGGCCCACACAATAGCTGACTCTTCGGCGAAGTCCGGCATTTTTGTCTAAAATATAAAGGTGCATGGACGTAGTTCATGAAAACCCAACTCCGAAATGTCCCAATTGGGCTTTTTGTGGGGTGGGTGGGGATACCACTGTGGAGAGAAAAAGTCAAAAGATTCAAACTATAAAAAAATAGGGGAAAGGAAAGACCGACTCTGATAAGGGGCCTGTGAGAACCAAAGTAAATAGCCTAGCTCCCATTATTGCCTTGATCCAGTCCTGAGTAGCTCATTGGTAAAAATAAAATAAAAAAACAAACCTATTATTATTATTATTATTATTATTATTATTATTATTATTATTATTAGCTGTACCCTGCCACGCGTTGCTGTGGCTCAGTCTGGTTAAATTGAAAAGAAAGAAAAGACAAAGCGGATGTTTCAAATATGTTTAATTTCACAATGCTTGTGGATATACAATATTTTTAATTGTTCCATTGTCTGTGTAGATATAGAGATTGGTTTGCCGACTCTAGAACACACAACATATAATTGTCCATGTGAGAACCAATCCATGTCTAGATCTAAACCGCACAATTCTAAAGACTGGCCCTGAGCTTTGTTGATGGTGATTGCAAACGCCAATCGAATTGGGAATAGCAATCTCTTAAATTGAAATGGCATATCTGTTGGAATCATAGGAATGCGAGGAATGAGGACATCTTCACCTTTGAAAGGTCCTGTCAAGATTGTTGCTTCTATGACCTATAAGAGCAAATAGGAGAGAACATGCAAATAGGAGAGGAGGCAGAGGCAGTGGATTGGCCTACTGTTTGGTTTTTAAAAAAGGATGTTTTTACGGTGAGGAGGTTAGTGGAAACTCCTGGCAGTTACCTTTCTTCAGAACGTGTAACTGTCACAGGTGTGACATCTATATTCACTCAGCCAATTGTGAGAGAACATGCAAATAGGAGAGGAGGCAGAGGCAGTGGATTGGCCTACTGGTTGGCGATGTCACAATGACCTATAAGAGCAAATAGGAGAGAACATGCAAATAGGAGAGAAGGCAGAGGCAGTGGATTGGCCTACTGGTTGGCGATGTCACAATGATCAGCAGGACTGGTTTTTAGGAGGCCTATTTCTTCGATTTTAAGACAAACTTTTGACCCCATATAGAACATAGTTACATAACAACGCTCGCGTATTCGAATGCAACGTTGTGTCAAAATTTCAAAGCAATCGGTGAAGAACTTTCGGAGATATAACATCTGTTTCGAACGAACATTTACATTTTTATTTATATAGATTATTATTATTATTATTCTTTCTCGCTCATGGTGATTTTCTAGGCGGACATGTTAGGCATTGCCAAGTCATGCTGTCTTTTACAGATTCAGGAATTTCCTGACAATTGAGCATGTTTTAAGTATGACTGCTTTCTGGATGTTGGTGTCGATGTATTTTGGTAGGCCCAGTTTCTGAAGGAGTTCTGTATAGTTTTTTGATGTGATGCCAGTGACCGATGTGACTAACGGGATAAGTGTGACCTTTTCCTGTTGCCATAGTTCTTTGACTTCCACGGCCAGTGGTGTATATTTTTTTTCTCTTTCCTCTTCCTTTTCAACATTTTTGTCATTCGGTATTGCTATGTCGACGAGGTGTGTGTGTTTTTCTTTTTTGTCTATGATAGTTATGTCTGGTTGGTTGCAAGGTATTGTTTTGTCATGATGAATTGTTCTGTCCCGTGATTGGCACCGTGACAGCTTTTAAAGAGGGCTTTAGGCATGCCAAGTTGGGAGCAGATCCCTGCTTGCAGTGATTTATAGGGAATTTTTAAAGTCTGAACTCAAATGTCCTCTCAGGCACCTCACGTGCCTTGACTTGTGTGGCGAGGGAGAGGGAAACAATGCAGCAGGATAAAAGCACTTAGCGCAATAAATAAGTAAATATAAAATAATAAATGCCAGAACAGCAGCACACAGCTTGCCCATCCTCAGAGAGAGGGCAGGAGTATTGCAGGACGAGGAAGTGGCACGCACACACACCACTGTCAGTTGGGCACATTGAAGCGAGTCAAGGCAAGGCAACAACAGCTTCCCTGTAGGAGGCTACGTGGCTTGGAGGAGGACGATGGCGATGACAAGGAGTCACCACCCCTGCACTGGAAGCCCAGCCAGCCAATAGGAGTAACAGTTTGACTGAAATGAAGAGCCTGCCTGACTCAAGTGTAGAAGTTTACTCACTCATGATGCCAGCCAGCCCAGCAGCACTTCCACACTGGATGACTTTTGTGAGTCCGAGCAGAAATGCACAACCAACCAGCCCTGCACTCCCCCTCTCCCACCATGGCCAGAACCAGCAGCAGCAGTGAGTGTTTCCCACACCTCATGGAATGTTATCGAAGTGTGCTTTATTGTGTACTGCTTGTGCGTACTCTCTAGGAACAAGATGAACAAGCCTGTGTAGACAGGAGAGTTTGTAATCTCGCCCACTGGGCATCCTCTCCACCAACTCCTGGCTTACATTGGCTGAATTAATCGTATTTAGCCGGGGACGGAATGAAATTGCTGAGCAGTGTGTGTGTGCGCATGTACCCTGCCTTCTTTTATATCTGGTCACTCTAGTACAGCTCCTGCAGCTTTAACTGTTGTGATGAAGAGGGAATTCCACCTGGTGCAGCATGCCTACAAATGACACCTGCTGAAATTCCCTTTTCTATGCAACTGTTAAAGATACAGGAGCCCCGTCCTCCTTTCCATAGGGTCACCCTAGCTTAACCACAAGCTGGCTGGGGCATTCTGGGAGATGCAGTCCAACACATCTGGAGCGCCCCAGGTTGAGGAAGGCTGCCTTAGCAGACCTGTAATCTGGATGAGAGGGACTTGCGGACCGCCATTCTCATATTCCATGCTGGAGGTTATAGGCAGAGGGATCAAACATTTTAAAACGCTAATGGCGTAATACTATAAATACATGGCGTGACCATTCTTGGGAGTTCGGCGTGCAGTTCTGTTCACCGCCTCTCAGGAAAAGATATATTGTGCAGTTGGAAAAGGGCAAACACAGCATCAGGAGACTGGTGGAGGAAAAGGGGCTTGGGAGTCTACAAACAAGGCGAGTAAAGGGCGGCAGAACGGTAGAAGACATGGAAAGAGGTTAATGAAACGATGCGCAGAGTGGGAAAAGGGGATACAGAGGTGGTTTTCTCTGTATCTAATCATATTCGAAACTGGGGTCATGCAATCAAGCCGAATGGTGGGACATTCAGGGCAGGTGAAAGGGAAGTGCTTCTTCACGCAGCACCTAGTGAAACCGTGGAATTCCCTACCTTCGATGGCTTTGAAAGGAGATCAGACAGATTCATGGAGGAGAAGGCCATCCGTGACTACTGCTAGTCATGACAGCTACATGCAGGTTCAGACACGTACAAACTGTTATAGAACCACACTGGGAGAGGGATATTCCGTCACGTTTTATTTCTGGGCTTCAAGGAGGTGTCCGGTTGGCCACGGAGAGAAACAGAACTCTGGACTACACAAGCCCTTTGGTCGGATCCAACAAAGCTCTTATGCTGTATCATAGAACAGTAGAGTAGGAAGGAGCCTATAAGGGGCCTATAAGCTTTTGATGTGCACCACCGCCTGTTTACTGATCTTTGCACTGGTCAGAATCATAGAATAGCGGAGTTGGAAGGGGCCTACAAGGCCAACGAGTCCAACCCCCTGCTCAATGCAGGAATCCACCTAAAAGCATTCCTGACAGATGGCTGTCCAGCTGCCTCTTGAAGGCCTCTCGTATGGGAGAACCCACGACCTCCCTAGGTCATTGGTTCCATTGTTGTGCTGCTCTAACAGCCAGGAAGTTTTTCCTGATGTTTTGTCGTGCTGCTCTAACAGTCAGGAAGTTTTTCCTGATGTTTTGCCGTGCTGCTCTAACAGTCAGGAAATTTTTCCTGACGTTTTGTCGTGCTGCTCTAACAGTCAGGAAGTTTTTCCTGATGTCCAGCCAGAATCTGGCTTCCTGTCACTTGAGCCCATTATTCTGCGTCCTCCTCTGCGTGACAACCTTTCAAGTATCTGAAGAGTGCTATCATGTAATTTAGCCAAGCCCCATTACATGTTTATCCACATCGTTTGATAATAAATCATTTAAAAATTAGCTCCCTTTAGGAAATCCCGTATCAAACACACAACAGTACAGTCTGTGTAATAAGCATCCCTTTATTCGCCGACACCATTACAAAAACTGATTACAATAGCAACCAAAAAAAAAAAAAAAAGGAGAGACAGAGGAGGAGGAGTGTTTACTTGAAGGTGGAAGTCAAAGGCTGCAACTCCCCAAAATCGTTCTAAGTAAAACAGCGTAGACCGTCAGTATTAAAATGTTATTGTTCGCTGCTGCTGCTGCTGTTACCACGTCAGGTGTGTGTGTCTGAACAAGTTTTACTGAGCATAGCAAAGATAAAAGGTTACACATTTACTGTAGCTCCAGGAATGTAAAGCTCTAATTATCCAAACTGTTTTTTTTTTAATTATTTATTATAAAACTAAAACTCTGGAGGTGTCTGCAGAGTCTTCTTCTTCATCATCTTGTTTAAATCAGTAGTCTAACAAGGAGTAGAAAAGACAAAACTCTGTTCAGTGTGTGACGAAGTAGAAAGGGCGAACACATAAATAAGGCTTTCATTTGGCAAAATATAAAATACAGGGCCTTCTGCTACCCCCATAATTAACGATCTCCCCATGATTTCATTCTGCAAGTGAGAAAAAAACAGAACAAAAACAGAAACAAAGATAAGCTCAGAGGTTGGGAGAAGAAAACTGGTGCAAAATATCTTTAATTATATAAACAGAGGAAGGAGTCATAACTTCAGAGAAAGTATTGTTAAGACATCATTTACGTTGATAGAAGAAAAGAGAGGAGAGAGGCAAAGGGCCAGAAGTCCTTAAGGCAGCCTCCCTCAACCTGGGGCGCTCCAGATGTGTTGGACTGCATCTCCCAGAATGCCCCAGAGCTGGCTGGGGCATTCTGGGAGTTGTAGTCCAACACATCTGGAGCGCCCCAGGTTGAGGGAGGCTGCCTTTTAAAGCTTTTTATAGAAATCCAGGCTTTTATGAAGACCCCCGCCCTGCCCCATTCCACTATCCATCATGGGTGGAGGAAAATGGTGAGCCCAAATTAACAACAACAACTGAATATTCAGAGCCAGTGTTGCCTAGTGGTTAGAATTTTGGACTGGGAGTCGGGAGATCTGGGTTCCAATCCCCACTTGGCCATGAAAGCCCACTGGGTAACTTTAGGCCAGTCACGGACTCTCAGCCCAGCCCCACCCCGCAGGGCTGTTGTTGTAAGGATAAAATGAAAAGGAGGGTTATGTGTGCCACCTTGGGTTCCTTGGAGGAAAAAAAGGTGGGCTATAAATGTAATAATAAATAAAATAAAATAAATGGTCAGTTCAGAATCTGAATGTCAAAATTTGCTTTTGTGGCAATGAGCAATATAGAATCATAGAATAGTAGAGTTGGAAGGGGCCTCTAAGGCCATCGAGTCCAACCCCCTGCTCAATGCAGGAATCCACCCTATCAAAATATACACACAGTATGAAAATCCACACCCCAGGCTGTCCTGACTTGAAATACTGATTTCAGAGTTTGCATTTACAAAAGGGACTTAGAAACGGAGACCAGCCCAAGGGCCAGAACAGGCACTCTCCTTCCTCAGAATTCGGGTTTTTGGCTCTTTGGAAACAACCCACCGAAATCAGAGTTGGGGAAGGCCTGTGGAGGTTTTCATCTACAATAAGGCAGGGGAGAAGTTGCCCCCCAGTTCAGAGATGCTTTGCTGCGATTCGAGCCCTGGCTTTAATTCACACAGAACAGGTGGCTCAAGCAATGAAGCCAAGTTGCACTGTGCCGAGGGGGGGGGGGAAGCAACCCGTTCCTTAGGATTTAGGGATGGGAGAACGAGCCACGTTCAAGCTAGCTGAGGTTCTTCCATCCGCACCTCGAGGCTCGTTTCGCCTCGTTCTCGTTCCTGAATGCGAGTGCGAATTTTCAAACACAAAAAGATATGTGCAATTTTCCTAGCACGCTCTCCAGAGGGGCATAGACTCTCCCCGCACCCCCGGCCATAGGCTAAAGTCTTGAAATGCTTTAGTGGCGTGGAGAAAGTGAACTTGTGCAGATGCACACTTTTGAGCGAGAACACAAGCTCGGGGAATTGGGGATGTCTCCCGAGAATTACGCTCCTGCTTACGTTCACATTCACGGGAATGAAATTCTCGCACAGGGCTGCCAGGGTCTAACCCAGGGGAAGGATTCCTTTCCAGTCAAATAGGGCGTTCAGTTCAGACTCAAAATACGGAGCCACCTAGCAAAATTCTCTACATGCAGAAGAATGAGGCAGCAGAGCAGGGGGCGAGGGGGGGGTACTGGATTCATCCTGACGGCCGGATTGTCTCCAGGGACCCCCTCCTGAAGGCTCTGCCCCAAAACCACACCTCCTGACATGAGCCAACCCCTTTCTTTTCTCCTAGCACAGAGAGGCACGGAGCAAACCCCGCAGAGAGAGAGAGAGAGAGAACCCTTCCTCGGTTGCACCGAGGGGCACAGAACCACTGCTCCCTGACTCCTCCTGCAGAGAGGCGCCTGGAGAAGCCGCCAGCCTCGCTCTTTCCTCACCTTCCTCCATCGGGAAACGCCACGGAGGAGTGCCGCGGACTCCACCTAAGGGCACCGGCTGAGGCCTGAGCCAGCTTTGCTCCCCCTTCCCTGACTGGGGAAGACACGGGAGGAACAAAGCGCTCTTTGAGGAGGAGGCACAGTTGTTCTCCTGCCTCCTCTCCCTTGGAGGGCCAAGTTCCCCATTCCTGTGGAGGCCAGAGATGGCGTAGTGGACTGTACCACTTCAGACTGGGGTGTAAGAATGTTCCCCGATTGATATGAACCACGACACCCCCAGCACAGATAGGAATGCGTTCTCCCGGAGGTGCTATTTTACATGAACATTCCACGGTGGCATCCCTGCCTGCAGCCCAGAAGTAGCACGCTCCACCAGACCCCCTCGCTTGGCCGCCATGTGGGGACCGGGCTCCCACCCTCCTCTCCGCCCTGCAGTATAATCCCCCTCCCCACGGCCCAGGAAAGGCAGGCGGCGGCTTCCGAGGAAACCCTCCTTACCTAGGAGCTGGTAGTGTTCTTTTCCCTTTGTGAGCATTTGGCCGACGGACGCAAGCAGCTTCTTGAGATGGGCCACGTCCTGGCTTAGGCTCACGGCGATGTTGAGGCTTTTATCGGGCCCTGCCTGAAACGGGAGGGGGGAGAGAGCAGTGAACAAAACGCAAGGCATCGAAATCATAGAACCATAGAATAGCGGAGTTGGAAGGGGCCTACAAGGCCATCGAGTCCAACCCCCTGCTCAATGCAGGAATCCACCCTAAAGCATCCCTGACAGGTGGTTGTCCAGCTGCCTCTTGAAGGCCTCTAGGGTGAGAGAGCTCACAACCTCCCTAGGTCACTGGTTCCATTGTCGTACTGCTCTAACAGTCAGGACGTTTTTCCTGATGTCCAGCTGGAATCTGGCTTCCTTTAACTTGAGCCCGTTATTCCGTGTCCTGCACTCTGGGAGGATCGAGAAGAGATCCTGGCCCTCCTCTGTGTGACAACCTTTGAAGTATTTGAAGAGTGCTATCCTGTCCCCCCTCCATCTTCTCTTCTCCAGGCTAAACATGCCCAGTTCTTTCAGTCTCTCTTCATGGGGCTTTGTTTCCAGACCCCTGATCATCCTGGTTGCCCTCCTCTGAACACGCTCCAGCTTGTCTGCGTCCTTCTTGAATTGTGGAGCCCAGAACTGGACGCAATACTCTAGATGAGAGGTAAATCACGGGAGGGAGGGGGCAGCGGGAAGCAAGGTTCAGCGCCAGAGTTTGGGCTCAGCCCTCGCAGACGCTTCTCCCGCTTCCACGCCACGGCCATCCTCCTACACGTAAACTCCAAAGCTCCCTCCTCGAGAGCTCTGGGCCAGCACTCAGCCGTGACGCTCCTCAAGAGCAGAGTCCAAAGCACAGGCAGGGGGTCTTTAAGTCCCCCACCTCCCACCCCAATATGGACAGGGGTGTGCACAAACCCCAGAGGCAGAGGGACAGAGCTGCAGGTTCTCTACACTGGGTTCCGTCTCAATTTAAATGCATAGGGCAAAGGTGGGGCTTACGCTACAATTCAGGGATGGGAGGGAACAAGAATTGTTCAAGATTGCCAAAATTCTATGACCTGCACTTCAAACGTTCCGTTGGGCTCCCTTTTGGGGCTCGTTTCAAAAAGCTACACTTCCTCCCCACCCCCCACTGACTGAAGCGTAAAAATGTCTTTGTTCAGGTTTTGTTTTTTAAAGCGATTTCAAAATACGCATTTTTAGAAATATGCATTTTTTTCCAAGTGCGATCGTAAGTTTGGGAACGTGCGAACGTTTTCAAGTAACTGCATTTGCAGGTTTGCAAATGGGCCACGTTCGGATGGTTCGCGAAACGAAACTTAATTCTTGGACACGTGTACCAAAATATTGGTTGGCTTGCCAGTACGTTACCACCCTGCCATCTGCTGGTAGGACAGGGTGTAACACATGGCAATTGGCCAGTTCTGTTCATCTAGACTTGGGCAAGGGATCTACTTAGTTTTTCACTAGAACTCCAAGATCCAGCAGTCAGAGTCTGGTGCAAAAGATACACCCGTGGAATTAAAGCGTTTCCGAGCCCAGAAATTTGTCTTTGAGGACTAGAACGTCCACACATAGACCTGCTCCAGGTTATTCAAAGATATCATGTTTTATCCTGGTTGTGCTTTTTATACTGTATTTTGTAATTGTGCTTTTAACCTGTTGGTTGTTTTATTATGGTTTTAATTTTTGTGAACCTCCCAGAGAGCTTCAGCTATTGGGCGGTATAAAAATGTAATAAATAAATAAATAAAATCATAGAATCATAAAATAGCAGAGTTGAAAGGGGCCTACAAGGCCATCGATTCCAACCCCCCGCTCAGTGCAGGAATCCATCTTAAAGCATCCCTGACAGATGGTTGTCCAGCTGCCTCTTGAAGGCCTCTAGTGTGGGAGAGCCCACAACCTCCCTAGGTAACTGGTTCCATTGTCATACTACTCTAACAGTCAGGAAGTTTTCCCTGATGTCCAGCCGGAATCTGGCTTCTTTTAACTTGAGCCCGTTATTCCGTGTCCTGCACTCTGGGAGGATCAAGGAGAGACCCTGGCCCTCCTCTGAGACCCTGGCACTCTTCAAATACCTTTCAAGTATTTGAAGAGTGCTCTCATGTCTCCCCTCATATCTCCCGATATATTCATGTCAGTGGCATAATTTACAGAGGGAGTGGGGTGGGAGTCGTTCTGTTCCTGTCGCTGCTATTATTAATCAACTGGGAGCCAGAAATCTTTAGACGATCAGTTGCAAATCTCCCAGAGATCTACCTTCTGCCTGCCCCTGATCATGCATAAACCCCAGGCCCAAATAAGCAAGGGGGCACCACCTTGCCATGTGTCACCTGCAGACCTCCAAAAGAGGCTCTCTGATGATGGGGCATGGCTTGGGCCTCAAGTCGAGGCATAAAAAGATGCCAAACAGGGAAATCCATGATCTACCGCAAGGGCCGGGTTGCAGCTCCTACGTTCCTGGGTGCTTTGATGGTCATCTCTCTGTTCTCGCTTGTGGTGTTTTTTCTAGACAGACATAACAGGCATTGCCGAGTCATGCTGTCTTTTACAGTTTCAGGAATTTCCTGACAATTGAGCACATTTTAAGTATGATGTTGGTGTGGATGTATTTTGGTAGGCCCGGTTTCTGGAGGTTTTCTGTAGTTTTTTGATGTGATGCCAGTGACTGATGTGACTAACGGGATTATTATGACCTTTTCCTGTTACCATAGTTCTTTGACTGCCATGGCCAGTGGTGTATATTTTTCTCTCTTCCGCTTCCTTTTCAGTAATATTTTTGTCATTCAGTATTGCTGTCGACGAGGTATGTGAGTTTTTCTTTTTTATTTATGACAGGTCTGGTCAGTTGCAAAGTATTGCCTTGTCCATATGAATTGTTCTGTCCCAGTATAGTCTATGATCTGCATTTTCCAAGATAGTTTCAGGTGAGTATGTATAGTATGGTGTAGGTTGTCTGATGAGGTTGAATTTGATGGCCAGTGGTTGAATTATTTTTGCAGCTGTATGTACCTGTCCATATATTTCATTCCTATCAGAATTTTACATCCTCCTGTTACATGGTCTGTTGTTTCTTGGAACTGATGACATTTCCTACATAAATCTGTTGTTACACTGTTATCTTTTATGATTTACTTTTGGTAGTTCTTGGTATCTATAACTTGACCCTGTATTATTATTATTATTATTATTACTACTACTACTACTACTACTACCTATTTCTTCGATTCTAAGACGCACTTTTTTCCTCATATAAACATCTCTAAAAATGGGGTGTGTCTTAGAATCATGGGGGGGCGGTTTCTGTTGGTGGTTCTGAAATTAGTGTGCGTCTTACAATCGATGGCGTCTTACAATCAAAGAAATACATTATTATTTATTATTATTATTTCTATACCACCCCATATCCAAAGCTCTCTGGGCAGTTTACAAAAGATTTGAGACACAGCGATTCTAAAGTTACCAGTTAGAAGACATTGTGCAGTTATTCTGTTCCACCCATCCTTAACAGATTTTCTGCGGTTGAAAAAAAGACGGGGGAAGAGATCAGGAAACACGGGAGGGTTACACGTGGATGACAGCACCTGGATCACCCCGTAAAATTCCATGACCGAGGCATGGGTAAATGCCTCGTCCACAAACACCCTCTTTTCTACGGGTGGAGCCCAAGTGATGCAGAGCAAGTCTCAAATGCCAAACCTTCCAGCTGCTAGTCCTCAACTGCAGGTAACGCCACATGATGTTTCATTCCCATCCCCTAGCAAACACTCACCGTCTGTGAGCAGACGTCGCTGTTCTCTATCACGTTCGTGTCCCCAGCAGCTTTTCCTATTTCCCTTTCTAGAGTCAGCAGCGATTCCTGGGCCTTAAAGGAAAAGCAGTAGATTAAAATATATTCACAGTTTAATAAATTGCAGCACTGTGCATCACAGTGGGCTATACCAGGAGTGCCAACCGCAGGATTTCCAGGGCAGGGGAGAAAGGCAGAAGGCCGACGATTTTTCAGTGGGGAAAAGGCTCATCATACATTGCATTCCTTGGAGCCTCCAAAGGAGAAAGATTAAGGAAGCCCGTGTTCACTGATAAGCTAAAAGCTGATATCAATGTAAAGGATGAGATGAAACAAGCCATGGTGTGCATTAATCCGTCTTGATTGGCTGTGGAATACAAGTATTGATTGTTAATCGCTGTTCCCTCATTGAGGTTTGGCCTGTTCTGGATTGGTTCCGGCTCAGCTTATAAATGGTATGGTAGCAGACTCTTATTTGTGACTGACGCTGGTGATTTATATCGAAATGTTTCAACTTTTAAAATCTGTGTGTATGTGTGTGTGTGTGTGTGTGTGTGTGTGTATAAATGTGTGTGTGTACACACACACACACACACACATTCACACACACACACACACACACACAATGTTTTTAAAGCTATAACATTTATATATAACATTCTCCTCCTCCCTCCCAATCCCCTTTCCTTTTGTGTCATGTTTTTTTTTAGATTGTAAGCCTGTGGGCAGGGACCGTCAAGAAATATTTTGGTAAGCCGCCTTGAGAGCCTTTTTGTCTGAAGGGCAGGATAAAAATGCTTAAATAAATAAATAACACTTTAAATTTGGTTGTTTGTTTCATTTTTGGAGTGCTCTATCGTGCTTATGGCATACATATCGGTTGATTACAGTTTTAGGTGAACATCTAAAGATAAGACACTTGCGAACACGTGTACAACAGTGGTTCACTCCAGTTATTATTATTATTATTATTTATTTATTTATATAGCACCATCAATGTACATGGTGCTGTACAGAGTAAAACAGTAAATAGCAAGACCCTGCCGCATAGGCTTACATTCTAATAAAATCATAATAAAACAATAAGGAGGGGAAGAGAATGCAAACAGGCACAGGGTAGGGTAAAACTAACAGTATAAAGTCAGAACAAAAAGTTGGAAAGCTACGGTTGGCTACAGCCAATCAAGAGTAAAGGTGGGCGGATTTATCAGGTCTGTTTCAACAGACTTTCGTCTTTTCCACCTCCAAGTCCATTCTGTGTGGGTTCCATCTAGATTTTGGGGTTTTTTTAATGGCGGAAAATCCATACATATCTTTGGACAGACTTTAATATATCATAAATTAAGTAAATGAATTCTTTAAAATGCATGGACTAAAATGTGTTTCTGCAATGGGGTTTTGCACATTTTTCAAATGCGTGCATTTTGTCGAACGCATTTCTTTCCTTCTGCGGAATGCATCACAAGCCCAGAAAAGTACAGATTTCCAACCATAAATAGCACCTAATTCCGTGTTTGGTTCTGGGTGGTGTGGATCTGTAAAATAAAAACCCCAATGGAGTGAATCTCTGACCCATCCCTACTCAGGAACCATAGTTTCCAGAACAGCAAGTACAGAACTTAAACCAAATGTCACCAACCTGGTTATCTCCAAATGTGCTGGACTACAACTGCCATTATCCCCCCAGCTAGCATGATGGGAGTTGTAGTCCAACACATCTGGAGCCACCAGCTTGGGGAAGGCTGGGTTAACCCACGTGAAGCAAGTTTTCCAGCTGTGCATTTGAAGGGATTTATTTCATTTAGAAATTGCCCTGCTGCTCAGCAAAGTCACAGCTGCCAAATACACCCAGAATTAACCAGAGGTGAAAAAAGGCCACTGGAAAGATGAAGGGTGGGGTGCCAAGCGAGTCTCCCTGGGGCGGGTGCTCCAAAGGTGAAGCCCCGTAACTGATCCAGGACACGGAACAATGGGCTCAAGTTACAGGAAGCCACATTCTGGCTGGACATCAGGAAAAATTTCCTGACTATTAGAGCAGTACGACAATGGAACCAGTTCCCTAGGGAGGTTGTGGGCTCTCCCACACTAGAGGCCTTCAAGAGGCAGCTGGGCAACCATCTGTCAGGGATGTTTTAGGGTGGATTCCTGCATTGGACTCGATGGCCTTAGAGGCCCCTTCCAACTCTACTATCCTATGATTCTATTAAAGGCCCTTTCCCCAGTCACAATCTGCCTGATTTCTGATGACGGTGACAGCCAGGGTAGCATCTCAGAAAACTACCTTAATATCCAGATGTGGGAGAAGGCAATCCTTCAGGTACCCAGTTTACAAGGGCTTTAAAAACGAGCACTAGCCACTTGAATTGAGCTTGGAAACAGACCCGTGGCCAGGGAAGCTGTTGGAGAACCGGTGAGGTACGTGTTCCCCACGGACAATCCCCTGTTCTTCACCTAGAAGCATCATTTTGAACAGATGTTTCCAAACAGTCTTCAAAGCACAGCCCCACTGCACTGAAGTAGTCTAGCCTGTAGGTTACTGAAGTGTAGTTAACTGCGACCAGGCTCTGTCCAGGAGAAGTCACAGCTGGCGTAACAACCTGAACTGGCACTACATGTTCCAGTGACAAAGCCGAATCTATGAGCACCATAGAATGCTGACATGGCCCTTCAGGGTGGAATGGAACGCCGCCCAGAATGGGTTGACCACCTTCTCCCTGGGCAGGTAAACCATCAACAGCACAAGGTTCCAAGTCCTCACCTTAGGCAAGTCAACAGCTAGGCACTGCCTCTCATTCTGATCAGTTTTGAGTTTGGATAACGTCTCGTTCAGCTGGGTTTTCAGCTGTAAGAGAGAAGACAAGGCCAGTTGAACACATCCTCCTTGGGTTAGAGCAGCACTTGGGAGGAGAAAGAGACAAGGACACGTTCACACACACACAGTGGAGATTAGTCAAGCGTGCTACAAAGAGGATCAGGTGGTGAGAGATTCCATCGGCAGAGTAGATGGAAAGGAATAACAACTACAGAAGCCTGAAAAAAGGGGAGGGATGTTAGAATCAGTCAAAGAACCCTAAATGGATTCCTGATCAGTTTTAACGCCAGCGTCACCAGTGAATTTGCACGAGGCTTTTCACAAATATGCTTCTATTTCATGGTCGCCGGTGATCGGCTTAAGGCCTACGGAGGAGCAAACTGACCAGATCCATCGACATTTGGTCTGACATCATCTTCCCAGGGACTGGACAGGCTAGCCAATGAACTGGTTAGGACTTCTAGCATCTTCATAATTCTATCAGAACTTCTAGCACCTTCGTCATTCTATCAGAACTTCTAGCACCTTTATTATTCTATTAGAACTTCTAGCACCTTCATCATTCTATCAGAACTTCTAGGACTTTCATCATTCTATCAGAACTTCTAGCACCTTCGTCATTCTATCAGAACTTCTAGCACCTTCGTCATTCTATCAGAACTTCTAGCACCTTCGTCATTCTGTCAGAACTTCTAGCACCTTCGTCATTCTATCAAAACTTCTAGCACCTTCGTCATTCTATCAGAACTTCTAGCACCTTCATCATTCTATTAGAACTTCTAACTTCTTCATCATTCTATTCCTATGCATTTGACCCTGCTTTGTTCTCTCCGAATCAATGGCTCTAAAGGCATCAGGATCCCCTCCCAAAAACTGAATATCTGGTCAGTTTCAGAGTTTTTCCAAAGTGCGATTAAATACGATATCTACATGTGAGGACACACAGCACTCAAACTATATTCTCCCAATGGGAATGATGGAGAGTGCATGTGTGTGTGTGTGTTGGGGGGTGTATTTCCACATTCAAGATGAACCTGAAACTTAAACGTTCCTTTCCCCTGACGGGGCTCGACCTTTCGTTCTTGGTTCTGGAAGACTCACGAAAACAACGCCGCAAGTGACATGAATCCAACCTGTTCCTGGAATTCTGAAAAAAGCCATGCAATATATGGAAGCCATTCCCAACAGCTGCCACGCATTACAACTCCAGATTGTTCAGCTCCGGAAGAGGTTGGCTGCTCTGATCTTTCCTTTACGCTCTTCTCCCACCAAGCAGATCTGGCTTTTATAACCAGGAGGAGCTCCAGTCTCCGCCAGGATTTTCGAACCCTGGACAACTGAGATGGAGCCTCCAGTTATTCCCTTTCTTCCCATAGAGTACGATCTTTGATGGCCTCAGCCTCCATGTTCAATCAGTTTCGATGGAGACAGAGGTTGTATCCAAACTTTGTCCAAGTTAAGTCCCACGCATTCCAATAGGTCTACTCAAAGAAAGACTAACGTTGGCTATAACTCAGAAGGACTAGCCCTCCACAAGCAGGTAAGCGACATTGCGCCGTGTTCTGTGTCACTTGCATATTCCAGAGTTTTACCCTTCGCCACATGGACTTCCTTTAAGAGGAATGTGCACTCCAAAACAGACCCCACCCCAAACCCTCTAAGGCCCTGTTCAGACAGCACGCTAAGCCACGGTGGTTAAGCATTTTGAGCTAAGCATAATGGCTTAGCATGTCGTGTGAACCATTCCTAACCATGGCGACTACATAACCAGAGTTTAAACACGCTCACTATCCATTGCTGCAAAAGGGTTAGCAGCCTAACCATGGCTTAGCGTGTTGTCTGAACGGGTCCGAAGACTCTCACCGGTCTTGTCTAATGCCTAATTTAGATCAACTGGCAATTCCACACCACTAGCCAAGCCCACTCCTGTGGGAGCAGTTTTCCGAATTCATAAGCTATGGGAACATGAAGGCTTGAAGGTAAGGAGGATGAAATAACGCAGGACGCTTAAGCACTTGTCGCGTTGTTATTCAGAGGCAAGAGAAAGGCTGTCAAAGTGGTTGCAGTGGACAAAGTCTGAGCTGAAGGGGTTAGCAGACAGAGAGGATGTGGAAAGGGTCCTCCCCTTTGGAAAACACGCACTCAGCGGAGGACAAGGCCTCTTACCAAATTCAACTGTTCATTCTGCCTTACTGCTTCAGAATATGAATCATCAAGTTTTTTCTGCAATTCAGTCAACAGATCTTTGAGCTGAAATGAAGTTGGTCAGAGGCTTTAGGGTGCATCTCCTTGGGTCCCGTATCCCGTCCCCCCGCCGCCCTTTCCCCCACGGCTCCTGCTCAGTGTGTCCATCTATCCTGACATCGCAAGCAAAGAAACGCCCCAGCTCCTTTGCCGAGCAAGCGGGTCGCTCTTGGGCCGAACAAATTCATGCTCGGGTGGGCGGGGGACGGAGGGAGGGAGGGAGGCCAAAATGGCGGCCACATTTCAACGGGCGGTTTACCTCTCGGACTTCCAAAACGTACGTCGACCGCTCGACTTCTGCCTTCTCCAGTTCGTGTTCCAAATGCTCTCGCTCCTTTTTCAGCTGCGAAAAACACGAAGCCACAAAGTTATGCAGGCATTCATGTCGCTTTCAGATGGTTCTACTTGTTCACTTCAAACTAAGAATAGGGATGTTGCGGGCATCCGATACAGGGGGTGGAGTCTCACACACACACACACACACAGAGTCGGCTGGGTGTCTGTGGACCCTGCCAGCCGCCTGCCCCCAACTCACCGCACAAGCTGCTGGAGTGTCCAGCAAGTGGCATGCCGCCGCCCATCCTGTTAGCAAGCCACCATTTTGTGTAAAAATGGCAGCTCGTTATCCTGCGTACAAGGTCTTTTACGGAAATGGCAGCAGTATAGCTGCCATTTACACAATTACAGGTGTGAATTCACACCTCTAAACTGGCATAAATGGCATCTATATGGCCGCCATTTGCAGAAAAGACCTTTTTACGCAGGATAGTGAGCATCCATGGTTGCGCAAAATGGCAGCTTGCTAAAGGGACGGGCGGTGGCACAGCACTTAGAATCATAGAATAGCAGAGTTGGAAGGGGCCTACAAGGCCATCGAGTCCAAGCCCCTGCTCCATGCAGGAATCCACCCTAAAGCATCCCTGACAGATGGTTGTCCAGCTGCCTCTTGAAGGCCTCTAGTGTGGGAGAGGCCACAACCTCACCAGGCAACTGATTCCATTGTCGCACTGCTCTAACAGTCAGGAAGTTTTTCCTGATGTCCAACTGGAATCTGGCTTCCTTTAACTTGAGCCCGTTATTCCGTGTCCTGCACTCTGGGAGGATCGAGAAGAGATCCTGGCCCTCCTCTGTGTGACAACCTTTTAAGTATTTGAAGAGTGCTATCCTGTCTCCCCTCCATCTTCTCTTCTCCAGGCTAAACGTGCCCAGTTCTTTCAGTCTCTCTTCATAGGGCTTTGTTTCCAGACCCCTGATCATCCTGCTTGCCCTCCTCTGAACATGCTCCAGCTTGTCTGCGTCCGGATGTCTTGCCGGATGCCCCGGCGGCTCCAGCAGGGGGTGAATCCATCCATCCCTGGCTGAGACATCAGCCATCTACTACTAAACATAAGAAGGACATTACTCCCCAGCACCAGTGACGCTTGGAATACTAGCCAAAATGTTGCATCTTGATTGGAATAACGCCTGGTCCATCTTTCAAGTTACTTCCTCGGAACTACAGGTGGGCACGAATCTGTAACGCTCAACCCTGACAACTTAAAATTAGGTGACGGAATTTTCATATTGCAGCGGCCAAGTTTAAAAATTCTGAACGAGGTGGTTGCTATTTAATCTACAGTTTACAGATTATGCCAGATTCAGACAGAACCTAGTTCCATATCTTGGCTTACTGGGAGTCCTTAAACCAATTTCCCATAGCAAACTGAGGTTTAAGAAAGCAGGAAGCCTTCACCAAAGCCAGGTGCATGAGAGGAGGAGAGAGGGAAAAGGAGGGTCTAATAAATTATGGTATCTCGAACTGGGATTGAACCCGGCCATTCTGCGCTCATAACCAATTTGGAGTGAAAACAATTCCAATGCGGAGATAGATGAAACAAAATGAAACGTACGGAATCAACTTCTTTGATTTCTTCCTTTAATCTTTCTACTTCCTGCTCCAAAGGAGTGACCGTGGAGCGCATCTGCAATTAGATAAATACAGACACCCAGCATTCAGATGGTTAAGGCAAGAACTTTGCATTCTATTATTATTATTATTATTATTATTATTATTATTATTATTTATTTATATAGCACCATCAATGTACATGGTGCTGTACAGAGTAAAACAGTAAATAGCAAGACCCTGCCGCATAGGCTTACAATCTAATAAAATCATAGTAAAACAATAAGGAGGGGAAGAGAATGCAAACAGGTACAGGGAAGGGTAAGCAGGCACAGGGTAGGGAAAAACTAACAGTAGAAAGTAACAGTAGAAGTCTGCACAACATCAAGTTTTAAAAGCTTTAGGAAAAAGAAAAGTTTTTAGTTGAGCTTTAAAAGCTGTGGTTGAACTTGTAGTTCTCAAATGTTCTGGAAGAGCGTTCCAGGCGTAAGGGGCAGCAGACGAAAATGGACGAAGCCGAGCAAGGGAAGTAGAGGCCCTTGGGCAGGCGAGAAGCATGGCATCAGAGGAGCGAAGAGCACGAGCGGGGCAATAGTGTGAGATGAGAGAGGAGAGATAGGAAGGAGCTAGACCGTGAAAAGCTTTGAAGGTTAACAGGAGAAGTTTATAGTGGATTCTGAAGTGAATTGGAAGCCAATGAAGAGATTTCAGAAGCGGAGTAACATGGTCGGAGCGGCGAGCCAAGAAGATGATCTTTGCGGCAGAGTGGTGAACAGAAACCAACGGACTGATGTGAGAAGAAGGAAGGCCAGAGAGAAGAAGGTTGCAGTAGTCCAACCGTGAAATAACCAGTGCATGAACAAGCGTCTTGGCAGAAGAGACAGACAAAAATGATCGAATCCTGGCAATATTATACAGGAAAAATCGACAAGATTTAGCTACTGCCTCAATATGAGGAATAAAGGAGAGCGAGGAGTCGAAGATAAAGCCAAGGCTACGAGCTTCCTTGACCGGAGTAAGCGTAACATCATTGACAGTAAGAGAGAATGAGAGATGAGGAGAAGGTTTAGGAGGAAAAACAAGCAATTCAGTCTTTGCCATTCTTCAAGGCTTTTAATGGACGACTGCTGTGGGCTGTTTTTTACTAGTCTGCTTTCACCGTCATCAATTGGCTTCAGACTGCTCTCGTTGTGACTGCCATTGGATTCATTTGTTATGTTTTTATTGTAAACTGCTTTACATAGAATCATAGAATAGTAGAGTTAGACGGGACCTACAAGGCCATCGAGTCCAACCCCCTGCTCAATGCAGGAATCCACCTTAAAGCATCCCTGACAGATGGTTGTCCAGCTGCCTCTTGAAGGCCTCTAGTGTGGGAGAGCCCACCACCTCCCTAGGTAACTAGTTCCATTGTCATACTGCTCTAACAGTGAGGAAGTTTTTCCTGATGTCCAGCTGGAATCTGGCTTCTTGTCACTTGAGCCCATTATGTTTTCACAAAAGAGCACTGCGCTTCATTTCATCTGTTCTGAATCTACTGCTGGACCATTTCATCAGGGGATGCAGAGTTCTTGGGTTGTATCCATTGTTAGTCCTACATAAAGTAGGCCCATTGAAATGAATGGGATTTAGGTTCGTCTCATTCATTTCTATGGGTCCAGTCTACATAGGACTAATATTGGATGCTCCCTCTTGTATCATGAGAGAGGGTGAAGGTTCTGTATTCACACTCCCCAAATCATGGATCGTTTTATCCCATCCAATTAGTAATCTCTGGTCTAGATTGGAATTGGAAGAAATCAGCCTTGTCAGATCTACTTTGTATCTTTACTAGAACCTCAAGAAACCACAGCCAGAGCCAGGTGCGAAAGACGTTCACTTAGAATGAAAGAACAGGGTGCCTCTGAGCATATTTGGAGCCTTAGAATTCTTTTTCAATACCAGAACTGAACTGAGCTCACAGCCCTTTTGCATAAAGTCCACTCCTGCTTAACTGAAGCGTTCTTCATTTCAACAGTCTCATTTAGGTGGGAAAAGTCATTTTGTTATTGCTATTATTAAACAAATCAAGTGTTGGAAGTGCTTGCAGATCTACTGCAAATCACCCAGTAATCTACCGGGAGATCCAAATCAACTTTCTCCCCATCCCTGTTCTAGATTAGTAACCCTCCAAACATTGTAGCATTTTTTCATACGGAAGGTGCCCTAACATTTTTACTTGCAGCTTTTAAAAAGAAAAAGAAAAAAATAAGATAATAGCTTTTTGGGGAGGATTTTTTCGGCCTTGGTGACTATCTGTATGATGGTCACACCAGCTTCTCAGGGCATCTTTACATTAAGGGAAATTGCGTTGTTTACCCGGGACTTTTCTGCTTCCTGGTTTTTTAGCGTGATTGTTATGGGCTGCATTACACAGAAGGAGAGGGGCAACAAGGGGTTTCAATGGAATACTTCCCTCCGTTCAGTTTCGTTGAGTTCTATTGAGACAGCACCACCTAGTGGCGGAAGATCCTGCGGTTTCCCAGCTATTACCACTTTAAAAGTGGTTCTTTTTATCCCGGGATTTCCAGAGGATTCAGCAGGAGACATCCTGGTTGTTGACAAGATCATGAAATCGACATGAAACCGACTTCCTTGAGTGGACAATCATAAGTGTGCAGTAAAATGCTCATTTAGAGGAGTGCTCAGTATCCGAGAAAACTTCCTTTGTCTAAACAGCAGAGAGGGCTCCTCTCCCTGAACTAGGAACCACTAAGCCCAGATCATTTAACTCTACAGAAGATGATAATGCAGTAGCAGATGGTCTTTGCTAGTTAACACTGGAGTGCTGCTGGCCTCCTCTTGGAGGGTTTTTTTCCTTCCCCATTTGCATCAAGTGAGCTTCAGAAAGCACTCGCTAGATGCATAATCCAAAATCATCTTTCAGAGATTAATTTATACTGATAAAGGCAAGGAAAGCCATGGAAATACCACATTTTAAAAACAACAACAACAACTACATGATTAAATCCCTTGATCTTACTTTGAGAACATATCGCTATTTTTGTATCTGATTACAGATTTGCTAATTCACATATCGCTTGGCTGATTGCTTGGAAATGTTCACGTATTACTATAATATGCTGTATGAAAGAGAGATGGCTGTTCGTTGCTTGCAACAAACTCCCATCGTATGTCGAATGGTTATGCGCTACCTCCACTCTCTGAGGCAATGAGCCTTTGTGCCCCAGTTGCTGGGGAACATGGGTGGGAGGGTGCTGTTGCACCATGTCCTGCTTTGTAGGTCCCTGGTCGACAGCTGGTTGGCCACTGTGTAAACAGAGTGCAGGACTGGAAGGACCCTTGGTCTGATCCAGCATCAGGGCTCTTCTTACGTTCTTAATTTCAGGCATCTCCCTTCTTACGATTCTTTAAACCAGATTTGGACTGGAGAGTCCTTCAAAAAGAAGACAAGACACCTTCAAATTGAGGACTGTCCAGTGGCTGGTTGGCCACTGTGTGAACAGAGTGCTGGACTAGATGGACCCTCAGTCTGATCCAGCACGGCCCTTCTTATGTTCTTATGAATATATGATCCCAGCCTGCTATTGCCTCCTCTAACTGGGAGTAGGACTCCAAAGTCTCACCAGTACCTGAAACCTAGAATCATAGAATAGTAGAGTTGGAAAGGGCCTATAAGGCCATCGAGTCCAACCCCCTGCTCATTGCAGGACCTGGGACCTCGAACCCTACAAACTGAGATGCCGGGGCCTGACTCCCAATTCGTCATCACCATTTATTATATTGTCACAGACCCATTAACGACGCCTGCTTTTTTTCTTTAACAATGGCTGTCCTGCCCACCGTTCTAAAATTACACTGCTGACGTTAAAAAAAAACCTTGTGGTAACCAGGAGTGGATTTTTGCGAGGAAAGGCCATGAGCTTTTAAAAACATACAAAACTAATTTCTATATACAAAATCCTAGAGACTGGTTATATATTGCTTTTTATATTGTATTTTGTATTTGTGTTTTTAGATTGTTGGTTGTTTTTATGCTCTTCATGATTTTAATTTTTGTGAACCGCCCAGAGAGCTTCGGCTATTGGGCGGTATAAAAATGTAATAAATAAATAAATAAATAAATAAATGAGCTCTGTTCCGTCCTGGTATTCAAAGTGAGTCCTTTTGCTTAGACTTCTCCAATCCCATGTCTTTTGCGCCAGATTCTTTATGTGCCCTTTGGGTGCTGGGCCCAGGATACTTGAGAGAGCACCTTCACCCAGACAAACACTCCACAGGAATGAAGGAAGATGTCTCACACCATAGAATCATAGAATCATAGAATAGCAGAGTTGGAAGGGGCCTACAAGGCCATCAAGTCCAACCCCCTGCTCAATGCAGGAATCCACCCTAAAGCATCCCTGACAGAGGGTTGTCCAGCTGCCTCTTGAAGGCCTCTAGTGTGGGAGAGCCCACAACCCCCCTAGGTAACTGATTCCATTGTCGTACTGCTCTAACAGTCAGGAAGTTTTTCCTGATGTCCAGCTGGAATCTGGCTTCCTTTAACTTGAGCCCGTTATTCCATGTCTTCAAGTATTTGAAGAGTGCTATCATGTCTCCCCTTAATCTTCTCTTCTCCAGGCTAAACATGCCCAGTTCTTTCAGTCTCTCTTCATAGGGCTTTGTTTCCAGACCCCTGAGCATCCTGGTTGCCCTCCTCTGAACACGCTCCAGCTTGTCTGCGTCCTTCTTGAATTGTGGAGCCCAGAACTGGACGCAATACTCTAGATGAGGCCTAACCAGGGCCGAATAGAGAGGAACCAGTACCTCACGTGAATTGAAAGCTATACTTCTATTAATGCAGCCCAAAATAGCATTTGCCTTTCTTGCAGCCATATCGCACTGTTGGCGATCAAACGCTTTGCCTATCAAGCCCAGCGTCGCGTGCTCTGAGTGTAAGCTCCTCTCCAGGGACTCGGGCTCTGAGAGACCCTTTCCCATCACCTGGTACCCGATCTTCTAACCTGGAGATGCCAAGGGCTGAATCTGGGAACTTCTGCATTGAAAGCTGGAATTTCGCCATTGGCCTCTGGTTCCTCCCAAAGAAGCTCTTAAAGATCCAAAATCTACTAATAGTTTTATCTGCTATCAAGTTTCATGGCCACTGCAGAGCGGTGCCTCTCCGTGGTGGCCCCCAAATCTTGTAGCCAATTGCCTAATCAGAGCTTATCAAGTCTTGGTCCTTTTAAAGTCTTGTTTCCTTGGAGAAACTTCTCTGTTTAACGTCTCTATTTTGTTTATTGCTTTCTTTTCTGCCTATATCCTCCTTCAGATTTCTTCTTATTTTTGTTCTCCGCCTTAACTATTGCTATGTTGAGAGGCAGGTGGTACATTTTCTAAATAGATAAAACATAACATGGAACTGTGGGAAGACACCTGTTGTCAATAGCTGAACTCTGAGCAGAGTATTCTAGTGATCTCCAAGTAGCTGCACCTTTATTCCAAAATGCAGTGGCTACAAAGGGCTTTTGGGGGGGGGCTGGGGGTGTGGTGGGAGAAGACCCAGAGATGACCCTGAGAGCGGGATCTTCCCAAAATACCTGCTGGAGTTCCTTCTGCAATTCCTCAGTTTTTATTTTCCATTTGCTCTCCTCCTCTTCCACACTCCTCTGTAGCCGCTGCAAGATCCCCTCCTAGTAACACAGAATTTGAGTTACTTCGATGCCCACAGGACACAGCAGCAGGTGGGAATCCCGCTGGGCACAACCAGGATGTACAAGGAATGTTCTCCTACCGTCTCTGCCAGGACCACTTTGTACTTCTCGCACTCCAGCTGCAGCATGACGTGCAACTCGTCTGCCTCCTTCAACTTCTGCTCCATGGCCTGTTGAGACAAAAAGGTTCCACGCACATGAGGCGCAAGGAGGCGCTCCCAGTTTGTTCCGGTCAAAATGCCTATGGACGCAGGTGAAAATGCTTCCAAGGCAGGAGAACTTCCATTAGCGCAGGGGTGTTGGACCTCTTTCAGCCCAAGAGCCGAATTCCATGTCGGAAAAGCTCTCAGGGGCCGTGTTCCAATGGTGGGTGGAGCGAAAGGCAAGAAGGGCGGGGCCAAAATACCCACATCTTTTAGCTTACAGCTCTTACTGCCAGTAACTATGGGCTCATCTACACCAAGCAGGACATAGCAGGTATGAAAGGTGTGTATAAAAGGCAGGAGCCACATGACTGCTTCATAGTGGTACTGAAGTGCACTGCAGGATCTACACTACTGCTTTATTGTGGTATTGAAGTGCACTGCAGGATCTACACGACTGCTTCACAGTGGTATTGAAGTGCACTGCAGGATCTACACGACTGCTTCACAGTGGTACTGAAGTCCACTGCAGGATCTACGCTACTGCTTCACAGTGGTACTGAAGTCCACTGCAGGATCTACGCTACTGCTTCACAGTGGTACTGAAGTGCACTGCAGGATCTACGCTACTGCTTCACAGTGGTATTGAAGTCCACTGCAGGATCTACACGACTGCTTCACAGTGGTATTGAAGTGCACTGCAGGATCTACACGACTGCTTCACAGTGGTACTGAAGTCCACTGCAGGATCTACACGACTGCTTCACAGTGGTACTGAAGTCCACTGCAGGATCTACGCTACTGCTTCACAGTGGTACTGAAGTGCACTGCAGGATCTACACGACTGCTTCACAGTGGTATTGAAGTCCACTGCAGGATCTACACGACTGCTTCACAGTGGTACTGAAGTCCACTGCAGGATCTACACGACTGCTTCACAGTGGTACTGAAGTGCACTGCAGGATCTACGCGACTGCTTCACAGTGGTACTGAAGTGCACTGCAGGATCTACGCGACTGCTTCACAGTGGTACTGAAGTGCACTGCAGGATCTACGCTACTGCTTCACAGTGGTATTGAAGTGCACTGCAGGATCTACGCGACTGCTTCACAGTGGTATTGAAGTGCACTGCAGGATCTACGCGACTGCTTCACAGTGGTATTGAAGTGCACTGCAGGATCTACGCGACTGCTTCACAGTGGTACTGAAGTGCACTGCAGGATCTACGCGACTGCTTCACAGTGGTACTGAAGTCCACTGCAGGATCTACGCGACTGCTTCACAGTGGTACTGAAGTGCACTGCAGGATCTACGCGACTGCTTCACAGTGGTACTGAAGTCCACTGCAGGATCTACGCGACTGCTTCACAGTGGTACTGAAGTCCACTGCAGGATCTACACGACTGCTTCACAGTGGTACTGAAGTGCACTGCAGGATCTACGCGACTGCTTCACAGTGGTACTGAAGTGCACTGCAGGATCTACGCGACTGCTTCACAGTGGTACTGAAGTGCACTGCAGGATCTACGCGACTGCTTCACAGTGGTACTGAAGTGCACTGCAGGATCTACGCGACTGCTTCACAGTGGTACTGAAGTGCACTGCAGGATCTACGCGACTGCTTCACAGTGGTACTGAAGTCCACTGCAGGATCTACGCGACTGCTTCACAGTGGTACTGAAGTGCACTGCAGGATCTACGCGACTGCTTCACAGTGGTACTGAAGTGCACTGCAGGATCTACGCGACTGCTTCACAGTGGTACTGAAGTCCACTGCAGGATCTACACGACTGCTTCACAGTGGTACTGAAGTGCACTGCAGGATCTACGCGACTGCTTCACAGTGGTACTGAAGTCCACTGCAGGATCTACGCTACTGCTTTATAGTGCTACTGAAGTGCACCGCAGGATCTACATGACTGCTTCACAGTGGTATTGAAGTGCACAGCAGGATCTACACGACTGCTTCACAGTGGTACTGAAGTGCACCGCAGGATCTACACGACTGCTTCACAGTGGTACTGAAGTGCACCGCAGGATCTACACGACTGCTTCATAGTGGTACTGAAGTGCACCGCAGGATCTACACGACTGCTTCATAGTGGTACTGAACTGCACTGCAGGATCTACACTACTGCTTCATAGTGGTACTGAAGTGCATTGACAACTGTTTGGGCCCAGTTGGAGGAGGGCTTTCTCCACTGTGGCACCCCAGCTGTGGAATGAGCTCCTCAGTGAGGTCCGTCTAGCGCCTACACTGTACTCCTTTCATCGCCAGCTGAAGGCCTTTTTATTCTCTCAGTATTTTAACAACTAATTTTAACTTACATTTCAATTTTACTGCTTTAATTCTGTATTTTAATCTTATATCAACTTCTGCTGCGTGGTTTTATCCTGGTTGTGCTTTTTATACGGTATTTTGTATTTGTGTTCTTAGACTGTTGGTAGTTTTATTATGGTTTTAATTTTGGTGAACCGCCTAGAGAGCTTCGGCTATTGGGTGGGATAAAAATGTAATAAATAAATAAATGACAGCTCTACACCAAGCAGGATATAACACTATGAAAATGGTATGAAAGCAGTATATGGTATGTGAAAATGGGTCCCAACACCTGTCAGTGGACTTCAATACCTCTATGCAGCAGTAGTGCGGCTCCTGCCTTTCATATACCACTTTCATAGTGGGATATCCTGCTTGGTGTAGATGAGCCCTAAGCCCTTAGGAGAGGCATTTCCACCTTTAGGAATGGGGTAAAACCCCACATTCAAAGGGGTTGGGCGAAGGAGTTTCAGGCGATCAATAAGAATCAGATTCTGAAGCAGAAGAGATGACGCCAAAAACATACTAGCCTATATGGGGAGGATGTGTGTGACTCTCATGGACTCCTCACCAGCTGGGAATGGACCTTCGCCAGACCTTATCTCTGAAAACGTTAACAACACACTGTCTGTAGGAAGTCAGTATTCTTCCGAAGGGGAGGGCACTGAAAAGCTAGCTGATCCTAGAGTACGCTGCAGACTAAAATGGGCGGAGCTAAAGGAAGTTGAGAGAAGGTCGGCCCGTCTAGCTTCTCACCAAAGGTGCCTTCAGAACCAGCCTCCCTGAAGTTAAAGCATTCTGGGAAAAGGCTTTCCGTTTTTCTTGAAATGACAATGGTCTCTCTTAGTGTGCAGAGTTTTGCCTAGAGGGAATTTCCTAGAGGTTGGACTCTCTTCAGGTGGGAAAAAGGAAAGGAAAGGAACCTCTCGTGCAAGCGCTGAGTCATTACTGACACTTGGAGGGATGCCAGCTTTCGCTGACGTTTTCTTGGCAGGCCTTATAGCAGGGTGGTTTGCCATTGCCTTCCCCGGCCTTTATTACCTTTCCCCCAGCTAACTGGGTACTCATTTTACCGACCTCGGGAGGATGGAAGGCTGAGTCAACCCGAGCCGGCTGCCTGAAACCAGCTTCCGCTGGGATCGAACTCAGGCCGTGGGGAGAGTTTCGGCTGCAGAAACTGCTGCTTTACCGCTCTGCGCCACACGAGGCTCTTCAGGTGGGAAGAGATGTTTATTGCCTGAATCAAGCTTTGTGGATTCCATGGCAGACCTCTTTATTGTCTCCCAATAAAGCGGGAGGTTCTGGAAAACACGACAGTTGCTGTTAAACCTGTCTGAGAGTTCCCCCACCAGAAGCCACCTGTAAGCGCCTGGATCTCAAAACTTTTGAGGCAATTCCCAAGCACAGGAGATCGGTTTCCTCCCTGCCATCAGGAACGGTGGCAGTTAAAAAGCACAATACACAAACAGTTTGTACTAACCTTAACTTCCTCCGGTCGAGAGGTCTCTTTTGTATGGTCTCTTACCGCCTTTTCAAACCCACGCATCCATTCGCTGTGGTTCTGTGCAAGGAAAGAGGCATTGAAGATTAAAAAAACAAAAGGTATAGCTAGCTAGAGATGACAGAACAACAGCTTGTAAGTGCCACACTGTTGCCAGTTTATCCATTAAGACATAAAATGAAGGGAGAGAGCCCCGTTGCTGACATTGGTGCTTAACCCATTGTAAGAGGCAGAGTTTGATTTTGGTAGGAATTATCCTGGCTCGCCGCTCTGACCATGTTACTCCGCTTCTGAAATCTCTTCATTGGCTTCCAATTCACTTCAGAATCCAATATAAACTTCTCCTGTTGACCTTCAAAGCTTTTCACGGTCTAGCTCCTTCCTATCTCTCCTCTCTCATCTCACACTATTGCCCCGCTCGTGCTCTTCGCTCCTCTGATGCCATGTTTCTCGCCTGCCCAAGGGCCTCTACTTCCCTTGCTCGGCTTCGTCCATTTTCTTCTGCTGCCCCTTACGCCTGGAACGCTCTTCCAGAACATTTGAGAACTACAAGTTCAACCGCAGCTTTTAAAGCTCAACTAAAAACTTTTCTTTTTCCTAAAGCTCTTAAAACTTGATGTTGTGCAGACTTCTTCTGTTACTTTCTACTGTTAGTTTTACCCTACCCTGTGCCTGCTTACCCTACCCTGTACCTGTTGGCATTCTCTTCCCCTCCTTATTGTTTTACTATGGTTTTTATTAGATTTTTATTAGATTGTAAGCCTATGCGGCAGGGTCTTGCTATTTACTGTTTTACTCTGTACAGCACCATGTACATTGATGGTGCTATATAAATAAATAAATAATAATAATAATAACCCCAATTGCGTCTATTGCAGTACACACTCCTAAAATCTGCCCCAGGTTCTGTCCTCTGTGGGGAGAAAACAGTTATTTACTAGGAGCAGGGCCTTTCATGTGGTAGCTCCAGAACTGAGGAATACACTCCTCAACCCAGGGATTGAGAAAACAAACTGTGGTTAGTTCGATAGTCTGCCAGACAAATCCTGAGTAGGGCAACAAACCATGGGTTAACCACAGGTTACATAAACTATGGGTGAACATCATGCAAACTGGTTCCCAGTGTCTTATGGAGGTAAGTGAAAGGTGCTGTTGTTGTTGTTGTTCCACCAGGCACTTAGGAATCATAGAATCAAAGATTAGTAGAGTTGGAAGGGGCCTATAAGGCCATCGAGTCCAACCCCCTGCTCAATGCAGGAATCCACCCTAAAGCATCCCTGACAGGTGGTTGTCCAGCTGCCTCTTGAAGGCCTCTAGGATGGGCCAGGAGGAGGAGGGCCAGGATCTCTTCTCGATCCTCCCAGAGTGCAGGACATAGAATAAAGGGCTCAAGTTACAGGAAGCCAGATTCCAGCTGGACATCAGGAAAAACTTCCTGACTGTTAGAGCAGTACGACAATGGAACCAGTTACCTAGGGAGGTTGTGGGCTCTCCCACACTAGAGGCATTCAAGAGGCAGCTGGGCAACCATCTGTCAGGGATGCTTTAGGGTGGATTCCTGCAATGACTGGGGGGGGGGTTTGAACTCGATGGCCTTATAGGCCCCTTCTAACACTACTATTCTATGATTCTATGACCACTGCAAAGCAGATCAGTTAACAGGCGCCCCTGGTGGTGCACATCAAAAGCTCTGAGCCAGCAAGGCCCGACTGTCTCATTCTTCGGCAGTGCCTGCAAAGCAAACAGCCCTGGCTTAGAAACGCAGCCAGCTGGCCGCCGGATCAACCCAGCCCTGTGGTGCATCTTACCAAGGTGGAAGGGAGAGACACGACGGGGAACAGCTTCTGCAGAACTCCTCTCATCTCCGCTTCAGCCACCTCCACAGACTGCTGCCTCTCCTAGATTGACAAAGGGAAAGAGAGAGGGGAGGGGGAAAAAGGACACGTCAATGCAAAAATTCCACCCCACGGGCCAGATCCACCTCGGCCTAAAAACTCCCTAGTTTAATCACGCTAGTTTAGAGGGCCAAAAACTGTTTCGCCTGTCGCCTTCGCATCCGTCACACGGAGGCCTGCTTCAGGGCAGGTTGTGCTTTTGAGGAGTTTCCCAGAAAAGCATCCTTTGAGTTTGTTCTTCTCCTGCCTTTGCTCGCTTTTAAGATGGCACAATGTGTTGCCAGCGGGGCCAAGGGCACGCGGAAGCCTTCCACGACGGTAACGTTTAACGGGCGCCCAAATTACATACTGTTGCACTTGACTTTTAAAAAGCAAGACTGGGGTGAGGGATGGGGTGATCCCCAAACAGGTGCCAGGAAGACTTCTGTTGTTGTTCAGTGCCCAACACCTTTCAACAAAACCTTCACTGGGAGTGAACCTAAGGACGCACGAAGAGCCCCTGCTGGATCAGACCAAGGGTCCGTCGAGTCCAGCGTCCTGTCCCCAAAGTGGTCAACCAGATGCCCTAATGGGACATCCATACGAAGGGCACGAGCACACCGGCCCTCCACTGCTGGTGGCCGGAGACATACTGCCTCTGATACTGGAGGTTCATTCAAACAAGGGGAAGGCAGTAGTATAAGGAATCTAATACATACAAAAGTGCCCAAGGCACGCAACTACACGATATACATATAGTGATAGGCAGTAGTAATAAACCTTATTTATTTACAAATACATATAGAATCATAGAATCATAGAATAGCAGAGTTGGAAGGGTCCTACAAGGCCGTCGAGTCCAACCCCCTGCTCAATGCAGGAATCCACCCTAAAGCATCCCTGACAGAGGGTTGTCCAGCTGCCTCTTGAAGGCCTCTAGTGTGGGAGAGCCCACAACCTCCCTAGGTAACTGATTCCATTGTCGTACTGCTCTAACAGTCAGGAAGTTTTTCCTGATGTCCAGCTGGAATCTGGCTTACTGTAACTTGAGCCCGTTATTCCGTGTCCTGCACTCTGGGAGGATCGAGAAGTGTTGGTGTTAGGAACCAGTAGCGCACCAATTATATATATATTTGTATATTGGTAAATAAATAAGGTTTATTACTACTGTCTATCACTATGTGTATATCGCATAGTTGCGTGCCTTGGGCAGTTTTGTATATATCTGATACTGGAGGTGGCATGGAGCCATCATGACTAGGAGTCATTGAAATTTTGACAA
Organism: Elgaria multicarinata webbii; assembly: GCF_023053635.1. Taxonomy (NCBI): domain Eukaryota; kingdom Metazoa; phylum Chordata; class Lepidosauria; order Squamata; family Anguidae; genus Elgaria; species Elgaria multicarinata. Next base: position 175,601,529 of record NC_086172.1, on the reverse strand, counting down.
CTGCTAAGTTCTTCTGTGGCAAAAAAGGTGCTTCCATTTCAGTTTCTTTTCTTGGCACCCTTTTTTCTTTTTTTCACGGGGTGGGTGTCACCTCTTTTTTATATATATTTTTGACACTTCTTTCTTCTTCTTTTTTTGCTCTTGGCTTTTAATTACATCTAGATTAGGGGGACTATATGGAAAGGAGGACAGGGCTCCTGTATCTTTAACAGTTCCACAGAAAAGGGAATTCCAGCAGGTGTCATTTATAAGCATGCAGCACCTGGTGACATCCCCTCTTCATCACAACAGTTAAAGCTGCAGGAGCCCTGAGTGACCAGCTACAAAAGAGGGCAAGGGCTCCTATAGCTTCCACTGTTGTGATGAAGAGGGAATGTCACCATGTGCTGCAGGCATAAAAATACCTGCTGGAATTCCCTTTTCTGTGGAACTGTTAAAGATACAGGAGCCCAGTCCTCCTTTCCACAGGGTCACCCTAATCTAGATTTGATACCCCCAAAAACAATATAGCCCAAGATTCTGGTGTCGGTCTTAATGCAGGTTTGGAGCAGGCCAAGAAAGCAACAGGGGCTGCAGTTTTGGGGAGACTCAAGCAATTCTGGAACCAAAGATTCAAAATGCCCTATTTATTTGGCAATTAAGCTGCATAAATATTTTGCTATTGAAGCTGGCAAAAGCTGGCATCAAAGCAAGAACTATTTTGTGCCCCTCCCCCCTCCAATTTTATCCCCCTTCTATCAATAGGTGATGGAAATCCCATGCAATATTACACAGGAACTGCCATCCGGAAAACTTGGGAGGCAACAGACCACCCAAATATCACTTTCAAAAGAGAGTTTCAGCTTCGTTTGCTTGTTAAGCTGAAGAACATGCAGGCACGCCCCTTGAGTCCTCATGGCTGGGCTCTCAGCTGAACGGGTGGATCGCCTTTGCTGAAAAAAGTACCACCTTTGACGTGACCCAAACAGACAAAAAATAAGGACTGTTCTGCCGTGACAGATGCAGATGTAGCTCCTTCACACATGCAACTCATCCCTTAGCAGGGCCACCATCAAGTGATGCATATCGCACGTGTGAACCAGGCCGTCATTCCCTCTGTCTGGGCTGCGTCCCGGGTGTGGAAGTAAGGAAGCCATTCCCCTCCTCTACGACTGGACGGGTTACAACCCAAGCGCCTGCAGTGGACTAAGTGTGCATCAGGTGCTTTGGGACAGGTAGTTAAGCCACTCAAGCAAACCTGATGGCAGCCTTCCTCGACCTGGAGCCCTTCACATACATCGGGCTACAATTCCCATAATCCCCCAGTCAGTCTAGCTGGCTGGGAGATTGATCCTTCCTTCCTTCCTTCCTAAATCACCCAGATATGCTGGAGTACAATTCCCATAATCCCCTAGTCAGTCCAGCTGGCTGGGGGATTGGTTCATTCTTTCTTTAAACCCCAGATATGTTGGACTACAATTCCCATAATCCCCCAGTCAGTCTAGCTGGCTGGGGGATTGATTCTTCCTTCCTTCCTTCCTTCCTTCCTTCCTTCCTTCCTAAATCACCCAGATATGATGAACTACAATTCCCATAATCCCCCAGTCAGTCTAGCTAGCTGGGGGATTGATTCTTTCTTTCTTTCTTTCTTTCTATAATACCCAGATATGTTGGAGTACAATTCCCATAATCCCCCAGTCAGTCTAGTTAGCTGGGGGATTGATTCTTTCTTTCTTTCTTTCTTTCTTTCTTTCTTTCTTTCTTTCTTTCTTTCTATATCGCCCAGATATGTTGGACTACAATTCCCATAATCCCCCAGCCAGTCTAGTAGGCTGGGGGATTGATTATTTCTTTCTATATCACCCAGATACGCTGGACTACAATTCCCATTGATGCGTTCTTTCTTTCTACATCACCCAATAGCCGGAGCTCTCTGGGCAGTTCACAACAACTGAAACCATAAAATGCAGCACGACAAAACGTAATCTAAAACGTTTAAGCATTTAAAACTACAGTATGCAACCAAAATAAAACGGGAGTTATGAGAGTTGCAGTCTAACACACCTGGAGGGAAACAGGTTGCAGGAGGCTGCACTGCAGCAAGGGACAACCACCACTACCCCTCACCATGTGCCACCTCTGAAGGCTATCCCAGCAGCCTCTTGGCGGCCACAGCCAGTGGCGTAGTGGTAAATTTGGAAGTGCAGGCACTCATCATGACAGTCCCCTTAGCCGCGCCCCCCTCCCAAGGAGAGCACAAAAATGCAGGCAGCTGGGTTGATCCATATCAACGCCCAGTTCTAATAGTTTTCACCACTGCCACCGGCAAGTGTTTTGTAAAGCGAAATCTTCATTGGCCTTTTAAGACCAAGCTACCTCAAAATACTATGCCTTATAATATCGTTGTAGGGAAAATTCATTTCTTATCAGTTATTGTGAGAATTGCAGCCAGGAATTCTGGGTGGGTAGGTGGGGGGCAACGATGTCAGCGTCCCCCTGCTAGTAAGAAAGGGCCGGAACTTTTCGTAATCCCCGGATCTGCTACGCCACTGCCTGCAGCTGATCCCAACACATCCAGCGACGGAGGGGCAACACTGCAGATACAGCCCAGGGCTACTCGGCCACCTGCCTGGCTGTGAATCATGGTGGCGTGGCCCAGCCACAAGCACAGGATGATGCCACCGCACGGACACGCTTCTCGGTCCTGTGCTGAGAAGTCCCAGACTTAACTTTTCCGGGGCTCGCAGAGCACGGAGAACGTTTGGCAAGCCAGGGAGGTCTCTTACAGTGAGGGGCTTTGAGCACTCTGGGGGAAGTTTAGCCACTCCTGGTGGTCATGTTCAGAGGTCAATAATAGGCTGGCATCGTTGAGAACTCTGGCTTGGCATTCAAGAGTAGCCCCGTTTTGTGCTCATTTAGCTCCTCCTGCAAGTCGCAGCGGCTAAGCTGACCAGAAACTAAAGAGGGAAGTGTACTAAATGATGCATGGTGCGGAGAATGTGGGTAGGGGGACCTTTTACCCCCCTCTCCTATAATACTAGAACCCAGTGGGGTCATCCCATGAAGCTGATGGGTGGGAGATTCTCGACAGATAAAAGGAAGGACATCTTGACACAGCGCATAGTTAAACTATGGAACTCACTAACACAAGATGCAGTGTTGGCCACCAATTTGGATGGCTTTAAAAGGGGGTTGGATAAACTCCTGGAGGAGAAGGCCATCATTTGGCTACTAGTCCTGATTCCTATGTGCTACCTGTTGAGATACAAAATTTATCCACAGATTAGTTGCAGCCCTGGTGGACTTGGACTTGGGCATAAAGCCGTGACAGGTGCTACTGACTCATGAAGAATCTGGAAAGGTCACAGATAAGAAATGAAGATTCAGCTAACTGAATAATTGGACAATTGCTCATAGAGTCATGGAGATATGAAAGTGTACATAAAGAGTTGTAATTTTAATCATGTCTGAACTCGGAGATGTACGTGTCATGATATGCTGTGTTGTGTATGGAGAAAACTGAATGTACTGGAGAACGCTGTTTTATATCTCAGTAAAGCTCTGTACTGAAGTGAAACCTCTGGCGTGAATATTTCTTTGAACAAAGACTTTCTAAACTCTGCTACGTTGAGATTCCCAGCACTACCTCCAGTATCAGAGGCAGTAAGCCTATATACAGCAGTTTTTAATGTGTATTTTATATCATGTTTTTATACTGTTTGTTTTATACTTTGAACGGTTTTAGTTTTTGTGAACCGCCCAGGGAGCTTCGGCTGTTGGGCGGTATAGAAATGCAAATAATAATAATAATAATAATAATAATAATAATAATAATAATAATAATTGCTGGGGAACATGGGTGGGAGGGTGCTGTTGCACTCATGTCCTGCTTGTGGATTCCTGGTCGACAGCTAGTTGGCCACTGTGTGAACTAGATGAATCCTTGGTCTGATCCAAAATAGCTCTTCTCATGTCTTTAAGTTGTTAGGGAGCAAAAACTCCCTGTTCTGTCTGAACCCGGACTCCTGGTATGTCACTCCCCTAACAAACCAGCATCTGAAGCCAGGATTTGATGCTGGTTTCCCAATCTTGGTTCGCGAAGGGAGTGACATACTAGGAGAACCGGTTTGGGTATAATGCAAATCTTTCACCTTCTCTTTAGTTTCTGGTTAGTTTAGCTACTTTTGCTGGCAGGAGCAGCCGAGTTGGGTTAGTAGGATAGCCACCATTGTCAGATCTTTGTTGCAACATTTCCATGTTACTCAACCATTATACGCCCCTTTGATACGGTAGGAAGATTTTAGGTCTTCAAAAAAAATCAGTTTGGATGGTGTGAAGTTTTATCTGTAGTGAGAATTAAGTGTGTGTTCCTGAATCTGGCAAGGATTCTAGGGGGTGTAGATAGGAGACAAGCTTTGAGGCTGTGAGGTTTGCAAACAACTTTTATCGATGTCCAAAGAGCTCAACGTTTCGGGTTAAAGACTCCTTCGTCAGGAACTAGAACAATTTAAAAGCAAATGCCATTAAAATGAAGAAAGGAACAACACCCAAAGTATCATTAATGATACAGATATATTAAACTCAGATTTGTATACAGTAAGCCACCACATATAAAAGTTTTTTGCAAACCTCATAGCACCAGAACTTATCTCCTAGTATCTACACCTGTTACTTGGTGCTTTTCCCCCTCCCATTCATACAAGTATTGCAGTGGACCAGTGAGACTTGATCAGGAGTCACCGTGGCAGCAAGGTGACAATTTTGGGATTTCATGAATTTAATGGAGAGGGTGTTACACATGTGTTTCTGGCAGTTCTATGAAAATAACAGTAGACCCACTGAAATGAACGAGACTTGCGTTAGTCACAAATAACTGAAAACACATTAATTTAAATGGGTCTATACACGACTAATATGAGCCTCGTGTGGTGCAGAGCGGTAAAGCAGCAGTTTCTGCAGCTGAAACTCTCCCCACGACCTGAGTTCGATCCCAGCGGAAGCTGGTTTCAGGCAGCCGGCTCGGGTCGACTCAGCCTTCCATCCTCCCGAGGTCGGTAAAATGAGTACCCAGTTAGCTGGGGGAAAGGTAATCATGGCCGGGGAAGGCAACGGCGAACCACCCCGCTATAAGGCCTGCCAAGAAAACGTCAGCGAAAGCTGGCGTCCCTTCAAGAGTCAGTAATGACTCAGTGCTTGCACGAGAGGTTCCTTTCCTTCCTTTCCATACACGACTAACACTGGTCACTACCCTCTGCGCTTAATAAGGGTGGATCGGGCCTGTGTGTTTAATTTCAAGCGTCTTTTTAATGGCAGTAAGTGGAGAGTTGTGTTCTTTTTCTTTCTTAAAGCCCGTGGGCAGCCCTTATGTGAAAGGGAAGTTTCTTTGGGCCAAGGGAAAGTTGGGGTAGTCTACAAGAGGCCGGCGGCTACAAGGCGAACCCTGCAGAGGGAGGAACGCGGCCCTACGGCTCTAAACAGCTGTTCCCAACAAAACCGAAGCAAAACAGCATGCTCACAAATAAAAGAGAGAGAGAGAGAGAGAAAGCAACCGAGAGGAGGTTTAAGATGACAGGCACAAGCAGAGGTGAAAAGGACAACACACGAGAGAGAAAAGGAGAGCATTCAGAAGAACAGAGTGTACTTAAAAACTGCAGTAAAAGCTAAACGCTTTCATCTGATTCTAGAAGGCGGCTGCGGAATCACTTCTAGCTTCAATGCATTGTTTCTAGCAGTTAGTACTATTACAACCTTGGAAGTCTTGTTCACTTTGTCCTGCAGCAATTTTTCAGTTGAGGCCAAGGCTTCCATGGCTTCCCAGTTTTTCTCCCGAAGGTCCTAATCGTTTTTAGAAAGAATGGTTTCAGTTCAGCCAATAATCAAACGGTTTTCTGCTTTCACTTCAGAGAGGGAGAGGGAGAGGGAGAGAGAAAGCGTTTGCATTTGGGGTTGCGGGCTACTGCAAAATGGGCACCGTGCTCGGTTAAGATGAGGCACGCTAGCAAAAGACGAGTGTGATGTTAAAAAAGAGAAGAGCTGGCATGGAAAAACCTCAAAAAGCAAAATAAGTAAATAATAAGAATATACGGCTAGTTCTTCCTTCCTGCCTTCCGCCAGCCCCACCCCACCCCGCCCCACGGCAATCTAAGTATTCCTGGCTCTAGAGGGCTCCCATGGCAGTTCTACCCGCCATCCCACACTCTGACTGCATTTCCGAGGAAGAAAAAGAAGAGGTATTCGAAAGGGAGCAACAGACACGGGCGCAAATCCACACACGCACACACCAGACCAAGCGACAACCAAGTGGCATAGAATCGTAGAATTGTAGAGCGGTGTTGTGCCTCAGCTTGAGACAGAGCAGGAAGGAGGAAGAGCTGAGCCTGGGAGTGTTTGAGGAAGGGCTTTTGTCCAGCAACAGGCAGAAGCTGGCTGCAGGCGAATGCAGCGGACTGCAATCCCCAATCCCCACCATCCCAATATAAGACATGCAAGGGCTTCCGAGTGGTGCTGGAAGTAATTGTTGTCCTTGTTGCTTGCTGACCAGCTCCTGAACCTTGCCTGGACCTAACTTGACCTTGGACCGGACTTTGACTACGCTTTGTTGCTTTCCTGATTTCAGTATTGTTGACCCGGTTTTGGAGAGATAGTTCAGCTTTCGACTACGGACTGTTTATTGGCATTTCTGGCCTTCTTATCTCTGTAACGTCGGTGATTTACGACAAGTGGGAAGGGGCCTACAAGGCCATCGAGACCAACCCCCTGCTCAATGCAGGAATCCCCCCTAAAGCATGCCTGACAGATGGTTGTCCAGCTGCCTCTTGAATGACTCTAGTGTGGGAGAGCCCACGACCTCCCTAGGGAGTTGGTTCCATTGTCGTACCACTCTAACCGTCAGGAAGTTTTTCCTGATGCCCAGCCGGAATCTGGCTTCCTGTCACTTGAGCCCATGATTCAGTGTCCTGCACTCTCAGAGGATCGAGAAGAGATCCAGGCAAGTTTTGTCAGCTGCGTAACCCAGAAATCAACGGAAACTGAATGGCGGGGACAACTCAGGGCCATTTGTGTCAGGGCAGGGGACCACCAGAAGCAGCCGCTCTCAGAGTTATGGCCATCGCCTCAGGGAAGGTCCGCAGCTCAACGAGAAAGCAGATGCTTTGTACTCCAAAGGTCGCCAGTTCAGTCCCTCGTATCCTGTTATAAAATAATCTAAAAAGGTAACATGGGAACCTGTGGCCTTCCGGGTGGCATACAATGCCCATCGCCCCTGACCATGGGTCATGTTGGCTGGGGCTGATGGGAGTCGGCATCCAAGCACCTCTGCAGCACCCCAGGCTCCTAACCTCAGAAATAACAGGACGAAGAGACCTTAAACACCCAGGGTGGCAGGTAGGGGGCCCACCGGCCAAAGTATGCAGTGCCGGGCTGGGTGAATCAACGTTCTGGCTCGGTGAAAGGTAACTTTATATGTTCAGCTTCCTTTCACGTTGCTGGCTGTTGCTAAGAGAGGCACAACGCTGTTCCAATCCATGCTGCATTGTCCGGATCAACGGGGCCGACAAGGAACTAACCTTCTTGTTGGTTAAAATATTTGTTCCCTGCACTTTCCGCTCTGTTTAAGGAGTGTTTAAGGTGGCAGCTGCACTTATTTGCTAGCTAACCGTAAGCCCTTGTCTGGTGCTATCATGGGTTCAAAGCACTTTGCACGTGTTATCTCAACCAATCTGTAAGGCTACGGCAAGGTTACCTTCCCCCCATGTTGCAGATACTGGGGAGTGAGATGTGTGTGTGTGTGTGTTATACTGGGAAAGAGAATGACTTGCCCAAAGCCCCTTTGAACGGGAGACATCCAGGCTCACAGCTTAGCCCTAATGGGAATATTAAGAAATATGAAATATTTCATATTTCTCATTGTGAAATAACACAGGCAATTAACAACATGCTCAATAGCAGAAAGGCATAGATCACCATCTGCAAACACAATTTTCCAGTACTTATTGGGGTTTCTAAACACTGCTAAAAGAGGAGAGAAGAGATCAGCCTTCCCCAACCTGGGGCCCTCAAGATGTATGGGGCTACACCCCCCCAGCCAGCCTGTTGCAGCCTGGGTAGGCTGCAGCAGATGGAGCAGACGTCTGGGGACACAACGGCAGAGTGAGTGGCACTGCTCCAAAGGGGACCCAGCAGGGAACTGCAGGGCGGAAGTGGCCGCGGTCATTCAGCAGACGCCCTTCAGTCTGATTCTCGTTTTCAAGCTAAGCTGTCATCCGCTGTAAAACCTCCTGACAAATATTCCAGCCACCACAAAGCCCGGCTCGGCCATTCACCTTGCAGACTGTCTAGTCCAAATCGGGGCAGGACTTTGTTCTTGTATCATCTCTTCAGGACAATACGGGAGGGTATTATGGTCCCCTAAGAACTGGGGGGGGGAAGGGGGGGGAGGAACGGACGGCAGCCTGATCATGCACCTCCGTTCTGTCCCCACTCACAAGGCTGGGGACCGCAAATGCACAGCCGTCGCAGTCTTCTCCTCCAGTGGCGTGGTGGAAGGCGATGCAGTGCATCTTAGAGACAGGCTGGGCTCCGGAACATTCCAGAGGGGAAGCCAGCTGAACCTAGAGCACCGCGCACACAGAGCCTTGTAGAAAAACAGCTCTCGCTGCCCTGAAGGTTTCAGTGCATGTGAAGCAACAGCACAAGGATCGGGGGTGAGGCGAGCCGAGCCAAAGGGTCTCTGGAGCAGGTCAGTGGAAGACACGCCGGGTGACGAAAGCTCACTTCCTCGGACGGAGCAAATACCTCCCAGCCGTCCACAACCCGGCCCCCCAGAAGCCCTTTCCTCTGCACACATTCAATAAGCCAGCTTTCCCCAACCCAGCGCCCTCCAAATGTAGTGGACCACAACTCCCATCAGCCTGGTGATAACGGAAGTTGCAGTCCTCCAGATCTAGAGAGTGCCCAGGTTGGGGAGAGCGGGACTAGTTCTTCCTGCTCAGCAGCGAGTGGAGGCTGAGCCAGGGAGTCTCTGCCAAAGGACTGGCAAGAAACGCCTTACGTAAGAAGTATGAGGGGAGCAGTTACTTACATTGTTCTTTTGCCTCTGCTGCTCCACCGCGTGTTTCAAGGAGCCCAGCTCCTTTTGGAGGCTGGCGATCTCCTCCTCTTTCCCAGTAATGCTGAATCAAGTACAAAAGAGAGAGGAAAGAGTCCCAAGGCTGCATTGTGTTAAAGCCTGAGCATGCCGGCCTCCCGAGAGAACACGACTCCACGAACCCCGGAAGTACAAGCCCAATATGCCTGCACGTGTTTGAGATTTGCTCTCAGACCATGAGGGCTAGAAAACCTGCCCTTTCAAAAACAAGAAACGAAGGCCAAATTACATATTACAGTGGAGTCGTGTAGCTGAGTCCCCCCACCTCCCAAAGTTTACTCCAATCTCTGGATATCCCCTGCTCAACTGGAGGGATACGGGGCAAAGGGGAATCCCTCCCTGTTATTTCCAATCTCAGGTAGGAGATAACAGCAAGGGATTCCCTGGGGGGCGGGGGGGGGGGCGGGAGAGAGATTCCTTCAAGAGCTCCACAGGCTGGATTTGGGAGACATTTTCACTGCAACAGATCACGACTGTGTGAACACAAGCACTGTTGTCATCAGTTACATTCATTTGTACATATTTGCTAACAGTCTTTCCTGCATTTCCACCAAATGGTGCCCAAGGTAGCTATCCTCAATGTCTTCCTTGCACACCTTCTTGCAAAATTCCCCAAGGCCCATAAAGCTGTATCGGATATGCCAATGCATTCTGGGATATGACCCCAGGATGCCGCTGCACTGCAAAGGCAAGAGTCACTAGCGATGGAACAGTGCCCAGCCCATCATGACAAATATCTTCCTGTTCACCCACGCAAAAGCACACATCGCAGCTTAGTTGGGCTACTAACAACTTACAGCTGTAGAAGTTGTTCGTTCCTGATGGCCAGAGATTCCTGAAAGAGATTAGCACGCGTCACTTAACAGAAGTAGGCCGCAGCCTTCCTGGTTAAATCAGTATCAAATCTGCCAGGAATCCTCAAACCTTTTTTGGGGTCTGAGGGCACCCTTGCAAAAAGTGAGAGGGTGTGTCGTGGGCACTCTCACAAAATGGCTGCCACGATGGGCGTGGCTGGTCGCAGAACACTCATTCCTCAGAAAGTCAAACCGGGGGAAGACTAAAAGAAAAGCAACCCGCCCACGAACCTCGGTATAAAAACAAACAAAAACAGAGGCGGAGTTTGAGCTCCAGAACACGAAGCTGCTCTTTTGAACCCAAATAAATTCTCCCCCTGCTTCTGGGGGAGAAATGCTGGACCATCAAGGGTGAGCTATTCCACCTGCTCCCCTCTTCTCCCCCCCAACCTGGAGACTTTAAAGCAAGGCTGGAGCTGAAGGCTTTTTTTTCCTTACCTGGTTTGTTTTGCTGTACATGCACATTTAGTATATTTTGAATATTATTGTGATATTGTTGATTTGTACATTGTTAAATATTGTTGTAGTTTTTAATTTTTGTAAACCGCCCAGAGAGCTTCGGCTATTGGGCGGTATAAAAATGCAATAAATGAAATGAAATGAAATGAAATGAAATGAAATGAAGACGGGTGCTGGAAGGCAGCCCTTCACTTTGCCAGCCTCCTCCCCATGCCCCAAAATAAAATAAAAAGTTTTAATTTTAAAAGAAGCTTAAGAGATAAAATAAAAACCAGGAGGGGTAGGGAGCACCTGGTGGGCACCAAGAGAGAGATCCATGGGCACCCACCAGGGTGAAGACCCCAGAAATACGCTGCTTTGGACTGCAGTGGCCAAAGGGGGCTTGTCTCTATATCATGCCCAGGGGCTGATAACTGGATTCACTGGATCGAACCTCCAGTTCTGTCCTAAACTTAGCAGGTGGCTTTAGGCAACCGAGTGTCTTTCAGCTCCACTCCAGCATCCTCTGCCGATAATGTTCTCCCTGACAGGGCTGTTATGTGGTTTACCAAAGCAATGCAACGATGGTTGTAAGCCGCTGACCATGCAGTAGAGCGCTTTCCCCCTGTACACTCTGTACAGCACCATGTACATTGATGGTGCTATATAAATAAATAATAATAATAATAACTGTTCTGAGTCTCTGGCCTTTCTCTTCCTCTCGCACTGGGGCTCAGTGGTAGAGCAGCTGCTTTGCCTGCAGATGGTCCCAGGTCCAACCCACCCACCCCTCCAGCTTCTCCAGAGAGGGCAAGGAAAGAACCCATCCTGAAACCCTGGGGAGCCACTGCTGCCAGTCAGCGTCAACAATATTGGGTGAGATCAGCCTTCCTCAACCTGGGACGCTCTAGATGTGTTGGACTGCATCTCCCAGAATGCCCCAGCCAGCAGAGCTGGCTGGGGCATTCTGGGAGTTGTAGTCCAACACATCTGGAGCGCCCCAGGTTGAGGAAGGCTGGGTTAGATGGACCAAGGGTCTGATTCTGTATATGGCAGCTTCTTATGTTCCTATGACTCCTGCAAAAGCCAAAGGAAGGGTCTTCCTTGAAGAACATCAGACCAAGGATCAGACCAAGGGTCCATCTAGCCCAGCACTCCGTTCACACAGTGGCCAACCAGCCATCGTCCAGGGATGAACAAAGCAGGACATGGTGCAACAGTCCACTCCCACCCATGTTCCCGAGCAACTGGTGCACACAGGCTTACTGCCTCGAATACTGGAGATAGCACAGGGCTAGTAGCCATGGATAGCCTTTGCCTCCAGGAATTTATCCAACCCCCTTTTAAAGCCATCCAGATTGGTGGCCATCACTACATCTTGTGGTAGTGAGTTCCATAATTTAACTCTGCGCTGTGTGAAGAAGTCTTTCCTTTTATCCGTTCTGAATCTCCCACCAATCAGCTTCACGGGATGACCCCATTGGGTTCTAGTATTTTGAGAGAGGGAGAAAAAATGTCTCCCTATCCACGTTCTCCACACCATGCATGATTTTGTACACCTCTTTCAGGTTTCCCCTTAGCCTCCTTTTTTTCCAAGCTAAACCATCCAAACAGTAGGTACCCAGACTCTGGAGCTAGCCTTGGAGTCAGAAGCTGAAGTACATTTGGTTTTTCAACTCAGGAGCTGGAGAGGGAGGGAGAGAAGTGACCCACCCACTGGACACAGTGTCTGTACCCCCGCCCTAGTTAAGGGCCAGTCAGGGAAGAGACTGTAAGAAGAGATGAAGCCCCTTCCTATTACAGACCTGACTTCAGAGACCCCATCCAAATTTCTGGAGCATGGACCACCCTGTGGGCTCACAGATATCAAGCACCTAAACACGTCGACCTCTTGCATGCCCTCTCCCATGTTCCCACCAAGCGCGCCTGTGAAGATGGTGGGACTGAAAGAAGGGCTTCTCCAGAAGATCTCAAAGCACGGGCAGGCTCATAAGGGAGGATACGGTCTTTCAGATAACCTGGACCCGAGCCATATAGAGCTTTATAGGTCATAACCAGCACTTTGAATTGTGCCCGGAAACAGACTGGAAGCCAGTGGAGCTGTTTTAACAGGGGAGTTGTCCGCTCCCTGTAACCAGCCCCGGTCAACAATCTGGCTGCAGCTCTTTGAACCAGCTGGAGTTTCCGAACACTCTTCAAAGGCAGCCCCACGTAGAGCGCGTTACAGTAATCCAATCGGGATGTAAATAAGGCATGTGTCACCGTGGCCAGGTCTGACATCTCTACAAACGGGCGCAGCTGGCGCACTAGCTTAAACTGTGCAAATGCACTCCTGGCCACTGCCGAAACCTGGGCATCCAGGCTCAGGGCTGAATCCAGAAGTGCACCCAAGCTGTGGACCTGTGTCTTCAGGGGGAGTGTAACCCCATCCATCACAAGCTGAATCCCTATTCCCTGATCTGCCTTTCGACTGACCAGGAGCACCTCTGTCTTATCTGGATTAAGCTTCAATTTGTTAGCCCTCATCCAATCCATTACTGCCAACAGACACCAGTTTAGCACAGAAACCGCTTCCTTGGAATTGGGTGGAAAGGAGTAGTAGAGTTGGGTGTCATCAGCATACTGGTGGAACCGCACCCCACAACTCCGTATAACCTCTCCCAACGGTTTCATGTATATGTTAAATAGCATGGGGGACAAAACAGAGCCCTGAGGGACTCCACAGGCCAATGGCAAAGGAGAGTACCACCTTCTGGATCCGTCCATCCAGGAAGAAATGGAGCCACTGTAAAACAGTGCCTCCAAGTCCCATCCCAGCAAGGCGGCCCAGAAGGATACCACGGTCGATGGTATCGAAAGCCGCTGAGAGGCACTGCCATGGAACTGGGCTAGGGCAAGGAAGGGCGGAGAGGGGCCCAATCCACCACTTTCTCACCCCGCAAACGCACGGCTGTTTGGAAGGCCAAAGAGTCCCAGGGGGATGACTGGAAGAGGATGAGCGCATGAGCGCAGTGCAGCAAGAGGAAAGAGGCCAAGCACCCAGCGAGCTCAGAACCTCCCAAGACATGGTACAGCGAAAACTACCGTTCCTCTATCACAGAACATGGGAAGGAGTCAGTAGGGTGATTGAGACCAGCGGTCCCCAACCATTTTGGCACCAGGGACCGGTTTCGTGGAAGACCATTTTTCCACGGACTGGGGGGCGGGTTTGAGGGGATGGTTTTGGGAAGCCCCTCCCGCCCCCCCCCCCAATCCACCGCCCTGCCTTCGCTTCGCCCAGCCGAAGCGAAGCCAGGACGCTGGGGCAGGCGGCTTCGGAACGGCGCGCCTGGAAGTCGCTCTCCCAGAGCAGCTTCCGGCTGGGCGCGCCGTTCCGAAGCCGCTCACCCCAGCGTCCTGGCTTCGCTTCGGCTGGGCAGGCGAGATGGCGCCCTGCGACCAGGTATGCTGGGGTGGGGGTGGGGGTGGGGGGGTGAAAGCAGCTCACCTGCACGGCCCGGTTCCTAACAGGCCACGGACCGGTCCCGGTCTGTGGCCTGGGGGTTGGGGACCCCTGATTTAGACAGGCCGGCTGGTTTTAGTTCCCAGATATCTCAACCAATGTTATTTTAAACACAGGCAACATGCTATATTCCTATCCCTCCTTCTCACTCCCCGCCCCAATAACCTGCAGCCCGGAGAAATACCTGTTCGCCGTTTTCTTGCTGTATTTCCTGGATCTGTGCTCTCAGTAACCGATTCTCCTCCTGTACAGCCTGCAAGAGAGGGAATCCGCGTTAAAGCCTAGCTGCCCAGTTCACGCCACCCCCAGCCGGCTCCTCCTAAGGCCGTGACGCCGTCACCTGCAACTCTTTCCTTTGGTGAGTGATTTCCTTCCCCCTCTCATCTAATAAGCTCTCCATCTTCTGCACTTCTTCCTGCTTCCCCTTCAGCCTGTGTGAACACAGTTTCAAAAGTTAGTGGCGTTTGCTGCTCAAGAACAAGTCAGAGCCACGATTCACACCATTTCTTTATTTCCTCTTTAACGGCTGCATCCTGCTCTTCGTTATCGAAGCAAAGCGGCTCGCCAGAGAAGACATTTATGCTGGTTTCACTGCGGACAGAGTTTGGGAAATACCATAGGTTTGCTCACGGGAGAGGCAAAGTTGCGACTTTGAAGGAAGGAAAAAGAAGGGAACGAATGAAGTGTGGTCTCCACACAGTACCGTATTTCTTCGATTCTAAGACGCACTTTCCCCCCTAAATAAACAGCTCTAAAAATGGAGTGCGTCTTAGAATCGATGGCGTCTTAGAATCGAAGCAATACGGTAAGAGGAAAAGAGGAAGCTCCTGCAGCAGCCTCGAGCCGTGCGAGCGAGGAGGTGCTGGGAGGTAAGCGCCTGGTTTTTTGTTAGGCAAATTTATTCGTAAGTCCCATCGATTTCCATGGGACTTACTCGCGTGTCGTCGTCCCCTGGTGCACAGACAAGTAAAGAGCGGGACTGGAGAGTTAAGCGTTTTAGCTCCTTAATTGCGTCTTCTCCTCTCTCTCCCCGCCTGAAAATATTGTTTACTCTTTGTTTCAACGCCCCCCCCTTCTTCACGCACAAACGGCGGTTTCTTCTCTCACAGAGGGAAAAAAGAAAAGGACACAACCATCAGAAGAAAGCACGGAGGGGGGGAGGAGGTTGGCTGGGCGGTGAGGGAAGTATTTCTCCGATTCTAAGATGCCCTTTTTTCCCCAATAAACATCTCTAAAAATGGGGTGCGTCTTAGAATCGATGGCGTCTTAGAATCGAAGAAATATGGTAGTTACAGCAGGGGTCTTGAACCTCAGGGGCCCAGGGGCCAAACCTGGACCACTTCACTTCCCAACCCAGCCCTCCTGGTGGTCACACTCCCTCCCTCTGATGCCACTTCCTCCCCCCCCCCCCCGAACCCAGAATTGTCTGATGGTTTCCTGGCTTTTGTGTAAAAGGCTGAAATGCATCTCCTAAGGCTCAGTTAACGGCAGAAGACCTTTAAACTAAAATATGCTGCCCTTTTTGGCCCCGCCCCTTTTGCCTTTGGCCACGCCCTCCCCTGGAACGCGGCCCCCGAGAGCTTCTCTCACGCAGAGTCCGGCCCTCGGGCTAAAAGAGGTTCCCCACCCCTGGCTTACAGAACGACAGGACCTCTCCTCCAGCAGAGCTCCAAAGACAGTTCCTGCCAGGGTGCCCTGGGGCGCGACGGGTGAACTGGCCCGAAGACACTTCAGGTATTTTAACACATCGCCCGAGGCGGAACGCTCTCGCCCAGGGTGGCTTAGCAAGCAACATCAGGGCTCAATCGCACGAAAAACGGTTTACATGGCAAGAACTTTTCCAGGTTCCCCAAGTAACGGCCCGCTTGGCAACAAGCCATGTGCCGAACTCTCGCTGCGCATTTGAAGGACAGCAGGCAGCCGTCTGCTATTTTCAGCAGGAGCCGCTCCTTAGGAAAGTGCCTTTGGCTGGTGCCAAAAGCTCTTTTAGCCCAGACTTGGGGGAAGCCTATGCAGTGCCGGGTTGCCGCCGCCGCCGCCTTAAGCCAGATCCCGCGCTTTTTCTGCAACAGGGTTGCAGCAGCTAATCCCGAAGCGGAGGGAGGGTGTGGGATTTCCGGCGGCCATTGGCACACCGAGCATGCCCGCCGTCCAGACGGACAGCGACCAATCAGGGATCACCATCCACCCGGGAACGCCTCCGCCGCAACTCCGGAGCGAGGATAGAAGACAGAGGTGCTGTACTCGCAGGGCGGCAAAGTCTCCAACTTTTTTAAGTCACAGCTTCGCGGGACAGCCCCGCGATGGCTGCAAGGTGACTCCTGCGTCATATAACCGACGCAGCACCCCCCACCGTGGGGCTTTCAGACTGTCTAGGCAGCCCCCAGTAATTCATGTAATGTGGTCTCTTTCGCTCACCCTGCTCCCAACTGTATCAGGAGTTTAGCATGAATTTATTTATTCATTTTACTTACTACATTTCTACAGCTTCCCATAGCCAAAGCTCTCTGGGCGGTTCGCAAAAGTTAAACAAAAAAAAAACAAAAAAAAATACAACATGATAAAAGATAAAACCCCTAGCATTTTAAAAAAAGAATAAAATCGAAGTAAAAGCCAGAGTAAAAGACAGCGGCAATGTAAAGAAGTAAAAACACACAGTCACACATTCAAAAACAAAGCCGGACGGCTAACAGGTGGAATGAAGATCAAAGAATGTTGGAGGAAGAAGCACTTGGCTTACTTACAGAGCCTCAAGGTCCTGGATCGACGAAGAAACAGAAGCCTAACAGGAAAGAGATCGGTGAGATATGAATGGGAATAAATACACAAGATCGCCTAGAGACTTTATGGCCGAGTTTAATTGAATCAGAGACTTCCCCAGAACATCCTCAAAATAACTCCTGCTTGTGCCCCTTAAGGCCATTCCATATGTGGGCATTTGCCATCTGTAATATAAGCCCTAGAACAGCCTTCCTCAACCTGGGGCGCTCCAGATGTGTTGGACTACAACTCCCAGGGGCATTCTGGGAGGTGCAGTCCAACACATCTGGAGCGCTCCAGGTTGAGGAAGGCTGCCCTAGAATCATAGAACAGTAGAGTTGGAAGGGGCCTACAAGGCCATCGAGTCCAACCCCCTGCTCAATGCAGGAATCCAACCTAGAGCATCCCTGACAGATGGTTGTCCAGCTGCCTCTTGAAGGCCTCTAGTGTAGGAAAGCCCACAACCACCCTAGGTAACTGATTCCATTGTCGTACTGCTCTAACAGTCAGGAAGTTTTTTCTGATGTCCAGCTGGAATCTGGCTTCCTGTAACTTGAGGCAAGTGCTTAAGGTATCTTTAATATACAATATTATGTACCAAAGCTGTCCAGTATACTTCAAAAACATCTGAACTACATAGTATTACATAAAACCATCAATTAAAAACAATAAACAATAAAACCAAACGCGTTTCGACCCAATGTGGTCTTCCTCAGTGGTATACTAACATGTACATACATATGAAGTACAGAAAATTGTTTTTGAATCGTTTTAGCCACTACTCTGTTGCTTTTTGAAAAGGCTATAAAAAGCCAACTGAATTCAAGCTGTTTCTCAAGCTAGTAGCTTTTATATATGCCCTCCTGTCACACCTGATAAGGTGGGTTTTGGAACGACAAGGAGCTATTTTATGCAACAGGTCTAGCACTACTTGTAATACTTCAGTATGTTACTATCCAGGCTGTAACTTGAGCCCGTTATTCCGTGTCCTGCAGTCTGGGAAGATCGAGAAGAGATCCTGGCCCTCCTCTGTGTGACAACCTTTCAAGTCCTTGAAGAGTGCTGCCATGTCTCCCCTCAATCTTCTCTTCTCCAGGATAAACATGCCCAGTTTCATGGGTTATGTTTGTCAAGAGGTAACATTAGTGGCTATAGGATAACATTCTATAGAACTTATACTGCATCTGTTTAGCTCAATCGTGGTATCTGGAAGTGGCTCTCCAGGTTTGCAGGCAGAAACAGCCATGAGGTCATTTTACCCAGAGATCATAGAATCATAGAATAGCAGAGTTGGAAGGGGCCTACAAGGCCATCGAGTCCAACCCCCTGCTCAATGCAGGAATCCACCCTAAAGCATCCCTGGCAGATGGTTGTCCAGCTGCCTCTTGAAGGCCTCTAGTGTGGGGGAGCCCACAACCTCCCTAGGTAACTGGTTCCATTGTCGTACTGCTCTAACAGTCAGGAAGTTTTTCCTGATGTCCAGCTGGAATCTGGCTTCCTGTAACTTGAGCCCGTTATTCCGTGTCCTGCACTCTAAGAGGGTCGAGAAGAGATCCTGGCCCTCCTCTGTGTGACAACCTCTTAAGTATTTGAAGAGTGCTCTCATGTCTCCCCTCCATCTTCTCTTCTCCAGACTAAACATGCCCAGTTCTTTCAGTCTCTCTTCATAGGGCTTTGTTTCCAGACCCCTGATCATCCTCGTTGCCCTCCTCTGAACCCCCTCCAGCCTGTCTGCCTTGGAATGATTGCTTAGATGAGCCTTCAGCCAACCTGTTGCCCTCCCAATGTTTTGGACTACAACTCCCATCACTCCCAGATAGTATGGCCAATGGCCATGCTGGGTGGTGCTCATCGGAGTTGTAGTCCAACACATACGGAGAGCACCCGGCTGAGGAAGGCCAGCTGAGACAGTGCAATGAAAAACTTCGGGCTAAATTAAACAACTTTTGGCAGTCACACAATCGAGAGGACGCAAGGTAACTATTCCCCCACCTGCTGAGAATTCAGCCGCTCAAGTTCCTTCACTTTGTCGTTCAAGTGTTGCAGTGTATCCTGTTGACCCTTTGGGCAATAATAATTAAAAAAAGGCATCAGATAAAACGTTCAGGTTCTGCTGTCCTGCAGGGCCCCAAAAGAGCGTCCAGAATTTCGCGAGATTCTACCTGAAGCCGCTCTCCTTCCTTCGTGATCTCGCTCTCCTTTTCTTTCAACGACGCCTCCAGACTTCTCACTTGTTCCTCTTTCCCCTTCAGTCTGCCAGGGGAAGCGCAAGAGAAGAAAAGGCTCAGTATTTTTTTAAAAAAACACCCACACAAAGAAATCATCCTAACCTGTCTTTGCAAGAGAAGCCCAAAAGACATGATTAAAAAGCCCAGATGCACAATAGACGAGGCTGCGTTCTTTGCTGGAGTCTGGTCCACAGTCACAAAATGGGACAGTTTATTTGCTTCAGCTCCTCAAAAGCTCAAGGTGAGACGGGCTATCCATAGCGTGCAAGAGGTCAAAGGGCAGCAGCAGCCGCGGCACGAATTAAAAGGGAAAGCAACCAGCGCACAGGATAAGTTAAAGGAAGCCAGATTCCAGTTGGACATCAGGAAAAACTTCCTGACTGTTAGAGCAGTATGACAATGGAATCAGTTGCCTGGTGAGGTTGTGGGCTCTCCCACACTAGAGGCCTTCAAGAGGCAGCTGGACAAGCATCTGTCAGGGATGCTTTAGGGTGGATTCCTGCATTGAGCAGGGGGTTGGTCTTGATGGCCTTGTAGGCCCCTTCCAACTCTGCGATTCTATGATCCTATGATAACATGGCTTGGGTCTACAATACCTGACAGAACGCCTCTCCCGACATGAACCTACCCGTACACTGAGCTCAACATCTACGGTCCTCCTCCGAGTGCCTACTCCGAGGGAAGCTCGGAAGATGGCCACAAGGGAGAGGGCCTTTTCCGTGGTTGCCCCCTGACTGTGGGATGATCTTCCCGATGAGGCCCACCTGGCGCCAACATTGTTATCTTTTCGGCGCCAGGTCAAGACTTTTCTCTTCTCCCAGGCATTTTAACAGCATTTAACAACGTTAAGTTTGTTTTTAATGGACCCCAAAATTGTTGTTTTTAAATGGATACTGTTGTTTTTATACTGCTGTTTTTATGTTTTTGATGGTTTTTAAATTTTGTATACTTTTAATGTTGACTGTTTTTAATTGTTGTAAACCGCCCAGAGAGCTTCGGCTGTGGGGCGGTATATAAATGTAATAAAATAAATAAATAAATAAAATAACAACTTGGAAGTGTCTACATTACTCAAATCTGTTTTATTATAGAACAGAGAAAAACTCCTGCATCAAAACAGTTGTTGTCCATCTGACACCTTTTCTTCTCTCCTTTCTAGGGAGCCTTCTGGGAGGAACAGAGGTTGAGCATTTAGCAATAATGAGGCACAAGCTTCTATATCCTGCTGTTGTGCATTTTGATTTTCCAGGTTTGCTGAACTGCCTTTTGTTGATAATGGTTTTGTATTCTTATGAACCCGTGGGTTGTTAGCTGCTTTAATATACAAAGCAGGAAAGGAAGGGCATTAAGTGGAGGGGAGGGGATAATAAATAATGAAAACTCAGCCCCTGGCGGCTTGCATGAAGCCCCTTTATACAGAGTCAGCCTCGGGAGATCCGGGTTCTAGTCCCGCACGCAGCCATGAAGCTCACAGTGGGACTTCGCACCACTCGCTGATTCTCAGCCTAACCACACAGAGCGGTGGAGAGGATAAAACGAAGAGGACGAGCAGACAGATCACTTTTTCTGCTTTGGGCTCATTGGCGGAAAGATGGGATATAAATGTAAAAACTAAATAATAACACTGACTACAAGTGCTGTTATTGGAAGCCGACCGAAATAACCCTTTGCTAAACGTATTCTGAAGGACCAGTGCGGTGTTTGGTTCTAACCAGAAGGGGGCTGTCTTCAGGGCGCAGGGCTGTTTGTGCTGCCTGCCTGTATGTTTCCGAGCCCAATTCAAGGTGCTGGTTTTGACCTATAAAGCCTTACATGGCTTGGGACCACAATACATGTCGGAACGCCTCTCCCGACGCGAATGCACCCGGTCGCTACGTTCAACATCTAAGGTCCTCCTCCGGGTGTACAGACAGCCCCAAGGTGCCGAAGAGGTACAGCTCTGGACTGCTCTCCCTAATCTGGATGGAATATCCCAATCCTTATGCACCCACGTGCTAGCAAAACGGCAATTTAATCAGCATTAAATTGCTGAGCCCCAAATTATCGCAGCGCTTTCGCCTTGCTTTTAAAATCACAACGTCCTTGGATTAACTCCCAACTACCTAATTCAAATCAAAGACTTTGGTTAAGCTAAAGAGGTCTCCGATGGTAGATCATGCAAGAATAGTCCCCAAAGACCACCTGTAGAAATTACCACTTGGACTATATAAAGACACCGACCCCTCTCTTATTGTGAAAACAAAAAAGTTATCCTTTTAATCAGAATGGCTGGATACTTATACCTACAATTTCAGTTGGCAGCGATACTTACAGGTTCTGAAGATCTTTGACTTCTTGGGCCACCGATATCTACAGAAAGAGCAAACGACAAGGTATATCTAGTTACTGTGAAATGAAGCACAGAGTAATTATAAATAGCAAGGCCACTCTTGCCTCAGGACTCTGCAAGCATGAGAAATAATCCACACAACATGATAATCAACGGTTGTGCAGATAAGTCAACTCTGCATGGCGTTGGTTATCTCTGTGGGTTATTTCTAGAAAATACTGTAACTAACCGTGGGATGGTTTCTTCCCGACAGGGGACATGTTAGTCAATGGGGGACTATTTAAGCAGGACAAATAATTCGGGACAAATAATAGGAAGGACTTCGTCTCACAGTGCATATTTAAATTATGGAACTCACTACCACAAGATGTAGTGTTGGCCACCAATTTGGATGGCTTTAAAAGGGGGTTGGATAAATTCCTGGAGGAGAAGGCTATCCATGGCTACTAGCCCTGATGGTTGGGTGCTATCTCCAGTACTCGAGGCAATAAGCCTGTGTGCACCAGTTGCTGGGGAACATGGGTGGAGGGTGCTGCTGCACCATGTCCTGCTTGGTTGGTCCATGGTTGACAGCTGGTTGGCCACTGTGTGAACAGAGTGCTGGACTAGATGGACCCATGGTCTGACCCAGCATCAGGGCACTTCTGATGTTCTTAAGGCCAAGGAAAGATCAGATTTCAAGCCTGTGAACCATTTACTGTAAAGCAAAAAACGAATAGCCCTAGAAGGAAAAAAAATGTAGTGGTGGAGGGGAGTTAAGGCCTACGGTCAAAACAATATTCTATTTATTTCGTGCTCGATTATTCTTTCTTTCTTTCACAAAATCCCCGCTTAGAAAGCTCTAATTTTTGTTGCAAGCGGCTTTGACTGAGGAACTGAGCACAAATATCTTAAATACATGGAGAGAGCACTCCTATGGGCCCCTAGACAGCATCTGGGGCTCCTTAAGATGCTGCAGATCTCTGTAGACAGAGTCAAGAGCGGGGCGGAAGAGATCTTCTCGTGAATCAATCATATTTTATGGTTGTTTATACAGCACGTAGTTTCTACAGTTAAATTATGGAAATTTGCTACCACAAGATGTAGCGACGGCCACCAACATGGATGGCTTTAAAAGGGAACTGGACAAAGTCACGGGGGGTGGGGGGGGAAGGCTATCAATGGCTACCAGTCATGATGGCTATATTGTATTTTATATTATATTGTATTTTATATTATGGTTTTATACTGTTGTTTGATACTTTGAATGGTTTTAATTTTTGTGAACTACCCAGAGAGCTCCAGCTATTGGGCGGTATAGAAATGTAATAAATAAATAAATAAATACATTACTTCCAGTATCAGAGTCACGGTGCCCCCGGGCCTGTTCAGATGACACTTCAGGCTCTGAGGTTAGCAAAACTGTGGTTCTCTGGGGTTAACAATAACCACAAGCCGTGCTGTCACACATAACACTTTAAGCCGCAGTTAGAGCTGCTGTGGTTAGTGAGTGAGCAAGGTTGAGCAAAACACATCGCACGAGACACCTTAAACCCTGCTGCTGAACCAAAAGCCTTAACCAGCAGGGTTTAAGGTATCTTCTGACAGGCCCTATGGATACCAGTGGCTGGGGAACATGGGTGGGAGGGTGCTAATGCATTCATAGCCACCTTCTTCCAACAGGCAGGTGGATGGCCGCTGGGTGAACAGGATGCTGGACTAGATGGAGCATCAGGGCTCTTCTGACGTTCTTATGGGCTGCCTTCGAGGTCCATGCCCTAAAAGGCGCCCCAAATAGCTTTACATATATTAAATATAATTAATGCTTTGACTTTCAACAAGTTCAAGTTGCAACGACATTTCCTCCTGAGTCAGAATTTGTGTCGCTGCTCTCTTAACGTATGGAATTCTTGACAGATATGAGCGGAAGTAAAGATCTACTACTACGACTGGTGGAAAAGGTTGGTGCTGGGAGAAGACTGGGCTTTCACACACAATTAAAGAAGTTAGTCATACGAGTTTCAGTTAATTATTAGTTGAGGAGAAGGCTATCAATGGCTACTAGCCCTGATGGTTATGTGCTACCTCCAGTATCTGAGGCAGTAAGCCTGTGTGCACCAGTTGCTGGGGAACATGGGTGGGAGGGTGCTGTTGCACCGTGTCCTGCTTGGTTGGTCTCTGGTTGACAGCTGTTTGGCCACCGTGTGAACAGAGCGCTGGACTAGATGGACCCTTGGTCTGATCCAGCAGTAGGGCTCCTCTGATGCTCTTAGCTCAACTATGGAATTCACTACCACAAGATGTGGTGATGGCCACCAATTTGGGTGGCTTTTAAAGGAGGTTGGATAAATTCCTGGAGGACGAGAAGGCTATCAATGTCTACTAGTCCTGATGGCTATGTACTACCACCAGTATCAGAGGCAGTAAACCTGTGTGTACCAGTTGCCGGGGAACATGGATGGGAGCTGTTTGGCCACCGTGTGAACAGAGTGCTGGACTAGATGGACCCTTGGTCTGATCCAGCAGTAGGGCTCTTCTGATGTTCTTATTATTTAAATTTGCATATATGAGGAAAACGTTTAAGCATTGTTCCTTTGTTTTGGGATGATCCGTTTGAGTCGCAGCAAGCATCCTGTCAGAAGAGGCAGTCCTTCTCCTACACGAAGGCATGCCTCTTCGAAGACAGAGCTTGCCCTCGGCAGTTCTTATACGTACTTCTAAATTTAAAATAATTCAAAGAACATTTAAAAGTCTGCTAATCCATGAGTTGAGGGCACCCCTTTTTACTGAAGCAAATTTTTTTTTTCAATTGATCAAACTGATTTGTCAACTTAAAACAGTTCATTATTTTTATAGCGCCTGGTTCAACGACAAGCATGGAAGCAAGCCAGGCCTCTCCTGCCAAGAGCCTCCAGTCAGATGGGGGAAAGAGCAGCAGGTGGCTGGGAGAGAAACGCCGCAAAGCAAAGGGCCCGGCGCAAGAGCATCTCCAGCTGCTGGCTGAGCACCACTTTACCTGTGTGTCCTTCTCAAGGTGGGACTTCCCTACTTCTTCTTTCAGGGCCTCTATTTCCCGTGTCAACGCCTTTTCAATGACAAAACAAGACAAGATTGGACAATGGAGACAGCACTTCACAGAAAATGATAAGAGTGGATGCAAAAAACACACGATCACTACTAAAATGTGATGCAAGGGGAAAATACACGCAAGTTAATGCCACAGAGAGGAAGAGCACGATGGATCTGGCACCTACCATCACAGTATTTTCATTGGTTGCAACTTTAAGGACTTCAGCCTGAAGCAGCTCCTCCACAGACTTGATCTTTCCGTCCTTTTCACTAATCCTTTAAGGAGGAAATCAACAAAGAAGGTATTAAGAGACTGTCCTGGTAAAGGCCTGCCGTTTAATACTAGAACCCAGTGGGGTCACCCCATGAAGCTGATTGGTGGGAGATCCAGGACAAATAAAAGGAAGGACTTCTTCACACAGCACAGAGTTAAATTATGGAACTCACCACCAGAAGATGTAGTGATGGCCACCAATTCAGATGGCTTTAAAAGGGGAGTTGGATAAATTCCTGGAGGTGAAGGCTATCCATGGCTACTAGCCCTGATGATTGGGTGCTATCTCCAGTATTCGAGGCAGTAAGCCTGTGTGCACCAGTTGCTGGGGAACATGGGTGGGAGGGTGTTGTTGCACCATGTCCTGCTTGTTCATCCCTGGCCGATGGCTGGTTGGTCACTGTGTGAACAGAGTGCTGGACTAGATAGACCCTTGGTCTGATCCAGCATCAGGGCACTTCTGATGTTCTTATTTAGAACATGCTTTTGCACCACGGACATCAGATGGGGGAAGAGGGAGAAGGAAGGGAAGGAAGTGGCTTGGAAAGGCAAGAAACAATACATCACATCTGAAGGAATTTACAGAGCATCACACCGGCAGCACCTACTCAATTCACCTCCTAATAAGTCTGCCGATTCACAAGAGGTTAGGTTGGGTCACAACCCTAAATTCACCTGGGCATGGATTATTTGAAGAAGCTTTGCTAGCAAGGAACCTTCCGCTTACAGAGGCTCAGTTCAGACAACACGTTCCTCAACAGTGGTTTTAGAATGGTGGAGGGTTTTTTGGAAAACGCTCCACGCTGAATATCCCCACTGTGCAGAGGAGAGTTCCTTCCTAGAGTTGGAAGACCGAAAGACAGTAGTGCACGTGCTGGTAACTTTGAGGCTCGACTTCTGCAACACGCTCTACATAGGGCTACCTTTGTGCCTAGTCCGGAAACTTCAACTAGTACAAAACATGACAGCTAGGCTCGTGACCCGTACCTCTAGGGGTGACCACATTACACCAGTTTTAAGATCTCTTCACTGGCTGCCAATTAGTTTCCGAGCGAAGTATAAAGTGTTGGTTATCACCTTTAAAGCCCTACATGGTTTGGGTCCAGGTTACCTGCAGGATCGCCTTCTCCCATACAATCCGCCCCGCACACTCAGGTCCTCTGGGAAGAATTTACTCCAGCCAACAAAAACAAGGCTGACAACTGTTACCCAGAGGACCTCCTCTTCTGCCGCTCCTAGACTGTGGAATGGCCCGCTGGGAGAGATTTCATCAACTTAAGAAAGCCATAAAGTGATCTCTTCCGGCAGGCCTACCCAGTAGAATTTTAAGATACCTTTTAATAATGTGCTGCCTTTTAATAATGTATTAGTTTTCTATGTTTTTAATCAATTATATGTATTTTATGGTGTTTTGTATTTGTGTTATACCCCACCTCGATCCAGAGGGAGAGGTGGGTAAGAAATAAAATTACATTATTATTATTGTTATTGTTGTTGTTGTTATTCCTGCACAACCGTTGTGTTGTGTGGAGGGCTCCATGGAGTTTTCCGTTGCGTTGCGTTGACTTTTCCCACTGGCTACAGAGTTCCCTGGCAAGAGCGGCGAAAGGAGTGAGTGCCGCTCTAGGAGAGCCACCAGGATTGGATTTTTGCAGCAATGACTGCTGGGATTCCATCAGGAGGAGAGAGGGCGGAGGAACTGTCAATCAAATGTCATGATGGATTTCACTCAACTCCATGGCAGCCCACAGTTAGAACATGTTGGGTGGGGAGAACCCCACTACAAACTCAACCGTTGAGTGGAGTTTTCACACTGCGTTGAGTAACGTGTTGTCTGAACTGTGCCAGAGAGACCATTATTGCAAGTAATTTTCTTCATATGGTACGGCAGCCTTCCCTAATCTGGCACCCTCCAGATGTGTTGGACTATAACTCCCATCATTCCCAGCAAATTCTGGGCATTCCTGTAGTTTTTTAAAAAAACAACCTCCCACCTAGATTTCAAGGGTAACAAAAATGCAAAAGGGAAAAGTATGGAAGAACAGGATTCGTGGTGCTACTTACACTTTTTGTAATTCTTCCACCAAGGATGCAAAGGAAACCTGGAGCGGAGAAGGAAGCAAAAGGACACACGAGTGTTTAGATGGAACGATTAAAGTCAGCTGTAAACTGAGATAAATAAATAACGTTTTGACTGAAATCCTCCAACAGGAGTTTATCATAGAATCATAGAATAGCAGAGTTGGAAGGGGCCTACAAGGCCATCGAGTCCAACCCCCTGCTCAATGAAGGAATCCACCCTAAAGCATCCCTGACAGATGGTTGTCCAGCTGCCTCTTGAATGCCTCTAGTATGGGAGAGCCCACAACCTCCATCAGTAACTGATTCCATTGTCGTGCTGCTCTAACAGTCAGGAAGTTTTTCCTGATGTGCAGCTGGAATCTGGCTTCCTGTTACTTGAGCCCGTTATTCCGTGTCCTGAACTCTGGGAGGATCGAGAAGAGATCCTGGCCCTCCTCTGTGTGACAACCTTTCAAGTCTTTGAAGAGTGCTATCATGTCTCCCCTCCATCTTCTCTTCTCCAGGCTAAACATGCCCAGTTCTTTCAGTCTCTCTTCATAGGGCTTTGTTTCCAGGCCCCTGATCAGCCTGGTTGCCCTCCTCATTTGCAATAACCAATCTGAAGGCCTCGCCCCGCTCCTTCCCCCCAAAACAAAATGCATTTAAGCTACGGATGACTTACCTGTTCTGTTTGAACCCCCTGCAGGTGTTCAACTTCACTTTTCAAGAATGTGTTCTGTGTTCTCAGTGCCTTTAAGAGGAAACACATTGTTCACTATTGAAGAGCTGCAACTGATACTTACTGACGCAAAGAGGAGCGTGAACTTCGAATACTTTGGATAGATTTGCCAAAAGCAACGGGTTTTTTATTTATTTATTTATTTATTTATTACATTTTTTTATACCGCCTAATAGCCGAAGCACTCATAATGCCATGGACTGAGGATTTAACAACTCTATCAACATTTGAACGGGTGGTATGTAGACGCCACTTGCGCGTGGATAAGAACATGGATATTTGGTCTGCTTTTCCTAAAATCTATGCATAACTCTCTCTCCCCGCCCCCCCTTTTTTATGAATGGTGTATTCTATGCATGTAACATTTGTTCTTTTCTTCCCTCGCCCCGCCCACGATTTGTTTTCTGTTCTGTTAAATTCACAATAAAAAATAAAAAGCCCCCCCCCGCCACACACACACACACACACACACACACACAAACCCCAACCAGCTCAGGGGAGGAGGCTTCTAGAGGAAAGAATGGAGTGATGAGGGCAGGAGATTAGAATCATAGAATCATAGAATCATAGAATAGCAGAGTTGGAAGGGGCCTACAAGGCCATCGAGTCCAACCCCCTGCTCAATGCAGGAATCCACCCTAAAGCATCCCTGACAGATGGTTGTCCAGCTACCCCTTGAATGCCTCTAGTGTGGGAGAGCCCACAACCGCCCTAGGTAACTGGTTCCATTGTTGTACTGCTCTAACAGTCAGGAAATTTTTCCTGATGTCCAGCCGGAATCTGGCTTCCTGTAACTTGAGCCCATTATTCCGTGTCCTGCACTCTAGGATGATTGAGAGGGCATCATAGAATCATAGAATAGCAGAGTTGGAAGGGGCCTACAAGGCCATCGAGTCCAACCCCCTGCTCAATGCAGGAATCCACCCTAAAGCACCCGCCTTCCCACTCTTTTCCTGTGTGAAGTCCCCCAGCGCCAAACCATCATCCAGTGAGATCTGGCGTTGGCTGACCTCAGCCAATGCTGCTGAGTGCACTACCAGGGATTCAACCCACTCCCCAATGGGGCTGCTCTGCCTCTGCCCAGTCTTTCACTGCCCCTCCACCGAAGCAGGATCCGTGGACAGGAGTGAAGAGGAGCAGAGAAGAGTCCCCGAGTCAGCACAGCTGCAGAATAAAGCAAAGGAGTTCTCGCTGCTGTAATCCAGGCTTGTAAGCACTACTATGGATTTGGGGGGGGGGGGGGCAGACAATAAGGGTGAAGTACAATACAGGGCATGGCTAGATGGGGCAATATCCCGTGGATCGTCATGTGGACGCACAGGGATGATCCCGGGGGCAGGGAGGAATGATCCCACCCTTGCCCCGGGATATCGCCCTGCCCTTTAATCCTGGGCTGATCCTGAGACCGCGGGACGTGCGGCTGGGCATCCCGTTTTTGTCCCGGCTCCTGGCGAGGAACCACGAGGAGCTGGGATCCGGGCATGGGGCACAGAGCAACTCAGGAGCTCTGTGCCCATCGGGGGTGGGGTGGGGGGAGCGGGGAGGGTGTTTTTTTAAAAAACAAACAACTTTCATTTTGCGCAAGAGCGCTCCTGCACTTTTTCCCGATTAAAAAACGAAACGAAACAGTGGGCACAACGTCCTCTTCCTCCCGGGATGCCGCACGTAGCCAGAGGGGGGAGGATCCCACAATCATATCGTGAGATCCTCCCCCCTCCCTCCCTCCCTCTACCCTGCTATGGTGTAGACATGCCCAGAGTATTACTCAATGCCACAGCAAGAGGATAAGTGCGGCTCTTAGAGAGACGTTACCTTCAGCTCTTCCTCCTTATTTGCCATTTCTATGAGCCCGGCTTCAAGGAGTTCTTCGACCGTCTTTATCTTGTCATCCTTGTCTGTAATACTGAAGGGGGCAGGGGTGTGGGGAGATGAAGAGTAGTATCACGGAATCGTGGAGTTGGAAGGGGCCTCTGAGGCCATCAAGTCCAACCCCCTGCTCAAGGCAGGAATCAATTTGCCTCGAGATCAGGTAAGCACGACTACAATCCTACATACACTTACTTTGGAGCAACGATATCTTAATGAAGTTATCCGGCGCTTACCGGTGGGTGAACTTGCACTGAATATATGGCATTGCCTTAATCAGAGCAAGGCCGTGGCTTCATCTAGCCCCGTACAATTCGGCCTAGCTGGCAGTAGCTTTCCAAGCCTGGAGCGGAGCAGCCTTTCCTAGCCCACCCACCTGAGGTCCTTTAACGCAAGGGCGTCGCACCTCTTCCGCCCGGGGCCCAGATTCCATTTCAGAGAAGCTCTTGGGGGGCTGCATTCCAGAAGTGGGAGGAGCCGAAGGCAAAAGGGGGTGGGGCCAAAATGCCAGCCTATGAGAGCGTAAAGCACTTCCTGCACGTAACTTAAGCCTTAGGAGAGGCGTTACAGCCTCTTCGAGCGGGGAGGGGAAAACATGTAAAAGCTGGGATGCCGCCCAATGATTGGCAGGGGAAACACAGAAGCGTGGATGGAGGCCCCAAGTGGGCTAGATTGGGCCCACAGGACTGATGTGAGAGATGGGATCGGTCAGGGTGGGACGTGCTTCACCCCAGAGCAAGGCTCCCACCCCACCGCACTGGGCGGCAGGTCTTTAGACCAAAAATCCCAGCAAATCCTGTTTTCTAAAAAGGCTTCTATTTTCCTTGGAAAGCAATGAGGCCATCGATTCCCCCATCTCTTACCTTCTTTCCATTTGCTCCAACAACTCTTTATTATCCTAAAAAGTAGCCAGGGGTGAGAGGGAGGGAGAGAGAGAGAGAGAGAGAGAGAGAGAGAGAGAGAGAGAGAGTCAGTTTTGGTTGGCAACTTTAGTTAATATGGTAACTGTTCAGCGTCCCATGGTTTGCAGTTGTGCCGCTCATCCCAAGGCCAAACACGGAATCCACGCCAGACGTTTTAAGGTCTACAGCTGAAAATTCAAACGCTACCCTTCTCCAAATGCAGGTGGGGATGGAAACAAAAGCCCTATGAGGAGAGACTGAAAGAACTGGGCATGTTGAGCCCGAAGAAGAGAAGACGGAGGGGAGACATGATAGCACTCTTCAAATACTTCAAAGGTTGTCACACAGAGGAGGGCCAGGATCTCTTCTCGATCCTCCCAGAGTGCAGGACACGGAAGCATGGGCTCAAGTTACAGGAAGACAGATTCCGGCTGGACATCAGGAAAAACTTCCTGGCTGTTAGAGCAGTACTACAATGGAACCAGTTACCTAGGGAGGCTGTGGACTCTTCTCCCACACTAGAGGTGTTCAAGAGGCAGCTGGACAACCACCTGTCAGGGATGCTTTAAGGTGAATTCCTGCGTTGAGCAGGGGGTTGGGCTCAATGGCTTTATAGGCCCCTTCCAACTCTGCTATTCTATGATAATAACCATTCTGTTAACCATCAATTCAATACCTAATGGTGCCCGGGATCAGCCATCCTTCAAACCGCTCCCAGGACAATTGGAGTATCCTTCCCACCAGGGGAGGTGTCTTAACGGCACCAGGTTGGCACCATGTCTCTCGAAAACCCTGCATTTTCCCTCTTGTGCAAGCACTGAGTCATTACTGACTCTTGGAGGGACGCCAGCTTTCGCTGACATTTTCTTGGCGGACCTTATAGCGGGGTGGTTTGCCGTTGCCTTCCCCGGCCATTATTACCTTTCCCCCAGCTAACTGCGTACTCATTTTACCGACCTCGGGAGGATGGAAGGCTGAGTCGACCCGAGCTGGCTGCCTGAAACCAGCTTCCGCTGGGATCGAACTCAGGCTGTGGGGAGAGTTTCAGCTGCAGAAACTGCTGCTTTACCGCTCTGCGCCACACGAGGCTGTGAAGAAGTCCTTCCTTTTATTTGTCCTGAATCTCCCACCAATCGGCTTCATGGGAGGACCCCGTTGGGTCCTAGCATTATGGGAGAGGGAGCAGGGCCAAAGGGGTGGGCCTCAAAATGCAACCCCACCTCCCCCACTGCTGGTATACTGCATCTTAAAGCTCTTCCTTCCAGTAACTGAGCCTTCCGAGAGGTGTTTCAACCTTCCAGAATGGAGGGAAAAGTGCACAAAATCCAGGAAACCAGCAAATGGCTGGTGCTTACGAGAAAAGGACTGGGCCCTCTGAAGAACCCTGAAACCCAGGTGGGCCGTATTTGGCCCGCCTGAGGTTCCGCACCCCTGGCTTTGATGAAGCATTGCTTGGTCCCCAGATGACGGAGCTCCTTGGATCCC
The DNA here is from genome assembly GCF_023053635.1 of Elgaria multicarinata webbii. Classification (NCBI taxonomy): domain Eukaryota; kingdom Metazoa; phylum Chordata; class Lepidosauria; order Squamata; family Anguidae; genus Elgaria; species Elgaria multicarinata. The sequence goes on along the minus strand of NC_086172.1, from coordinate 175,569,919 downwards.
AAAAATACAATTCCCGCCCCTTCTGTAACTTCACAGTTGGAAGTTCTACGAGGAGGAGCCCTGTTGGTCTACAGTCAATAAAAAACATGGCCATGCGCTCTGTGACACCTGAAACACTTACCGTATTTCTCCCATTCTAAGACACACTTTTCCCCCTATATAAACATCTCTAAAAACGGGGTGCGTCTTAGAATCGTGGGTGTGTTTATTATTTCTTAGAATCAAAGCTTTTTTTTTTCTGTTGGTGGTACTGAAATTAGTGTGCGTCTTACAATCGATGGCGTCTTACAATCGAAGAAATGCGGTGAGTACTTTTTACGGCGAAAGCTTTTGTAGGCGTTGGAAAGAGCCAATTTTGACGGGTGCTGCGGCAAGCTCCGTGTGCCCAGAGCAGGCTGCTACCTTAAGCAGCAGGAGGCAAAGTTAGAGGAGCGAAAGCAGCAAAAGGAGCCAAAAGCAACAGCAAATTGGATCCCATCAAACTGGATGGCAGCTGTATTTCTAACACCTCCAAAGCGACCGTTTCTAGGTCAGGTAGCTTGAGCTCAGAGGGGCTAATACCCTGCTACCATCTGGAGTGTGCAGGAATATTGTGACCCTACAGTCTGGCCTCCGTTCCCAGCCGTTGGGCATCAAAAATGAACCAAACCCTTTTTTCATAGAATCATAGAATAGTAGAGTTGGAAGGGGCCTACAAGGCCATCGAGTCCAACCCCCTGCTCAAAGCGTCCCTGACAGATGGTTGTCCGGCTGCCTCTTGAAGGCCTCTAGGGTGGGAGAGCCCACAACCTCTTGTACAATTATGTGAAAGAGACAGGGTGACTGCATGATAAAAGCCTCCTCTGGAAACACCCCACCTCTCAAGGGTGAAGGCATTTTTCCAGAGGCCTGGAGAAAAAGGACGCCCCATCTGGAAAGAGTTCGGAGCGCAGGCTTAGCAGCAACTCGAAGTAACAGGCTGAGCATCCTTTCAAAATCCCTCTGCTTGCTCCTATTTCCTATCCTCCAAATCAGCTCCACCCACATGAACAGACATCACTGAACAAAGAAGTAGTTATCAGCAGCAAAGATCTGTCATTACCTGCTCGGACAAGAGAGCCCGCAGCTTCTGAACGTCCAACTGCAAAGTTTGGTTTTGATCCTTTAGAACCTGGAATGAAATCACCAGACCGTGTTGGTCAATTTGGCATTCCCTGATCTTGCCATTTCCTTTACGTAAGAGAAACGGCGCCTTTGAATGAACAAGGGAAAGAATGTTAAGTGATCCCCGCGCGGGTGGCGAGCCAGCTACTGAACTGAAAGGGCAACCCACACTCACACTCCGCAACACTCGCTCGCTTCAGTCATCCGGAGGTGGTTCAACTGATGTGACCTCAAAACCGCCTCAACGCTCAGCCTCCCAGAGCCTCTTCACACAGATGTACTCACATGCTGTCCGTCAAGTGCTTTGAGCAGAAGGAAGAATAAGGGGTAAAAAGGCATAGAGGGGTTGAGGACGACCAAGAGGGCACTTCAGTACGCACTGGGCCCTTTATTTTTATTTTGTTTAAAAAGACACTGAATTCAGCAGGCCGCATTTCAAGGGCATTTAGACAACCAGATAGAGCCCTGCCCCAAAGAAAAGAATGCAAAGGAGGAGGAGGAGGAGGAGGAGGAGGAGGAGGAGGAGGAGAAGAAGAAGAAGAAGAAGAAGAAGAAGAAGAAGAAGAAGAAGAAGAAGAAGAAGAAGAAGAAGAAGAAGAAGAAGAAGAAGACGACGACGACTCCAGCAGCATCCCAACTCCTGGGAAAAATCCAGTATCTTTACTAAGGATATTATTGCAAACAGCACCTTCAGCAGGCCGCATTTCAAGGGCATTTAGACAACCAGATGGAGCCCTGCCCCAAAGAAAAGAATGCAAATAACGAGGAGGAGGAGGAGGAGGAGGAGGAGGAGGAGGAGGAGGAGGAGGAGGAGAAGAAGAAGAAGAAGAAGAAGAAGAAGAAGAAGAAGAAGAAGAAGAAGAAGAAGAAGAAGAAGAAGAAGAAGAAGAAGAAGAAGAAGACGACGACTCCAGCAGCATCCCAAGTCCTGGGAAAAATCCAGTATCTTTACTAAGGATATTATTGCAAACAGCACCTTCAGCAGGCCGCATTTCAAGGGCATTTAGACAACCAGATGGAGCCCTGCCCCAAAGAAAAGAATGCAAATAACGAGGAGGAGGAGGAGGAGGAGGAGGAGGAGGAGGAGGAGGAGGAGGAGGAGGAGGAGGAGGAGGAGAAGAAGAAGAAGAAGAAGAAGAAGAAGAAGAAGAAGAAGAAGAAGAAGAAGAAGAAGAAGAAGAAGAAGAAGAAGAAGAAGAAGAAGACGACTCCAGCAGCATCCCAACTCCTGGGAAAAATCCAGTATCTTTACTAAGGATATTATTGCAAACAGCACCTTCAGCAGGCCGCATTTCAAGGGCATTTAGACAACCAGATGGAGCCCTGCCCCAAAGAAAAGAATGCAAATAACGAGGAGGAGGAGGAGGAGGAGGAGGAGGAGGAGGAGGAGGAGGAGGAGAAGAAGAAGAAGAAGAAGAAGAAGAAGAAGAAGAAGAAGAAGAAGAAGAAGAAGAAGAAGAAGAAGAAGAAGAAGAAGAAGAAGAAGAAGACTCCAGCAGCATCCCAAGTCCTGGGAAAAATCCAGTATCTTTACTAAGGATATTATTGCAAACAGCACCTTCAGCAGGCCGCATTTCAAGGGCATTTAGACAACCAGATAGAGCCCTGCCCCAAAGAAAAGAATGCAAATAACGAGGAGGAGGAGGAGGAGGAGGAGGAGGAGGAGGAGGAGGAGGAGGAGGAGGAGGAGGAGAAGAAGAAGAAGAAGAAGAAGAAGAAGAAGAAGAAGAAGAAGAAGAAGAAGAAGAAGAAGAAGAAGAAGAAGAAGAAGAAGACGACGACTCCAGCAGCATCCCAAGTCCTGGGAAAAATCCAGTATCTTTACTAAGGATATTATTGCAAACAGCACCTTCAGCAGGCCGCATTTCAAGGGCATTTAGACAACCAGATAGAGCCCTGCCCCAAAGAAAAGAATGCAAAGGAGGAGGAGGAGGAGGAGGAGGAGGAGGAGGAGGAGGAGGAGGAGGAGGAGAAGGAGAAGGAGAAGGAGAAGAAGAAGAAGAAGAAGAAGAAGAAGAAGAAGAAGAAGAAGAAGAAGAAGAAGAAGAAGAAGAAGAAGAAGAAGAAGAAGACTCCAGCAGCATCCCAAGTCCTGTATCCAGTATCTTTACTAAGGATATTATTGCAAACAGCACCTTCAGAGGCAAAGAGGGGTGTGGGTGTATGTGTGGGTGTGAGATATCTTCAGCAAGAAACTGGCCTTGAATTCAGTGCAAGGTCCAGGTTGGTGTCACACGGCTGCTTTTTTAAAAAAAATAAAACATGGCTAATCACTTTTTAAAAAATAACGTGAACATATGTCGTTTGGCCTTAAGTCTCCTGATTTTTTTGATTTTTTAAAAAATAGCCAAAGGTGCATTCCTCTGGCTATTTGTACAGTCTCTCTCTCTCTCTCTCTCTCTCTCTCTCTCTCTCTCACACACACACACACACACACACACACACACACACTCAGGAAAAACTAAGCTTGTCACCCTCTTCTGCACCTTCTCCAAGCATTCGAGTGATTATTGTTACACCTGGAGGCAGGAAGCCCCATATTCAAATCCATGTTCAGCTCAGAGCCTGGGACCCAGTCACTCCCATAGTGATGTGCTCCCTGCACGGCACTGCTGTACCCTGCAATGCTCACTGTACACTCAGCCAGGATTTCCACTTGATGGGTCCCCCACTTCCCATCTCTGCATCACCAACTGCATCCCACCCCCCAACACACACACACACACATATCACCCAATATACTTCCCAATTTGATCTGGGATTGAACACTGCAGCGTGCTGCAGAACCACCCAGCCCCCTTCCCATGGCCTTCCTAGCCCCACTGCTGAGGGGGCTCCAGCTAACCCATTGTGAGTAAATACGCTCTGTGCAACGTGGTACCTGAAGTTCCTCCTTTGCGTTTGAAGCGTTGGCATGGTGCCCTTGCAGCTGCTCCTCCAAGGCTCTGATCTTGTCCTCTTTGACATGAGTACTGAAGAACAGGGTAAAAGGAAAGGGGCTTTTCTTTAAAAAAAATGTGTGTGTGTTTCCCCCTTGCTCACTCAACGCCTCATATCAGGCACGCTCCACGCCCCCAGCCATAATGCTCAAAAAACAATTCCTCAAATGCCACTTTGTTTATTTACCTTTTCTGCATCCTTTCCAGCTCATGCGCAGCGGCAGCCTAGATGTAAAGAGGATTAGGAATATTTAATATGTCACATCACAGCAAGATTCGGCAAAAACACCCACATCTAAGGGATCCCTGAAATACAGCCTCTTGCTGTGCCCCCACCCACCCACTCCTCCCTCTCTCTCTCTCTCTCTCTCTCTCTCTGATAAGCAAAGGAGCAACACATGGTTTGCCTGCCTCTGAAAAAAGGAACTTCCACGCACTCGGTCTCTGCTCAAAGGACTGTGGTCAGCTCTGAGGCTTTCGAAGCAGCCAGATGGAGGAAGGAAAGCACTTTAGTTTAGGTAATGGGTTAGAAAGTGGAAACGCTCCGGGCAACGTTGCCCTGCCTGGATAATGATGTATCTGATTGCATGAAGGCTTTGAAAGCAAACGCAATGGAACCAAAGCCAGTAGCAAAAAACAAAACAAAAAGGAGGGGGGGGGGTTTCCTATAATAACTGGCATAAACCCAATCTGGAGTTTGGGGGGTGGGTAGCAATTCCATTACCCTAATGGCGTGAAAAGGACTTGAAAAAAGGAGGGTTTTCCCTTTAAGGCAGAGGAGCACTCAGGACAAGCTGACCTCCTACTAAACGCAGCGGAACGTCTGCCTGCAACGAAAGGATCGGCCAACGGGCGCTTAATTCCCCACAGGCGGAAGCGGCCTCTGCGCTTTACGCCACCGCCGCCGCCTTTCCCGCAGTTACACTGGCGTTGCTGGCAAATCTATGAAGGGTGAACGAGAAAGGCGCATCCTTTAAGCATCTGTGAAGGCCAGCCTTCCCCAACCTGGTGTCCGCCAGATTGGCCATGCTGGCTGAAAGGATGACGGGAGCTGGTGGCTCTGACCGACAGCCTTGGTGGCTCTGACCGACGACCTACTCCGGGTGAAAGACACGGGGGAAGAGCTACCCTGTTGATCTTCCTGGATCTCTCGGCGGCTTTCGATACCATTGGATCATGGCATCTTACTGGACCGGCTCTGCGAGATGGGAGTAGGAGGCACAGTGTTACAGTGGTTCTGTTCCAGGGCCGATTCCAGAGAGTGGTACTGGGGGATTCCTGCTCCACCCCAGGGCTATTAAGCCGTGGGGTGCCACAGGGGCTCTATTCTAGACCCCATGCTATTCAACATCTATGTGAAGCGGCGGGGAGAGATCATTAGGGGTTTGGGGGTTGGGTGCCATCAGTATGCTGATGATACTCAGCTCTACTTCTCCTTGTCGTCGGAGTCGGCTGGGGGGGTGAAGGTGCTGGATCAGTGCCTGGAGGCTGTAATGGGCTGGATGAGGGTTAATAAAGTGAAGCTGAATCCTGATACAACGGAAACTCTGTGGATTGGTGGTTCTCGAGTCTGGGAATTGGGTAAGTGACCTGACCTGGATGGGGTTGCACTCCCTCTGAAGGAGCAGGTGCGTAGCTTGGGAGTACTCCTAGACCCATCCTTGTCACTGGAGGCCCAGGTGGACTCCGTGGCCCGAGTACTGGGGTCAGTTTTGGCTGATCTGCCAGCTACGGCCTTCCTGGACAGGGACAACCTAGGCCATAGCTAGACCTAAGGTTTATCCCTGGATTGTCCAGGGGTCAAACCTGTTCATCTAGGTGACACACAGGGGATCCAGTGCTCAGGCCGGGCCGAACCCTGGATGATCCCAGGATAAACCTTAGGTCTCGTTGTGGCCCTAGCCACAGTAGTGCATGCACTGATAACTTCCCGATTAGACTACTGCAATGCACTCTACATGGGGTTGCCCTTGAAGACGACTCGGAAGTTGCAGCTAGTGCAAAATGCAGCAGCTAGACTGCCCACTGGAACATTCTATAGAGACCATATAACACCAGTCTTAAAAGAACTGCACTGGTTGCCTACACGCTTCCAGTTGGAATCCAAGGCGTTGGCAATGACATTCAAAGCCCTAAACAGCTTGGGACCTCGGTATTTGAGGGAGCGCCTCTCCCTATAGATGCCTGCCTGAAACTTGAGATCTGTGTCCCACCAACATGAGACGTACATTACAGTGGGACGTGGAAGAGGGCTTTCTCTGTGGTGGCAGCCTGGTTGTGGAAAACCCTCCCCCTGGAGGCCTGACTAGTGCCGAAACTGCCTTAATTTCAGCGCCAAGTTAAAACATGGCTTCTTATCAAAGCCTTCAAGGGCTAAATTCTCCATGGTTACACATACTTTTAATTGATTTTAATTGTTTTATCGCTTTTAAATTTTTCTACCGGTTTTAATTTGCTGACGACTGAATACGTTTTTAGCTGTGTGAATTACTTATGTGTATATTGTTCTCATTTCATCGGTACGCCACCCTGAGAGCCCAGTGATTATAGGGCGGGATACAAACATTTTAATAAATATAAAATAATAAATAAAATAAATAGGTGGACAGCACCAGGTTGGGGGGTGGTTGGTATGTAGACGTGCCTGGGCTACGGGTTTGTCATTTCAATGCTACAGGTAGGAACCACGACGGCTACTCAAGGCACAAAGCTGCTCTAAATTTGTAAGGTGGCAAGATTTTTAGAGTGAGAATCAGCACGAGGCTCAAAGGCAGCTCAGCTCGCTTTGTGGCAAAGAGGGGCTTTTCCAGCCTCCTGCTACACTTAGCCATTCCTTGGCCAGTTCAATCCAACGGGAGCAGGGAACGATCCTTACGATCAACAACAATTTTATTGCAGTCAATAGACCCTTCCACCAAAAGTTACATACAAAAGGACTGAAAAGGAAAGGAAAGGAACCTTTTGTGCAAGCACTGAGTCATTACTGACTCTTGGAGGGACGCCAGCTTTCGCTGACGTTTTCTTGGCAGGCCTCATAGCGGGGTGGTTTGCCGTTGCCTTCCCCGGCCGTTATTACCTTTCCCCCAGCTAACTGGGTACTCATTTTACCAACCTCGGGAGGATGGAAGGCTGAGTCGACCCGAGCCGGCTGCCTGAAACCAGCTTCCGCTGGGATCGAACTCAGGCCGTGGGGAGAGTTTCAGCTGCAGAAACTGGTGCTTTACCGCTCTGTGCCACACGAGGCTCTACAAAAGGACTGAGCGTACATTTAATTATTAAAAGGACAAGTATTATTAAAAGGCCACTTGCTCGGTGATTGAATTGTCTGAGCTCTGAAGTAATAGGGACATTAGGAATTCAGCTGGGTGACCAGGAAAAGATTGTAAAATGGGGTTCAGAAGATCATTTTTAGCCCCTTGGTAAAATCTACATGTGATATGGTTTCCACCTCGGTATTTTTACAGGGACAACATCTGTTGAGCAGCGGGATTTTGTTGTATCTGCCATCTGAAAGTTTAGAGGGAAGAACGTTAAGTCTGGCTAGTGAGAATGCTCTTCTGTGTTCGGGAATTGTTCACCAGCGCAGGTGGGGCATCCCGTCTTTGCAAAAGGAAACTGGTAAGCTGAAGGACTGGGGGGGAATCATGGACCCCCAGTTGCAACACGTGTGTAAAGCAGCCTTCCCCAACCTGGCACCAGTCCAGATGTTAGCTGGGGAGGATGGAAATCCCAGTCCAATTCACCCAGAGGGTCCTAGGTTGGGGGAGGCGGCTTTATATGCCATCCAAACCAAGTGCCTCTTGTCTCGAGAGAGGTTTACGTGAGCAGAATGTAGACCTAGGAGCACAACCGTCTGCTGTGTTCATGTTATGCGCAAGTCTGGGTTTGGGCTGAATGAACAGAGCGACATTTCAGCTAGGGCTCCGCTGCGAAACATGAAATAAGCAGGAAGAGAGTGCCCCAGAGTACGTGCAGAGGGCGTTTGTACGGCTAAGGAGAGCCGCTTGGAGCCATGGAAACGCCCAGGTTCAAAATTAAGTTCTGTGCAAAGAATAGCAGATATTGCAAAGATCATCTTCTTGGCTCGCCGCTCTGACCATGTAACTCCACTTCTGAAATCTCTTCATTGGCTTCCAATTCACTTCAGAATCCAATCTAAACTTCTCCTGTTGACCTACAAAGCTTTTCACGGTCTAGCTCCTTCCTATCTCTCCTCTCTCATCTCACACTATTGCCCCGCTCGTGCTCTTCGCTCCTCTAATGCCATGTTTCTCGCCTGCCCAAGGGTCTCTACTTCCCTTGCTCGGCTTCGTCCACTTTCGTCTGCTGCCCCTTACGCCTGGAACACTCTTCCAGAACATTTGAGAACTACAAGTTCAACCGCAGCTTTTAAAGCTCAACTAAAAACTTTTCTTTTTCCTAAAGCTTTTAAAACTTGATGTTGTGCGGACTTTATACTGTTAGTTTTACCCTACCCTGTGCCTGCTTACCCTACCCTGTGCCTGTTGGCATTCTCTTCCCCTCCTTATTGTTTTACTATGATTTTATTAGATTGTAAGCCTATGCGGCAGGGCCTTGCTATTTACTGTTTTACTCTGTACAGCACCATGTGCATTGATGGTGCTATATAAATAAATAATAATAATAATAATATTCACCAAACTTATTCTAATGGAGCGAGTGGCAGGACTTCAAAACCGGGGGACCCCATTAACATCCAGTGACACAAAACGATCCCTCTCTCTTTCATTTGGCACAGTTTTCTCCTGCTTGTGCTGAGCGAGGTCATCACCGAGAGAGCAGAAGTAGTATTCACCCCAGGACATGCCAGGTTTTTTTTGGTGTTTTTTAAAAAAGTTTACCTGTTCGTTCATGAGCGCCTGAAACTTTTGTACTTCTACTTTCAGAGACATGTTAATGTTCTGTACAACCTGGAAGGAGGGGGAAAAAAACCCGGCTAGCTGTCAGTTCTTCCACACTAGGTCGCTGGCCAAGTTCAACCACACCATCTTAACACTCAAAGCCTTCCCTAAACTAATGACAGATCAACGCAGAGGATTGTGTTGGCCATTTGCAACGGGGAGGCTGTGAAACCAGTTTGCCCAGGCTGAGGCCCATTTGCTGCAAAAGGTCTACGAATGTAGGAGAATGAAATGGTTTTGGGGAATAGTATCATTTCCGTTTGACCCTGTGTTCAGATGACACACTGAGCCATAGTGGTGAAGCGTTTTGAGCTAAACAATATGGCTTAGTGTGTCGTGTGAACCATTCCTCACCATGGTGGCTACGTAACCACGGTTTAAACACGGGCACTGGCCATTTGCTGCAAAAGGGCTAGTGGCTTAACCACGGCTTGGCGTGGTGTCTGATCAGGCCCACTGCAGCTCCCTTGCATCAAGAAAACCAGACACAGACACACAACGTCCCTCTGCAAGTAGAAAACTAGCCTACCAGAGAATAGGTTGGGCTAAAACCTCCCTCTCGAATGGGCTAGTTCTGCCGGGGAGGGGCGTCTGTTTCACTTCTCCACACTCGCAGGGCGGGTTCTGTTTTGTCATGCATCTCAGGGGGACGGGGTAGAGGGCATCCAAAGATGGCATCTCCTCTAGCAATCTGAAGTGGCGCCGTTACCACCTCGTTGGGCTGCACGTGTAGATCAGACCCAGGGATATGGCAAAGAGGGCTGAAACAAACAGTGCCTGTAGTATAAACTGGCCGGTTGTGACCCCCAAGAGGTTTGCGAAGAAGGAGCCGTTCAGGGTTACTGCCACGGCTGTCAAGCCAGGCACTCCCTGCTTGCCTGGGCTTGCTTCAGTGCCCTTACAACACCTCAGCAACCCGAGGTATTGTAGGTATTTATTTATTATTGCATGTATACCTCTTTCTAAAAGGCATATATCTTCATGATGTTTTTAGACTGCCCTGAGGAAGGACCCGGGGGGGGGGGTGTGGAGTCCGAAACGCATTGGATTGTCTGAATAAACATTATTTCAAGAAAGCCTTATCGAAATAACATTCTTTAAGAACTCCTTTTTCGGTTTCACCTTTTGCCGTCTGGCTTTTTTCCGCACACTCCTACGGGGTTCTCCCTCCCTCCCTCCTTTTTTCCCTGCACTGCATTTGTATCCCGCCTTTTTTTCCTCCAAGGAACCTAACAACCCTGTGAGGTGGGCTGGGCTGAGAGTCTGTGACTGGCCCAAGAGTCACCCAGTGGGTTTTCATGGCCGCGGGGGGGACTAGAACCCGGATCTCCCGACTCCCAGCCCGGTGCTTTAGCCACGACGCCACACTGGCTTTGCAAACCAACAGATCTTTACGTCAACAGGGCCTTCTAGAGTAGCCTTCCCAAACTTGGTACCTGCCGGATGTGTTGGACTACACCTCCCATAATCCCCCAGCCCTCTGCCCAAGGCATAATTTAGCTCTCAAGACTTAGGAGCAGGAGCCTGTCCAGACTCAGCGTGCTTTGGAATGAGCACGCCTTGTTATGACCTCTGCCTTGCTTGCCCAGGCATGTCCCCTCCCTTGGAGGCAAGGGAGTAGGAAGTCCTGGAGGCCTGGAGTGGAAGCGGAAGCAGCAGGAGGCAGTCCCCCCGCCCCGTCCCCCCGTGATAAATTTGGGCAGGGGGAGAGGAAAGAAAGCCACACCCCCACCTCGAGTCAACTCCACCATCATTGGAAGGGGAGAGGAAAGGATGGGGCTCAGCTCTTGTGCACATGGAACGTGACCCACAGCAGCATACATGCGCAGACACAGATGTGACGTGCGCACCCACGATCTCAATCCCACATACTGGGATTAAAATGCCCACGCTCTGTCCACCCACCAGGATCAAAGCTTCGGCGGTGAACTTGCCCCACTTTTCCACAGATAACACTGGAGCTTTTACCGTACCATGAAATCCTCCTCCTTGCTTGTTAGCTTCAGGCGTTCGTTAGCTAAGGACTCCTCGGCTTGGCTTATCTGTTTATCTTTTTCTGCAATTCTGTCGTTGAAAAGAAGGGACAAACGAACAATTAAAAAACCCAAAGAAAATCCAGTGTGAATCAAAAGGTAGGTGGCATCTACTGGTATAGCTGCTTCAGACTGATGCACCTTACAACTCCGCATCAGCAGCGATTGGTTTTAGAACGTACAACAAGCGCCAGGACTTGAATTTTAAAAACGATACGTGCCTTTCATCTGGGGAGCACAACTACACACACACCCATCACATGCCTTGCCTGGAAATTTCGCCCGGAAATTAGTTTCCGGGCGAAGTACAAAGTGTTGGTTTAAAGGTTATCACCTTTAAAGCCCTACGTGGTTTGGGTCCAGGCTACCTGCGGGATCGCCTTCTCCCGTACAATCCGCCCCACACACTCAGGTCCTCTGGGAAGAATTGACTTCAGTCAGCAAAGACTAGGCTGACAACCATAACCCAGGGGACCTTCTCTTCTGCTGCTCCCAGACTGTGGAATGGCCTGCCGGAGGAGACTCATCAGCTTGACAGTCTACTAGCATTCAAGAAAGCTATCAAGACTGATCTCTTCTGGCAAGCCTATCCAGTGGAATTTTAGGATTTATTTATTTATTTGTTTATTTATTTATTGCATTCCTATACCACCCAATAGCCTAAGCTCTCTGGGCGGTTTACAAAAGGATGCTTTTAGGATGCTTTTTAGGATGTTTTAACAATGTATACTATGTTTTTAATCAGTATTTTAGGTATTTTATACTTACTGTTGTTCCCTGCCTTGATCAAAATGGAGAAGCGGGTAAGAAATGATATTATTATTATTATTATTATTATTATTGCCAAACATTCTGCACAACAGATGCAGTAACCAAGCGGAAAACAGTGGGCGTGTGCATGCACACAAAGCCACACGGCCCATGAAGCAGCAACAACAGCCAAACACACAATCTGGGGCTTGTCTATTATTATTATTATTATTATTATTATTATTATTATTATTATTATTATTATTATTTGTATCCCACCTTTTGCCCAATGCTGGGCCTCAAGGCGACCTCACAAAGTTTAAAATATACATTGGGGGGACGGGGACAAAACCATAAACGTTTAAAATACACAACAAAATTATAAGACATTAACATAGATGGAGGGGCAGACTATTCTCCAAAGGCCTGCTGGAACAAACGAGTCTTAGCCTGCTTCCGAAAGCCCATCAAGGAAGGACCCAGCCTAGCTTCCCCGGGAAGAGAGTTCCAGAGCACCGGAGCAGCCACCGAGAAGGCCCTCTCCCATGTTCCCACCAAGCGTGCCTGTGAAGAAGGTGGGACTGAAAGAAGGGCCTCTCCAGAAGATCTCAAAGCACAGGCAGGCTCATAAGGGAGGATACGGTCTTTCAAATAACCTGGACCCGAGCCATAGAGGGCTTTATAGGTCATAACCAGCACTTTGAATTGTGCCCGGAAACAGACTGGAAGCCAGTGGAGCTGTTTTAACAGGGGAGTTGTATGCTCCCTGTAACCAGCACCGGTCAACAATCTGGCTGCAGCTCTTTGAACCAGCTGGAGTTTCTAGACGATGGGTTTCCCCCGAGGTGGATTCGCGGTAGCGGCGGGTCATCTACATGACGCAGCTGCCATTGCAAAGCCATCCGGGGGCAAACCCCAGAGACTCCACTGAAAAAAAGCCGGGCACTTACCCCGATTTTTTTTGTCTGCGGAGGCATGTCACAGCCAATGGCGCCTCCAGATTGGTCGCTATTGGCTGGATGGGGAAGGGGGCGGACCTCCCGGAGCTCAGGAGAGCCCCATGTGTCCTGGTAAGTAAACACAAAATAAAAATGGGGGGGGGAGAGAGGAGAGGAACAGGGCCCGTTCCTGCCCCCAATTTTTAAAAATCTGTATCTGCGAAGCTACGTAGGTACAGATAAAAAAAATGGGGGGAAGGAACAGGTGGCCAGAGGGAGGAGAGGTGGTTCGGGTGCCCTGTGTCCCTTTCCTTGTCCTCCTCTGGCTGTCTCGTTCGTGCCCCATCCCTCTAGGTGCTCAGCGCAGCGGTAGCTGCGGTGGCAACTCCGCACTTGTGTTCCTTCCCGTGTAGATGCCGGGAAGGAACACAAGTGCGGGAGCCAGAGGCCTGGTCCTGTAAGGAGTCCTACAGAAGCCAATACTGATGCATGGGGGGGGGGGCATTCCTCTGGCTTCACATGAGCCATTCTCAGGGCAGACCACCAGAGGGAGGCCAAGGCAGATCCTAAGCGAACAGGGAGCTTCCTGCCAACTAAAGAAAAAGTGCCTTGGTGGGGCTAGAAAGTTCCAAGTCTGCGCACCGACCGGGTTCACATGCACACAGGTGGCTAATCAGCCACAGTAACCTCCACTAAGCATTATTATTAATATTATGTGAACCGCCCAGGGAGCTTCGGCTATTGGGCGGTATAGAAATGTAATAAATAAATAAATAAATAAATAAATAAATAAAATTGTTAGCATTTACAATGTTTATATACTGCTCAATTATCTAACACAGATTCCAGAGCGGTGAACACAGGTATAAACAGTAAAAGAAAGAAGATTAAAAACAGCAAATTAAAATTGTTCAACTTAAAAACAATGGAACTAGAAAAACAGTGGCTAGTCAGTTGGGGAAGGCTTCTCGAAAGAGAGTTGTTTTCAGGAGGCGCCGGAAGCTGTTAGTTTTACCCTACCCTGTGCCTGCTTACCCTACCCTGTGCCTGTTGGCATTCTCTTCCCCTCCTTATTGTTTTACTATGATTTTATTAGATTGTAAGCCTATGCGGCAGGGCCTTGCTATTTACTGTTTTACTCTGTACAGCACCATGTACATTGATGGTGCTATATAAATAAATAAATAATAATAATAATAATAATAATAATAATAATAATAATAGTTGGGGAAGGCTTCTCGAAAGAGAGTTGTTTTCAGGAGGCGCCGGAAGCAGCCTAGTGCTGGCGCCTGCCTGACCTCCAGGGGCAGGGAGTTCCGCAGAGAAGGGGGCCACCACACTAAAGGCTCTTCTCCTGGTGGATTCCAATCGGGCCACAGGTCCACGTAGAACCACCAGGAGCATGTCTTCTGACAACCTCAGTGACAGGGCAGGTTGGTAAGGGAGAAGGCGGCTCTCTCAGGTATCCTGGTCCCAAGTTGTTTAGGGCTTTGTACGCTAGTACCAAAACCTTAAACCTGGCCCGGAGGCCAATACACAGCCAGTGCAATTCCCTCAGCATGCCGGTTGCATGCCGCCCGATTTTCCTAATTAACGTGCCGGATGAAGTTGGTCATTACCTGCATGTTGGAAATGAGCAACAATGCCTGTTGGTTGGTTGGTTGGAAGGGGTTAACGTGATTAAGCTACCTTGATTTGGCTTTATTGGTTTAATTGGTTCTGCTCTTTTCTTCTGCTCCTATATCTAGACCACTTCCCTTCCAATCTGGCTTCTCTCCTCCCCTTTCTTATCTCCTGCCTCCTCACTCTGCAATGAGGTTGGTTGTTTTTTATCTCCAGGACATGAGATGACGACGGATGTTATTTTCACTTGGAATAAAGCATCAGCCGTTTTCTTTTTCACCTTGACCATAAGTCTTGGCAGACTGCTTATCGCAATGTCCGTCTGCACACTCGTCAAGCTATTCTCATACTACCTACAGTGCAAACCCAGCAAGGGGGGCGGGCTGGCTGGGATGGTCATCAGGAAATTTGGGGCAAGGTATCACCAGTATGCTGGTGCGTATGCAGTACGTGAGGTACTGGTTCCTCTTTATTCGGCCCTGGTTAGGCCTCATCTAAAGTATTGCGTTCAGTTCTGGGCTCCACAATTCAAGAAGGACGCAGACAAGCTGGAGCGTGTTCAGAGGAGGGCAACCAGGATGATCAGGGGTCTGGAAACAAAGCCCCATGAAGAGAGACTGAAAGAGCTGGGCATGTTTAGCCTGGAGAAGAGAAGATTGAGGGGAGACATGATAGCACTCTTCAAATACTTAAAAGGTTGTCCCACAGAGGAGGGCCAGGAAAAAGTGCAGGACACGGAATAACGGGCTCAAGTTAAAGGAAGCCAGATTCTGGCTGGACATCAGGAAAAACTTCCTGACTGTTAGAGCAGTGCGACAATGGAATCAGTTACCTAGGGAGGTTGTGGCCTCTCCCACACTAGAGGCCTTCAAGAGGCAGCTGGACAACCCTCTGTCAGGGATGCTTTAGGGTGGATTCCTGCATTGAGCAGGGGGTTGGACTCGATGGCCTTGTAGGCCCCTTCCAACTCTGCTATTCTATGATTCTATGATTCTATGATGACACCCAGCTCTATTTCTCCGTGACATCTGACTCGGGAGAAGCCGTGCACATTCTGAACCAGCGCCTGGATACAGTCATGGATTGGATGAAGGCCGAGAAGCTGAAGCAAAAAACTTTTCTTTTTCCTAAAGCTTTTAAAACTTGATTTTGCTCTGACTTTTATACTGCCCGTTTGGAGCATTCTCTTCCCCTCCTTATTGTTTTATTATGATTTTATTAGAATGTAAGCCTATGCGGCAGGGTCTTGCTATTTATTGTTTTACTCTGTACAACACCATGTACATTGATGGTGCTATATAAATAAAGAAGAAGAAGAAGAAGAAGAAGAAGAAGAAGAAGAAGAAGAAGAAGAAGAAGAAGAAGAAGAAGAAGAAGCTGAATCCCGATAAGACAGAGACCCTGTGGGTTGATGGCTCCCTGGTCTGGGAATTGGGGTGTTTGCCTGTTCTGGATGGGGTTGCGCTCCCTCTGAAGGAGCAGCTGACCTTCCTACTCACAAGGCAGAGGACAGAAATGCAAGCACAGGCAGAGTATTTAATCCCACCTGGCTTGAGCTTTCCTTTGATCTGCAGGTCCTAATCGGGGCCAAAGATGAGCCGCCCTATTGCATAATTGAAGCCTTATCAGATAACAACTTTATCCAATGTCTATGACTGGAATCATAGAATCCTAGAATAGTAGAGTTGGAAGGGGCCTACAAGGCCATCTAGTCCACCCCCCCCCCACTCAATGCAGGAATCCACCTTAAAGCATCCCTGACAGATGGCTGTCCAGCTGCCTCTAGTGTGGGAGAGCCCACGACCTCCCTAGGTCATGGGTTCCATTGTTGTACTGCTCTAACAGTCAGGAAGCTTTTCCTGATGTCCAGCTGGAATCTGGCTTCCTGTAACTTGAGACTGTTATTCCATATCCTGCACTCTGGGATGATGGAGAAGAGATCCTGGCCCTCCTCTGTGTGACAACCTTTTAAGTATTTGCAGAGTGCTATCATGTCTCCCCTCAATCTTCTCTTCTCCAGGCTAAACATGCCCAGTTGTAAAGACTGGATGTGGGAATGACAGAGCTAGAGAAACTTTCCTTGGGATGGGTGTTGAATAGTTCAGTGGCTGAGAACATGCTTTTTTTTTAATTTAGGAATGATTTATATTAGCTTTTCTAAACATGGGGCCCTCCAGATGTTGTGGATGTCCAGATGTTGTGGACATCAATCCCAGCATCCCCAGCCAGTTTGGCCAATGATCAGGAACGCTGCTAATTTCTCCCGTTAAAACAACGCACAAAACAATGCGCTGAGTATAAAAGGGAAATCCTTAGGAAGAATGTTTATGGCTTCTAAGGGGAATCTGTAACAATAGAGGGTAAAAATATTGGAGATTACGACATTTCCTTTCGGATAATCTCTCTCACATGCCGAAGGGCCCTACTCAGTAAAGCAACTAATAACCGCAAACAGCATCGGGAAGGCGATACTTACACTTTCTGCAATTCTTCTGCGAGGGCTGAAGCCGAGCTCTGAAAGAGAGAAGGTACCACTGAAAAACACAAGACGTTCACTCTGAATGCCTGGACATGTTTAAATCGCATGTTTAAAAAGGGATTTAAAGTCAGTGCACACAGCCTTTTTCGTAGCCAGATACCTGATTCAAGAGGAGGTTTCAACCCATTTTAAACAGATCTCCTTAAGGAGTCATTGGCTCAGTTCAGACGAGACGTTTCTCAACAGTAGTTTTAGAACTCCACGGTGGAGATTTTACACCACCGTTGAGAAATGTGTGGTCTGGCGGGAAAAGTCCACACAGCGGTGGAGTTTTTTGGGAAACACTCCACACAGAATACCCACGCTGTGCCGAGGAGAGTCCCTGCACAACGGTTGTGTTGTGTGGAAGGCTCCGTGGAGTTTTCCGTTGCGTTGAGTGGACTTTTCCCACTGGCTACAGAGTTCCCTGGCAAGAGCGTCGAAAGGAGCGAGTGCCGCTCTAGGAGAGCCGCTGGGATTGTTTTTTCGCAGCAATGGCTGATGGGATACCATCGGGAGGACTGGGAGAGGACAGAGAGCGGAGGAACTGTCAATCAAACATTGCGATGGACTTTACTCAATTCCCGGGTAGCCCACAGTCACACAATGGTGGAGACAGAACATGTTGTGTGGGGAGAACACCCTAGAAACTCAACCGTTGAGTGGAGTTTTCACACTGCGTTCACAAATGTGTTGTCTGAACATGCCACGCAACACGCAACACAACCGTTGTGCAGGAACTCTCCTCAGCACAACGTGGATATTGTGTGTGGAGTGTTTCCCAAAAAAACCTTCACCGTGGGGTGGAGTTTTCCCGCCAGACAAAACGTTTCTCAACCAGTGGTGTAAAAACTCCACTGTGGTGTTCTAAAACCACCGCTGAGAAACGTCTTGTCTGAACTGAGCCAATGTCACGTCTACACCTGGCCACAGCGAGCTGCCGGTTTTCCCAAGAGGTTTACTCCCTTTCGACTCAATCCAGCCACCCCTTCACCATCTGAACGCACGGACAAATCAGAGGGTGCAAAGGTGGTGGGTTGCCACTCCTGGCGTTCGACTCCACAGTTAGGTACTTTGGTGCTGGTTTCTGAAGGGGAAGGGGAAGGCAACAATGACAGCGACATCGATCACACCAAAGCTTCCATACCTGCACTGCTATCTGTGAATGGAACTTCTGGAGCTGAGCTTTTAAAGCCTCATTCTGTTCCATCAGCTCCTTTCAGGGGGGAAAAAGGAGACACAGAAGGTCAAGCAAGTAAAGTGTTTAGAAGCATTTTGCTCTGAAAGAGTTCTGGACGCACACAAAAAGCTCAAGGCTAAAATTGTTCAACCTGGAAGGAAAAGGGAAAGGAAAGGAAAGGAAAGGAAAGGAAAGGAAAGGAAAGGAAAGGAAAGGAAAGGAAAGGAAAGGAAAGGAACCTCTCGTGCAAAGCACTTGAGTCATTGCTGACTCCTAGAGGGACGCCTGCTTTCGCTGACGTTTTCTTGGCAGACTTTGTAGCGGGGTGGTTTGCTGTTGCCTTCCCCAGTCGCAGCTACCTTTCCCCCAGCTAGCTGGGTACTCATTTTACCAACCTTGGAAGGATGGAAGGCTGAGTTGACCTGAGCCGGCTGGCTGAGAACCAGCTTCCGCCGGGATCGAACTCAGGCCGTGGGGAGAGTTTCAGCTGCAGTAACTGCCGCTCTACCACTCTGCGCCACACGAGGCTCAACCTGGAAGCTGTCCTAAACTGTATCATGGAGCATGTGGATAAGGAGACACTTTCCTCCCCCTCTCAAAATACTAGAAACCAGTGGGGTCATCCCATGAAGCGAATTGGTGAGACATTCAATAAGAGGAAGGACTTCTTCACAAAGGGCGGAGTTAAATTATGGATTCACTACCACAAGGTGTGCTGATGGCCACCAATTTGGATGGCTTCAAAAAGGGGTTGGATAGATTCCTGGAGGCAAAGGCTATCCATGGCTACTAGCCCTGGTGGTGGTGTGCTATCTCCAGTATTCGAGGCAGTAAGCCTGTGTGCTCCAGTTGCTGGGGAACATGGGTGGGAGGCTGCAGTTGTACCATGTCCTGCTTGTTCATCCCTGGCCGAAGGCTGGTTGGCCACTGTGTGAACAGAGTGCTGGACTAGATGGACCCTTGGTCTGATCCAGCATCAGGGCACTTCTGATGTTCTTATGTTCATACAACGTCCAAGTTCCTGAAATTATTGTAAGTAGTATTAAGGACACTTAACTCACTCTAAATGAGGAATGCATTGCCCAGGAACAGCCATAGATCTGGAGCTAGTAGCTGGCTATCAAAACATCTTTGGAATATTATGTTAAGCTGGTGGCATCACGTTTTTCAGTTTAATTTGGGGTGGGGTGGGGTTAATAATTCAGTTTTTTAATTGTTTATAAGCTGCAAGAGTGTTTTCTAATTAGATGAGCAAGCTATAAGCGTTAGAATAAATACACTGTATTATGTGACCTTGGAACCTGAAATAATACCCTGCTAAGGTCTGCTGCAGGCCATTCAGGCGCCTCGCTTCACTTGCCCAGGGTGACAGTCATCAAAAGGTATGGACCCAGAACGAGCTGCATAATGTGACATTAGCTCTTCCGCTATTGCATTTTAAACATCTGCGTTGCTGCTAAGCTTTATTGTGGGTTGGGCTTTATACTGTAGTCTTAAACGTTTATATTTTATAATTTGTTTCGTGATGCCTTTTGTGGTTTTAATTGTTGTGAAGGGCCCAGAGAGCTTCTGCTATGGGGCGGTATAGAAATGTAATTAATTAATTAGAACACATGCTGAGTGGCGCCAGATCAGGACTGCTTAAACTCCCGATACTACAGCAGACAGGCTGAGAGGAGGAGACGGTTCGCTGATCATCCCAGTGCCAGATAGATGCGCTTGTATTTCTGCCATTGCTACAAGTTTACCATACAGAGATAATCAAACTATCCACGTATAAAGTGGAAAGGATTCTATCACACTGGTGCAGTAAAGAAAAAGGGGGGGGAATGAAAGGTGAAAGGAGCAGGGCGGGGATCTACACTACTGCTTTAAAGCGCTTTATAACATTTTTGACAACTGTTGGGGCCCAGGACACACTGCATATACAGGTTTCAAAACGTTTTCAAAGTGCTTTAAAGCGCTTTAAAAGCAGTAGTGTAGATCTCCCCCGCCCCAGGAGAGGAGGAACAAAGGTAAACATGACCCAAGCATTAAGAGTCATACCTGCACCTGTCTCTGGATCGAATCCTCAGATGCGACCCTCTTCTGTTCTGCTTCCATTATTTGCATCATCCTTTGTTCTACTTGTTGTTTTGAGACCATCGTATCAGTAAGTTTGCTGTGCAGGCTCTGGATTTCTTTGTCCTTGGCCACCAGCTTGTTCTGCACGTCTGCCATTAGAAGCACAAATAGGAGTGGAAAGGGGTGTGTGTGATTAGACAGCTTAGACTTACAAAAGTCACCAGTACTTTGCCTCCCTTTGGGCTATTTCATGGCAGCAGACTCAGGTTGGCCAACCAAGTCGACACTCAGTAAAAAGGATCATAGAATCATAGAACAGTAGAGTTGGAAGGGGCCTATAAGGCATGCAGGAATCTACCTCAAACAGCTCTTTCCCAGGAAGCATTCCTCAGCTGATCAACCACCGTTTTTTATTGTTCAATTGCTTTAAATTGAACAATGTTAATATGTCATTGTAATGTTTTTTTGAAATCATTGTACTGTTTTATTCTGATGTTCACTGCTCCAGAATCTATTTTAGATATGGAGTGGTATATAAATATAGTATGTAGTGTAAATAATAAATAAATATTTCTCTAGAGGCCTTCAAGAGGCAGCTGGACAACCATCTGTCAGGGATGCTTTAGGGTGGATTCCTGCATTGAGCAGGGGGTTGGACTCGATGGCCTTGTAGGCCCCTTCCAACTCTGCTATTCTATGATTCTATGATCCATGTTCAGCTGCCTCTGAATGCCTCTAGGGTGGGACAGCCCACGACCTCCCTAGGTCATTGGTTCCATTGTCATACTGTTCTAACAGTCAGGAAGTTTTTCCTGATGTCCACACAGAATCTGGCTTCCTTTAACTTGAGCCTGTTATTCCGTGTCCTGCACTCTGGGAGGATCGAGAAGAGATCCTGGCCCTCCTCTGTGTGACAACTTCTCAAGTATTTGAAGAGGGCTATCATGTCTCTCCTCCATCTTCGCTTCTCCAGGCTAAATATGCCCAGTTCTTTCAGTCTCTCCTCACAGGGCTTTGTTTCCAGACCCCTGATCATCCCGGTTGCCTCAGAGCCCTGCAGGATCAGACCAAGGGGACATCTATGCCATAACTGGCCACCAGAATCAAGCCAACAGGGCCTCTGCTCCGGATTCCCAACCTCCCACTGGTATTTGGAGGAATATTACCTCCGAACCTGGGAATAAAGAAGTTGCAGGGATCTGTGTCCTTCTGTGTGTGCATTTTTACAAATGCACGCATCAGTTGTAAACATGTTTGAAATGTACACATTTCTCAGTTCACAGTTTTCAAACGTATGTGTTGTGATTAAGGGGCTGGAGCATCTCCCTTAGAAGGGCAGGTTACATCAAGTGGGATTGCTTAGCTTGGAAAAAAGGAGGCTAAGGGGAGACGTGATAGAGGTGTACAAAATTATGCATGGTATGGAAAATGTGGATAGGGAGACATTTTTCTCCCTCTCCCATAATACTAGAACCCAGTGGGGTCATCCCATGAAGCTGATTGGTGGGAGATCCAGGACAAATAAAAGGAAGGACTTCTTCACACAGCGCAGAGTTAAATTATGGAACTCACTACCACAAGATGTAGTGATGGCCACCAATTTGGATGGCTTTAAAAGGAGATTGGATAAATTCCTGGAGGCAAAGGCTCTCCATGGCTACTAGCCCTGAGGGTTGTGTGCTATCTCCAGTATTCCAGGCAGTAAGCCTATGTGCACCAGTTGCTGGGGAACATGGGTGGGAGGGTGCTGCTGCACCATGTCCTGCTTTGTGGGTCCCTGGCCGACGGCTGGTTGGCCACTGTGTGAACAGAGTGCTGGACTAGATGGACCCTCGGTCTGATCCAGCAGGGCACTTCTGATGTTCTTATGTCTTTGTGGCACAAAATGAATCACAAGCTTGGAAAAGTACAGTTTTTGACCAAAGAATGCGTTCGCGTGGGCCTGCGGTTCTGCAAGGTGCAAACCGGGTAAATTCTAGTTGAAACGAACTGAACTGAATCTCTCGTAAAACTGTACACTGAATACAACCCAGTGTCTTCCTTGAGCAGCCAGCTGGAGCACCTGCTTCTGTCGACCCCCATGAAGGGGCCCTTAGAGAAATCATTTTTCTTCCCACAGACGGAAAGGGATAAAAAGGCAGGATGTCGTCCGCGGCAGGGAAGACCCTTCCGAACCCACCTTGCTGGGCCGCCTCGTGCTCCGCCGTCCGTTTCCTGAGATAGCTCTGCAGTTCGTC
This sequence comes from Elgaria multicarinata webbii, assembly GCF_023053635.1. NCBI lineage: Eukaryota > Metazoa > Chordata > Lepidosauria > Squamata > Anguidae > Elgaria > Elgaria multicarinata. Next base: position 175,547,572 of record NC_086172.1, on the reverse strand, counting down.
CCATCTTCGCTCGGCTTCCTGTTGTTGCGCCTTGAAGTTAAAAGGGACCGAAAACAATACCCATCACTGCCCTGGGTTGTTGCATCCCCCCTCAAAACGCCGGAGATTTGAAAATAAGATGAAAGGAGGGAAGAGAAGAGAAGCCTCTCGGGTCTTTTACTGCTCTCGCCGTTTGGGGACAAAAATTTAGCAAAGCAAAAACCATCCAACCCTACTTTTTTGTTTCATTTTCCTGATATTCTGAAAAAAGTTACTGAGGCTACATGAACGAATACTTCAGGAAGGGGGATTGAGAAGGGAAGAATGGAACAGCGTAGATCATGCATTTTTGCAGGGATTGTCTTTATTGGCCTAGGTTCCTGGATCACACACTTGGGAGTGCTACAGAATCCAGAATCTAGGCAAAGACAACAGCCGCCTGCTACGGTTAGAGAAAGAGCCATTGGCTTTCACCCATTCACACGCCCGTTCCCTCCCCGCCCCCATGTGCAAGCAGGCGGCTTTTCCTCTTTTCCATCCACAAGTGCGAGGAAGCGTGAAGAGAGTGGTCCAGCACCCACACAGATACAGCCCATCCTGCTAAACCAAGGGAGCTAACGTACTGAGACAGTTCAGAAAGATGTCACGTTAAATTTAGCCACTGAGTCATCCAGAAGTCTCCCTTGCCTGCCGAGCACCACCTCTGGAGGTTATTTTGGATTGTCATGTTAACTTCATCCCACCCTGAGAATTCAACGCCCTTACCATCTAGGTCAAGGGTACAGAACCTCGGCCCCGGGGTCCAAATCCGGCCCTCCGGGGTTCCCCCCACAACCATGCGACCTTCCTCCGGCCTCGCCCCCTACCTCACAACCCCCGGTCATGTGTTGAGCTCCCAGTCTTATGTGCAGTTCTTCCCCATTCAAAAAAGTTGAATTGCCTCCCCTTAAGCTTGGTTACTAGCGGCAAGAGTTTTAAGTTAAAATACAAACAGAGTTTTGATCATTTTGGCCCTGCTCTCTTTGAGCTTCTCTACATGAATGATTTATCGCATGTTCATGATTGGCAACTCATGGAAGTTTGTGGATCCTTTACATTACGCCGTTAACCTCCAGGACATCTTCTGTGCCTTCCCCTCGTAATCTCACTTTTAAAAAGATCAGAGATAATACACTATTTAAAATAGTGCAGGATATCCCCAGCCTGTAAAGTCAGCACTGCACAATAATACAGCCAATGGATGGCCCTGTTTCATTGAACATTATGGAGCATTGCCCAGAGGGGAAGTTTTCAATTACAAATCTCGTGGTCTCTGTTGGTTGACATCTAAAGAAGCCCATAGTGAACATGAAAAGACCTGTGGGGGCGGGAAAGCCTGGTAAGGTTATGGGGGCTGGCCGGCGAGACCACATTACGCCAGTCCTTTTACAACTTCATAGGCTGCCAGTCCAGGTCCGGGCCCGATTCAAAGTGCTGGTATTAACATTCAAAGCCCTAAACACTTTGGGGCCAGGTTATTTGAAGGAACGCCTCCTCCCATATGTGCCTAACCGGACCTTAAGATCATCTACAGGGGCCCTTCTCCGTGAGCCCCTGCCAAAGGAAGTGAAGCAGGTGGCTACTAGGAGGAGGGCCTTCTCCGCTGTGGCACCCCAGCTGTGGAATGAGCTCCCCAGAGAGGTCCGCCTGGCACCTACACTGTACTCCTTCCGTCGCCAGCTGAAGACCTTTTTATTCTCTCAATATTTTAACACTTAATTTTAACTTACATTTAAATTGTCACAGCAGAGGGTCTGGCCAGCCCCAATAACATTACAAATGTTGTTGTAGGATACTTTTCCCAAGCTTTTGGAATGCTCTTCCCAGTAAAGCTTGCCTGGCACTAAACGGTTTGGGGCCAGGTTATTTGAAGGAACGCCTCCTCCCATATGTACCTGCCCGGACCTTAAGATCATCTACAGGAGCCCTTCTCCGTGAGCCTCTGCCAAAGGAAGTGAGGCAGGTGGCTACTAGAAGGAGGGCTTTCCCCGCTGTGGCACCCCAGTTGTGGAATGAGCTCCCCAGAGAGGTCTGCCTGGCATCTACACTGTACTCCTTTCGTCGCCAGCTGAAGACCTTTTTATTCTCTCCGTATTTTAACACTTAATTTTAACTTAAATTTAAATTTTATTGTTCTAACTCTGTATTTTAATCTTATATCAATTTCTGCTGCGTGGTTTTATCCTGGTTGTGCTTTTTATACTGTATTTTGTAATTGTGCTTTTAACCTGTTGGTTGTTTTATTATGGTTTTAATTTTTGTGAACCGCCCAGAGAGCTTCGGCTATTGGGCGGTATAAAAATGTAATAAATAAATAAATAAATAAATAAATTGATGTCATACCAGTGCCAGGCAAAGACCTGATTATTATACTGGTTTTTAAATGCTTTTTGGGTGCAAAGGTATGCATGTTAAGACAGTAAAAACTCTGTAACTCCAGCATGGCATTTTTATGTCTAAGCATGCATAGGAATGCACCCTTAAGCTATTCTGTAAAAAAGAAAAAAAGAAAGCTATTTCTTATCTTGTTTTATCTGCTGTTTTACTCTCCATTTCACAGATTTTATGTGAGTTTTCCATTGCTTTGAACGTGCATAAAATTGGGAGCACTTCCGTGCTGAAGGTGCCGGTTATAATTTTTTTTTTAGAAAAGCCTTTTTATATCCGACTACAACCAATGAGAAAACAGGGACAGACACGTATGTAATTGATGGTTCAAACTGATCAAATTCAGATGTGTCCCTGGGGCCCTGGTTCTGCATGTATTTAGATTCTTGTAGGATGGCTGTGACACCCACTTGGGCAATGAAAGGGTTGTTTTAAAAAAATAATCTATTGACCTGCTTCTAGAGCTGGTAACTAATTAAAAGGAGAGTATACAATTGTTGCATATTCTGCCTATTTGAACAAGTAGCACATTGTTTGTCCTCGGAGCCATTTGGGGGTCAAACTGCCCTCTGGCAGGACTGTTTTAGCTGACTTCATTAACTCCTGCATAGCTATTACTTTCCTGAGCTGAAGCCCGTCCTTGACATGGATAAGAACCAACTAAGGGTTTGGCTATTTTGGATAGATTCTAGGAAGGACCTGCAAATAATTCAAAACTCTAAATTCTCCCGGTGGTTCCCTCTTTTGAAAACAGAACATTTCAGAGCCAGCTATTTGTCCAATCTGAGGCCACGTTCCTCTAAGACAGCCTTCCTCAATCTGGGGCGCTCCAGATGTGTTGGACTGCATCTCCCAGAATGCCCCAGCTGGGGCATTCTGGGAGTTGTAGTCCAACACATCTGGAGCGCCTCAGGTTGAGGAAGGCTGCTCTAAGAAATGCTTTTATTGAACTGAGATTCCAAGTGATGCCAACTCCAGTTCTGGATCGACGCTACGTACCACAAGGTGCCATTTGAATGCAGACTCTGCATCTGTGGCCAACATCAAGTGGAAGACACTGTTCACTACATGTTAATTTGCCCTCTGAAAAAGGACCGAAGAGAGAGATTCCTGAAACCCTTGTTAACACACGGATATAGGAATGCCCTGGCAGAAATGGTTCTTTTTCTTCTGAGTGTTACCAACAGTTATGTGACACATGAAGTGTTTGCACTGGCAGCAAAAAAGATCAGGAAGAGAGAACTAGACAAAATTGCCCTAAACTACTATGGAGATTCAGACTGCTGAGTGAAAGCTGAGTGTTAGTTAAGGTAAATTTCAAGTTATCTGTGTAATTTCAAGGGATTTGTATTACTGTTTATATGGACAGGGATAACCTGGCTTCAGTTGTTCATGCTCTGGTAACCTCCAAGTTAGATTACTGCAACGCACTCTACGTAGGGCTGCCTTTGAAGACGGTTCGGAAGCTGCAGCTCGTGCAAAATGCAGCGGCCAGATTGATTTCGGGACCCAGAAGGTTCAACCGTGTAACACCTGCTCCGGTCTGCTTGCACTGGCTGCCTGTATGTTTCCGGGCCCAATTCAAAGTGCTGGTTTTGACCTATAAAGCCTTACATGGCTTGGGACCACAATACTGATGGAACGCCTCTCCCAACGTGAATATACCCGGTCACTACGTTCAACATCTAAGGTCCTCCTCCGGATGTCTACTCCGAGAGAGGCTCGGAGTGTGGCAACGAGGGACAGGGCCTTTTCGGTGGTGGCCCCCAGACTGTGGAACGATCTCCCTGACGAGGCTCGCCTGGCGCCAACGCTGCTATCTTTCCAGCGCCAGGTTAAGACTTTCCTCTTTGCCCAGGCATATGGCGGCACATCTTAATCACCCACATGTTTAGTTTTTTTTAACAGTTTTTAATGCTTTATGTGTGTATGTTCTGTGTTTTTAAAATTTTATTTATTTATTTATTTATTATTTATTTATTTATTACATTTCTATACCGCCCAATAGCCGGAGCTCTCTGGGCGGTTCACAAAAAAATTTTAAATTTTGCATACTTGTTTTTATCTCAATTTTAGAATTTCTGTAAACCGCCCAGAGAGCTCCGGCTATGGGGGCGGTATATAAGTAGAATAAAATAAATAAATAAATAAATAAATAAATAAATGTATGGATGCTTTGTTTTGATGTATTTGTCATGGCCTTCGGCTAGTACAATAAAATTTGGATGGATGGATTGCTGGCCTCATTAACGCAGCGGTTCCATAGGGAAAGGAATAGAGAAGGCAGAAGAGATAGTTAGCAATGAGAGAAAATAAATAAGACGTCTTCCAAGGAGTGGGTGCAGCCTCTCATCCTTCCACCCTGGAAAGCTGAACCACAAGGTCCCCCAGCCGTCAGGAGGGCCTTTTCATAGAATCATAGAATCATAGAATAGTAGAGTTGGAAGGGGCCTACAAGGCCATCGAGTCCAACCCCCTGCTCAATGCAGGAATCCACCCTAAAGCATCCCTGACAGATGCTTGTCCAGCTGCCTCTTGAAGGCCTCTAGTGTGGGAGAGCCCACAACCTCACCAGGCAACTGATTCCATTGTCGTACTGCTCTAACAGTCAGGAAGTTTTTCCTGTTGTCCAGCTGGAATCTGGCTTCCTGTAACTTGAGCCTGTTATTCTGTGTCCTGCACTCTGGGGGGATCGAGAAGAGATCCTGGCCCTCCTCTGTGTGACAACCTTTTAAGTATTTGAAGAGTGCTATCATGTTTCCCCTCCATCTTCTCTTCTCCAGGCTAAACCTGCCCAGTTCTTTCAGTCTCTCTTCATAGGGCTTTGTTCCGGGGACATCAGAGGCTGCTGCCTTGGGCAGGAGAACCTCACATTGCTTTGGAACCAAGCAATTGACCAAGGAGGTGGGCATTATGGGGTTTCCAATGCACCTCCTCTTCCCACGAGCAACTTTCCCGAAATCCCAGCCCATTTCTCAGCTTTCAGGAGAAGCTACTTGCATTATTTCCACATTCCTCCTCTGCAGATCAACGAAGGCTCTAAGAAATCGTGGTGGCATCCTGTTCGCAGCCGCCTAACTGGAGAGTTTTCAAAAGCCACAATTCCCCCGGCCGCTTTGAGCGCCTCCGATTTGCCTGTCCAGGGCAGAGGACGTCTTTACCTACCACAACCACGGTGGGGACAAGATGGCGCTCACCTTTAGCTGACTGGCGGCTTGTTCCGCATTCTTCTTGAGGAGTTCCTCCTGCTGCAGTTTGCTGCTCTTTTCCGTCAGCTCGTTCACAAGCCGGGCACAATCCTGGCGCAGTTTGTTGAGTTCCGACGACTGTCTAGATACAAAGACAGGAGGTTGTCCTTCACATGATAGGCAAGGCAGGGTCTGGCCGCGTGAATGAAGCACATTTGCACCGAAGTGTGTTTAAACCGTGGTTATGTTGCCGCCACAGTTAGGAATGGTTCACACGACACGCTAAGTCAGAATGTTGAGCTCAAAACGCTTAACCGCGTGTCATCTGAACAGGGTCACTGTCAGTGTTGCGAGGGCTGCTTTTGCTTTCGGAAGCCAGGTTAGTCCTCGAACTGCACCACCTTGTGAAGACCCCGACCCCTCCCCCATAGCGAATGTTCTGAGAAGGTTTTTGGGTAGGAGGGGAGAGTTGGGTGAAAATGGGCGAAGTCAGAGGGGGAGCTTGTGAATTCCTTTATTTATATTTATTATACTTTTTTGTATCCCGCCTTTTGCCCAATGCTGGGGCTCAAGGCGGCCTTACAAAATTTAAAACATACCGTATTTCTTCGATTCTAAGACGCACTTTTTCCCCTAAATTAACAGCTCTAAAAATGGAGTGCGTCTTAGAATCGATGGCGTTTTAGAATCGAAGCAATACGGTAAGAGGAAAAGAGGAAGCTCCTGCAGCAGCCTCGAGCCGTGCGAGCGAGGAGGAGCTGGGAGGGTAAGCACCTGGTTTTTTGTTAGTCAAATTTAGTCGTAAGTCCCATCGATTTCCATGGGACTTACTCGCGCGTCGTCGTCCCCTGGTGCACAGACAAGTAAAGAGCGGGACTGGAGAGTTAAGCGTTTTAGCTCCTTAATTGCGTCTTCTCCTCTCTCTCCCCACCTGAAAATATTGTTTACTCTTTGTTTCAACGCCCCCCCTTCTTCCCGCGCAAACGGCAGTTTCTTCTCTCACAGAGGGAAAAAAGAAAAGGACACAACCATTAGAAGAAAGAGCGGAGGGGGGGAGGTTGGCTGGGCGGTGAGGGAAGTATTTCTTTGATTCTAAGACGCACTTTTTCCCCTAAATTAACATCTCTAAAAATGGGGTGCGCCTTAGAATCGATGGCGTCTTAGAATCGAAGAAATACGGTATACATTTAAAACCTATGAATAAAAATATACAAAAGTTAAAAATATATGAAATATGTTCCAATATTAAAACATTTAAAATACATGACAGTTTAAAAAGACCTTGGCATAAACAGAGATCCAGATTATTCACCAAAGGCCTGCCGGAACAAAAAAGTTTTTCCCTGCTCCCAAAAGCACATCAGGGAGGGAGACAGTCTAACTTCCCTGGGAAGAGAGTTCCAGAGCACTGGAGCAGCCAGCGAGAAGGCCCTGTCCCACGTTCCCACCAGGTGTGCCTGTGATGGTGGTGGGACTGAGAGAAGGGCCGTCCCTGAAGATCTCAAAGCACGGGCAGGCTCGTAAGGGAGAATACGGCCTTTCAGATAACCTGGAGCCAAGCCTTAAGTGTCCCACTTGTGAATTCCTTAAGTTCCCCAAGGGTGGGAATTCTCCTTCCCAGTTTCCCTGGAACAAACTGGGAGAAGCACTTGTGCATTTATGCCATAACAGCTCAAAAACTCAAACCAATGGACAACTAAGAGCGAACCTCTAACTGAACGTTACGTATCACCAGATCTTGCAGAAAACTGGTCTTCCGGACATATTGTATGAGCAAAAAGGCAAGGAAGAAGTTGAATCTACAGTAAACTGTGAATTCAAAAAACTCTCATCCTGCTTTGTGGTTGATGGGAGGTGGGGAGACACACCCATTTTTATGACCGACGATACAGAAACCCCAAAAATCGGCGCCTTTTCCTCAATGCCTCCACGTCCCTCGATACACTGCAACGCATCTAATGAAGGCATCTGATGGAAACCAAGCCATGCACCACCAGCCTTCTGGAACACCATGTGCGCCCACCGCTTCATCATCATAAGAGCTTTCATATTCATCATCCTTTCAGATTAAAAGCCACAAACGGATGCGAACCGAAAGCACCACCATAGCGTACTTGCTTTCCATTTGGTTGGTGGAAGTGCTGACAGCGTCTCTCAGGATCCCGTTCTCCTGCTTCAGGCGATTGATCTCAGCCTCCATCTGCTCACGAAGTTGCTGAAACTAGAGATGGGGGTGGGTGGGTGGGGGGAGAGAGACAATCCCGTTTTTAAAGTCTCAAAGAACCAGGACAAATAAAAGGAAGGACTTCTTCACACAACGCACAGTTAAATGACGGAACTCACTATACCACAAGATGTCGTAATTGCCTTCCATTTGGATGGCTTTAAAAGGGGGTTGGATAAATTCCTGGAGGCGAAGGCTATCCATGGCTTTTAGTCCTGATGGTTATGTGCTACGTCCAGTACCAGAGCCAGTAAGGCTGTGCGCATCAGTTGCTGGGGAACATGGGTGGGAGGGTGCTGTTGCACCATGTCCTGCCTTGTTGGTCCCTGGCCAATGGCAGGTTGGCCACTGTATGAATGCCTCCCACACTAGAGGCCTTCAAGAGGCAGCTGGACAAGCATCTGTCAGGGATGCTTTAGTAAGCCTATGCGGCAGGGTCTTGCTATTTACTGTTTTACTCTGTACAGCACCATGTACATTGATGGTGCTATATAAATAAATAAATAAATAATAATAATAATAATAATAATAATAATAATAATAATAAGGGTGGATTCCTGCATTGAGCAGGGGGCTGGACTCGATGGCCTTGTAGGCCCCTTCCAACTCTGCGATTCTATGATTCTATGATTCTGTGAACAGAGTGCTGGACTAGATGGACCCTTGGTCTGATCCAGCATGGCCCTTCTTAGGTTTATCCACTGTGATTATTATTATTATTTTTATTTATATAGCACCATCAATGTACATGGTGTACACAATGTACACTGTGAAGTGCTTATTGTTCCTTCCAGAACGTAAGAAACTGCCATATACTATTGGTCTATCATAGCAGTCATTCTTCAAGGTCTAGAAGACAGGTAAAAACATCAGAAGGGTCCTTCTACTGAGACAGACCCTAGATCCATCTAGCCCAGTATTGTTGACACTGACTGTCAGCAGCAGCTGCCCAGAGCTACAGGCAGGAATTTTTCAAGCCCTACCCTGGTGATGCCAGGGATCGAACCCGCAACTTTCCGCATGCAAATTGTGCCGTCTACCACCGAGCTACCGCCTCCCCCTTCACCACCACCACCAAATAGGAAGCGGCCTTATCCCATCAGACCCTGGGTCCATCTAGCCCAGTATTGTCGACACTGACTGGCAGCAGCAGCTTTTCATGATTTCAGGCAGGGTTTTTCCAGCCCTACCTGGAAACCCTGGAGACTGAACCAGGGACTTTCTGAATGCAAAGCAGAGGCTCCACTCCTGAGCTATCCCCCACCCAGCTCGGGGTGCTGGAGGATTTTGTCCAGGCCACATTTTTAAGAGAAGCAACCTGATGTTCATTTCTCCAGACTAATACGCAGATCAGAACACAATTATACCGCAGTTTTTGCACCTCTCTGGATTTTGCTCTATAGTTCTCAGCTCAAAAACCGTACCAAAATGAATATAAAAATGTGCCTGGCAGAGTAAAATGTGTATAAAATGCTTTGTGAAAACATCAGTAATAATGCAAACTTTCATGGTTTCTAAAAATAAATAAATATGCAGATTGATGAAGAAATGGGACAGGATGGAAGAATGAATGAACCCTGAGATGGACTAGAAATTCATTTTCATTTTCCACCCATCACGTCAAGAAATGTTTTCACACCTGAACTTTAAGAACATAAGAGGTGCCCTGCTGGATCAGACCAAGGGTCCATCTAGCCCAGCACTCTGTTCACACAGTCCACGACCAGCTGTCGACCAGGGATCCACAAGCAGGACACGGTGCAACAGCACCCTCCCACCCATGTTCCCCAGCAACTGGTGTACACAAGTTTATGCCTCCTTAAATCACCTGATTTGCTTTCTTTTCTGCATGAACATCAAGACATGGCATTTGCATTCTGAAGGAGCACTAGAACTTGTGTCGATAGTGCAAGAGTTTAAGCCTTATGAATTAAAACGTCCCTAAGAGGCTGCTCCGAAGGGCCAGAAACCTCACATTAAAATCCCACACGCCCCACTGGAGAAGCAAAATGCAGGGCTCTTTGCTTAAGGCAACGGTTGCCGCCTGAAGCATCTGTGCCGCCAGCCAAGCAGAAGTGATCATTCCCACGCGAAACAAAGGTTGTGTCTTTACCTTTATTTTCATCTGTTGGGTTTCTTGGTAGCCCGCGTGGATTTTGTTTTGAAAGGCTCCGTGCTCTTTCTCCAGGGTGCCGATCCGATCTCTCATCTTCGCCGTGACCAAGGTGCTTCGCTCTTTCTCCGAGACCAGCTCCTAGGGCAACATCGAATGATGTCTCGCTCTGGCAGACCAACGGCTTCAAGGCACAGGATGCCCAGCAAAAGCTAGTACGCAGGCTGAGATTTCATTTAAGCTGGGGAGGAGGCCGAAGTCTCAATGGGCCCGTTCAGAAGACACCTTAAACCATGGCTTTAACCACAGCGGTTAAGCCAGAAAGTCAGGCTGTGTTCAGAAGACACCATAAACCACAGCTTTAACCATGGTAGTTAAGCCAGAAAGCTGGGCTGTGTTCAGAAGACACCTTAAACCACAGCTTTAACCATGGTAGTTAAGCCAGAAAGCCGGGCTGTATACAGAAGACACCTTAAACCATGGCTTTAACCATGGTGGTTAAGTCAGGCTGTGTTCAGAAGACACCATAAACCATGGCTTTAACCATGGTGGTTAAGCCAGAAAGCTGGGCTGTGTTCAGAAGACACCTTAAACCACAACTTTAACCATGGTAGTTAAGCCAGAAAGCCGGGCTGTGTACAGAAGACACCTTAAACCACGGCTTTAACCACAGTGAATAAGGCTTTTTGCTTTATTCATTAAGCTGTGGTTTAAGGTGTCTTCTGAACACAGCCCAGCTTTCTGGCTTAATCACCGTGGTTAAAGCCATGGTTTAAGGTGTCTTCTGAACAGGGCCCACGATTTGAGGTAGGACCTTGAGGGAGAAAGGGGCGGCTCCATGGATATGTTTGTTTCTGGAGGAGGTTCCAGAAATTGAAGGCAGCAATGAGGGAGTCATTTTAGGAAGGGTGGAGGATCTGGAAGAGGAAAGATCATGGCAGAATTACTCCTGATTAGCTGGGGGGAGGCGGAGGCAGGGCACTGAACAGGATAAGGACGAGGAGCTGTTGTCGTCCTCAGATGAGACGTCACAATAAACCACAGTCTACCATGATGGTCTATCATGATGGTTTTCCATGAGAATGCCTGTGCTTCCATTTTTGCTTGACCAGTTCCGCGTTACGTCTGAACCCTAAACTGTGGTTAATCTTAACTGTGGTTTGCTTTAAAAAAAAAAAGGCAGCTTCAAGCCCCCATGCTTTGAATGTGTCTTGTTTCAACAAACCATAGTTAAGGAGTGAGTAGAGATAGTTATGCGTGCTTCCCTCTGACCATCTCTTTCCCGCCTCCCTCATCTTAGCATTTGACCTGCATTTCCCTTACAAGGATTTGACTTAGGCTTTGTTCTCCACCTCTTCGGCAGAAAGCGCAACACCACAGACCCACCCCCACCCCTGGCCGCCCAACCTTGTTCTACGGAAAGTCCTTAAAAGAAGCAACGATAAACTTGCCTGTGTTTCCATAAAGCTCCCTCCTCCCCGTTAGACCTGGCTCTACCAGAACCCTTAAAGGTGCACAGATTCACCCTGGGAGCCACCGTACCTGCGAGAGCTGTTTGCACTGCTCCTTTGCGACGGCAGCGTCTTCCTTCATCACTGCAAGCAGCTTGTCCCTTTCTTGCAGCTGATGCAGAGCGGTCGCTGCGTCTCCCTTATTGGCCTGCAACAAACAACAGCTACATAATGAAGATAAGAGGAGACAAAGGGCCGGATGAGACGTCACAATAAACCACAGTCGTATCACGACGGTTTATCATGACGGAGTTCCATCAGGCTTGTGCTTCCGTTTTGGATTGACCAGTTCCACATTATGTCTGAACCCTAAACGGTGGTTAATCTTAACTATGGTTTGCTGGAAAAAAGCCAGCTTCAAACCCCCATGCTTTGAATATGACCCTGTTCTAAGCCACAGCGGTTAGGCACTTTAAGCTAAACATTGTGGCTTACTGTGTCGTGTGAACCATTCCTAACCATGGTGGCTACATAACCATGGTTTAACTCCACGCAGGCGCAGAGCCCATGTGTGTGATGCACAGAGACCACAGCGAACAACCATGGTTTAAACATGCTCACCAACCATTTGCTGAAAAAGGGTTAGCGTTATACGTGGGGCTGCCTTTGAAAATGGTCCGGAAGCTTCAGCTGGTACAAAACAGGGCAGCCCGTTTACTAACAGGGACTGGCCGATGCGATCACATTACGCCAGTCCTTTTCCAGCTTCATTGGCTGCCAGTCCAGGTCCGGGCCCGATTCAAAGTGCTGGTATTGACATTTAAAGCCCTAAACGGTTTGGGGCCAGGGTATTTGAAGGAACGCCTCCTCCCATATGTACCTGCCCAGACCTTAAGATCATCTACAGGGGTCCTTTTCTGTGAGCCCCTGCCAAAGGAAGTGAGGCAGGTGGCTAGTAGGAGGAGGGCTTTCTCCGCTGTGGCACCCCGGTTGTGGAACGAGCTCCCCAGAGAGGTCCGCCTGGCGCCTACACTGTACTCCTTCCGTCGCCAGCTGAAGACCTTTTTATTCTCTCAGTATTTTAACACTTAATTTTAACTTAAATTTACTGTTTTAATTCTGTATTTTAATCTTATATCAATTTTGCTGCGTAGTTTTATCCTGGTTGTGCTTTTTATACTGTATTTTGTATTTGTGCTTTTAACCTGTTGGTTGTTTTATGATGGTTTTAATTTTTGTGAACCGCCCAGAGAGCTTCGGCTATTGGGCGGTATAAAAATGTAATAAATAAATAAATAAATATAAATAAATAAATAAATTAGCGGCCTAACCATGGGTTAGCATGTTGTCTGATCAGGCCCTACGTCTTGTTTCAACAAACCATAGTTAAGGATTAACCACAGGTTAGGGTTCGGAGAAAATGTCGTTAATCAAAATTGGAATACAAACGTTTCATCTCCTTCTCGTGGCTGCACTAAAGCAGGAGGAGGAGAGCCCGGGGTTTGCTACAGCTCATTCCTGTTATGATAAACCATGGTTTATTATGGTATCCGGACAAGCTTAAACAGATCTCGCATTCAGCAAGGGCTAACCGTGGTGGCCCCCAACAGATGGGGTTAGAATAAGGAGAAGAACCCAAACCAGCCAAAAAGGAAAAGAGTTTGCAAAAAAGCACCAAAAGGAGTAACAGCAAAAGCAAACTACCAAAATCTGCTATGACACAATGCCTTAAAAGTAACATACTACTACACAGAAGCCCAACGCATTCCGCTGGCCGCAATTTTTCTTCAAAGGCAACTGCATGCGATACTTTGCCACAGCTGGTTTTTCCCTAATAAAATGATTTCACTTGAGCTCCAGAAGATGGGAACTTCAAGAACGGAATTTCCGAGGTCCACTATATTTAACGGCAGTGTCCGTAAAAAGAATATAGCCTGCAGTGTGGGAGGAACAGTGACCTGGTTCGCATATAACACGAAGCACATGGATTATTTAACTCAGGGTAGGCCACGTGGGGACCAATGCGCCCCTGGCCACCTTTCTGGGTGCCCACCAAGGTGCCCTATCCCCCCTCCCACTTTTTAAAAACACGTTTTCTTAGCAGCAGATAGGATTGCTGTGATATAGGTTTCTGCTGGTGCTATAAACTGTGCGTTCAAAAGAGTCGTTGGCCCCGTTCAGAAGACACCTTAAACCATGGCTTTAACCATGGTGAATAAGGCTCTCTGGCTTACCCACCATGGTTAAAACCATGGTTTAAGGTGTCTTCTGAATGGGGCCGTGGTGTATTAAGCCTCCCCTCTGTATTTTAAATCTCTGAACTGCAGCTCGGTTTTATTCTGGTTGTATTTTTGTATTGTGGTTTTATATTGTGATGTTAGAATCATAGAATCATAGAATAGTAGAGTTGGAAGGGGCCTAAAAGGCCATCGAGTCCAACCCCCTGCTCAATGCAGGAATCCACCCTACAGCAGGGGTCCCCAACCCCCGGGCCATGGACCGCTACCAGTCCATGGCCTGTTAGGAACCGGGCCGCGCAGGTGAGCTGCTTTCACCCACCCACACCCACCCCAGTGTACCTGAGCGCAGGGCGCCATCTCGCCTGCCCAGCCGAAGCGAAGGCAGGACGCTGGGGTGGGGGCGGTGGCTTTGGAACGGCGCCCCCGGTCAGAAGCCGCTCTGGAGAAGCAACTTCTGGGCGCGCCGTTCCGAAGCCACCCACCCGCCCCAGGCTGGGCACCCACCCAGCCGAAGCGAAGCCAGGAGGCTGGACTGGGGAGGGGGGCGGGGGGCTTCCCAAAACCATCCCCTCAACACACACACACCCGGTCCGTGGAAAAATTGTCTTCCATGAAACTGATCCCTGGTGCCAAAAAGGTTGGGGACCACTGCCCTACAGCGTCCCTGACAGATGGTTGTCCAGCTTCCTCTTGAAGGCTTCTAGTGTGGGAGAGCCCACAATCTCCCTAGGTAACTGGTTCCATTGTCGTACTGCTCTAACAGTCAGGAATAAGTCATGTTAAGTCTTTCTATTATATTTTAGGCTGTACTTACGGTTTTGGTTTTTGTGAACTGCCCAGAGACCTTTGGCTATTGGGCGGTATAGAAATGAAATTAATAAAATACTTAGTACTTCATCTTTTGAACAAGTTACTTGTCCTTCCCTGGCAGCTGCTTTGTGGTGGTGCCGGGACAGTTTCTCAAACGGCCAAAAAAGGTTCCCGACCTTTGATTTAACTCATGGGTTGTTGATTGCTAAGTTGTTGTGATGTGTGAACCCAGTTGTGCTAACAAGCCATGATTTGTTTACCAAGAAAAGAAACCAGGGCTTATTGTTGGGTTATGAACTCTGCTTTGTTTAAACCATGGGTCGTTATTATATGTGAATACAGAACCATGGGTTGTTTCACCAGGCTACACAGGTAATGTGCAAGAGTGATCAAAAATACATATATGTCGCTCTACATGGCAGTACTACAAAGGCCTTTGGGATATAGGGAGGGAATAGGCAAAGGAGGAGAGAAACGACTACTCAGGGACTGAGTAAACAATCTAGTTTCGTCTGCTACACAAATCCTGAATAGGGCATGAGTTAAATAAGGGTTAAATAAGCCATGGGTAATTGTTAGGTGTGAATCAGGTCGGCATCTGCTTTCTTTCTGAAGTTTACTTTAATTAAAGATTTTTGGCCCACCCTTCTGTAATTCTATCAGGGTGGCAAGCAAGATAGAAAAATGTCAATATAAACTTCATTAAATATATAAAAAACACACAGAGGGATTTCAGGAAAAGCCCTCACCCGTACGGCCTAACAAACCTGCCCAAGGAGCCACTTTCCCAAACACCGAGCCATCACTTACCTTCTGCAAAACGTCCTGTATCACGTTGGTTTTCTCTTTTAGCAACTCCACTATGCTCAAGGCCTCCTCTTCGGTGAAGATCATGTTCTTCATAGCCAAGAGAAAGTCCTTAAACTTCACCTCTGCATTTTCTATAATAAAACCAGAAGCGACACTTAAAACACATTGGGGGGCGGGGTGGGAACACATACATTTTGTTTGTGGTCCGGTCCGGGCCCGATTCAAAGTGCTGGTATTGACATTTAAATCCCTAAACGGTTGGGGCCAGGTTATTTGAAGGAACGCCTCCTCCCATATGTACCTGCCCGGACCTTAAGATCATCCACAGGGGTCCTTCTCCGTGAGCCCCTGCCGAAGGAAGTGAGACAGGTGGCTACTAGGAGGAGGGCTTTCTCCGCTGTGGCACCCCGGCTGTGGAATGAGCTCCCCAGAGAGGTCCGCCTGGCGCCTACACTGTACTCCTTTCGTCGCCAGCTGAAGACCTTTTTATTCACTCAGTATTTTAACACTTAATTTTAACTTAAATTTAAATTATACTGTTTTAACTCTGTATTTTAACCTTATATCAATTTTGCTGCGTGGTTTTATCCTGGTTGTGCTTTTTATATTGTATTTTGTATTTGTGTTTTTAACCTGTTGGTTGTTTTATGATGGTTTTAATTTCTGTGAACCGCCCAGAGAGCTTCGGCTATTGGGCGGTATAAAAATGTAATAAATAAATAAATATAATAAATAAATAAATTTTTCACATAAGCTTTTTCGCCCCCTGCCATGTTTTGCAGTGAACTCAGGCCATAGAGAGAAGGGGCTTTATCCTGGGGCGATCCCCAGGATCGTCCCTGTGCATCCACATGACGCACAGGGGATCCTGGGATCAGGGAAGGATGATCCCTCCTTTGCCCCTGGATCTCGCCCTCCACTTTGGCCCCGGTTTCTCCGCGGTCCCGGGCTGAACCCGAGACCACGGAATGTGTGGCTGGGCGCCGCAGGTTGACCCGGCTCCATGCAATCCTTGCAAGGAGCCAGAAGCCGCCCATTGGGATTAAAAAAAAAATGGCGGGCGCGACGCCTCTCCTTCTGAGGTCGTTGCGCGTAAACAGAGGAGGGATCTTGCGATAAACACAAAGCAAGATTTTCCCTCCTCCGTAGCAGGCTAACCGGTAGGTCTAGCTAAGGCCTCAATTTATTCATACTACTACTACTACTACTACTAATAATAATAATAATAATAATAATAATAATAATGGTGATGTTGCGACTGTTATTTTTATGTCCGAGGGCAACTTTCTTGCTCTCTGGTGCGTTGAGATTGCAACTGTCAATCCACAGACTGAATCCTCCCACCCTAATAGCCTTTGCTGATTTTAAAAAGGACTCATTCCTATTCCCACGTACCTGGGAGTGAGCTCCATTGAACTCAATGGGGGTTTACCACTTCTGTGCTAGAACATTTTGCTCATGGCTTCCCCTCTCTATGGGCACGAAAGGACATGGTAAGTCTCCATAAATCTTATTTTCAGGTGGGGTTGTCATGTAGGCATCATCACAAAAGAGGAAATTACCACTATAAGTTAAGTAGAATACAAGAGTAGTAATTTCCATTTTTCAGCCCGAGGGCCGAATTCAACTTGGGTGGCGCTCTTGGGGGCCTCATTCCAGCAGTGAGTAGCGCTGAAGCCAAAAGGAATGGGGCCAAAATAACCCAAAATAATAATAATAATAATAATAATAATAATAATAATAATAATAATAATATTTATTTGTATCCTGCCTTTTGCCCAATACTGGGCCTCAAGGCGGCTTTACAAAGTTTAAAACATACATTGTAGAACCTAGGAAAAGAAATGTACAAAATAAAAATAAAACATAAATGTTTAAAATACACGACAAAATTATAAGTCCTTAACATTGATGGAGGACCAGATTACTCTCCAAAGGCCTGCTGGAACAAATGAGTCTTAGCCTGCTTCCGAAAGCCCATCAAGGAGGGAGCCAGCCTAGCTTCCCCAGGAAGAGAGTTCCAGAGGACTGGAGCAGCCACCGAGAAGGCCCTCTCCCATGTTCCCACCAAGCGCGCCTGTGAAGATGGTGGGACTGAAAAAAGGGCTTCTCCAGAAGATCTCAAAGCACGGGCAGGCTCATAAGGGAGAATACGGTCTTTCAGATAACCTGGACCCGAGCCATAAAATAAAATGCCACCGTATTTTAGCTTAAAGTGCCCACTGACAATAACAAGGTCTTAGGAGAGGCATTTGCAATCTTTTGGAATGGCTGGAGGACACACACAAAAGCTGGGAAACTACCCAATCAATCAGTGATTGGGGGGGCCCTCTGAAGAACCCCAAAAGAATGGATTGGGACCTGTTCCCTGAGGTGCAACACCCCTGCCTCATCCTAATAGGGTACATGTGTTCCTTCGTGCTAGGTGTTGCCAACTTTCATACAGAATCCAACAGTCTGCGAAGGATTATTTTAGCCCCCAGGTAGCCCAAAGGCTCCTGAGAACACTGACGCCTTCTGAAACGGATCTTTAACAGTTGTAGAGAAAAGGGAATTTCAGCAGGTGTCATTTGTATGCACACAGCCCCTGGTGAAATTCCCTCTAAGGCAGGGCTCCTGCAGCTTTAACTGTTGTGATGAAGAGGGAATTTCACCAGGGGGTGCATGAATAGGATGACCATGTGGAAAGGAGGACAGGGCTCCTTTATCTTTAACAATTGCATAGAAAAGGGAATTTCAGCAGGTGTCATTGGTATGTAGGCAACCCCTGGTGAAATCCCCGCTTCATCACAACAGTTAAAGCTGCAGGAGCCCTGCCCTCTTGACCAGATTTCATATGGTCACCCTAGCAAGCAGCAGCCCTAACTGCCGGCAGTATCAAAATTGAACCAAAACAGGCCAGGGCAATGCAAACGAGGCAGCAACACATTCTGACCACGGAGAGGAAGGCGTCTTCTTCAAAACAGTGTCCTCGGGGGCGGGGGGGGGGAGGTTTTCCAATAAATACAGGAAACCCTTTTGCTCGTGCCTCCAAGAAGCTTCCTGCTCAAGAAAGGGGAGTGTTGCTAATTTGGGTGGGCAAATCCTAGGCTACACACGGAAAGAATTAGCTACATTTGGATAAGGCTACAGATTATAGAATCAACAACACAGGAAGGGCGTGAGAGCAAGCCACAAGGTTGCACAGGCAGAACGAAACCGGGCAGCTGGACTGCAGGAACAGAGCGGAGTGGGCAAGGCCAGCGGCGACGCCTACAATTTCCTGCCCGCCGTCGCGATTGGCCAGATGTAGGTTTCAGAATCAGCTGCACCTCTCTCGGCAACGCTACGCACATTACGGATGGGAGACAAATCGACGTTGCAATGCATCCGAGAGTTTCGAAACGAACGCGTACACACACACACACGCACGCGGGTACGTCGTCTGCTAAGGAGATCCCCGGTGTGAACACCGCTGTGTGTCCCCGGCTGCGGTAATGACATGCAGCAGTACCTTCAATCCCTCCGTCCGATATTCACACCAAAGACCCGCTCGTTTCGCGGTTCCGTTTCCAGATAATAGCGAGTCCAGTCTTTCGGCCCAAACTGCTTCTGTCCCTCATTATTATTATTATTATTATTATTATTATTATCATCATCATCATCATCATCATCATCATCATCATTTATATACTGCCCCATAGTCAAAACTCTCTGGGCGGTTTACAACAGCTAAAACCAGTGAACATTAAAAACAAATATACCTATTTCTTCAATTCTAAGACGCACTTTTTTCTCCATATAAACATCTCTAAAAATGGGGTGCGTCTTAGAATCGCGGATGTGTCTTGGGGGGGGGGTTCCTGTTGGTGGTACTGAAATTAGTATGCGTCTTACAATCGATGGCGTCTTACAATCGAAGAAATACGGAACAAAAAATTTAAACCATCAAAAGCATAAGAACAATATCCATTTCAAACAAACTATTCTGGGGTCAGTTGTGATGCACATAAGTTAAAGGAAACCGGATTCCAGCTGGACATCAGGAAAAACTTCCTGACTGCTAGAGCAGCACGACAATGGAATCAGTTCCCTAGGGAGGTTGTGGGCTCTCCCACACTAGAGGCCTTCAAGAGGCAGCTGGACAACCATCTGTCAGGGATGCTTTTGGGTGGATTCCTGCATTGAGCAGGGGGTTGGACTCGATGGCCTTGTAGGCCCCTTCCGCTATTCTATGATTCTATGATTCTATGTTGTCATAGCTACGGTATTTCTAACTAACTAGACTGAAAAGTGATTCAGAGCGGCACGCTGCAGAGATGGGGGAGAGGAAGAGGAAGGGAGCATGGGGGGGGTGTCAATGCAGTTGCAAGACTCTCCCAATTACGAACAGCTGGAAAGGGAAATCCGCACCTCTCGCAACCCACTGACAAAAAAAATCACACGTCTGCCCATGTCGTCACACTTCTGCCGACCACACGGGAGAGAAAACTCAACCGAAAGGAAACCTCGGGTTCTCAGAATGTCGGGGGCACCGACCCCACGGCCACGCGCCGTCGCTCCCGCTGCGAGGCCCCCGTTACCTTTATTGGTTTCGTTCTTCAGTTTCTTCGCGTTGCTTTTCTGCAGCCCTTCGATCCCGTCCTGCTTCGCCAGGTCGGCCGCGCCTCTCTTTTCCACCGGCAGGTTCTGCTCGGTGTTATCCATTAGGGGGATGTAAGTTGTGGCATGAATCAAAGGCTCGTCCACCAACGGGGCAACTGGGAAACGAGGGAACACATTGAATATAGTAAAGGATATTTGGAATGGGTGTTTGTTTAATCACCTTTTTAAAAATAGTAATAGTAATACCTTCACTTACATTCTTCCAGCTCAGTTCAAAACAGTGGCTAAGGGCACAATCCTATGGGGATGATGGCCGTAAGCCTCCAATCTTTTATTTTATTTATTTATTTATTACATATATATCCTGCCTTTTTTCTTCCAAGGAACCCAAGGCGGCGTACATAATCCTACTCCTCACCATTTTATCCTCACAACAACAACAACCCTGTGAGGTAGGTTGGGCTGAGAGTCTGTGACTGGCCCAAAGTCACCCTGTGGGTTTCCATGGCCGAGTGGGGACTAGGACCCCGATCTCCCAACTCCCAGTCCAACACTCTAGCACAGGGGTCCCCAACCCCCGGGCCATGGACCGGTACCAGTCCATGGCCTGTTAGGAACCGGGCCACGCAGGTGAGCAGCTTTCACCCACCCACCCCCACCCCAGCATACCTGGGCACGGGGAGCCATCTCACCTGTCCAGCCGAAGCGAAGCCAGGACGCTGGAGGGGGGGTGGGGTGGGCTTCCCAAAACCATCCCCTCAACACCTCCCCCCCGGTCCGTGGAAAAACTGTCTTCCACAAAACCGGTCCCTGGTGCCAAAAAGGTTGGGGACCGCTGCTTTAGCCACTATACCACACTGGCTCTCAATCTTTGCCTCCATGCTCCCCATAGCTCTGCGTTTTAGCTAGACAGGCGAGGGAAGGAGGCCGTGGAAGACTGAGGATTGCTCATATCCCCACTTCCTCAGTTCCCTCCCCCTTTTTGATCCTCTGCAAGGTTGCCTTCGTGACCTCGGAGAGGCAGGGGGAGGGGAGTTCATACTCCTGGGTCTGAGATCTGAGCACTGTCTCTGATCTCAAATCCAGGAACCTGAAGTATACTACAGACTCCCGGATTCTGTCTAGGGGCCATAGGATCGCTCTCTAAGAAACTTAAGTCCTCGATTCAAATCTAGCCTCCGGCATGAACTTATTAGCTAGCCTTAGGCAAGCCACTCTCTCTAAGCCTCAGCCCTCCTCCTATCTGTAGTACAGGAACAGGAACAGTTAACTTTACAAAATTGTTTCTAAGGATTACAAGAGAATGCATGCGAAATACTTTGAATGCTTGAAAGTGCTATATAAATGCTAACCATATTTTTTATTGTGCCCCAAGTTGTCATGATGAGATATGGGGTTTGCCCAACCATATCCTACCGTTAAAGCTTTCCCGTTGTTCTAGCCCATGCGCATTTGTGCACCCAGAAGTCTGTGCCACTAAGCGACGAACTAGAGTAATGTTGCATAATGCATTCTGATGATTCAGTGAGAGTCAAGGTCCTTACTTAATCTTTATCTTGGTTAAGGTTAAAACAACCTGGAATCATTTTAGGTTTTCCTAACCTAATGGTAGGGGTGTGTGTGTGTAAGTTTTTAGTGTGACCACATGTAATCAGATCGTATTTCTGAATGTTTTGAAATCCTGAGTTAAGCTGTGATTTCTGTTCTCAGTTGGGCAAGATTGAGCTCGTTTTAAAGTAAAGCTAAGCACTTTTTTACTTGTGATGAAAACGTTTCCTTGTAAATAACCTGTGAATGTGGTTTTAATACAGTGGACATTTGTTTTTATTTAAATGACGGATCTGAGGAGTGTGCATGTGCTTAGTGCTGGTGGTTATCATGAGTTGCCACTTGTTGCTGGTTTTATTGTGAGAAAGACATTGTCTTGGCTCTACACTGGGGGTGGGGGGGTGGGCGAAACCCAAGTTGTGGAACTCCTGTCCCAGCTTGTAGAATTCCTGCAAATCAATCTGGCCCTGGAGGAGAAGGCTATCCATGGTGGATTCCTGCATTGAGCAGGGGGGTTGGACTCGATGGCCTTGTAGGCCCCTTCCAACTCTGCTATTCTATGATTCTATGGCTACTAGTCCTGATGGCTATGTGCCATCTCCAGTATCAAAGCAGTTAGGCTATATACACCAGCTGCTGGGGAACATGGGCAGGAGAGTGCTATTGCACCATGTCTTGCTTGTGGGTTCCCAATCAACAGCTGGTTGGCCACTGTGTGAACAGAGTCCTTGACTAGATGGCCTTCTGGTCTGATCCAGCAGGGCTCTTCTTATGAAACATGCACCAATATTATTCTGATGCCACATGGAGATATTTTTGCTTCCAGCAGGCAGTTTCAGCCAACCTGCCAGAGCTTGCTTTTGCTTAATCACACACTGTTGGCAATTTTTCTTCTACTGCTCCTGTCTATTTTATCTTAATTTTAAACCTAAGAATTTTATGATGTTGTGATTGTTATTTTGATATTGTATTGGTTTTATATGCTCTTTTAACTAATTTTATGCATTGTATTTTATTTGGTGTTGTTCGCCACCTCGATCCAGAGGGTAATTAATAAATAAATAAATAAATTATTATTATCATCATCATCATCATCATCATCTTGTTTTGCCTTAAACCTCTTTGTATTCAAGTAGGAATGCTAGCCACCTTGGGCATTTCGATAAATACAAAGAAGTTACGATGGAAACGTTTTCATATCATGAACAACCAACAATGGCCCAGTTCACACCTAATGACAACCCATGGGTCGTCTAAACCGTGGGTTGTCAGGGTCACGGGCCAGGGAAGGAGCGTGGCGCCTCTTGCGCGCTCAGCGCTTCCACTTCCAATCAGCAATCCAGGAACACCTCGCTCCTGGGCTGTTACCTCAGATCCGGGGGCCAAATCCAGCCCTCGGGGGGTGGGGGTGGGGTGCAACCCAAGAAGGCCACGTTCCTTTTCCCCATTTCTAGGTTCCCCAGCCTTAGTGAAGTTTTCCCCATTCTAAAAGGCTGAGATGCCTCTCATAAGGCTTAGCTTATTGGCAGGAAGAGATTTAAGCTGGACTAAGCAGGTATTTTGGATATTTGGGGTTTGGGCCTTTGGCTCCACCCACCACTCGAACGAGGCCCCCAAGAGCTTCTCCGAAACATAATCAGCTGGAA
This sequence comes from Elgaria multicarinata webbii, assembly GCF_023053635.1. Classification (NCBI taxonomy): domain Eukaryota; kingdom Metazoa; phylum Chordata; class Lepidosauria; order Squamata; family Anguidae; genus Elgaria; species Elgaria multicarinata. The sequence continues at coordinate 175,524,552 of NC_086172.1, read as the reverse complement.
GAGCTTCTGCACTCGTGTCCTGTAAACCCAAGGCTTGTTGTTCTCCAGCAGGCCAGGAGCAGGAGGTGGAAAAAAGGCACACTGGAAAGAGACGGAGCCTTGAGACAATGCAGGCCGGAAAAAGTCTGGCTGCAAACGGGAACCGGCCCAGGCCTTCCCTACTCATGCCCTAAGATGGGAGGGGAATTTGGGACCACAACTCCCATCATCAGCCCTAGCCAGATGAGTTAATGGTGAAGGATGAAAAAAGCTGGAAGCTAAACCATCTGGAGGGCCACAATTTGCCCAACCGTGTCCTTAGAGAATGTGGAAACTCACAGTACGTTTCTACGTGGGGCTTCTTTCAGCCCCCTTCAAGAGGATCCTCTGAGTATCTCCATGCCGCTCTCGTGACCAAGAGAACAACATCAGAGAGTGACTTGTGCAGAGCGAGATAACACCCTGACATGAAGCTGCTGCCTGGATTCCTGGCATGCCTTTGCTTGACCCATGAGTCAAACCCGGCTGCCTTGAGCAGCTTACGGGAAAGCGAAACAGAGTTTTCCAGGACAGATAAGTAGTGGTGGCTGCAAGCACACCAGGTCGCAATATCCCTTCCCACCACAGAAGTGACATGGCACATTCCTGCGAGGGGAAACAGGAACAGCAGAAGTAGAGCGCACTGCTTGCGCTGAGCTTTAAGCATTTAAAAGTAGCTATAAAGCGGAGGAAGAGTCCTACTGCTAAGTCGTTCCTGGCGGAGAAGGCTTCCTAGCACAGAAAAAAATAGCCAAAGGCAAGGGTGGAACCAAGTAATCTTCAACAATAATACTGGTAAAAGTTTTATTAAAGTGCCAGGTGCCGACGCGTTTCGAACGCGGTTGCGTTCTTCCTCAGGGCTTTATAACGTTCGTGAAGTTGTCTGCAGAAGCTGCTAGACTAGAAAGCAACTGCGTTCGAAATGCGTAGGCACTTTAATAAAACTTTTACTAATATTATTGTTGAAGATTACTTGGTTCCACCCTTGCCTTTGGCTATTTTTTACTCCCCCATGGGGTTTTCCTTGCTTTTGCACTTCCTAGCACAGAGCCTACTTCACCAGGTTGCATGAAATGAACAACGAAGATGGTTTGGATACCATACATATAACATAAAAGGGGTATTTATAGAAGTAAGGATACAGTTATTTTAAAAATGCACGCAGAGTAAAGGGGGGAACTGCTTGCAACGAGATATTAAACACGAGCGCGGAGAAAGGTGAAATATAAACTTAATGACTCATACTTGCTCAACCAGGTGTCCTCCAGATGCGTTAAGACTTCCACTCCCATCATTCCCAGAATGAGTGGAGTTATAGTCCAAAACGTCTGGAGGGTGCTTGGCTGGGCAAAGCTGAAATAAATAAATTGGAAGCAGAGATACCATACGTGAACCTTATCTATTGAGTTTCACAAGATCCAGTCACTCGGGGACAACAAGCCATTAGACAGAGATGGGGTCCAAATACATCAAACCCTTATGAGTAGCTGCTGCCGGACTCTCCCATCGCTGCATGGGAGATAATAGCTGTCTGCGGTCACTTAGTCAACCCAGGTCGGACTTCAGCCCAATTGAATCAAATCAGTCAATGAACTCCAGTTCAGCAACCTCATGGTTTATCTGCCCCCAAACGCATTTTGCTTAAGTAAAGCAACCTTGGGGTCAGGGTCAGAAGCAAAATGCCCCGGGAGACCAAATTGTTCACCTTCAGGTTTCTCCGCATTTCCATATTTAAAGGGCCAGCCCGCAGCCGATTCAAGCTCATACATGCAACATTAAAACATTTACGATTCGCAATAGCTTCCAGAGGGGCAGGTATTTTGGTGTTGTTTAGACCAACAAATGTATTATATTATGGCACCAGCCTCTGTGGAGTACAGTCCAAATTAAGTGGACTCTAGGCCGCAAAAGCTTATGTCGTAATCACCAGAAGGCTTTGTCGGTTTTGATCATTTGTGATGTGAATGAATTCTAAACTGGGGGAGTTTATATTCCACCAGTGCGAAGCAAGCGCAGAAATCTCCTGGGGTTGCCTTCCATCCCAACCTTCCCTGGCAGCAGATAGCAAGGTGTCTCTCACCTTGCCATCTTTCACTGGAGGCACCCAGAATACAGCATGCACCAACCAAGGGGTAGGGAGGAGGAGGAGGAGAAAGGCCTTGGTGCCGATGCTATTACCCTGCTGCCAAGTAAGTTTGTGATAAAAGAAGATTGAGGGGAGACATGACAGCACTCTTCAAATACTTAAAAGGCTGTCACACAGAGGAGGGCCAGGATCTTTTCTCGATCCTCCCAGAGTGCAGGACACGGAATAACGGGCTCAAGTTACAGGAAGCCAGATTCCAGCTGGACATCAGGAAAAACTTCCTGACTGTTAGAGCAGTACGACAATGGAATCAGTTGCCTGGTGAAGTTGTGGGCTCTCCCACACTAGAGGCCTTCAAGAGGCAGCTGGACAACCCTCTGTCAGGGTTGCTTTAGGGCGGATTCCTGCATTGAGCAGGGGGTTGGACTCGATGGCCTTGTAGGCCCCTTCCAACTCTGCTATTCTATGATTCTATGAAGAAGCGTTGAAGGGAAGGAATAGGACTCCATCCCACCCACCACCCACCCAATAATACTGATATGGCATTGGGTGTGTGTGTGAGAGAGAGAGCTATCTCCACCATCACCACCAAGTGGCATGTACCTCAGTGTGCTGAGCCCAATTTCCAAAAATTAAGCACAGGGACATTTGCCAAAAACTATTTATGATTAAAGGGACTTTAAACACACACACACACACACACACACACACACTGAGAGCTGTGTATTACCATTATCTGTCTTTTGTTTCTTTGCTGCAACTTTCTTCTTTCCTGATCCACTTTCTTGTTTTATCTCATGATGCAGCAGGACGGGGTCTTGCTTTTTGCTTGGAGATAGAAACGAATCACTCTTGGCATCCTGGTCATCTATAAAAAAGACAAGAGGAGACAAATCAGCCTTTATAGCCCTCTTCTGCGTAGATGTGTGTGCATGTACATATCTTTATTTCGACACTGCCAAGCCAGCTCTGCAACTTCCTATCACGCTCTAGCGAGGGGGCCCCCCCACCAAAAAAATCAAACTCAGGCTGGGGCTCAAATGTCAATGACTGGGGTGTCCAGACACAAGGAGAAGATACAGCCACCACTCCAATGGTGTCCAAGTATTCACCTTTACTCACTGATCATGTAACTGAGTGTCATTCGCTCCTGTGGGGAACCTGGTGGGAATGCGGGAAAGGGCCTTCTCGGTGGCGGCTCCAGTACTCTGGAACTCCCTTTCCAGGGAAACTAGACTGGCTCCCTCCCTGATGTGCTTTAGGAGGCAGGCAAAGACTTTTTTGTTCTAGCAGGCCTTTGGTTTAACGGTCTGGACCTCCGTCTGTGCCAAGGACTTTTAAAATTGTCATTTTAAATGTTTTAATGTTTTAATATTGGAATATGTTTAATATACTTTTAACTTTTGTATATCTCTATTTATAGGTTTTTAATGTGTATGTTTGAAATTTTGTGATGCTGCCTTGAGGCCCAGCATTGGGCAAAAGGCAGGATAATAATAATAATAATAATAATAATAATAATAATAATAATGATGATGATGATGATGATGATGATGATGATAGGCACATACTAAAATTGGTGACACTGTCCGCCTCTACCCAAAAGCTGTGCACCGGAAAAAATGGCCCAGCAGCTGGCCCACAAAAAAGGTGCCCTGTGTGTCCACGCACAGGTCATATAGATACACACTCTCTCCCAGCTGAGACACACACACCCATTTCCCTCCTGCTACTAACTGTCGCTGCTGTGGCCATCAGAGGGAAAGGAAGCAGTAGCCAGGCATCCCTCTACCATGACTGGATCTGTATGAGGCTATTAGTAGGAGAAGAGAGGAAGTGGCAGCCCTTCCACTGTGTGCCATGACCTTCTGAACTTTCCAACTAAGAATCTAGTGTCTACATTTGCTGCTGCTGCTTTTTCCTCCACCCTCCCAATCCCCTTTCCTTTTGCGGCATGTTTATTTTTAAGACTGTAAGCCTGTGGGCAGGGACTTAAGAATTATTTTTGTAAGCCGCCTTGAGAGCCTTTTCTGGCTAAAGGGCGGGAAAAAAGTGCTAAAATAAATAAATAAATATCCACACATGGTCCTTGCCATGTAAAAGCTCCATTCACAGCCTTCCCCATCATAATTGCAGACATCAGAATCATAGAATAGTAGAGTTGGAGGGGGCCTACAAGGCCATCGAGTCCAACCCCCTGCTCAATGCAGGAATCCACCCTAAAGCATCCCTGATGGATGGCTGTCCAGCTGCCTCTTGAAGGCCTCTAGTGTGGGAGAGCCCACAACCTCAACAGGCAACTGATTCCATTGTTGTACTGCTCTAACAGTCAGGAAGTTTTTCCTGATGTCCAGCTGGAATCTGGCTTCCTTTAACTTGAGCCCGTTATTCCGTGTCCTGCACTCTGGGAGGATCGAGAAGAGATCCTGGCCCTCCTCTGTGTGACAACCTTTCAAGTATTTGAAGAGTGCTCTCATGTCTCCCCTCCATCTTCTCTTCTCCAGGCTAAACATGCCCAGTTCTTTCAGTCTCTCTTCATAGGGCTTTGTTTCCAGACCCCTGATCATCCTGGTTGCCCTCCTTTGTGTGAATACTTAAAACGGCACAATGATCAATTTATCGACTGTGTTATCATGGAATGGTAACTGTAAAGATAATCATCAATGACTGCACTTTTTGCATTTCAGTTCCCCATGACAACACAGTGTCCATCTCTCCCCCCTCACACACACAGCATGAGTATACAGATCTGCCAGTTTGAGGCTAACACTTCATGCATCTGATGAAGAAGTCACTGTCCACGAATGCATACGCCAGAATAAATGTGGGCAGCCTTTAAGGTGTCATAAAATCCTTTGCTGTTTTAATCAATTTACCAGAAGCACCTGAAAAGGCTTTAAATATCAGCACAGAACTGCAACTGAGACTGCTCAGTGGTTACTCATACCACAACTATTCTCTCTCTCTCTCTCTCTCTCTCTCTGAACATCTGGAGCTGGGGTCAAGTTCGGCATAGCTTAGTCCAACAGAATATTTCCTCTGTTTTCGGAGCTGAATTCCACAGATTAAGCCAGAACTTCTTTCCAAAAAAGATCAGGAGGTGCAAAAGCCTCATGAATTAAGCATTCTGATGCAAGAGGCAGCAGGTGAAATTTTACAATCAAGATAAGGCTTTATACGGCAAAGCACTTACGGAAATACACAACAGCCTCTTCCTCAAGAAAGCCAGGGGGTTCTAAGCAGTAAGAGTTGCATCCTATTTTGAAACGCCTTCTGTTAATAATAAAGTATTGCCTCACTCGCATTGTGCTGAACCCACACAGTTGCTAAGGCTCCAACCTAGGAGGATGTCCTATTTTATCCATCCAGGAGAGGACTGCTACAGAAGAAGGAAGACGGCAACCCAGCACTACAGTCATTATGACCCTGCAAAACTCTTGAGAAACAAACTTTGTTCCCTCTCCACAAGCAGACGCCACGCTCTCTGACCACTAGGTAATACCATCCAGCTTGAGCTGAACCAATCTTGTGCACCTAGAATCATAGAATAGCAGAGTTGGAAAGGGCCTACAAGGCCATCGAGTCCAACCCCCTGCTCAATGCAGGAATCCACCCAAAAGCATCCCTGACAGATGGTTGTCCAGCTGCCTCTTGAAGGCCTCTAGTGTGGGAGAGCCCACAACCTCACCAGGCAACTGATTCCATTGTCGTACTGCTCTAACAGTTGGGAAGTTTTTCCTGATGTCCATCTGTCTTCCTTTAACTTGAGCCCGTTATTCCGTGTCCTGCACTCTGGGAGGATCGAGAAGAGATCCTGGCCCTTCTCTGTGTGACAACCTTTTAAGTATTTGAAGAGTGCTATCATGTCTCCCCTCAATCTTCTCTTCTCCAGGCTAAACCTGCCCAGTTCTTTCAGTCTCTCTTCATAGGGCTTTGTTTCCAGACCCCTGATCATCCTGGTTGCCCTCCTCTGAACACGCTCCAGCTTGTCTGCGTCCTTCTTGAATTGTGGAGCCCAGAACTGGACGCAATACTCTAGATGAGGCCTAACCAGGGCCGAATAGAGAGGAACCAGTACCTCATGTGATTTGGAAGCTATACTTCTATTAATGCAGCCCAAAATAGCATTTGTCATATCACACTGTTGGCTGTTCACTGTTCACTGTTCACATCGCACTGTTCAGCTTGCAATCTACAACAATTCCAAGATCCTTCTCATTTGTAGTATTGCTGAGCGAAGTATCCCCCATCTTGTAACTGTGCCTTTGGTTTCTATTTCCTAAATGTAGAACTTGGCATTTATCCCTATAAAATTTCATTCTGTTGTTTTCAATCAGTTGTCACATTAGCTAAAGGGGGGGAACCTGTTTTATCAATCCTCTCAACGTTTCTGGGAATCCCCACTGCACATCTAGTACAAAGGTACCTTGCAATCCATTTCAAATATTATCTCATTAAGTACACACACACACACACACACACACACACACACACACCTTTTTTCCCCCACAGATTGCTTTTTTAGCCAACTTCTTCCTGAATGGCTTGCCTGGCTCTCTTAGCATTGCCAAAGAGTTTCTGAATCATGCTACCTGTTTGAACCTTCCTGCTCTTTCGGTCCAAAGGAACTGTGGGCTGCAAACCTCAGTTAAGCACTTTTAAAGACCCTCTGGTTTCAGTGGGAGATGCTCTAATCCCCCTCCACTGAAAATCAATACAACTTTTAACAGCAGAACAATCCAATACATCTATTCAGAACACAAGTAAGACTTGAGTTTCATGCAGCTGACCCCCCAGGTTAAGTGGGTACAGGATTGCAGCCTAAAGCATTTTGCTTGGGATGGGTCATACCCAATTTCACTGGGTAAACACCAGGGTCACATATATATTTTTCATTTTAGCTTTGAACACTTATATTTTAATCACAATCTAAGAGCAGAATTCACCTGCAGAAGCCTTCAAAACACACGCCAGCAAGCGGCAGTTTAGAACTGTGTCTACAAAGGGCCACGCCTCTCGTCAAATCTCTCAAAATCCAAAAAAGAAAATAGTATTTTTCCAGTGTTATCACAAGACGCACAACCTATTATCCACTCTTTCCGTCCCAGGCACCTGCACACTTAGAACATAAGAACATCAGAAGTGCCCTGATGCTGGATCAGACCAAGGGTCCATCTCGTCCAGCACTCTATTCACACAGTGGCCAACCAGCCATTGGCCAGGGATGAACAAGCAAGACATGGTGCAACAGCACCATCCCGCCCATGTTCCCCAGCAACTGGTGCACACAGGCTTATTGCCTCGAATACTGGAGACAGCACACAACCATCAGGGCTAGTAGCCATGGATAGCCTTTGCCTCCAGGAATTTATCCAACTCCCTTTTGAAGCCATCCAGATTGGTGGCCATCACTACTTAACGCAACTTACTGTTGCTATTACCTAAGGAATTCTGGGATATGCAGAGGATACTAGATCCTCATGCAAAGCGGTAATGATTTTCTCCCAGCTACCTTCTGTGTAAGACAGCAGTAAGAACACATACATTTGTGGCTACTCACAAATAGAAACGTACAGAAAAGTCACGTTTCTTACCCTGCCCATTCTCTGAGTATCAAGAAATGAGATCTTAACATCTCTTTTGATCGTGTAAGTAAATTCAATGGGCATAAATACAGATTCTGTATTCCTGGCTCTTTTACAAAAAATAAATAAATGCAAGTTTCATTTTATATGTCCATAGCTTGGGAAAAAAGGAGGCTAAGGGGAGACATGATAGAGGTGAACAAAATTAAGCATGATGTGGAGAACGTGGACAGGGAGACATTTTTTCTCCCTCTCTCAAAATACTAGAACCCACTGCAGTCACCCCATGAAGCTAATTGGTGGGAGATCCAGGACAAATAAAAGGAAGGACTTCTTTGCACAGCGCATAATTAAATTACGGAATTCACCACCACAAGATGTGGTGATGGCCACCAATTTGGATGGCCTTACAAGGGGGTCGAATAAAGACCTGGTGGAGAAGGCTATCAATGGCTACTAGCCCTGATGGCTATGTGCTACCTGCAGTATCTGGGGCAGGAAGCCGATATACACCAGTTGCTGGGGAACCTGGGTGGAAGGATGCTGTTGCACCTTGTCCTGCTTATGGGTCAACAGTTGGTTGGCCACTGTGTGAACAGAGTGCTGGACAAGATGTACCCTTGGTCTGATCCATCATCAGGGCTCTTCTGATGTCCTTATGAGAGCTTCAGGCCAAAGCATCTACTATATCTTCAAACTAGGGATCAAATGCAGGCTAAAAACTGCATTTGTATTTTGACTTTGTGTTGCAACTATTCTGCCTTCCCTTTACTTCAGCCTTCCCTGACCTGGAGTGCTTCCAGACTAGGCTTTTTTCACACCATTGCTTTGCCTCATTCATGGAATTGTACAGGGGTGGAAGTCATCTGTTTCCCCCACCAAGCCTTACCTGTCACAGCAGGAGGGACAAGAAGCTGGCAGATGCTGAAAGGCCTCACCCTGCAAGCCAGCAACCTCAGGCTGTATAATAGCAGGGCAGAAGGTAGATCTCCAGACGTTTGGGACTTCAACTCCCAGAAACCCATGCCAGCATGACAAATAGTCAGGAATGCTGGGAGTTGAAGTCCAGAACATCAAAACATCTCTAGATCTGCTTTCTGCCCACCACTGCATTATAACCACTATCAATGGTATTTATTTATTTATTGCATTTATATACCACCCCATAGCCGAAGCTCTCTGGGCGGTTTATAAGGAGTCAATGGTTGTCAGACATTTTTCACAGGGCTGACAGTATCTGTTTCTGAATTGTGAGCAGTTCATTTCATAACAAGAACGTTGTCACATTAAGGACTGGTGCCCGAGTCTCCTTGTTTTCCTCTTCCCTCCTCATCCCCCTTTCCTTTTGCGTTATGTCATTTAGACTGTAAAGGTTGTGGGCAGGAGCTCTCTTGTTAGTTATGGATCACTCTTGGAGCCTTTCAAGCTGAAGAGCAGGGATAAAAATAATGTTTTAAATAAAGTTAACACAGAGAGTTGGCTAAACTCCCCCACCCTCCCCCCCCAAAAAAAACCACCCCTGTAACATGGACAGACCTATTCCATTTTTCTGCTTTTTTTGTCCAGCTTTCTTTTTGGACGCGGCTCCATCTGACGGTGGGGTAGGCTGTTTTGTAACAGGCACCGGTTCCACTTTCTTCCCAGCAGGCTTGGATCCATCGGACTCCTTTGGCGCCTGGTCCTCTGGGCTACCTTTGTGCTTCTTCTCTTTCTTCTTGCGCTCTCGGAGGCTGCTGGGGGCCTCTGTCACACCCAGCGAGACAGGGACGGCGGGCTCCTCCTCTGCCCCCAAAGCATCAGAGAGTCTGAAGTCTCGAGGGGTGCTCTCCGAGTCGGACTCGTGGAGATTCCCGTTCTGGGCCTCTTTCTTCTTGCCCTTCTTCTTCTCCGCTTTCTTTTTATCAGTCTTGGCAGGCGGGAACTTTTGGTCCCTCTTCTGTTTCGCCAGGGCCTCGTCGTACAGCGTCTCCTTCATGAAAAGCCAGAAGAAGAGGAAGATAACGGCAATCACAACAGAGGGGACGAGGACGAGGAAATAGGTGGACTCGTAGAATTCCATTGTGCTTTCTCTTGACTACTGCCGATAAGAATAAATCTAGGAAAGTAAAAGACAAAGAGAAGACAATAAGCAAGAGGTTTGGCAAAGAGTCCTTAGCCAGAAAGACGTCTTCCAAATCCACGCGTGCCCCTCAGGACATTATTCTGTCTAAACATGCATGGGATTATGCCCTTAACAAACATTCATAACACATTTAAAATACAGCAGACAGATGTATTTAAAAATCCAAGCTATTAAAATTCAATTTCATACAATAAAACCAATAGCAAGGTAAAACGTAAGAACGTAAGAGCCATGCTGGATCAGACCGAGGGTCCATCTAGTCCAGCACTGTAACCCACAAGCAGGACACGGTGCAACAGCACCCTCCCACCCATGTTCCCCAGCAACTGATGTATACAGGCTTACTGCCTCTCATACCGGAGGTTGCACTTAGTCATCAGGACTGGTAGCCATGGATAGCCTTCTCCTCCAGGAATCCTGAATCTCCCACCAATCAGGTTCATGGGACGACCCTACTAGGTTCTAGTATTATGGGAGAGGGAGAAAAATGTCTCTAGATCCACATTCTCCACACCATGCATAACTTTGTCCTCCTTTAGTTGAGTGAAGGAAGATAGATGCTTTTGAACTGTGGCGTTGGGAGGAAAATTCTGAGAGTGCCTTGGACTGCAAGAAGATCAAACCAGTCCATACTCCAGGAAATAAAGCCAGACTGCTCACTTGAGGGAAGGATATTAAAGGCAAAACTGAAGTACTTTGGCCACATAATGAGAAGACAGGACACCCTGGAGAAGATGCTGAGACTAGGGAAAGTGGAAGGCAAATGGAAGAGGGGCCGACCAAGGGCAAGATGGATGGGTGATATTCTGGAGGTGACGGACTCGACCTTGGGGGAGGTAGGGGTGGCGACAGCCGACAGAAAGCTCTGGCGTGGGCTGGTCCATGAAGTCACAAAGAGTCGGAAGCGACTGAACGAATAAACAACAAAGTCATGTCTCCCCTCTGCCTCCTTTTTTTCCAAGCTGAATAATCCCAGCTGAATACAAAAGCAGAAGGCCAAAATCTGAAGCCAATTTGAAAGCAAATTTGGTTTATTTGGGGGGGGTAAAAAAGCCCCCAACAGCCAGAGTGGATAAAAATCAATTTTTTAAAAAAATCGATTTGTTTTATTTAAATATGATTTTTTTAATAAAATGCTTTTTGAGGAAAAATCTATCTAAAGATAGTTTTCTATTTAAGATACATTATAGTCCAAAGGTTATTCATCATGAAATAAGGATTCGTTTTTAATTATGTAGCATGAGGCTGTATATTCGTGCAAAGTTTAATTTTTTTGGTAAATGAATTCCATTAATCCATTCACAGTCTCATGCTCTTCCAGACGTTTCTGCAAGATTGGGCAATTTTTCTATCTAGAAGATATTATCACAGATGCTTGGTTTTACAGTTCACAAAACTGTGAATTTGTGTCTGCAGAGATCACAATCCCATTGTGCCTTTGCAAATCTACGTACACAGAATCAACCCCTTACCTCTTAAGTGCTAAGTTTCAAAGAAATTCAGTGAATAGAGTGCACTTTTTTGGGGGGGGAGTCACATGATTAAATCGAGTCTTTCTGAGTAGTGATTTAAATCGAGATTTAAATCAAATTGATTTAAATCAAATCCACCCTGCGGACAGCTTACGTAAAGCTTAAAGAGGGAGCATAAACTGAAGTTTTCTTTGCGTGGGGTGGGGACCTCCAAAACCATGGCAAATGTTACAATAATAACTTGAGTCTATACAGCAAGAGTACAATACACAGCCTTGTCTGCAGCGGTAAGAATAAAAGTCAAGAGTTGAGGAGTCTGTGGATCGAGAGCCCATATCTATCACCAAGATACTCTCAATCATACTTTATTCACTTAGCTACACTACACAGGGAACAGCAATAGAAGAAAAGTCCACACTAACATCCCTGCTGTTTAGTAGCAATGACGGCGGAGACCCTTGTCTTACGATTCAATTTCAAACCTCAGTGATTTAATAAAAGAACCATCTATACTAACTCTCTCAAGGTACCCAACAACAAGGAGCACTTAGCACTGGCCGGAAAGAAAAACACAGAGGTTACAGCTGTAAACATTCGCCACACAGATCCTTTTGGAAGAGAAAAAATATATATCTTTTATGTTGGGGGGTCCCATCGCCCCCATCCCAATGGATTAAAAAAAAATCCACAGTTAGGCAATACCTTTTACTAGGATCACTAAAATGCCGCAAAAGAGTGTGCAAGCTTTCAGGTTCTCCAGAACTCTTAATCAAGCTCAATGAGGGAAGGAGAAAGAAAGAAGTAAAAAGGTCCGGGCAGTTTTTATGGCCATGGAAACTGCAGACTGAATGAATGAGTCACTGGTAGATGTTGCAGGTATCGGATTACACCAAGTATTCTGGGACAAAGAAGAAATGGGTAAAACACATGGTTCATGAGAGTCTTTGCCTTAAACCGGAAATAATTTTTAGGTGGTGCAGTAGGTAAAATCCTCAACTGAAGCCAAATTGTGTAGTATTACCTAGTGGTTGGGGGAAAGGGCCCTCTCAAAACCAAGTCCTTCTTGGGGTGGTAGAAAATCATCTCCTTCTGGCCCATAGATTCTGCCCCAAACGGCTCAATGCAATGTTTTCCAAGACATATAAAAAGCAAAGGTAACCGTGCTGGTCTATGAAGTCTTTTCCCCCTCGTAGACCAGTGCAGTTATCTTTTCTTTCTATATTAAAAAGCATTTTTAAATGACACAGGTCACTGAATATAATCTTATCCTAACATTTATTTTCCATTGTTTGACATGGGTGCTGCCGTCTTTTTTCCTGCCATGCGCTAAGCACGGGACCCGTCGGCTGTAAAACACGCCCTAGTTCAGAATGAACTGACTTCCCTCTCTGCTAGTTTCCCAGGCTCACAGTTCAAGGTCATTTAGTGCCCTGCCCAGGTACCTCCACGGGCACTGCTCCAAAGTGATTAATAAAAGTACGACTTGGCAAGTCGAAAAACGGAAGACACGACAGGGCTTGGAAGTTGGTGAACACAACCAGTAGGACAGTATTTTTGGGGGGGGGGGGCAGTTTTGCTCAGTGGTCCAGAAGCGAAATCCCTGTGCTGTCACTGTGGATCAAACACATGCCTTCTCCAATATTGACAGAGCAGGTGTGTCTTTAAACACACGGTAAACGTGCCTCCAATATCTGCAATAAGTCTATATCTACTACTTGCTGGGGAACATAGGTGGGAGGGTGCTGTTGCACCCATGACCTGCTTGTTGGTTCCCGGTTGACAGCTGGTTGGCCACCGTGAGAGTAGAGCGCTGGACTAGATGGACCCTCGGTCTGATCCAGCAGAGCTCTGCTTATGTTCATATACAACCAGCCAAGGATTCTGGAAGCACATTTATCTCATGCTTTCAGATACTTTGTGTTCATAGAATCATAGAATAGCAGAGTTGGAAGGGGGGCTATAAGGCCCTCGAGTCCAACCCCCTGCTCAATGCAGGAATCCACCCTAAAGCATCCCTGACAGATGGTTGTCCAGCTGCCTGGTCCTCAAATGTTACATGATCAACGTTTCTCATAAAGGCCCTATTTGCACCCAGGTATTTTTTTTTCCAACCCTGGATTTTTGCAAACAAACAGGACCAAGGAAGCATACTGCCTCCTGATCCCTCCTGCTGCAAGAAGAACTAAACAACCCAGGGACCCAGTTGTTTAGGGTGGTGTGTGAATCAGGAATTTTGGGGGGAGAGGCAACCCAGAGTCCAAACCCGGGACCCCAATTCCCTCAGCAACTCAACGTTCCCAGTGCGCATGCAATGCTAAATAAGCCAGGGACACAATGTTCCTGGGTTGTTTAGCACCTCCCGCTTGCAGGGGGAGCGATTAGGCAGGGGGAGCCAGCATGCCCCCTTGCTCTCGGTTGTTCACAACAACCCAGGGTTTAAGAAAACCCTGGGTTGTTATGACATGCGTGTGGCGTTACACCCCACAAGTCAATTCCAAATGTATGTCTGCAGTTTGTAAGTCTGTGGTTTTTAGAATGTTGGCCTGAGTGAGTTAGAATGTTTTGGGAGGGGGGAGGAGTGATATATAAGGGAAGGACTGAGGGGATTGAGAGATTCTTTTCAGGAAAACTTTTCGGGGAGACTTGTTAGGTACTCTTAGAGTCCGTAGTGCTCTCTGTGTTTATGGTACTTAAGTTTTGGGAAATTTGAGAGTCAGGGTAGAGAGTGATGTCTTTGGAGTGTGGTGTGCACGTAGTTGATGTATATCAATCAATACTGATAATAAAGAAAGCTCAAGAGTGATTGTGTGAGAAGAAGGAAAGCATGTATGTGAATGAGTGACAGGATTGCATGAAAGGTTTCAAAAAGGTTTTTAAATGTTGTTAGTTGAAACAAAGCTTGTGAACTTTTAAAAATAAATTTTGATTGTTTTGTTTTTAAACTACCACAAAAATCCCACATGTCTGTTTGGCATTTATCATCTTAAGTTTACACATTCAGCACCCACTCTAACATTCATTCACCTAAGCACATATAACTCACAGTGTTTTATTTTATATATTAAAATCCTTCTCCATTTTAAACCCCTTTCTCCACATAGTTTGGAGGAAGGTGGTTTTTATCCCTTGCCTCAGGCGTATCAAGCGGCGCTGCTTGGCTTGAGCAGGGAGTAGCCGCAGCCGGGTCTGGTGTTCAGAGCCTGTGTCGTGGCAATGCGAACCAGGTCAAAGTGTAAAGCTGTTGCAAAACATTTAGCACTGAACATTATTTCTGTCACTCCCTTCCTTGTACCTGCCTATGCTCTCATTTCACTCTTTTCTTACTCCACAGGTTTTCCATGGAAAGACAAAAGGCAGACGAAGCAGGAGGGCTCAGAGCATAAGAACGTCAGAAGAGCCCTGCTGTATCAGGCCAAGGGTTCATTCTAGTCCAGCACTCTGTTCACATAGTAGACAAACCAGCCATCAGCCAGGAACCACAAGCAGGATACAGGTACAAAAGCACCCTCCCACCCATGTTCCCCAGCAACTGGTGCATATACGTAGGCTTGCTGCCTCTGGAGGTAGCTCGCATCCAAATGAACCAGGGCGGTGGTGCGTTAAAAGCCTTGCCCACCTGCCCCTGAGCTTGTCCAAGGTCCTGCACTGCTTGAATTATTTAATTTAATTTTATTTATTTAAAATTTTGTTGCCCATCTTCCAGGACAGAAGACCCCCACCCCACACAATGGTGGGTAGGCATAGAATCATAGAACAGCAGAGTTGGAAGGGGCCTACAAGGCCATCGAGTCCAACCCCCTGCTCAATGCAGGAATCCACCCTAAAGCATCCCTGACAGATGGTTGTCCAGCTGCCTCTTGAAGGCCTCCAGTGTGGAAGAGCCCACAACCTCCCTAGGTAACTGATTCCATTGTCGTACTGCTCTAACAGTCAGGAAGTTTTTCCTGATGTCCAGCCAGAATCTGGCTTCCTTTAACTTGAGCCCGTTATTCCATATCCTGCACTCTGGGAGGATCGAGAAGAGATCCTGGCCCTCCTCTGTGTGACAACCTTTTAAGTCTTTGAAGAGTGCTATGTCTCCCCTCAATCTTATCTTCTCCAGGCTAAACATGCCCAGTTCTTTCAGTCTCTCTTCATGAAGGCCAGGGATTTTTTTTCTGTGGTGGTACCAATTTGGCCTGGCTAGCTGAGGAATCCTGGGAGCTTTGTCCAGCACATCCGGGGGGCATCAGGTTGGGGAAAGCTGCTGTACATGTTTATACAGTTATAAACAATGTGAAGAAGAGTAGAAAGGTCTGCCTCCCTCATAACACTAGAAGTCAGAGTCTCCCAATGAAGCTGGTGTTCAGAAAAAGACTAACAGTGGGGAGGGGGAAACATTAAATGCAATGAAATGCAAGCTCAAAGGATGTGATTACAGACATTAGATTAGCTTCATGTCTTTTAAAGAATTGGATCAATTCACGAAATGCAGGCTCATCAGCAACCACAGTAAATGGAACTTCAATGTTCAGGGGTAGTGTACCTGAGAGTACTGAATGTGGGGCACAAACAAAGGGAGGCTGCTGCTACCATACCCTTCTTGTGAATTTTGCAAAGGCACCACTGGAAACAAGACACTGGGTATCTGGCCCGGAGTTCCAACAGAGCTCTTCTTGCATACTAAAGGTGCCTTCAGAGACCTGAATACAGCCCTATAAACCAACCAGTCCATTTGTCCCAGCAGCGGTTTGGCTCCAAATTGGGGGAAGTGTACAAATTGCACAAGTCACTGAAGACGGAGCTACTCCGTCACCCACTCCTAGCCTTCAGCAATTTAAAGGTTATGGGACACACCCTAAATACCAACATATATTGCTCTGGATCTCTTAAGCAACTCCGCTGTTGAAATTCTTGTTTCGCACGATGGTGGAAGGGTGGGAGGACTTGCATAAATTTAGTTATTTGGCTAGCCACGTACAAGGGAAATTCTCCTCCTAAGACTGAAGCAAACCTTTGGAATAAATTCATCAGGACATTTACTTTTCCACCCTGACTCAGTTTAAGTTGCTCATTCTTGCAATGCATGGCCTTACATCAACACTGACTGCTTCCTCTCCAAAGAATTTCCAAAATAGCCCAGCTTTTTCCTTGCTTTTTTTAAAGCAAAGGGATGAGAACAGCTTTCGCCAACCTGGTGCCCTCCAAGTGTGTCGGACCACAACTCCCAGCATTCCCAGCCAGCCTGGCCGTGCTAGCTGGGAGTGAAGGAAGTTGCGGTCTGACAGATTTGGAGGAGACCAGGTTGGAGCAGGCTGGTTTAGAACATGCTGTGAAACGGGAGGTTTCAGGCCTTCCATCGAAGTTGAGACACATTTGCGCATTTCTAGTGGAACCCCTTCACGCGGCCTCTTCATTGGGGAGTGAATAACATGGAGGCTGCTCTGAAATTCAGCAGAATTTGCTTTGCGAGGCCCTGAAGGGTTTGCAACTCAAGAGCCTGGGCTTCCAACTGAGCAGAGGTCACAATTCTGCTCACCATGGAAAGTGTTCCACCAGTACTTTCTGGCAAGGGTGATCTCAGGAGCACCAGCGTTCCTCCCCAACTAGGAGCCAATCCGGGGTGAGGGGTGGGGGAAAGGGTCAGGCCCACAGCTGCACTGCATCTCCCATCGCCGCTTGCCAACACAGTCAATGGTGAGGGATGATAAGCCAGTGTGGCATCATGGTTAGAGGTTTGACCAAGACTCAGGAGATCCAGGTTCTAGTCCCGACTTGGCCATAAAGTGCTGGTATTAACATTTAAAGCCCTAAACAGCTTGGGGCCAGGCTATCTGAAGGAACGCCTCCTCCCGTATGTACCTGCCCGGACCCTAAGGTCATCCTCAGGGGTCCTTCTCCGCCAGCCCCTGCCAAAGGAAGTGAGACAGGTGGCTACCAGGAGGAGGGCCTTCTCTGCTGTGGCACCCCGGCTGTGGAATGAGCTCCCTAAGGAGGTTCGCTTGGCACCTACATTAGATGCTTTTAGACGCCAGGTGAAGACCTTTTTATTCTCTCAGCATTTTAACAGTCTATAAATAAATTTTAACTTGGTGTTTTAAATTTGTAATTTTGCATTGCTGCTGTTTTTATCTGGTTGAGCTTTTAAATTGTATTTTATAGTATGGTTTTATACTGTTGTTTTATACTTTGAATGTTTTTAATTTTTGTGAACCGCCCAGAGAGCTCCGGCTATTGGGCGGTATAGAAACGTAATTAATAAATAAAATAAAATAAATAAATAAATAAAGCTCACTGGGTGACTTTGGGCCAGTCACTGACTCACAGCCTAACCTACCTCACAGGGTAGTTATGAGGATAAAATGGAGAAGGGGACGACTATGTATGCCACCTTGGGTTCATTGCAAGAGGAAAAGTTGGGTATAATAATAATAATGATGATGATGGTGGTGGGAATTGCAGTCCAACAAAATCTGGAAGGCTACACATTTTCCACCCCTGACCCACTAGTTACGTTTCAGTCAATCACGTCCATGCTATGTTCTGAGGGTTTGTTTTAAGTTGTTTGTCTTGTTCATGCGCTTTATACCCTGTTGTTCTGCCTTCTACTAGGAGTGTGGCAACTACTCTGGGGAGAGGCAGAAGACTCTTACACACACACACACACACACACACACACACACACACACACACACACACACACCACAGTCCCAGACAGGTGTGGGAAACCAACCGCACTTGACAGCTCTATTCCCACTGGGTCCCTCCACATATCTGGGCTGCAGGAATGGCTCCTCACTCTTGAAGTGAGAGTCAATCGTACAACCATTTCTTTAAAGAGAGAAACACTTTTGTTGGGCACTAAAAGGGCTTCCTTTCACAAAAATCCACGAAAGCCACGGTGGGTAACATCTGGCACTCCAGGCGTTGTTAAACTCCAGCTTGCATCAGCCTTAGCCAGGGTAGCCAATGGTGAGGGATTATGGGAGTTACAGTCCAATGATGAGAGATTATGGGAGTTGCAGTCCAACAATACTTGGAGTGTCCCACGTTCCCCATTCCCGCACTAAGGAATGCCTGTGCTCTGGTGGTGCTTCAGTCATTTCGCTCCACACATGGTAACTGTTCTGCTTTTTTTCCACACTTGGGAGTCGGGAAAGAATTTCATGGTCCCCAGTATAGCATACTTCAACTAAAAGCTCATCTACACCAAGCAGGATATTCCACTATGAAAGCAGTATGAAAGCGGTGTATAAAAGGCAGGAGCCACACGACTGCTTGAATTGCCCATTGACACATGACACATCCCTTATGCCGCTTTCGTAGTGTTATGTCCTGGTTTTTATTCCACGTTATCCAAAATGCCGTAACGAATGTCATTGGCCTAATCTACACCAAGCAGGATAATGCACTATGAAAGCGGTATATAAAAGGCAGGAGCCACACGACTGCTTTATAGCAGTATTGAAGTGCACTGACAACTGTTAGGGCCCATTGACACAGACCACAGACTGCTTTCATATGACTTTCATAGTGTTATATCCTGCGTGGTGTAGATGTGTCGATGGTCCCCAACAGTTGTCAGTGCACTTCAGTACCACTATAAAGCAGTAGTGTAGATCCTGCAGTGCACTTCAATACTGCTATAAAGCAGTTGTGTTGTGTGGCTCCTTCCTTTTATATACCGCTTTCCTAGTGGAATATCCTGCTTGGAACCCCAAGTCTCCTACTTTTCCTGAAAATCCAGAGGGAACTCTGACACTGAGCACCCACAGGCCAAGGGACTTGGGAAGGGAGAGAAAGTGTTGTGTAGAGTCCCTTTGGGTGCTCAGACAGGGGTTTGCTCACAGACAGCTGTTTCATTAGAACATCAAGTTAAGCGCCACAGACGTCAGTGTAAAAAAAAAAAGCATACAAAGTTTAATAATAGTGCAGACTTTTCCATGCTGAAGGATCATTGTGTTATAGTACTTAGAGCTCCAATTCTTTCAGAAAAGATGAAAACTTTCAAACTTTAATCTCTAACCCTAGGAAAATGTACCGTTCCATCTGGCTAATGAGCACTAAATCATATTTCTTCTTAAAATAGGAAGCCGCTGTGAACTTCCAAATGATGAAATTCCTCAACAGGGGAGTTGTATGCTTCTTTCTTTATATTCTGTACAGATTCTTGAACTCCAAGAGTTATCATGCGGGTTCTAGAAGATGCATTAATATTCAGTTACAGTGGCGGCGGCGGCGGCTTTAGCCAGGAACTTTCTTAAGGATTTGCTCTAGATGTTCATGACCCCACTTACTCCTGAGTACTATGATGGCTTCACCAATCAGCTGCACCAAGCTGATGAATCCTTAAGAGGAGAATTAGTCAGCAATCAAACAGACTGTCCCCAAGCACTACAGGGGCATGGGAAATCTCATGCCCTCCAGATGTTTTGGATAACATCTGGAGGGCACCAAGTTATGGCCAATGGGGGAGCTGCAGTAAAAAAAAATCCAGAGGTCAACAGTTGCCAATCCCTGGGCAAGAGTTATTATTTTCTCATCCAATCAAGATTTAACCCACTATTACAGAACAAAGGTAGTCAATTTTTCATGTATATTTTAAGATGCTGATGCTAAGGAAAGTGGAAGGCAAAAGGAAGAGGGGCCGACCAAGGGCAAGATGGATGGATGATATTCTGGAGGTGACAGACTTGACCTTGGGGGAGCTAGGGTTGGCAACGGCCGACAGAAAGCTCTGGCGTGGGCTGGTCCATGAAGTCACGAAGAGTCGGAAGCGACTGAACGAATAAGCAACTACATATGCCCAGTAGACTTCTCTTTGCCACAACTCTATACATGCACCTACGATAGTCAAGTTCAACTAGAACTTCTGCATGTTAAACAAAAAAATGAAGAGGGTTTTTTCATATTTGTATGTCCAAGGAGCCAATACAACTTGTATATTAATGGGAATCCATATAATCTTTTGCATATAGAAGCAAGTTATAAGCATCCCTACGGTATGAAATATATAGACAACAGGTCTATATATTACATACCGGGAAGAACAACAGGGAAGGAAAGGAACTTTTCTAATCTTTGCTACAACTCTGCAAACTAGAATCCAAATATGCAATAGTCCTGGAAGTGAATCTTGTAAAACACAAATAATGGCCGTCTTTTTTTTTAAAAAAAAAATGAAAATATATTTGAATTTTAAACAAGGATCCTCGTAACTACACAATTATGTTCAGGTAATGTGGGGCTGACTTCAGAAACACTTTGAATCATGACTACCTGATGCCATGACCTGTCAGGATCAGGCCCAGTCTTCCTAGTGTGTATTCCGATTCAGACTCGGAGCCTGAAGAAGAAGTATACCAGCCAAGACAGGAAGTGGGAAAGGAAATTCTCCAAGACTCTCCAGGAATCGAGGAGGAATCTTCCCAGGAGCTTATCAAACAGGAGGCCCAGGCTCAGAGATCATCCTCCCCTCCCTGGGAACTCAGTATTTGTCGGAGGGGGAGCAAACATCAGAATTGACAGATCCCAGAGTCCACCAGAGGGTCAAGCAAGCAGAGTTGAGAAGAGGCAGGAGGAGGTCCGCTAGGCTAGCCACTCATAACACCCTTCCTGAAAGGGGTTCATTATAGCCTGTCGGGCATGACGGGGAAACTGTCTATTTAGCTACGTTTGGCTAATTAAGCTTAGAGGATAGCTCCTAGCATTCACACTCCCTTCAGGTGTGAAGAGATGTCTATTTACTGAATGAAGGTTTGTGGATTGCAGGGCAGACCACTTGATCATCTCACATCTCAGTGGAGGGATTGGAATCACGAAATGACCTCCCCAGCCCTTGGGCCTTCCAATGTTACGCAGGAGATTCTGATGAGGACAAGACACAGCCTACTTGTTTGGTGGTAGGACAGTCAGTGTGTTATCCAGAGCCCCCCTGGCCAGAGAACACAGCCCTGCCATTGTCCTCTGGCAGAACCTCCATCTCCCCAGCCTCACAGAAGTCTCCAGCTACAAAATCAGGCAAAGGCTCTTTAACAAATTAGTAAGCTCCTCCCGGAGGGGTGGAGCTGACCACACTACAGGTCTTCTCAGCCTACATAAGGCTTCAGTTCCCTTTAACACCCTGCTGAGACAACACTCTCCTACTGTTCCATTAGGAGAGAATTTCAGCCAGCAGAACCCACTTGCAGCTATCCAAGGTCCTTTCTTCCTGTCTTGATCTTTCAACCAGCGTCCCGTCAAGGGAATCACAGAGCTGGACAGCTGGTCATTAACTGGTGAACGCATCAGGGAACAAATCACCCCTATTCTTCCCAAGCTGCACTGGTGCAATCCAAAGGTCCTCATCTTGAGATTTAGAGCCATGGTTCCAGGGTACTTAATGAAAAGTCTTCCCTCTGTCCTACTGGCTCTATGCCTCCAGAATCAGATTCTCTTACTGCTGTTCCAGTCACCGAGGAACAGCAGTAAGAGAGAACTATTGTCCTTAGGTCCTACTTGTGAGCTTCCCGTAGACATGTGATTGGCCACCATGAGATATAGGCAGGACCAGATAGGCCTTTCTTTCTGATCCAGTGGTACTTTTCTTATGTAAGGATAGGAAAGATACCTAGGCACTCTGAAGTACTTAATAACATTTAGAGAGGCCCAGTGCAATGGGTTCAAGAACTCTGGTTTAGACTGCAAGAACTCTAAAGAAAGTTAATGAAACCAACGTGTGTGTGTGTGTGTGTGTGTGTGTGATGTCCCTCCACACAATGATGCATCTTACATGATGATGCAACAAGACCTAGAACCTTAAGAGTACAGCTTTAACTATTTATTTATTTATTTATTTATCATACTTATACCCTGCTCCTCAGCCAAAAAAGGCTCTCGGAGCGGCTTACACTTAGCAAAAAAGACAGTCCCTGCCCTCAGGCTTACAGTCTAATAAAGACATGACACACAAGGAAAAGGAGTTCAGGAGGGAAGAGGTAAAGAGAGAGAGAAATTAAGTGGACTGGGAAAAGGGCTGATGGGATTGTCCTGCTCCCGAAGGAGGGGAGTCCAACTGGAGCAGGCCCCGATGTTTCCTCGGCCTGCTCCTGTCCCGTCGGTCCTTCTTCTTCCCCACAGGGCCAAGATGGCAGTTTGCCTTGTGGGGGTGGGGGAAGAGTCCAACAGGAGCAGGCCCCGATGTTTCCTCAGCCTGCTCCTGTCCCCTCGGTCTTTCTTCTTCCCCACTACAAGAATGTTTTTGTGCAGACAGTGGCTTGCTTTGGGTGCTGTCAACATAAGCTTAAGGAATTTGATCAAAGGGGAGGTGACATGCAATGGCATTCGTACCTTTTAAGATCTGCTATGACAAATCCACAAAAAGCAAGCAGGATAATTTTAAACTGACCAAAAAAAAAAAAAAAAGCAGCGCTGCGTTTCTACCATTATCCTTTTCGCCCCTAACATTTAAGAGAGAAGCTTTAATGGAATTCAGTTTTAAGTATTGCTCTTACAGTTGTTATTGCTATGAAGTTGTTTGGTCTGCTTTTAAACACAGGCAGAAGACAAGCTCACTCAAATCTTCTTGCTCTTCTCTTGATTGAACAGATCCAATTAAGCCATTTGCTGAACACAATAATCTCAGCCCTCTAAATACCCTCTAGGTAAATGTTTTCCATTCCAGTCGTACCAGAGAGTCTGTACCATCTGGTGAGCTACCATCAGATGCCCTCAAGCTATTCAACTGACCTGGGTGCCTGGCTTCTGACATCGTGCAAAATAACTGAAGTCTTCAGCTTTGCAACATAACCTGCAAATCTTGTTAATTTAAGGAGGGGCAAGAATACAAATAGCAGGTTTCCAGTGAAACCGAGCAGCTGAAGTAGAAATCAGCATGGAATAACTGTGCTGGGTTTTGGCTCATTTCTCTATGTCAGACTTCCCATTAGCTATGCCAGCTGGGAATTATGGGAATTGCAGTCCAACCCATTTGGAGGGCACCAGGTTGGTGAAGACAACATTGCCTTCTTAGCTCTTCATTTCCAGGTCTGAGTTAAGGGCTGCCTTCAGATGGATGGTTCCTAGCCCCAGTAGCCACCGGTGCAAGCAGAATTACAATTGACTATCCCCTCTACTGGCAACATTGGGACTTTTTCTGTGTGTCCACCCCACTTTAGGTGGGGAAAGAAAAGGCCCAACTCAGCCAAGCAGCCATTGGAAAAAAGAAAATTTCCAAGCAATCTTTGTAAACAACGCAACTATTTATTTAGCATTGCTACCCATGAAACGCCCAAAAAAATATTTAGTTTTGGTCTGGAAGCGTTTCATTAAAAAAAAAAATGTTGCTAAAATGGTTACTGAGAAAGTCATTTAAATCATTTTTAAAATTAGGGTTAACGCTCTTTCGTTGAAGGAGGATTTTGCTAAGACTGGTAAAACCAAAAGGCATGGGGCACCCACCACAAAGGTTATAGCGAATGTGTGTTGAGTTGTGTACTAAGCCACTGCACACATCAAAACCACACCTCTTAAAAAGGTAGCAGCATCTACACCTTGGAGATAGTGTTACCCTCCCTCTCCTGACCGTCTAAAAGAAATGGACTTTCTATAACAATAAATAAACAGCACTGGGAAAATACAGGAGGACAATAAACAGATGATGACATCGCCCTGGTCTGCACATAACACTAAGCCATGGTGTAATTTGCTGAAAGCTGGCTTGTTGGTGTGTCTGAATCCATCCCTGCAAACAAACCATGCTTTGTTAAACAGCTACAAACCACAAATAGAAAACAGGGTTTGTTTTTGGCTTACTAAATCTGGTTTGTTTATACCACAGGTTGTTGTGATGTCTGAACCCAGAACCATGGCTTGTCTTTGCTGCTGTCTGCTCTGGAACAGAAATGCCCAGCAAGAGCAGTCTGGAAATGAAAACACTCTGAAGGCTGGCAAAATGGACAGGAGAGAAACAAAATTCATCTGCAAGACAATTCATGGCTAAAGCAATACACCACGGTGAATGTAAACCATGGCTTAGTGTTACGTGAGAACACAGCTGTGTGGATCCCACATAAAACACAGCAGAGATTGGTACAACGGCTGCTCATGGTGCAGAAGGCATTGATAGTTTAAGAAGCAGCTATAATATTCCTTTATACTATTTCAGAGCAGGAGGGCTCTTTCCCAAGGTGAAAGATTGGAGGTTCTCTAAAAAAGCAGAACATAGAAAGCTGCTTTATACCAAGTTGGTCCATTTGGCTGCTAGATTTTTGATCAATTTGTTCAACTTGCATTTTAGTAAGTTACCATATTTGCACTTCCCAAACCAGAATGCAGTTATCCTATGCTATTTTCACGTCTCAGAACGTTGCAATGCTGTTCTCCAAATAGAAAATGCATTCAAAAATCCACGTATTAGTAGGAAATGTACCCATGCACCCACCCACCCCAAAAACACCATTATATGTTGGAAAACCGCTTCCAAATAACTTGTATATTGGGCAGAAGTGCATACAAAAATACATGTACTTGGAGAAACGCTCATGGAAATGCATATGAATTCTCATGCACATTTTTTTTAAAAAAAAAGAAGTCATGAACTGATGCAAAAAAGGCGTGCAGAATTAACTGGTGACTGCAAAAATAAGAAACCAAAAGAAACCAAAGTGGACAGATCTATCTATTCCAACCCCGTAGGAATAGAAGTGGTTCAAAGAAAAACACAGAGACTCAGACATCTGGGCTGGAGGGGTCCTAGGCACAAGTATGATAGTTTGGGGGTGGGTTTTGTTCTCTTCCCCCCCCCCCTCACCACAGTTCCTTGCAGGGAGAGAAGAAAGAAGACTTCTTTCTTTAAGATGCCTGGGATTTTTCCTGGCCTGGGAAGGAGTGAAATTACACCGCTTCTTACGAAGATGAAATTCTGCATTGAGGTCTGAGCTCAAATTATACTGATTTCCAGCCAAATGCGCACAGTTTGTGCCAGTTGCTGTGTTTGCATGTACACATGGTTTAAAATGTTTTGGCAAAGACCCAACTGGTAAAGGGGAGGGAGGGGAGCAAGAATTACCCGCTAAATCAACAAACCATAGAAGGAATAGTCACTGTGCAAGGTAGACAACAGGAAGATCATGCTATAGTGCCCCTTTGTTTCCAAGCCAACATCCAAATTTAAGAGCAGCAAGTGGTTGAGCAAAGGAAAGAAGAAGAAACACTTCAGCATGAACTACCATCCTTGGTTTGATCCAAGCGAGGACCACTTATGGCAGCCTTCCTCAACCTGGGGCACTCCAGATGTGTTGGACTGCATCTCCCAGAATGCCCCAGCTGGGGCATTCTGGGAGTTGTAGTCCAACACATCTGGAGCGCCCCAGGTTGAGGAAGGCTGACTTATGGTCTTTAACATTTCTCAGCTGAAACTCTTGCCTTTCTTCTCTTCTTCCTCCTTGTCCAAACTGGATGGTTGTTCAGCAAGAGCTAATCCTAGATGCCATAAGCTTAGCACAGCCTGCCCCAACCTGGCGCCCTGCAGTTGTTTTGAACTACAAATCTAGCATTCCTGACCATTGGCCATACTGGCCGGGGCAGAAGAGAAGTGAAGTCCGTATTATCCAGAGGGCGCTATGATGGGAATGGCTGTCTTAGCAGTATTCCCCTCCAGCATGGCGATGACAGAAATGAGACATTCCTACGGAGGGAGAAACACACACAGGGCTCAGGAAAGAGTTGCTGCGGAGGAAATGGCCACCTTCCCATCTGAATTTTGGAGACTGCTGCAGACACTCCAGATTTCTAACTCAGAAGAGCCAGGAATGCATTCACTCCCTCCCACCCTCCAAAAACATCAGCATTATGGAATCTGAATTGTGTGCCAGGCACTAAATCCTCACCCCTGGCCTCCAATTGGTGGGTCATTCCCCAATACCACTATCCCTTTACTTAGTCCCAATTTTTACTTTGTAAGCAGCCTTGTAAATGCTTGGCTCTTAAAAGGCAAAATTGGGGGGGGGGGAAGAACTTTTTAAAAATTGTAACAGTGGAAGATTCCGTTTTAAGAGACGGGTATAGACATAATGTGTTTGCATTTGATTCAGCTTTCATTTTAAAATCAAAATAAGTTAGATTTGGATTTATTTTTAAAGCCCATTTTTTAAAATAAGATCTTGCTGTTCTTTTTTTTTTTTAAAAAAAAATACTTCTAACTGCCCAGGTAAAAAGCCTCCAATTTCACAGAATCCATTTCCATGGCAGATCTGCGCTTCAAAATTAGCTTTCCAGAAATTTAAAAGCAACGGATAAGCCGCCAGCACTTTGTTCTTAACAGTAGTAATCTCCTCTCCGGTTTGCTAATCCACAGCTTTGGAAATTTGCTCACGATTTGCTTCTTCAGCTCGTTATTACGTGTTGCAACGATAAGATGAGATCCAATCCTAACTTATTTCACCCACCCCCAAGCCTCACAGAAAAGCAGCGCCATTTCCGCAATCATAAGAAAACAAAACGTGTTTCATCTGCAGAGGCTTTTCCGCTTAAATACTCAAATCCACAGCCAACACGTTATAAGCTCCAACTTAGAACAGCCTATTGCCAGCGCTGCTTCATTGAGACTTTTCCATGCTCTGGCTCCACCCTCCCCTCTCAAGGCTTCAACAGCCACGTGTACATTACTAAAATAAAGAGCCCTCCCGTAAGGATTCTGTGGTTCCAGTTAGCTGCCCAGGAAGCGAGAGAGGAGTTATGTGCAAACCGAGTTGATGTGACAAGCTCATGGCAATATAGGTTTTCAGTCTTGTGCAAGCCGTTATGGATGCAAACCCTATGCCACTCTTGACACAAGAGACTGCAAAGAGCACTGTAGCCATTCGGCGTGAACACATGCACGCAGCGTAGCCTGAAATTTGCCAGGACAGCCAGACCTATCCCCAAATCTGCTGCCCTTTCAGATGTTAGGTGCTCCCAGTGACTACGGGGTCCCCCACACACACTTGGCCGGCTTACAGTCATAATCAATTTATATTCCACAATCCACTGCGCTCAAAGCAGTTCACAGAAACAAATGCAACAGCCATCATTATAATACAATATTAACTCAACTACAGTTCGTTTTAAAAGTATTACCATGTAAAGGAGCACAAGGGCATACCAACAGATCAGTTAACAAGATCCAGTACCAATAAAATCAACATTGCTCACATTAAACGATTCACTAAGCGGTTTTGGGTGAAGAGACGGACCAGTAAGACCATCTCGTCCACATGAAACTCATGGCGAAAAGAGGGACGAAAAGAACCCACTGGGCACTTTGCGCAGCCCACCCTCAAGCTGCTGATGGAAGAGAGACCCTCCTCTCCCCAGGGTCTCATGTCCTGAGCCCAGAAAGAGACCCCTGCAGCCCCCGGCCTCTCTCCTTCTGGCTATCTCCTGGCAACCGAGCACCTGGAGAGGGGAAATGCCTCTCTCTGGGTAGATGCCTTCAAGCTGTCCTGGAGGCAGCCCAAGGCCCTTCACACACACCCAACGTAGAGGCAGCAGCTGCTGCTTCCTCCTGAAGGCTTCTGGGGCTGGGCGTGGGGCAAGGCAGGTGGAAACAGGCAAAAACAGAGGCTTTCTCCTCTCGCCATTCCTCCAACTTATTAGCTAACACACTGGGATATATCTTTTCCACACAAGTGGAACGCAAGATTCACACCACCGCAACAACCACATGCAAACATAAACAAATATTAAAAGTCACAGAACAACCAGAAACACGCTCTCTTGGCTAGATTTCAACTGAAAGAGATGGGTTAAGGAATGGACATCATAAGATCTATTCATGAAGGAGGCTCCAGAGTTTGGGGACCAAGACTGTAAAGGTTTCCTTCTAGCTGTGACTATCCTGACCCACTACAAGGACAGGGCAGCAAGCTGGTAGGTGGCCTCATAGAGACAGAAGTGGTCTTTAAAATCCAAGTGCCCCAGGCTGGAGAGCTTTAGCACTTAAAAAAAAACAGCACCTTGAATTTGCCCAGAAGCAAACTGATGAACGGTGTACCCAGCCAGAACAAGGTGTACACATCAATATCTCCCAACATCTGTCAGGAAACACCCAACAGCATTCTGCACCAACTGAAGCTTGGAGCGGTCTCCAAGGGTAGCCTTGGAATAGTATTCTCCTTGCTGCAGTGTTCAAGCATGGAAGAGACAGGAGCATAAGTCATATAGTAAGGTCAGACATGTCCAGGAAGGGACTGAATCTATACTCTAAGGGGAGGTGGAAAAAAGACCCTCCTGAGAACCGCTCCAACCTGCTTCTCAAGAAGCAGGCCTGGATCCACAGAACCCCTACACTCCATGGGTTGAACGCGGCCAACACCATGCCCCCCATTGATAAATAGAATCGACAGACTGTCACTTATTGAAAGGAGGCATCCAGAATTTCACTCACCTGTTCACTGGGGGAGCGTGCGTCTTTACCCTCTGACAACAGAAGCCTCTGACAAGTGCTTACTTGACCTCAGTTCAGGGAAGGAAAGACACAAACAGGTATTTCTCCTGCCTTTTCTTTCCTAATCCAAGCCTCTATACAAGCGAGAGACTTGCCTTGCCTTCCAGAACTCGTCTTGCTAGGAGGCGTAAGGAACTGGTAGCAAGGTCAAACGGATGCCTGGCTAGCAAATGAAGATATTTGTGGAACGTTAGCTGGGACGTGTATTGGACTTGTCCGTCCGTTCACTGTTCAGACTCCAGACTGCTTGTTCCTATCCTTGCTCACACTAGCCCTGTGCGACCCTAGCAACTGATATAGCAAGGGGGAGGTGTTTAATTTGTTCAGATGTGCAGCACCAGCACAAATCTCAAGATTACAAAGGCTATGTTGGAAAATTATAAGGGAGAAGGTAGTGTAAAATCACAACCAACCACACTCATATCCCAATATCAGCAAACAGATTTGAAGACTGAGCTACCTATAATACATATCAAAGAAGAGAGGAGAGTCAAGGTCCCCCATGTGACTATACTCAAATTTAATCACTGTGCAAATAGGAAGCAGCGCATTCCTCTTTCTCACATACGTGCATAGAAAAATGCTGTTTGGCAAGTTTTCAAGGTCCTGGAATGGCGAGGGGGAAGAGGGCATAGTTTTGTTCTTACATTTGCCAACCCAGAGATAAGCAGAATGAACAAGGAGCTAATGGTAGATCTTTGGGTGGTTCGCAGTAGATCTCCAAAGGTTTCTGACTTTAACGAGAGCAAGGGGAGTTTAAAAAAACTCTGCCATGGCTAGCATTGTGCTAATTGCTTATCTCTCAGCTCCAATGTTCCTTCTTTGGAGAATAGAGTACTTACATGGCTTGGGACCACAATACCTGACAGAACGCCTTCTCCTGACATGAACCTGCCTGTACACCATGTTCAACAACTAAGGTCCTCCTCCAGGTACCTACTCCGAGGGAAGCTCAGAGGATGGCAGCAAGGGAGAAGGCCTCCTCTGCGTTGCCCCCCTCCCCCCAATTATGGAATGATCTCCCCAATGAGGCCCGCTTGGTGCTAACGTTGTGGCCTTTTCAGCACCAGGTCAAGACTTTTCTCTTCTCCCAGGCATAAGTTGAGTTTTTAATTGACCCCAGAGCTATCTTTAGGCCTGGCTGAAAGTTTAAAGTTGCTTTTAAATGTATATTGTCTTTGCGTGTTGTCTATTTTTATGATTCTATGTTTATCAGTTTTTAATGTTTAATTCTTTGTAAACTGCCCAGAGAGCTTCAGCTATGGGATGGTATAGAAATGTAATAAATAATAATAATTTATTGCCTTTGACCAGGTCTTTGTTTGGGTCTGCTGGTGAGTTTCAGAGTGACTTGTCAGAATCCTTTATCTATGGCAACTCAAATGTAGATTTGTATATAATCCAGTATATCTTTGATGGGATTCAGTTGATAATTAATTCTGCCACACAGCCACTATTACGGGTCTATGTCTGGTTAGCAGACCTCAGCATTCTAGTAAAATACAAATCAGATCCCTCAAGCCTCAGGTCTGCTCACCCCACCACCACCCCATGCTAGCCAACAAATAAAACGCCCAGAGAGCTTCAGCTATGGGGCGGTATATAAATGTAATAAATAAATAAATAATACCCTGGCCAGTTCCAACTTCAGCTATAAACCAGAGGTGAGCCCAAGACAGGATCAATTCTATATAGAACTAAGAATGCTCCCCATCTTTTAATCTTATTTCTTTAAATCAACAATGGAAAGGACAGAGGAATTAAGTGTCCTCATTAGTGTAGGACACACACAAAAAACAGAAGTTTAGTGCAAAAATTCACCTTCTGGTCTCAGACCAGAAAAGGGTCCCAGCTCTATGGGACCAATTTATTTTATTTATTTATTTTATTTTATTACATTTATATACCGCCCCCCCCAGCCGAAGCTCTCTGGGCGGTTTACAACAACATGTCACCACTGCACCAAATAAAAAAAAGTTTAAAAATGGGAAGAGGAAAGGAGAGGGGTTAAGTTCTCCCAAAAACAAAAAGCACAAAGAGAAGTTAGCATGGATATGACCGAGAAAGTTAAGACTGTTTAGTAATTTCCGCTAAGTGCCAGACAAGAACAGAAATTTCAGTGCGAACAGATGTCTATGTGGGTGGCGGTTTCCCCCCACCTGCAGCATTTAAACAGCGTATCAGCTCTAGGGGCCCGTGCATGACAGCTTCCCAAGCAGCTGGTCCAGTATTTTAACATTGAACTGGCCGGTTCCCGCATTCATACTGTGCCGCTGTGCTTGGTCTTACATCGTATTGGATAACCAACACAGTCAGGGATCATCGCAGGCCAGCTATACTACAACCCAATTCCAGGTCTCTTTCATATGCATAAGTGAACCTAAGAGCAGCCCTCCTGGATCACACCGAGACCTCTTCTGGTCCAACACCTTGCTCCCACAGTGACCAGACAGATGCCGCTGGGGAGCCTACAAAAAAGGCATGACGGAATGAGCCCTCTCCCCAAGTCAAGAATTTATTTATTTATATTATTATTATTATTATTATTATTATTATTATTATTATTATTATTACTACTACTACTACTACATTTATATCCCGCCCTATATCACAAGGATCTCAGGGCGGCGTACATATAAAATCATAATCATACATATAAATGTAAATATATATTTAAAAAGTTATATATAAAATCATACATATAAATTTACAAATTTACAATTAATTAAACAATTAATATGTTAAACCCAATATGAAATTTAAAGCAGTAAAATATGATTAAAACAGGATAGTGTGCAGGCTGGTGGATTTAGCCATCAAAGGCTCTGTTAAAAAGCCATGTTTTAACCAGGTGCCAAAATGAAGGCAGTGCCAGTGCCAGGCGGGCCTCCAGGGGGAGGGCATTCCACAGCCGGGGTGCCACCACAGAGAAAGCGCTCTCCCATGTCCCACCTTAGCGTCTATCTCGCGTTGGTGGGGCACAGAGAAGGGCTTCTCTGACAGATCTCAGGTCTTGAGCAGGCAGATCTAGGGAGAGGCGCTCCCTCAAGTATCGAGGTCCCAAGCTGTTTAGGACTTCATTATAGGGAGCTATCTCATGATGAATCAGACCCCAGGCCCATCTAGCCCAGTATTGGCTCTCCAGGGTTTGAGGCAGCAATTTTTCCAGCCCCATCTGGAGATACTGGAGACAGAATCTAGGACTTTTGCATGCAAAGCAAGTGCTCTATGTCCATGACACAAAGATCCTAGAAACTGGTATTCAGAAGCACACTGTTTTTAAACAAGGAGGATCCATATAGATGCCCTGACTTTACATCCTTTAGTCTGATCTAGCAGTACTACTCTTATGTTTAATCAAATCTTCATTCCCGGTGGGTCCCAATGGCCAAACTAGAGAGTGTATTAACCGTAAATTCAGCCTAAAAATAATTTTAAATAAAGAAGTTAATATTTGCCCATGTTGGTTTGTTAGATATATAATTTTAAATGGCAACTGCAGCCCCCCTGCCCCCCAGTTCTGGATGGTGACCATAACACAAGCAAATTTAAGCCTTTCCGCCCAGACTGCAGTCCCAGCAAAAATCAACCACAGCATAATCCCAATCCATCATCCAGACCTAATGATGGGCCAACCACATTTTGGATCGGAGTGGGAAAGAGATTTTTAAAAGTATGTTAAGACTGCCCTAGGAACTACAGTTTGACTGGAGAAAGATGTGCCTGTGTTTCAACAACATAAAACAAAATGAGGAGAGAGAAATGAGTGAAGGACCTCAGCTTCTAGTAAGGGAGCCTGCTATCTGTAAACCCAATAGGTCTTCAACTTGAAGCAGCACATCACAGTGACCTGGTAGTAACATTTTGTCTTTTGTTTCTGTTCAGCCTGCTGTTCACACATACAAAGAGAATGGGCAGTTTACAGAAGAAAACTGCTTTGTCAACCTTCTGTAGATTCAATAGCACTATTGTTAAATAGCAAGAATGAAAGGCGTTACTGATAGTATGTAACTGCAGAGGGAAGAAGCAACCATGACAGCCTAACAAATTAGTCTGAAGAAGGTACTTCTCCACATACCACAAAACACATCCCAGAAAAGCTGTAAGCATCAACAAGCAGAAACTACATGCATTACAATTTATATACTGCTTACCCTGCTCAACGTATGCAACCATTTACGTACACAGTTAAGCTACATACATAAGCAATATGTAAATGGTAGTTATGAATTTATTATGTAAGCTTCAAAACTATTAGACGAGGTTCAATGAGGACCTTTCAGTATGTTTATGAGCACTTGCTGGTGTCTTTCCAAAAATATGTTTCTAAACTTCAGTTTAAGCCTAAATCCTCCTAATCCCTTTGGTGGGGTGGAGTGGGGGGAATAAGGTTGTCTGTCCCCTGCACATTTTTGCTGCCAAGATTTTCTTTCCACAGTCCAGCCAATCCATACTTACTAGCCCAGTAAAAGACAAGCCATTATTTTTTTACCTTTACTAGCATGAGCAAGTGGTGTGTTTCCCCCCAAAACTAAAGTAGCAGTAACTATTGGACCAGATTCTTTGCAAACTAGTTTTGGGATCACAGAAACATATGCAGGGAGGCCCCTGTGCAGCAGATGAGTGCTCACATCACCCCACTAACAAGAGGAGTCTCAATAAAGCCTATGGTTTTATTCCGTTCTTTGATTATAATCATAGAATCATAGAATAGCAGAGTTGGAAGGGGCCTACAAGGCCATCGAGTCCAACCCCCTGCTCAATGCAGGAATCCACCCTAAAGCATCCCTGACAGTTGGTTGTCCAGCTGCCTCTTGAATGCCTTTAGTGTGGGAAAGCCCACAACCTCCCTAGGTCACTGATTCCATTGTCGTACTGCTCTAACAGTCAGGAAGTTTTTCCTGATGTCCAGCTGGAATCTGGCTTCCTTTAACTTGAGCCCATTATTCCGTATCCTGCACTCTCGGAGGATCGAGAAGAGATCCTGGCCCTCCTCTGTCTGACAATCTTTTAAGTATTTGAAGAGTGCTATCATGTCTCCCCTCAATCTTATCTTCTCCAACAAATGATTAGTTGTTGTAAACTGTTTCAAGAGCCCAATAAGGCTGGTTAAGCAGGATTTAAAAACAGCAACATGGTATATAAACTACCTTGTATCACTGCACCCACAATTGTTTGCCTTCCTAGTTACAGGACTTGGAATGTTTACCTTACACATAGTTTTCTCTTCATCCCATCCTGAGGCTACTTCACATATTATGCCCTCTTTCTGTGTTGGAAATACCCCTAATCCCAGGTACAGTTCAGCATCACATGTAGCAATTCCACAAGTGTGTATTATTGCTTTATGTACATATCCTGGGAAGACTTACATGCCCCCAAGGTAATTTTATTTTATTTATCATATTTTTATACTGCTCAATAACCCAGGTTCTCTTGGCGGTATACAAATAAATAAAAACATAAAATACAAACAATGAAACAGTGAACAAAAACAGTACAATAATAAAGTAAGCAGCAAAGAGTAAAAACGCTACAGCACATAAAACCAGAGTAAAATCAGCAGCAAAATTGTGCAGTAATCTAAAACCACTAAAAACAATTCTTAAAATGCCTTGGAGAATAAAATGGTTTTCACTTCTACAAGTAGAAAACAGTATCCACTCAAGTTCCAATTTAGGGAACTAATTATTCTACAGTGTGAAGCGATAGGCTAACTCACTGTGACAATTACCTAGTCCCTTGAGAATTTAGAACTACACATGCATTTATTCTATTTCCACAACCACTTCAAAAATAAGAAATTTAGGGAAACCTTCCAAGTGATTTTTCTT
The DNA here is from genome assembly GCF_023053635.1 of Elgaria multicarinata webbii. Lineage (NCBI taxonomy): Eukaryota > Metazoa > Chordata > Lepidosauria > Squamata > Anguidae > Elgaria > Elgaria multicarinata. Next base: position 175,489,992 of record NC_086172.1, on the reverse strand, counting down.
CTTATTTTTTTTCCCCATTTTTCCAGAGGAAGAGTTGCCTTCTTCGCACATTATATAAGAAAGACAAAGAAAACTGCTTGTAGCACCAGATAGAACAGAAACACAATGCAGGCAGAGAACACAAGCACACTTGAATCTTTAACTCTTACCAATGAGGACTAGAAGGTTGTTTTGTTTTCAAACATAAATGAAAAACTCGGTAGGTTACACCAAAACCATGTAGTAGCTTGCACATTGTCCATATCTGTGCAATGCTGCAGCCAGGAGTGTTGGTGTACAACTCCTCCAATCTCACGGTGTGATGTGGCTCCAGCGACCAATTCTTGAACTTGCAATTTAGAACTAAAGCTCCAGAGATAGAGAATCCCCAAGGGGCATGTTGCCAAGTGTTCCTTAGCTGCAAGGGACACCCTCCTTTTACAGACCATGGCAAATCCAAAGAAAACAGGGAGTCATTTGTCACAATTTTGAGCCATCCTAATGGCTCAGTTCAGAAAACTCCACTCAAGGGTTGAGTTTCTAGGGGGTTCTCCCCACACAACATGTAGGCTGTAGGCTCCCGTGGACTTGAGTAAAATGCAACACAATGTTTGATTGACAGTTCCTCTCCTCCCCTGGTCCTCCTGATGGTATCCCATCAGCCATTGCTGGGGGGGGGAAACTAATCCCAGCAGTTGTCCCAGAGCGACACTCCCACCTTTCTTTGCTCTAGCCAGTGGTAAAAGTCCACTCAACACAATGGGAAACTCCACAGAGCCCTCCACACAACACGCAACACAATGGTTGTGCAGGAACTCTCCTCTGCACAGCATGGATATTCAATGTTGAGTGTTTTCCCCCAAAAAACCCTACACCATGGGGAGTTTTCCCTCCAGACAACACATTTCTCAATGGTGGTGTAAAAACTCCACCGTGAAGTTCTAAAACCACCGTTGACAAGCGTATTGTCTGAACTGAGCCAATGCACCAGAGCTCTAGCATAAGTTTTAATAAGAGACGATCTGTGGATCATTAAATGCTGCACCAATAATCACTTACTTCAGATATACAGGGTGCAGAGCAAATCTGCTTAAACCAAATCCTAGTTTCCTGCTCAACTCTGAGCCAATTCAAATGACTGGGGGGTGGGGGAAATTATGCGACACAACCCTCCAAGGTCTGGACCATTTAGAAATACAGATAGAGGATTATGGGTTTCCCCCAAACCTCTGCATGTAGAAAGCTAGCAGGTCACAGAGAAGGATTCCTACCTGCCTGTATGGTGCTATTTTACAATCATCAGTAGGACCGGACCAAGACATAGTGTTTCCTATACAGAGGTAATGTTTGAATTCTGAAATTTGTCCTTTTACTGCTTCCAGTTCTGCTTTAAGTTTTAAAGAGTTCGAAAAAAAGTTATTTTTGAATGGAAGGGGTGGGGGAAGAGGGGCTTCAGTCAGGATCAACGATCAACCCAATTTATGAAGGCCATTTTGCTGCCACGTATCAGTCAGCCTACAGCTATGCCCAAAGGACTTCACAGTGGTGTCCAACTGCTTAGTCATCTTCCTAAGATCAAAACTATTAGAAATAGGCTGTGACTACCCTCAAATAATCCTGTAAGGCCAGCAACTGAATGCTGCTGATAAAACTCCCAGGCATCTGGTAGAAAGATCGCAAGGAACAAAAATAAATAAATCAAAACCGCAGTTCTAAGGACAGACATATTCCTTTCGCAGTGATGCATGACGAGACAACGTTGCAACAGCTTCCTTCCTATATTCCGAGGTTTAGAGCACAGCTAGGGGTGAAAAAGAAATCGGTAACCGGACTAAAGCAGTCATCACATGTACTGAGAGTTTTCATCACTACGAATGAGACAGGCCTGAGAAAAGAACTACTCACTTCTTTGCCTGTGGAGAACAAGAGGAAGTATCAACTGTCGGTCCTCTCTTCTGCACCACCACCACCACCACCACCAACCACCACACACACCCTTCATGCGCCACAGAGATTTGCCTTACAGCACAAGCAGGCAAAAATGTCCGGGTTTGTAACTTTTGTGGATTTGCCTACGAAGGTGGACAGAGCGGAGGACCCTGCGAATCACTTCCTTCCCATTGCATGATGCCAAGCCCTTCTTCAGCTCCACCCAGTTGCTTCTCTGCTTTTCGGGCCCCACTTTTTCCACGGCTTCTCTTTCTACTCCACCCCTGTACTCCACTCCACTCCAAATTCCGTAACAAGTTAATGCAATGCCTGCAGCTGGAATCCAGCAGTTGCACACACACTACACTGGGAATTTCTCGTTTCCTTGTTGCTGGAATCTGAAATTTTGGGTGGCAGATTTATATGTTCCTGCCTGGACCGACAACTCCGGTCTGCTAGTTACAGATGTAACTTATTTATTTATTTATTACATTTTTATACCGCCCAATAGCCGAAGCTCTCTGGGCGGTTCACAAAAATTAAAACCATAATAAAACAACCAACAAGTTAAAAGCACAAATACAAAATACAGTATAAAAAGCACAACCAGGATAAAACCACGCAGCAAAAATTGATATAAGGTTAAAATACAGAGTTAAAACAGTAAAATTTAAATTTAAGTTAAAATTAAGTTTTAAAATACTGAGAGAATAAAAACGTCTTCGGCTGGCAACGAAAGGAGTACAGTGTAGGCGCCAGGCGGACCTCTCTGGGGAGCTCATTCCACAACCGGGGTGCCACAGCGGAGAAAGCCCTCCTCCTAGTTGCCAACATAACTGAGATGGAGGCATTATATTAAAAATCCAAGAGCACAATCCTATGAACATTTACTTGTAAGCTCTATTAAACATAGTAAAGTTTACTGCTGAGTAAATATTTGTAGCATTGGCCTTTAAGAGTTTGAATGAAATCTCAATTTAAAAACCTCCTGCTGACAAAACAACAACAGAGAATGAAGGCTACCTGCATCTCAAGAAGTTGAAGATTACTGGCGGGGGGGGGGGAGGGAGGTCTGCCTCATTCAATCATATCTTCAATCACAGAAACCAAACCATCCTAGGCAAGTTAATCAATTAACTTATTACATTGGTTAAAAGCAAAATACGCCGTTCAATAAAGCTATCAACTGTCAGAAAACCAAAACAAGTCTTTTTTTTTTCCTGAAATGCAGCAGCAGAGAAATCACAGCTCTTGCTGCTGCTAATAATATGGCACCAAGTACTTCCTGTCTAACCCAGAAGCCAGTTTCTTTCTTAATGGCCTCCAAAAAAAACCCCTTATACTGTGCTTGGGGCAAGTCTGCTCCCTTAACTCCACAGGTCAAGTTGTTGGCTCTGAATAGTTCGCCCTTCACACTTAATCTGTGGGCAACTGGCAAGCAGAGGCCAATGCTATAAAGGTTTTTCCAAGCAGGATCAAGCCACTAAACAAAGAAACAGGCAGATTTTTTAGACACTCATAGCTTATTCAGCAGCTGGGCTTAACATAATCATCCCAGTCACTGCAGCATGCTGAAGAATGTGCACAAACATAAGGGGATGGCAACAGCATGCGCAGATGAAGCATCTCACTTTTCCATATAGAAGTCATGCTTCTCTAACCTGGTATAGATGCTAAGAACTATGTCTGGATCTCCTGCATTTTAAAACAGAATGAAAAAGCCACACAATAAGTCAGAAGAGAGGGTTTTCTCAGTGTTGAAATCCCTGATAATGGAACAATCTCCCCAGTAAGGCCCGCCTGGAGCCAACACTGTCATCTTTTCGGCACCAGGTTACGAGCTTCCTCAACGCTCGAGCATTTGATAGCACATGGTTTTTAATGGGTCTGGGGATTTTTTTTAAATTGTCGGTTGTTAAACGTGTGTGTGTGTGTTTATATGTTTGTCAGCAAATGGTTTTTATATTATGTTACAATATTGCATTTTTAAGGTTTTTAATCTTTGTAAAGCTCCCAGAGAGCTTTGGCTATTAGGCAATATAGAAAGGTAATAAATTAAATTAAACCAAGAGTACTTTTAAAATTTAAAATGCGGGTGCACCACTCTCTAACATTCCCACCACTGATGAGGTGCAGACTGAACGTTGTTCTTCCTGACATGCATGGTACTACACTTTAGGGGCAAACTTCATGTTACTGCAGTCACAGACTTGCTGCGGAAAACAGTCTCCCCGTGTCTTCTTCCCATTCTACTCCATGATGTACAGTTTCACTTACCCACAACAGAACATCCTCACATTGACCTGGCTTGCACGTAATGTCAATTCATGGTTTGTTAAGTGTCCTGCCTCTTGTGGGCTTGCAGTTTCCACTTTGCATCCGCTTTCTCAAACGTTCCTGCAACCCCCTGTTCCTTGGTTGTTCAATGTGACATCCAAACCTGGAACTCTGGGTTGTTGAGGCACAAACCACCCAGCGTTTAAACCTAACAGCAAACCATGGGTTAAAACTCAGGGTTGTTTGTCCCCCAACAACCCAGAGTTCCGGGTTCGGACATCACATTAAATGGGGTTCTTGGGTTGTTTGAGAAACTGGATGCAAAGTAGAAGCAGTGAGTGGGCAGAAGGTTAAACAACCATGGCTTGTCATTACGTGCAAACTGGGTGTGCTTGGAGTGAGGAAAACAGAAGACCCCCTCGCCACGCCAGTTTCAGCCAATGCAATCTAGATCATAAACAAAAATCAGGTACATAAAAGAAACAGCTTTAGCCAGGGGGTAAATACTGCTTTCAGCAGTGAATATTAAAATACTTCAGGTGTGGAGCACACATCAACTTCCTTAACGCCTAAAGTTCAGGTTCTCTCCACACTACACTGTCCAGACATGACAAAAGTGAGTTAGGAAATGTGAACTCACTGAACCTCATAAAGGAAAAAGAACTACCATCTCTCTCATGGTCTCCCCTGCAAAAAGTGGCCTGCTTGGTACAGGTATTATGCTCAGTAAAGAAGTTTGGAACATTTGAGGTCATCATTTTATTGTACTAAGAATTCCTACTGGAGTTTAGAAATAAGTCTACCTTCAATGGCATTATCTAGCAACAGACACTCCATAACTTTGAGAAATAGCTATATGCAACTTGGAAATCATCCCCTGCTTTTTTCACCCAGGTCTCTCCTCACTAAGGAACATTCTTAACTCAAACTCGGTTCACTCCCACCACTAAATTCTTCAATAACAACCCCTGCAAAAACCCCACTCACTAACTCACAGGACTGGCAAGAAGAGATCAATCCCTTTCATGAAATACCATGCATGGAAATAACTACCACCAAGCCAAGATTTGAGACAAGATAGCTGCGGCTGTAACATTATCTTCAAGCACACTGGGAATTTGAAATGATCCCCAAAATGCACCTAGGTGCTAGTATAGTTTAGAAACAAACAACTTAACCATGAAGGCAAACCACCAGGATATGCTAGCACTATACTAGTTTCCTGATCCATCACCTTCAGAGCAAAGAAGATTATTCGAAAAAGTTTACGCAGCAACATACTCAAGTTATCCAAAGGGCTATTTGAGACCAGAATAATGTATAAACCATTAGGGGCTTAAGAACCCCAAAAGTCAGTTTTCATAAGATGCACCTTAAGGGCTTCTTTAAACAAGCAATTTATAACACACTCATGACTCATGGAAGTTCATGGGTTATTTTGACAACGTTGTGAGCCTCCTGTGTGTCTCCTGATCCTTTTCCCAGTTAATCCGTTCAAAAATAAACCTAGGAAAACCCGATTCCTCTGAAAGTTGCACTATAAAACATCCACTAGAGGATGCTGTCCCACTGAACTATATGAACTGGGGAGTTTTAAATAACAGACCATGTGGTCGCTAATCTCTTCCCGTGTAATTCAGCTCGTTTCAAACGTGGAAGAGAAGCAGAGCAATGGTAAGGAAACGTGATTTTCTTCTGTCTGAAAGCACTCTAAATCAAAACCTGAGAGTTCTTCCATCCTACCCAAAAAGCCCTGCCATGACTAGCTGACCTTGGCAAGGTAGTTCACAATCAGGTCCTGAGGTGTAGATAGCCCCATCCAGTTTGGAACCCAGCTTCATATTAGTGCAGGAATTTGAACCCAGGTTTTTATAAATCCAATACTCCTACCCAGACTTGTATAATTTGTGGCCCACCAAGATAGACACGCCAGTAGCCAATGATGGGTCTGCAAGGCAGGCCTGCTGTCAACACAATGGCATCATCATTCAGCAGCTGGGTTCCAGTGTCCACCCATTGATGATTCCTGCCTTGGTCCAGTCTTTTTCAAAAGAGCTGCAGAGTCTAGGAGCCATATTAATTTCCCACAATGCCCTGGAATGATACAAAATCCTTATCATCCTGCCCAATGACAGAGGGTCTTCAAAAGAAGCCCTCCTGATGGCCCCACATGGGTCAGAAATCTGCTTTGAAACCACCAAGAACAGAGCCTTTAACGCAGACGCTCCCACCTAATGAAATGCCCCTTGTAACTGAGATAAGGCACGCACCGATACTACTTTGTTTTTGAAAGACTTTTATTTTCAGGCAAGCATTTCCTTACTGATGATTACTTCCAGCTATTCTTTTATTGATCTATTTACTTTTACTACAACTTTTTGGATGTTGTGTTTTAATTTATTGTACACCATTTAGTTATCTCTCTATGTGGAACTGTTTATACATATAATAACAACAACAACAACAACAATAATAATAATAATTTTATTTGTTACCCGCCTCTCCCTCCGGATCGAGGCAGGGTACAACACAAATGCAAACGCCATAAAATACATATAATTAAAACATTCAAAACGAATACATCATTAAAAGCAGCACATTATTAAATGGCATCTTAAAATTCAACTGGGTAAGCCTGCCGGAAGAGATCAGTCTTTATAGCTTTCTTAAAATCCAGAAGACTGTTAAGTTGACGAATCTCTCCTGGCAGGGCATTCTATAATCTGGGAGAGGCATAGGAAAAGGTCCTCTGGGTACTAGTTGTCAGCCTTGTTTTTGTTGACTGGAGTAAATTCTTCCCAGAGGACCTGAGTGTGTGGGGCGGATTGTACCGGAGAAGGTGATCCCACAGGTAGCCTGGACCCAAACCATGTAGGGCTTTCAAGGTGAAAACAACACTTTATACTTTGCCCGGAAACTAATTGGCAGACAGTGAAGAGATTTTAAAACTGGTGTAATGTGGTCACCCCTAGGTGTACCGGTGACCAGCCTGGCTGCCATATTTTGAACTAGTTGAAGTTTCCGGACTAGGCACAAAGGTAGCCCCATGTAGAGTACATTGCAGAAGTCGAGCCTCGAAGTTACAGTGCGTGCACTACCGTCTTTAGGTCTTCCGACTCTAGGAAGGGGCGCAGCTGGCATATAAATAAATAAACAAACATCAGGGGGAATTAAAAGGGTGGTTCCTATAACTAGCCACCCAAGACTGATCAGAGCACCGCCACGCAAGACAGCAGAGGACCTGCAATGTAGGAGGGGCCCATGAATTGTCAAGGGCCCCCTGGAGTACCTGCTGTCAGGTACTTTAAAAACCCAAGAGGCAAAAAGAGAACATTTATCCAGGCCCTTCTGGGGTCCCATGCATGGATAAATAAGGCCTGGAGGTATTGCAATTTACGTGGCCTGCAAAGGCCACTGTGTACCACAATAGTTCTCATTGAAAGCTGCCTCTACTGATGCAAGCCTAGAACCTCTCTCCAAGCCTTTATCTGACACGCTAATATGCCTTCAAGCTCATTTTGAAGATTTACTTATTCACTCAAATATAATCTAATTAAACTACCGTACTCATTAAGTCCAGCTAGTCGCAGCAGAGCAATTAGGCATTGTTTGCCTGTGGTAGTTACTTTCAGGTCCTTTGCGAAGCAAGCTCATAATAGAGCCAAAACAGACACTGAACAGGACACAAATTCTCTTCGCTGGAATGTGGAGCCGTCTCATGCACAAATGGAGAATGAAACACCTTAAAACCAAGGAATGCAAACTTTTCCTGGTCAGCTTCCCCCCCCCTCTTAAAATAGTCAAAAGCATCCGCGAGCTGCAGAAAGGGGATACTCCCAACTTCAAGAAAATATTCAATTTTCTCAAATTTTGGGGGAGGGAGTTGCTGAGCTTGCTCTCATTCCCATTTATTTCCACAATTATATCAATTTTTAAAAATGCACAGAGTGCCTGTGATGTTGTCATGAATCCGATCACTTCCAATAAGAGATTTTACTTCTCGCCGCCCTTCAATATAACCAAAAGATCTCCTCGAATCGAGTATGCCTCAACAAGCATCCAAAAAGCGTATTTTGCAGTCCTATCCCTTTCATGATAGCACCATCATTTCAAGTACTGCCTCCTTTCGCTATTTCTCACCCCCCCCTTTATTATGGTGGGGTTTTGTTTTTGTACATCATTGATCTCCTGTCTTTCTAAGAACTCATCCAATTCTCTCTCTATCACACACCTTTCTCTCTGTGTCCTCCTCCCCTCTCCCGTGTGGGTGCCCCTGTGCATGCATGAGAGAGTGTGTACATCTACAAACACATGGAGAGGGACTCATCTAACCCAGATTCTAGAGGAAGTTTCGTTCCAAGCTCTGGGTGCTGATAAATCTCTGACTAGAAGTGACTGGGTTCACAGTAGTTTCAACAGAAAAGCATACTGTAACCCACATTATAGTCTGCTTTATAAAACCTGAACAAGATGAAGCAAGTCCTAAAACATGAATACTTTTTTTTAAAAAAAAAATGCAGATCTAGGATAAAATTCACCTCCTCCTTGAAGTATCCATCAAGATCTTAGTCATAATCCTCAATATGAATAACAACATGTACTTATCTTTGCCTCTCAAGCTGCACCAGAGAATATATTTAGATTGTAAGCTCTTCAGGGCAGGGGCCTGGCTTTTGCTCATGTTACTCTATAAACACCATGTACATTCACAGTACTATGTGACCTTTCAGTGGGTTCTCCAGCACCATGAATCGACAACAATTAGCAACACTCGGCACTTTATTCCAGAGTAACAAAAGAAAACAATAAGTTTAAATGAATCCTCAAACCACTATCAAAATAATATGTGTGTGTGTTTGCAATTTCTCGCAGGATCAGGAGAAGTCCTTGGTGCCTAAGGCTGTAGGCTCCTAAAAATGTTGTGCTAGCATTTAGAAATTTAATTGGGTCTCCCCCTTCAATATTGTACAGGATAGCTTCTAGTTATTTGCTTTTGACTATTAGGAATTTGAAATATTTTTCCAGGTCTGAGCATAAGTGAATGGCAGCCAAGGAAACTTTCATGAATAACCTGCCTCAGCAATCCACTTCCATGCCTCTTCTACCCCAACTCCAGAAAACGACCCTCCCTTCTTTCTCCCCCACCCCAACCCGGCCACTGCAATTTAGGCATACAGACTTTTCTGTATCCATAAAGCTTCCTATATTTACCAAAATTATTTTAACACCCACTGCTAAGCTTCAGTGACCATACTGTAATCTGGTTCAAGCAGCAAATGGAAGTACTTTGACCCATGATCGTCTAATCTCCAAAGCAGAAATAGGTGGAGTACAGAATGACTTGAGAGAGGGAGGGGGAGCTGTTACACAGCTTGCTGTATTATCACACCACCCTGTGCAAGCTTGAGCAAGTCCAATTCTCTCTTTGATATGGTATGAAAGATGGCACAGCTCCCAACCAAGAGGAAGAGTGAATGCCGGACAGCCCCGTAACAGACTGAACTTTGTAATATTTACAGAATAACCTTTCAAAAGTGATGGCCTTCAGACAGATGGAGTGGAACTGTTATCAGCCAAGCATTAAGGCAGTTTTGCAAATATTAGCAAAAGATTTTAGAAGTTACCTAGGGAGGCTGTGGGCTCTCCCACACTAGAGGCCTTCAAGAGGCAGCTGGACAACCATCTGTCAGGTATGCTTTAGGGTGGATTCCTGGATTGAGCAGGGGGTTGGACTCGATGGCTTTATAGGCCCCTTCCAACTCTTCTAGTCTATGATTATTTGATTCTACTTGCTTGCTTGACAGGCAGAGAGCCAGTGAGCAAGCAGATTTCCAGCTGGATATCAGGAAAAACCTCCTGACTGTTAGAGCAGTACGACAATGGAATCAGTTACCTAGGGAGGTTGTGGGCTCTCCCATACTAGAGTCATTCAAGAGGCAGCTGGACAACCATCTGTCAGGAATGCTTTAGGGTGGATTCCTGCATTGAGTAGGGGGTTGGACTCGATGGCCTTATAGGCCCCTTCCAACTCTGCTATTCTATAATTCTATGACTAAGGGAGCAATCCTATGCATGTTTAGAATTTCCCCATGTTGGCTGGGGAATGTTGAGAGTTGTAGGACTTTTTTCCTGTATAAACATTATTATTATTATTTATTTATTTATATAGTACCATCAATGTACATGCATAGGATTGTGCCCTAAGTAAGAATCCAGAAAGTTTAATAAAAGAACAATGACAGGGTTTTCACACTTTTATAAAATGCAGATTTGCCATTTCCTCCAAAACCACTGTTCACCTGTTTATGCAGAAAAGGGGAATTATTTTAATTATGAAAATTCAGCATACAATCTGAGAAATGCAGCAAATGCAATGGCACTGCTGGCTGAGGGATTTCAACAGCATCCAGGATGGCTGCCACTGCTATTTAGTCTTTATTTAGTGTCAAGAATAGGAACTGCTCAGAATAGAGAGAATTAAATTATTACAAAACCAACTTGAACAAAGGGAGGAGATTTTTTTTAAAAAAATAAATAAATTACAGGATTCTGTTAAGAGACTGACTAGTCCCACAACTTACTGTATTTCTTCAATTCTAAGACGCACTTTTTTCCCCATATAAACATCTCTAAAAACGGGGTGCGTCTTAGAATCGCAGGTCATTTATTATTTCTTAGAATCAAAGCTTTTTTCTGTTGGTGGTACTGAAATTAGTGTGCGTCTTACAATCGATGGCGTCTATTCCAGCCGTCTCCAACCTGGTGCCCTCTAGATGTGTTGGACTGTAATTCACAGTACCCTCCAGCCAGCCGGAAGATACTGGGGGGCACAAGTTTGGGGAAGACTGGACTAGTCTATAACAGTCAACAAAGGGAGTGGGGGAATGTGCAGCTTGAATGACATTACTTAGCACAAGCAAGCATTAAATGAAGGAAATTGTGTCTGTCAGTTACAAGCATCATTTTTTCCAAAGGTTGGGAGCTGCAGCGCTTTCTTTTCGTAACACGTTTGAAGACAGAGGTCCAAGAAATGTATACTTATCCTTAGTGGGACAGTGTTTCCTTGAGAGAGAAAAAACTCGACCTAAGAAGGCGCGCAAGGGAATCACCACTAAAAAAACCTCACACAATCCTCTCAAGAACCAACTTCCGGTTTACAGTTCTTACTCACACTAAGAATCTTACTTAACACATTCCTTAGCTGACCAAATACTGCAATCAAGACATACACTACCCCATTATGAAGACTTAGCACCATGCTTCAACGACATTTATTTTGGAGGCATGCTATTCTCCACCCTTCACTTTATTTCTTTGGTAAAACGACTTATTAAAGCAAGCTGAAGTTCATGGACTACTGCTTGCAGCTTGTTCCTATGCAATGTCATGCATTTCCAAGGGCATGGATTCCAATGGGTTTGGGCACACACCTAATTCTGCATAGAATAGGCCTGTTAGCAATATTTCAGTGCCTTGAAATGTCCATAAAACATTTTTCCTCCCTCTTTATGTTAAAAGATTCCTGCATACAGAAAAAAGATCAACGAGTGAGATTAAAAGGTTACCATGCCATAGTTGTTTGCAGAGTCAGTAGTTATACAGTATGTCTACAGTATCTGGCATATTCATCAGATTACTCAAGAATAATTTCATTCAAGGCGTTTTCATATATTTAGGTAACATGACATTTTAAAATCCTGCCAGATAAGTTTGAAACAGATAAAAGCCCTGCTTACAATAAGGTCAAAATCCCACCTCTTTCATCCCCACTATCAGGTTAAACTTTTACAAGAGTTTCAAAATGCAACTCAAAGACTGCAGTCCTGTGCACACTTACAAGGGGATTTACCCCCATGAGCTTAGTAAGACTTACAATAATAATAATAATAATAATAATAATAATAATAATAATAATAATTTCTTACCCGCCTCTCCCTTTGGATCAAGGCGGGGAACAACATTAGAACAGGAATCAATACATCTTCAAAATTCTTGATTTAACATTGATCTGGATAGGCCTGCCGGAAAAGGCTAGTCTTTAAGGCCGCCTTAAAATCACACAGAGAGTTAATTTTACGAATCTCCTCCGGCAGGCCATTCCACAATCTGGGGGCGACAGAAGAAAAGGTCCTCTGGGAAACTGATGTCAGCCTAGTTTTAGCTGACTGAAGTAAATTCACCCCAGAGGACCTGAGTGTGTGGGGCGGACTGTATGGGAGAAGGCGATCCCGCAGGTAACCTGGACCCAAACCATTTAGGGCTTTAAAGGTAATGACCAACACTTTGTACTTTGCCCGGAAACTAATTGGCAGCCAGTGGAGTGATTTTAATGTTGGGTAACATGTTCACCCCAAGATGCACCGGTGACCAACCTGGCTGCCATAAGTAAAACTTACAGTACAGTACTTACTACATAGAAGTAAGTACTACTGGGTTCAATGGGATTTATTCCCAGTAAGTGTCCATAGGACTGCAGCCTCACGTTCTTATAAATATGAACATGATTTCACCGTACATCTAGCAGGTCAGGGGGAGAATTCTGTCATTGAAAAGATTTGACTAAGCATCTCTCTCCACCCTTATCATACAGCCAATGCACATATAAGAATCATGAGAGCATTCTTAAGTCTTAGCAATTGTAACAGGACATGCTATAGTACTTTTAGTACATATCTCTATATGAAATGTCATTAATTACACACAGTCAAACCTAGGGGAAACAGCTGCACCCTTCCTCAACCTGATGCCCTCCAGATGAGTTGGACTACAACTCTCGCCATGCACAGGCAGCATGGGAGGGGCCATAGCTCAGTGTGATAGGGCACATGCTTTGCATGTAGAAGGTCCCAGGTTCGATCCCCAGCTTCTCCAGAGAGGGCTAGAAAAGAATCCATCCTGAAACCCTTAACAGCCATTGATGCCAGTCAGTGTCGACAAAACTGGGCTAGATGGACTCACTATAAGGGCAGCTTCTTAGGTTCCTAGGTTCCATGATGACTGGGGATTATGGGAGTTGTAGTCTAACACATATGGAGGCCAGCAGGTTGGGGAAGGCTGAACAAGAGTGCAGGCAGCTGAACAGGAAAATCAGTTGATGTAATCTCATCCTTCACCATCCACAAGTCTCATATACAGGGGGGATGACTTCAGAGCATCCTCCAATGAGACCTTATAGGAAAATCCCAAGGAAATTATGAGCCAGTCCCACCATTTATAAACAGCAGCATCAAGCATCACCAAAAGTTATTAAAGTATCAAAGAGACAGGGTGCTTCCAAACCCACAGCTCCTAGAATCATAGAATAGCAGAGTTGGAAGGGGCCTATAAGGCCATCAAGTCCAACCCCCCCCCAAGACATTGTCCATCTCTTCTATCTTCTCCTCTTTAATGGATTTTCTTGTGGTAAGAGAAGAGCTAGAAGCCACATGAGAATCACTAGTGGAAGACAACGATGTCTGATCAAATTCCGTGAGTGAAGCAGGGCAATTGCACAATAAGCACAATCTCAGTACCATACTTGGGTGAATAATCACCTTTGGTGGTTCCATTTTGAGTCACAAAAGTGGGGAATGCTATTATTACTGATAGCAATAGCAGCAGTCAGGCTGGTAGGAATCCAAGTGCATCAGTGACTGCAGAATGACTACCCTCATCACAGCCTTTTCCCCAAAAAGAGGGAGGCTGGAGACAGAACAAGAACTAGTCAGGGGCTGCATTGAGACAACACAAATGTCAATGGTGAGTTAATAGTCCACTCCATGGTTGATTATCCCCACACGACATTATTATAATCTACTGTGGTGTGGATTAAGGCCAGTGCCGACTTGACTATTAGTTAATGGTGTGTTTGATTAACACATGCCCCGACCTCTCTCCCTCCCTCAGTCCTCCCGCTGGTATCCCATCAGCCATTGCAAGTTCTGCAGCTGGACTAGAGCGTCAGCCACCACTTTGGTTGCTCTTGCCAGGGGACTCTGTAGTGGCCGAAAATAACCAAACGTGTGCGACAAAATAGTCAACTGTGCCCGACATACGACACGATAACTAACAGTTGTTCAAATAATCAACTCTCCATAGGGCTGGTTATTTGCGTTGGTTATTTGCATTGGTTATTTTGGCTGAATAACCAACCGTGATGGGAAAAAGACCCAAGAGATGGCACAATAACCCACCATTGACTATTTAACTGTTTTACTCTGTACAGCACCATGTACATTGATGGTGCTATATAAATTAATAATAATAATAATAATAATAATAATAATAATAATAATAACTGTTGGTTATCATGACATCCAAACCCAGTCAGGGAGTCAATGCGATGTCTTTACAATTTTCGAAAAACATTTTTGAGGATGAAGAGCACTACTGTAATTTTAGCTTATTTAGGAAGAGGAACTACACAATCTATTGGTCTTAGGCTACAACCCAAAGCACATACTTAAATAGGACGTTCCAATGAATTGAGTGGGACATGATCCAAGATAAGTATATTTAGGACTGCAGGGCTAGACTTCATTTGCTGCTCTATTAAAAGCTGCTACTTCCCTAAAGTCAGTGACATTTGAGGCAAAGTACACCGCTCCTTCTAAAGAAATCCAAGTCCCTAAACCTTCTCAGTAAGCAAAGATCTCAGAGAATCTATTAACAAAGCAGTTTTATCAAGCTAAACCTGATTACTAAACCATGAGGAAGACTGCATATACCAGGCTCATCATACAGCTGTGACACAAGAGTGAAGAAGAATACCATTATAGCAATAGTTGCGTCCAGGATATATTACTGCAGTAGTTCTGTACTTCCCCACCACAGCATTAAGTCCATTTCCATAATTTTTAAACACCAAATGAAGCTCACTTTTAAATGCAATGGAAAGATTGCCCTCTTTTATATAAATGTTGATACTGAAGTAAATGTACTAAATGTTGATACTGAAGTAAAATGGAGGAGGGGGGAGAGAAATGCATTAAAACGAGTGACAAAATTAATTACATCTATTTTATCATATAGACTATTTTATTTATGTTCTAATACAACTCCCCTCCGAACAAAATTAAGCTCAGTGACACTGTGCTTTTACAATTTACACAGTCAACAATAGCATTAACTGAAAGTCAGTCTCAGCCCAGGCACCGCTAGAAACACTCCAAATTTGTATGAATTTCAGAGGAACAGACTGGCATAAGAACATAAGAAGAGGCATGCTAGATCAGACCAAGGGTCCATCTAATCCAGCACACTCTTCACACAGTACCCAGCCAGCTATCAACTAGAGACCCACAAGCAGGACAAGGTGCAACAGCACCCTCCCACCCATGTTCCCCAGCAACTGGAGGTAGCACACAGCCATCAGAACTAGTAGCCCCTGATAGCCTTCTCCTCCAGGAATTTATCTAAATTTATCTAAATTGGTGGCCATCACTACACCTGGTCATCACTACATTCCGTAGTTTCATTATGAGCTGTGTGAAGAAGTCCTTCCTTATATCTCCCAGCAGTCATAGAATAGCAGAGTTGGAAGGGGCCTACAAGGCCATCGAGTCCAACCCCCTGCTCAATGCAGGAATCCGCTTCATGGAATGACCCGGGTGCTAGTATTTTGAGAGAGAGGAAAAATGTATCCCTGTCCACATTCTTCACACCATGCATCATTTTGTACACCTCTATCATGTCTCCCCTTAGCCTCCTTCTTTCCAAACTCAACAATCCCTGTCAGTATAGACCAGGAGTAGGCAACCTGGTGTCATCCAGATGCTTGGGACTAAAACTCCCATCATACCTTTCCACTGGCCATGCTGACTGGGGCTCATGGGAGCTGCAGTCCAACACATCAGGAGGGCACGAGGTTAGGGAAGGCCGAGATAAACCAATGCTCTGACTCACTATAATGCAATTTCCTATGTTCCTCATGAGCTTCCCTGCACCCCTCCTTTGTATGTGCAAGGAGATTAAGAGTTCCTGCTTTAGAACAAACCACAGTTCTCCTGTGTTTAATCATCACAGGAAACTGTGGATAGTTCTAAGGTGGATGCTTTCTATCTCCCGTCATACAGAGGAGGGGGGAGCGTGCTTTCCCGAAGCTTGTACCAGCGTGTTCCTGTAACACTAAATCCATAGTTTAACATTATGTCTGAACTAGGCCTTTGTTTACCACCCCACACCCATGGCCAGCAAGCACAGAAGCATGAATAGTCTTTCAAAAATTATTCATACCAAGGCTTACGCCAACATAACCTCCCACAAGCCCATCACCCTTTCAACTCTGAGAAAGGAAAGGCCCTGTTACCAAACCTATCCCTGCTGACCTCAACTGCAAGGGGTCAGCAAGGGAACCCGAGATGGACCCATCTCAGTGCAGTTTATCAATTTCCTGGGAAAGCAAACTGTCTTACTTTACTCAAAAGAGTCCTGATAGCCTCAAACATACTCACGAGGACCCCAGAATTAGGATCAGTGATGGGGAAAGAAAACACACACATTTTCTGAGCAGGGACATGCACCCTCCAAATACATCAAAACATAGCTTGGCATTTTTCAATCAGAGATACAAAAATTTCCTATCCAGCCCTCACAGTAAAATTCTACACATGTCTACTCAGAAGTAAGCCCCACAGACTTACTTCCAATTAAAGGTACAATCCTTTGCATGTTTAGACAGAAAAAAAGTCCTACAACTCCCAGCATTCTCCAATGAGCCATACTGACTGGGGGATGCTGGGAGTTGTAGGACTTTCTGCCTAACCATTGGCCCCTAAATATGTCTAGGATTGCAGGTCCCCCTCCCAAGGACTTCCTCCATTCTGACCCCAGACACCTCACTTGGACTCCTTGTATTCTCTGTTAAATGCAGTACAATCCTATGCATGTCTACTCAGAAGTAAACCTCACTGGGCTCAATCGGACTTACTCCCAGTTATGTGCATAATATTGCTGCCTTAGTCTGGACCACCACTGCCTTGTTTAGACAAAATATTGGATTAAAACCAGATAGATAGATATGGGGGATCCCTACATCATTTCAGCACATATTGTGGGGTGGGGGGAGTTCAGGGAGGGCCCCCTTGTATCTCCACTGCACCCTGAACATGATTTCCACACAAGGTGACAAAAGTGAAGCCTTCTAGGGGTTATAATTTTAACTGGGGGTCCTGGTTCTCCCATTTAAAAAAGGGGGGCAAAAGAGAACATAGTGTCCCCCCACCTCTAGAGCCCCCCCCCTTAGATTTGGGCAAATTGTCCGTGGGCTCAAGGAGTTACTCCACTGGGGTGCGTGGGGTGGGGTGTATCAAAACCAAACGCCTCTTGGCGTGTAGCAAAGAGGGGGGGGTCCCCTTCTCGCCTTCCCTTCCTCCCCCCCCCCCGGTCTGCAAAGGTGCTTCTTTCTGAGCAGGAGAAACAGGAGGTCAGAGAGCACTCAATAGAAAGGGGGGTTCAGTGCCTCCTCCCCTAATGAACCCCCCCCCAAAAAAAGCTGCCGGGCCTGCAGAGGCGTGAGGGCAGCGGGGATCGCTCCCTTCAACGCCCCCCGCCCCAATTCCCATCCCCTCCTCCTCCTCCTCCTCCTCCTCGTCTTCCACGAGGCGACCCCTGAGGCGTGAGGCCGGGAGACCCCGCCAGCCGGTCCTGAGCCACTTCGCCTCACGGCGTCGGGCCTAGCGGGCCAAGGCGGAGGAATCCGGAGTGGCGGCGGCCGCCACCACAGCAGTGCCACGAAAGCCAAGCAGCCGCCCCAGCCCGCCCGTTTCCCAGCCGGGCCCGGCTGCTCGCTGACTAACCGGCCGCTCTCGCTGAGAGGCAGGGAGCGGGAGGCGGCGGCGGCGGCGGCGGCGGCCGCGACGTACCTGAGGGGAGGAAAGGAGCCCGGGCGGCCGGCGGCTTGTCAGAAAAGGGAAGGCAGGCAGGCAGGCAGGCAGGCGAGCTGGAGAAGAGGAGGAGGAGGAGGAGGAGGAGCGGCGGCGCAGTAATGATCAGGCGGCGACGGCTCCTCCTCACACGACGGGCCTTCGGGGCGGAGAGGGAGCGAGGGAGGGGGAGGCGGCACCGGCACGTCCGCGGCGTCGGCCCGGCCCTTCATCCACCCAGGCAGGCAGCCGTCCGTCGCCGCCTCGCCTCGCCTCGCCTCCCCGCCCGTTAAAGGGGCAACCCTCGAGGGCCCGGCTGCCTCCCTCGCTTCCTGGCGGCTTCTGTTGCCACCGCAGCCGTCATGTTTGGGGAGGAGGTGGTGGACGCAGCGCACTCTGTACATTCTCAGAGACGCTCCTTCCTTCCTTCTTTTATCACCCCCCACCACCCATGAACCGGGGCATTCGAGGTGACCAGGAAGAAGAGGGTACCTCTGAGTGTGTGCAGAGAGCGCCTCCATCTGCCCGCAAGCCTGCTTTCCGCCCTCGTCCCTTCTCTCCCCCCTACATGCGTCTGAGATCGAGGGTAAAAGACATGGAAGTTAAGGCCTGCATTTTGGGGTGGGGGGGGCAGGTTCTGGAGCTGAGCCCGCCCCAGGTGTGCACCTGCTGAACAAAAAGAGATGGTGAGACGCTCCTAAAGGACCTCTCCAGATTGGGAGAATGGGCATCCAAATGGCAGATGTGGTTCAATGTAAGCAAGTGATACATGACAGGGGCAGAGGGGTGGGAAGTCCCACTTTCAAGTATAATTTGATGGGATCTGAGATAGCTGTGACCAACCAAGAAAGAGATATCGTGGTGGTGGACAGCTCAATAAAAATGTTAATCCAGTGTAAAGAAGGCAATCTCCATGTTAGGCATTATAAGATTATAATGCCTACATTACAAGAGGCAGCTGGACAACCACCTGTCAGGGATGCTTTAGGGTGGATTCCTGCATTGAGCAGGGGGTTGGACTCGATGGCCTTATAGGCCCCTTCCAACTCTGCTATTCTATGATTCTAAGAAAAGGAATTGAGCATAAAACTGCCAGTATCATACTGCCTTTATACAAATCTATGGTGCCACTACACTTAGAATACTGTGTTGGACTTGATGGCCTTGTAGGCCCCTTCCAACTCTGCTATTCTGTGATTCTACAGTTCTGGTCACCACACCTTAAAAAAGGATATTATGGAGCTGGAAACAGGCAAGTAGAATGATTAAGGGGCTGGAGCATTTCCCCTGTGAGTGAAGGTTACAACAGCTGGGATTGTTCAGCTTAGAAAAAAGGAGGCTAAGAGGAGGTGTAAAAAAGTGGATCAGGAGACATTTTTCTCCCTCAAAATACTAGAACCCAATGGGGTCATCCCATGAAGATTCAGGACAGATAAAAGGAAGTTAAACTTTGGAATTCACTACCACAAGATGATGGCCGCCAATTTGGATGGCGTTAAAAGGGGGCTGGATAAATTCCTGGAGGAGAAGGCTATCAATGGCTACTAGCCCTTATGGTTGTGTGCTATCTCCAGTATTCGAGGCAGTAAGCCTGTGTGCACCAGTTGCTGGGGAACATGGGCGGGAGGGTGCTGTTGCACCATGTCCTGCTTGTTCATCCCTGGCGGATGGCTGGTTGGCCACTGTGTGAACAGAGTGCTGGACTAGATGGACCCTTGGTCTGATCCAGCATGGCTCTCTATCCATTTCTGTATCCACTTGCTCCACATCATGTATAATTTGATAAACCTCTCTTTCTCCCTCCATATGTTCATGTAAACTTCACCAAAGTTACTAGATCCCAGTGAAATATAGTGGTTGGATTTAATATTTCCCCACCCCATCATACAGTGCTTATAATTTTATTAGCATTGACTCAGATTGCCTTGTTTTATCACTCCTTTTGTTTGAGAAGCATAGTTGCTAGGAATTCTGTTCTTTCAAATCTGTTATTGTATTTTAAATCTCTGCATTGCTGATAGGTTTGATTTTATACTGTAATTTTAAACTTTCAAATTTTCATAAAATATTTTATGCTGTATTTTGTGGTTTTAATTGTTGTGAACCATCCAGAGAACTTTGGCTATTGGGTGGTAGAGAAATATAATAAATAAATAAATATAAATAAATAAATAAATAAATAAAAATAATCTATTCCAGCAGGCCTATCCAATGAAATTTTAGGATGTTTTTAGGATGTTTTAAAGTTGTTTTAATCATGTATGGTATGTTTTTAATCAGTTTTAATGTGTATTTTATATCATGTTTTTATACTGTTTGTTTTATATTTTGAATGGTTTTAGTTTTTGTGAACCGCCCAGGGAGCTTCAGCTATTGGGCGGTATAAAAATGCAATAAATAAATTAAATAAATAAATAAAAAGCGTGAGCCAGGGGCATTGCTATCTCTGGATTTATTGCCTACGACACTAGATCTATTCTCCAGGGCCTTGAATATCCATTGGAGCCTATGGAAGATTTTCTTTCAAGGGGGATTGCAGCTGAAGAGGCCAGGGTTAACTTCTCTCCCCACCTGCTGCAACACCCCCCACCCACCCCACACAATAAATATCTCCCTGCATGGCAATGAAACTTAGAACACAACTTTTTCCATTGGTATGAGTTGATATAGCAAGGTGCAAATTATTTTGTAAAATTAATTTATTTGGGATCACTTTCCACCAGTGAAATGTAAATTAATCCTAGGCCGTAGCTAGACCTAAAGTTTATCCCAGGATTGTCCTGGGGTCAAACCTGTTCATCTAAGCGCTACGCAGGGCATCCAGCGCTCAGGCAGGGACGAACCCGGGATGATCCTGGGATAAACCTTAGGTCTAGCTACGGCCCTAGTAATTATTTCCACATTTATTTATTTATTTATCAGATTTTTACCCTGCTCCTCAACCAAAAAGAAGGCTCTCAGAGTGGCTTACAATCAATTAGCAAAGAAGACAGTCCCTGCCCTCAGGGTTACAATCTAAAAAAAGACACGACACACAAGGAAAACTTCCCCACAGGGTCAAGATGTCCATTACCCCTGCAGCGGGGAGAAGAGTCCAATAAATCAACATGTGCCAATTATATGCAGATTTGTGTGAGGCCTGGCCCTAGCAGTACCCTTGGCATAGACAATAAGCTAGGAAATTCTTGCTTCAAATCAAACCTTGACTCACGAGGTGGCCTCAAGCTTGTAACTATTGTCTGAGCCTTAAGCCTGATTCCCCAGCCCTTACTACATGGCCGCGATAATACCAGCCTACTTTACATTGTGGTTTAAAGATAATATAGGTAATAATTGATAATAACACAGTTTCAATATTACACATAAATGATTCATAGGGCACATTGAAAGTAAGGCCTGTGGATATATTTAAATAGTACAAAACAGTTAAAATGTTACATGCTTGTAACAACGTCTGCAGACATTATTTTCAGCAGATTATCTCTCTATAAACACTGGCGACCGGGTCAGGTGTGCTGGAGGCTATGTTTTTAATATAGTTGGACAAAAAGAGTTCCTTACAGGTGTTACCGTGACAGAGCAATTCACTCAAGGTTGTCTCATATCTAGACTCAGCTATTGTTGCATGTATGAACAGGCCATGCTTGCAATGTGCTTTTCTAACTGAAAATTTATTTTTTGTGTTGTCTCATCCATGTTGCATATGTGTATTCTTACAGTCCCTCGAAGAAGGCCTGATAAAAAGCACAAGGCCGAAACATATTGGGCTTTTCTCTGTTAAATTTGTTTATAGCATCCTGAGATTATTCTCTCTTTTTGTGTTCCTCTTGGATGCTCACCCGCCTTGCACCCAGATTTCTAGGGGGGCACCAGCACCCCAAGATTCTTGCAGAGAGCAGCTCAGGTCTCTGTGTATTTATTCCAGTCCCACTCCAAACTTGCAGGCATGTCCTTCGGTTTTCTGCTTACACATAGGCTTCTGCCTTAGCACTTTCTACAGCTCTGAGAAGCAGAGGTGAACTCCCCACTGCCAGAACAATCCAGGGCCATCTACTTGTTATCCTAAAAGCGAGGGGTGGCAAGCCATCAGGCTAAATCCAGAACCAAAGGAAGGTACTGGGCTCTGACCAGGTATCCCTCAGGCGTCCTCCTATGCACAGATAGAAAATCCATTCACAGAAATCGTAGGATTCAAAAAAATCACTGAAATTGGCAGGGACCCTGTGAAGACATCTAGACCAACCAACTCCCCTCAACAGAGTACGTAAGAACATAGGAAGAGCCACACTGACTTGATCAGACCGAAGGTCTCTCTAGTTCAATATTCTGTTCCCACAATGGCCAACAAGATGCCTGTGGGAAGCCCGCAAGTAGGTCACAAGTGCAATAGTTCCCCAGCAACTGGTACAAAGATGCATACTGGCCTCAATACTGGGGTAATTTATAGCCATCATGACTAGTAGCCATTGACAGCCTTATTCATCTACAGCAGTGGTTCCCAAAGTGGGTAGTACTGCCCCCTTGGGGGCGGTGGGATTGCATAGGAGGGCGCTAAGAGGAAAAGGGGCGGCAGGGGAGCACTCGAGGTGGTCTTTTCCGAGAAGCGCCTCTCCAGAAGGTCTTAAAACCCAGGGACATTTTTATGGGAGAAGGTAGTTTGGTCCCAAGCCATATAGGGGAAGAATCCACACGTGTATTAATACCGTTTAAGAAGAGTCCTTTTAACGGTGAATTGAAATGTTTATTTGAATAAACTAAAAAAATGTAATTGGATTTTCAATAAATATTCAATTAATTGTTACTGTTTTGAATTTTATTGTTATTATTATTATTTTTATTTATTTATTTATATAGCACCATCAATGTACATGGTGCTGTACAGAGTATTATCTTCCTTAGTGGGTCGTTGAAAACCGCTATTCTGAATAATGATTTTTATAGGGTAGGGTAGGGGGCACTGGGCATGAGTTTGTGGAACCAAGGGGGCGGTGACCTGAAAAAGTTTAGGAACTACTGATCTACAGCATTTTTTAAAATTTAATTGCCCTCTCCCAGGGATTACAAGACCCTTTTTGGAGCTCATCATAGTGTGCTTTGGGTGCAATAGTTCCGTATCACATTCTCCCATTTCAGTGTTCACCTTTTTCCTTGAGTAATTAATGAGAAAACAACCCACCAATGGTTTACTCTCCCTCCGCCTCGGCCTGAATCCTTGTGAGAAAGCATGGACAATTTCTCCCTGTCTGTCCACCCCTCTTTCAACCAGCTCTTCATCCCAGAAACACATTGCTATTTTGTTTTGACCACTTGCTATTCTTGTTAAAAAGACTTTTGTAAAAGACATTTATGCAAAGGCTAGGGGGATCTACACTATTGATTTTAAAGCGCTTTAAAGCACTTTGAAAACGTTTTGAAACCTGTATATGCAGTGTGTCCTGGGCCCCAACAGTTGTCAAAACTGTTATAAAGCATTTTAAAGCAGTAGTGTAGATCCCCCCACCCCCAGGACTTCAACTGTCTAGGAAAGGAGCTCCCTCTTCTGTCTGCACAGCGTACAGAGAATCTCTGCATGCAAGATCAGAAGGGGGGGGGGTTGCATTGAAATCATATCTCCACAATCAGTGATGTAATGTGTAACTTCACCTTTCTACCAGTGAAGTCTGCAAAACTGGCACCAAAAGAAATGAAAAGGGAGGGTTCACATTTCCGCAATGGGAAGAAATGACGGATTACTAACACTGAACCAGCTGCATAGGCCTGTTAACGTACACACAGAAGGCCGCAAGCAATTCCTTGCCCTGTGCTGGAGTCACACTATAAATATGCTGAAGTCTGCTGCTCCTCATGCAGCCAAAGGCATCCATCTAGTTCCACTTGATTACTCAAAAGGGCTGCCAGGCTTCTTCTTTTTCATGGGCTTAGCAGTGGTTGTTTGCTTTTAGATTGGCAGGCTGGGTACAGTGGAGGCTGATGGCTCCGATGTCAGTAGGGTGGTGAATGCATTAGGTAGGGTGACCATATGAAAAGGAGGACAGGGCTCCTGTATCGTTAACAGTTGCATAGAAAAGGGAACTTCAGCAAGTGTCATTTGTATATATGGAGAACCTGGTGAAATTCCCTCTTCATCACAACAGTTAAAGCTGCAGGAGCCCTGCCCTCTTTTAAATCCGGTCCCTCTAGTATAGCTCCTGCAGCTTTAACTGTTGTGATGAAGACATCACAACAGTGATGGTAACCTCCAAGTTAGATTACTGCAACGCACTCTACGTAGGGCTGCCTTTGAAGACGGTTCGGAAGCTCCAGCTCGTGCAAAATGCAGCGGCCAGATTGATTTTGGGAACCAGAAGGTTTGATCATATAACACCTGCTCTGGTCTGCTTGCACTGGCTGCCTGTATGTTTCTGAGCCCAATTCAAGGTGCTGGTTTTGACCTATAAAGCCTTACACTGCTTGGGACCACAATACCTGACGGAACGCCTCTCCCGACGTGAATACACCCCGTCACTACGTTCAACATCTAAGGTCCTCCTCCGGGTGCCTACTCTGAGAGAGGCTCGGGGTGTGGCAATGAGGGACAGGGCCTTTTCGGTGGTGGCTCCCAGACTGACAAGGTTCGCCTGGTGCCAACGCTGCTATCTTTCCGGCGCCAGGTTAAGACTTTCCTCTTTGCCCAGGCATATGGCGGCACATCTTAATCACCCACATGCTTAGTTTTTTAACGGTTTTTAATGCTTTATGTGTGTATGTTCTGTGTTTTAGAATTTTAAATTTTGTATATGCATTTTAATTTTAATTTTAGAATTTCTGTATACCACTCAGAGAGCCCTGGCTGTGGGAGTGGTATATAAGTGCAATAAATAAATAAATAAATAAATAAAGATGCAGGAGCCCTGTCCTCCTTTTCATATGGTCACCCTACATTAGGCGTTTCCGTTCCATTTGAAACCCAGAGCAGATTCACTTCCCACTGATATTGGAGCCTCCACTGGCTGGGTACTAGATATCTCAATAGGCAATTTGTTCACATTAATGTAGAAGAGTGTTATATTCAAGCTTCGCATTAAGAGGCATCTTGAACTCCAACAAAACTTTATTTGGAGTGAGAGAGTGGTGGGAGAGAAATGAGGATAAGAGAACAAAAACAGACACGCAAATACACAAACAATACAGCCGGCCTCATCTCACACTTTTCTTAATAGAGACTCCATCAGAACCTGGAACAACCAAAGAAATAGCCGTCCTTCTATCACATATTCCCATGAACCGCAAAGAGAAGAATGCAGTAATACAGTATGCACAGGGGAAGTTTTGTTCACTACTTTTAACTTCTCTCTTCCTGCTTCTGGTAGACCACAAGCAGTTGGACTAGGAAAGTCGGGCAACATGTTTTTGCTGTCTACTAAAAAAATAAATATTTCTGAAAGCAAAGAGTCCTTTTGTTTTAAGGGAACTTCTCTGCGAGCTTTCGGTGTGTCTGCCAAGATTACCTGGGAGTTCGCTGCTCTCAGGGAGGAATGTGCAGTGCGCTTGCGTGATGGCATAGCTGGCTTTTGACTTGTGCTATGAAAGGAGGGAGAGAGCATCTTAGAGAGAGACATGATAGCACTCTTCAAATACTTAAAAGGTTGTCACACAGAGGAGGGCCAGGATCTCTTCTCCATCCTCCCAGAGTGCAGGACACGGAATAACGGGCTCAAGTTAAAGGAAGCCAGATTCCAGCTGGACCTCAGGAAAGACTTCCTGACTGTTAGAGCAGTACGACAATGGAACCAATAGTCATTGGCTCTCCCACACTAGAGGCCTTCAAGAGGCAGCTGGACAACCATCCGTCAGGGATGCTTTAGGGTGGATTCCTGCATTGAGCAGGGGGTTGGATTCGATGGCCTTGTAGGCCCCTTCCAACTCTATGATTCTATGATTCTATTGTTCTATCTAGAGTGAACAGCGGAGAGCCGAGAATTTGTCGTTCCCAAGTGCCTCTTCAAAGTCAATATGTGGCTGACGTCTCATTACAATGATAAATCTAGATAAAAGATTTATCTCGTCTGCAGCCTCAGTCATTTTGTCCCTGAGCGTTATCTTACTACATTGGAAGGGACCCTTAAATAGCTTCCAGGCAGCTTTTTCCACAGGCCACAAGTCTGGCTCTTGTGCTGTGATAATACTTTCAGACTCAAACGTTTCATGTAACTTGGCTTTTATTAGGTCCCTATTAAGAATGTCATATTAAATATCTTCTGACATTACACTATGCCCTTATAACATTGTCAATTTCACATTGCCACGAAAGGGATCCCCATGTTCTAGAATATTGTCCTTAATCTTTGAAGCATTGGTTTACACTCTGTTGAGAGGAGCAGCAGAGCCTTTCTTTGACGGGTGAAGGAGAAATAGGTCTGCCTGATCTGGGCCTGGGGTCTAGAGGAACCTGGCCAATAATTTTACTTTTCACATTGTTTTCAGTTGCTTTTAAAACCAATGCACATCATGCAACTTTTGCCTGACTTGGACTTTTGAACTGCACAAATTTTCTTTTGGAACTACACATTTCCCCCCTTAGAACTGCACATTTTGTATCTGTCTGCACATTTTAAATCCTAAACAATGTGGGCATCCCATCAAGAGTTAATGAAGGAAAGGAATAAAGGATTGAGGGAAGAAAGAGAGTCAGAACGAGTAAGAATAGGGTAAGAGATGGAAATAGTATGTGACAGATGGCTTCAATTTTGATTAAAATTGGCCCCAGTGACTAATCAACTAAAGCTTTAGTTGCTTAATCTAGCCATTAAACTGTTTAAAGTTTGAAGCCTAAGTTATTATTAATGAGTACTAACTTAACGGGATCAAGTCATGTATTTCTGTGACTTAATTGGCTCATAAAATTTAAATTGCAGCACACTATGAGTAAATAATGGGGCACAGACTGAGTATAGCAGGGCCACTGTTATTCAGGGGCAGTGAGGGCAGAAATAATAATAATAATAATAATAATAATAATAATAATAATAATAATTCTTACCCGCCTCTCCATCCTGATCGAAGCAGGGAACAACAATAAGTAATATAAAATACATAAAATATTGATTAAAAACATAGTATACATTGTTAAAACTTCCTAAAAAACATAATAAAAACATACTAAAAGCATCCTAAAATTCCACTGGATAACCCAATACCTTGCTGCCACTATCAAATCATCCATCTGCTGCCCAGGGGAGCTTTTCAGAGTTGTCTGGGGTGCTAGCCCCAAGGACGCAGTAAAACCTTCTGAGGTCCACTGTAACATATTTGCTAGGCACTTCCAGAACAAAATCTCTTGCATCTGCCGGGACTTAGGCCACAGCTAGACCTAAGGTTTATCCTGGGATCATCCAGGGTTCGCCCCTGCCTGAGCACTGGATCCCCTGTGTGTCACCTAGATGAACAGGTTTGACCCTTGGACGATCCAGGGATAAACCTTAGGTCTAGCTGTGGTCTTAGACTCCAGCGTTCTAGCAGGTGAATCAAGCAAGGTATCCAGAGCACAGCCTTGTCCTGTTTTCCTGGATGAATTTCAGTTGATGCAGCTCGAGGACACTGATAAGGTGCTTGGACAGGTTTGTCCAACCACCTCAGAACTGGATCCTTGACCCTCTTGGCTAATAAAAGCTAGCAGGGATGGAACAGCCAGCTTATTATTATTATTATTATTATTATTATTATTATTATTATTTATTTATTTATTTATTTATTTATATAGCACCATCAATGTACATGGTGCTGTACAGATAACACAGTAAATAGCAAGACCCTGCCGCGTAGGCTTACAATCTAATAAGTTGTAGTAAACAATAAAGAGGGAAGGAGAATGCGAACAGGCACAGGGAAGTGTAAACAGGGACCGGGTAGGGTGAAGCTAAACAGTATAGAGTCAGAACAAACTCAATATTTGAAGGCTATAGGGAAAAGAAAAGTTTTTAGCTGAGTTTTAAAAGCAGTGATTGAGTTTGTAGTTCTCAAGTGTTCTGGAAGAGCGTTCCAGGCGTAAGGGGCAGCAGAAGAAAAAGGACGAAGCCGAGTAAGGGAAGTGGAGGTCCTTGGGCAGGCGAGAAGCATGGCATCAGAGGAGTGGAGAGCACGAGCGGGGCGATAGTGTGAGATGAGAGAGGAGAGATAGGCAGGAGCTAGACCGTGAAGAGCTTTGAAGGTCAGCAGGAGAAGTTTATATTGGATTCTGGAGTGAGTTGGAAGCCAATGAAGAGATTTCAGAAGTGGAGTGACATGGTCAGAGCGGCGGGCCAAGAAGATGATCTTAGCGGCAGAGTGGTGGGCAGAGACCAGCGGACTGATGTGAGACGAAGGAAGGCCAGAGAGAAGAAGGTTGCAGTAGTCCAACCGAGAGATAACCAGTGTGTGAACGAGAGTCTTGGCAGAAGAGACAGACAAAAATGGTCGAATCCTGGCAATATTATACAGGAAGAAACGACAGGATTTAGCTACTGCCTTGATGTGAGGAGTAAAGGAGAGTGAGGAGTCAAATATAAAGCCAAGACTACGAGCTTCCTTGACCGGAGTAAGCGTGACATCGTTGACAGTAAGAGAGAATGAGAGGTGAGGAGAAGGTTTAGGAGGAAAAACAAGCAATTCAGTCTTTGCCATGTTAAGTTTCAAAGTAACTTTGCCATGTTAAGCTGGGCCAGGGAAGTGATTAATGCCTCTCTGTGGGAGGGAGTGGTCCCGGACCACCTGAAAGAGACAGTAGTGAGACCACTCCTGAAGAAATCTTCCCTGGACCCAGAAAATCTTAATAAAGATAGGTCAATGGCAAATGTTCCATTCCTGGGCAAGGTCCTTGAATGGGTGGTTGCAGGCCAGCTCCAGGCACCTTTGGTTGAGACCGATTAACTGGATCCATTTCAGTCGGGTTTCAAGCCTGGTTTCAGCACGGAAACAGCCTTGGTCACCCTGTTTGATGACCTATGTTGGGAGAAAGACAGGGGGAGTGTGACTTTGTTGATTCTCCTTGATCTCTCAGCAGCTTTCAATACCATCGACCATGGTGTCCTTCTGGAACATCTGGCTGAGCTGGGAGTGGGAGGCACTGCATTGCAGTGGTTCCACTCCTACTTGGCAGGTCGGCTCCAGAAGGTGGTGCTTGGGGAACATTGCTCAGCCCCGTGGACTCTCCAGTATGGGGTTCCACACGTGTCAGTCTTGTCTCCCATGCTGTTTAATATGTACATGAAACCGTTGAGTGCGGTGTTATCAGTACGCTGATAACATGCAGCTCTCCTTCTTCTCATCTTCATTACGTGAGGCTGTGGATGTGCTGAACCAATGCCTGGCCGTGACAATGGATTGGATGAGGGCTAATAAACTGAAGCTCAAATCCAGACAAGACTGACATGCTGTCAGTGTGTGGTTCTTCTGACTGGATAGTGGGTGTTCAGCCCGTTTGCCTCTTTTGAACAATATCTAGTTCTTAAGCTCTTTAACTGTGATGGCAGTGTTCATCACTTGCAAAATATATTTTAAGGATTATTTAATTAATTAACATCCACTTATTTGCACTGCCTTTGCATATTGGCAGCCACACACAATGTTGGGAATCCTGTATTTGTCAACAAATTTTGAGTTCCTCCCTTAAAAAAACTATTTTTTTTTAAGACTTGGAAGACTGCATGACAGAACAGGTTGGACAGCTTTTTCTAGCATCACGAAAGAAAAAAACACCTGCATCCTTGTCTGACCAGACAAAATTATGAGACGGGGGGGGGGGGGGGCAGGGAATGCAAGAAAGAAATCATAAGCTATTTTTGTTCAATCTTGAAATTTGGAAAAGGAAACACACAGCGTCTTTGGTTGGTAAAGATTATCTGGACGTTTTGGATAAAGCCAACGATAAGCCATACACTCTACCACCACTATGATTGGATTAAAGTGTGTGTTTTTTATATATAAAAAAATGTAAAATATGGGAAGGGGGAGATGTATATTTACTCATGTCCTCATTTGCCCATATAAACAGAAACAGTAAAGTGTCCCCCAAGACGAGAAGATTGAGGGGAGACAGGATAGCACACTTCAAATACTTAAAAGGTTGTCACACAGAGGAGGGCCAGGATCTCTTCTTGATCCTCCCAGAGTGCAGGACACGGAATAACGGGCTCAAGTTAAAGGAAGCCAGATTCCAGCTGGACATCAGGAAAAACTTCCTGACTGTTAGAGCAGTACAACAATGGAACCAATGACCTAGGGAGGTTGTGGGCTCTCCCACACTAGAGGCCTTCAAGAGGCAGCTGGACAACCATCTGTCAGGGATGCTTTAGGGTGGATTCCTGCATTGAGCAGGGGGTTGGACTCGATGGCCTTGTAGGCCCCTTTCAACTCTGCGATTCTATGATTCTATGATTCTAAGTGGAATTGACTAGACTAGAAAAGGTGCTTGTGTTATGATCTTGTCAATTTCACACTATCTATGAATTCTATTGTACTAAGGGAAAACAGATTCCCCCCCCCACATTTGGAAACTTTTGTAATTATTATTGCAAATATCAACAAACAAAACAGAAAATACATCATGAAAACGGGGGAAACCCCATACATTGTGTATATAACATTATCGTCATTTCCATCATATGTACCGTTCCCTCCCTGCCCCCCGCCCACAAAAGGAGAGAGTTCTACAAAGGTTTCAAGAAAAGCAGACCAGATACCCGTATATTTATCCAATTGCAAGTTGCGTCTATATAACACTCGTTTAAAAGTTGATAATGTCATTAAGTTTTTGATCCATTGCATTGTGGGAGGTGTGAGTTTGTCCTTCCCATGTGATGGTATAAGTCTTTTGGCTGTCATAAGGGCTCTGAAGATTCACCTGCACTGACCGTGTGTTAACTTCCAAGAAGCCAGTAGGTAATTTAGGACGACCTGGACATTGTTCCATATTATAGATGTTTTCAGTACAAAGTTCATCCTTATCGTTACCGCCTCCCCAAAAGGGGCAACATTGCCAAAACATATCAGTTAAAGAAGCATTAGGGCGTAACGGATTTAAATGAAGCAGATTTAAGAACCACATATGAAAAATGACTGTGTCATATAGGGTTAGAGTTGTCTTCCAGTGGGAACCGGTTGGCTCCGATGTCAGTGGGGGCAGTGAATCCGCTCCGGGTTTCAGTCAGAATTCTAAAGGAGCTCTCCAGGCAGCATGGTAGCTCCTTCACAGTTCTGACTGAAACCTGGAGCGGATTCACTGCCCCACTGACATGGGAGCCCCTGGCCTCCACTGTTGCAATCCTCTTTCTTCTTACTCTTCTGGACCAGGAGTAGCCCCTGCTGGCAGGAACAGGAACAGCAGATATTAAGGTCTGGCCAAGGCAAAGATGACTGCAGACGCTGACTGCAGCCAGGAAATCAGAAGACGTTTACTTCTTGGGAGGAGAGCAATGACAAATCTTGATAAAATAGTTAAGAGCAGAGACACCACACTGACAACAAAGGTCCGCATAGTTAAAGCAATGGTATTCCCCGTAGTAGCCTATGGCTTCCATAAGGAAGGCTGAGCGAAGGAAGATAGATGCTTTTGAACTGTGGTGTTGGAGGAAAATGCTGAGAGTGCCTTGGACTGCAAGAAGATCAAACCAGTCCATACTCCAGGAAATAAAGCCAGACTGCTCACTTGAGGGAATGGTATTAAAGGCAAAACTGAAGTACTTTGGCCACATAATGAGAAGACAGGATACCCTGGAGAAGAGGCTGATGCTAGGGAAAGCGGAAGGCAAAAGGAAGAGGGCAAGATGGATGGAGGATATTCTGGAGGTCACAGACTTGACCTTGGGGGAGCTGGGGGTGGCAACGGCCGACAGAAAGCTCTGGCGTGGGCTGGTCCGTGAAGTCACGAAGAGTCGGAAGCGACTGAACGAATAAACAACAAAGGCTGTGTATAGGGTTACTTACTAGCCCTTGCTCATTGCAGCGGACTTTCCACACCCTTGGGGATATTGTGCTTTTATAGTGTTTAGGTTAAATCCAACATCCCCTTGCTCTCCTCCCTGCTGCAGGTGCATGCCCAAACTCTGCTCCAGAGAGTCCACCAACCCCATGGAGCAGATTTGGGGGAGGGGGAGGAGGAAGGAGTGGGGAGGGGAAATCTAAAAAAGGATATTATTGAGCTGGGAAAAGTGCAGAAAAGAGCAATTAAAACGATTAAGGGGCTGGAGCATCTCCGCTATGAGGGAAGGTTACAACAGCTGGGATTGTTTAGCTTGGAAAAAAAGGAGGCTAAGGGGAGACCTGATAGAGGTATACAAAATTATGCATGGTATGGAGAATGTGGGCAGGGAGACATTTTTCTCTCTCTCCGATAATACTAGAACCCAAAGGGATCATACCATGAAGCTAATTGGTGGGAGATTCAGGACAAATAAAAGGAAGGACTTCGTCACACAGGATATAGTTAAATTACAGAGAACTCAGTGGCAAAGACCACCTTTTATCAGCTTAGGTTGATATACCAACTACGCCCTTATCTGGACAGAGATAGCCTAGCTACAGTTATCCATTCTCTGATAACCTCTCGTTTGGATTACTGCAATGCGTTATACGTGGGGCTGCCTTTGAAAACGGTCCGGAAGCTTCAGCTGGTACAAAACAGGGCAGCGCGGTTACTAACAGGGACTGGCTGGTGAGATCACATTACGCCAGTCCTTTTCCAGCTTCATTGGCTGCCAGTCCAGGTCCGGGCCCGATTCGAAGTGCTGGTATTGACATTTAAAGCCCTAAACGGTTGGGGCCAGGTTATTTGAAGGAACGCCTCCTCCCATATGTACCTGCCCGGACCTTAAGATCATCTACAGGGGCCCTTCTCCATGAGCCCCTGCCAAAGGAAGTGAGGCAGGTGGCTACTAGGAGGAGGGCTTTCTCCGCTGTGGCACCCCGGTTGTGGAATGAGCTCCACAGAGAGGTCCGCCTGGCGCCTACACTGTACTCCTTTCGTCGCCAGCTGAAGACCTTTTTATTCTCTCAGTATTTTAACACTTAATTTTAATTTTACTGTTTTAACTCTGTATTTTAAACTTATATCAATTTTGCTGTGCGGTTTTATCCTGGTTGTGCTTTTTATACTGTATTTTGTAATTGTGCTTTTAACCTGTTGGTTGTTTTATTATGGTTTTAATTTTTGTGAACCACCCAGAGAGCTTTGGCTATTGGGCAGTATAAAAATGTAATAAATAAATAAATAAATAAATACGGAATTCACTACCACAAGATGTAATGATGGCCACCCATTTGGATGGCTTTCAAAGAGGGTTGGATAAATTCCTGAGGGAGAAGGCTATCCATAGCTACTAGCCCTGATGGTTATGTGCTACCTCCAGTATCCGAGGCAGTAAGCCTGTGTGCACCAGTTGCTGGGGAACATGGGCGGGAGGGTGCTGTTGCACAGTATCCTGCTTTGTTGGTCCCTGGTCGACAGCTGGTCAGCCACTGTGTGAACAGAGTGCTGGACTAGATTTATTTATTTATTTATTTATTCATTACATTTTTATACTGCCCAATAGCCGAAGCTCTCTGGGCGGTTCACAAAAATTAAAAACAAAATGGACCCTCGGTCTGATCCAGCAGGGTACTTCTTATGTTCTTAATCCGTTCTACTAGTAGTTTCCATTCTGTTGATGGATGGATAGCTAGCTCTGGATTCAAGCCTTTGTAATTTCATCTATGTTCATAGCTGCTATAAGTGGAGAAGGTCCCATTCATTTGAGGAGCAACTTTAAAAAAAGAAAGAGAGAATCAAAGTGATCCTTAACCTCCTTCCACAAAATTATTAAATTAGCACTCAGTAGTTAATTACTCAGTAGCTTTTAAAACTTGATGTTGTGCAGACTTCTACTGTTACTTTCTACTGTTAGTTTTTCCCTACCCAGTGCCTGCTTACCCTACCCTGTACCTGTTTGCATTCTCTTCCCCTCCTTATTG
Organism: Elgaria multicarinata webbii; assembly: GCF_023053635.1. Taxonomy (NCBI): domain Eukaryota; kingdom Metazoa; phylum Chordata; class Lepidosauria; order Squamata; family Anguidae; genus Elgaria; species Elgaria multicarinata. Next base: position 175,456,006 of record NC_086172.1, on the reverse strand, counting down.
TTTTACTATGATTTTATTAGATTGTAAGCCTATGCGGCAGGGTCTTGCTATTTACTGTTTTACTCTGTACAGCACCATGTACATTGATGGTGCTATATAAATAAATAATAATAATAATAATAATTAATATAAAAGTGATTGCCTATTACTGCTCATGAAATAACAGCAACAGGTTAGAATCCAAACAAGATTAGTTGCGTTTAGTTCCCATTCACACCAAAGAAGCAGGAAGCACAAAGTCCCAGGTAAGCATCACAATTTCCCCTTCACATAGAGATACTCTTTACCTCATCCCTGTCTGCCTCCCACAGGCACAGCACCCCATTCATATAGCAAACACACAGTTCATTCAGTATTTTAACACTGAATTTTAACTTAAATTATACTGTTTTAACTCTGTATTTTAACCTTATATCAATTTTGCTGCGTGGTTTTATCCTGGTTGTGCTTTTTATATTGTATTTTGTATTTGTGTTTTTTAACTTGTTGGTTGTTTTATGATGGTTTTAATTTTTGTGAACCGCCCAGAGAGCTTCGGCTATTGGGCGGTATAAAAATGTAATAAGTAAATAAATAAATAAAGTTCACCCCTCCTCACTCTCTCAGCCAATCAGCTCACACCTGCAAATCCACCATTCTCACCTTAGAGATACTTACCAAACCATAGATCTATAACAAGAATACACAGTTATGAACATAAATTCAATTTGGACAAATGTACACTGTCACAGGTGCCCACCAAGAAGAGGGCCTTTTCTGCAGTGGCACCCTGTTAATAGAATGAACAACTGAGAGAGGTTTGCCTGGTACCTATTTTGCACTCTTTCTGGTGCCAGGTGAAGACCATTTTTATTTTCCCAAGTAATTTAGTCTTTTAGTTCTGATGTTTTAAATCTGTGAGTTATTTTGATTGCAGAAACTGGCCCCATGACTCAAATGAACAGAGCACATTGCACGGGGATATATCTCTTTGGTCCTATATCATGCACAATTAACGCTCACAAGGAAGAACTAACACATCTGGAGAGCACCAGGTTGGGGAAGGCTGACTGATATAAACTGGAAAGAGCAAGCTCCATCTTAGTCAGGGAGGGCTCTGCTGCAATGCACATTTTCATCATATAACAACAAAGTGTTTTTACTTTCACAAGAGTTTGGGGGAGAGGTGGTTTAAATTTTAATGTGTGTTGAGGGTTTTTAATGGAGATTGTTTTATGTGTTATTGTAAGGCGCCACGATGCCAGAACTGGCGAGGTGGCGCTATAAAAATGTTTTAAAATAAAATAAATGTGAAAAAGCTGCAATTTGTCTCTAGTCTGCAATAATGGAGAAGCGTGTTGCTAACAACATTTAAGATCAATAATTTTGTAGATTTTTTTTAAAAAAATATGTCAGGAACAGGAAGTTGGCCCTGGGGCCATTGGAAGACAACAGAGTTAAAATACTACTAAATGAGGATAGGGAGATTGCGGAGAAGTTGAATGAATTATTTGTATCTGTCTTCACTGCAGGACAGTAAGGACTTAGCAAGACCTAAGGTTTATCCCGAGATCATCCCGGGGTTGTCCCTGCCTGCTCCTGGGATCTCCTGTGTTTTATTTAGACACACAGGGATGACCACGGGACGATCCCGGGATAAACCTTAGGTCTAGCTAAGGCCTAAAACAGATACCTGTGCCTCTGAAAAGATGTTTTCAGAAGGGAGTCTGAGGAACTGAGGCAAAAAGATGAAATTCTAGACCTTACTGTCAAATTGGAAACAAATAAATTGCTGGGCCTCGACGGTATCCCTCCAAGACTTCTTAAAAACACAGATGTGAAATTGGTGATCTTTTAACAACAATAGGTCACATATCCCTAAGATTAGCCTCTGTAGCAGAAGACTGTAGCAATGTAACACAGCTGTGAAATTGAATTTACAACCCAGTATTTTATATATTTGCATGCGCAATAGGACGTCTCAATTAGTTCAATAGACTTTACTCCCTGTGAAGTGTGCACAGGACTGCAGCTTTTGACTCTTTTGTAGGAAATTAAAATGAAAAAGATCATGCGCCCAACGTGGGGCTCGAACCCACGACCCTGGGATTAAGAGTCCCATGCTCTACCGACTGAGCTAGCCGGGCGCTGTGACAGGGGTTTCACAGAATCACTCTTAGTGGATTTTTCACGCATGCGCACTGCCTTCCAAATAAACGCGCGTGCCCACAGTGACTCGGCGGTCTCTTGTGAGCGCGCACGCAAGGTCCTTGCGGCTCCACCTCCGCCGTTCCGCGACCTGCCGTGAGAGGCCATTGGCCGAGAGTTCAGAGGAGGCGCCCAATGGGTAGGCGCGTTGTTGAGTGGTGGAGGCTGAGGAGCGCGAGTGGGTGACCGTTTGAGAGGGGGGGAGAAAGAAAGAAGGAAGGAAGGAAGGCCGGTGAGGAGGCGGGCCGGGTGTTTGTTCTCGCTTCTCCTCCGCCATGAGTTCCATCGGCACCGGGGTAAGTGAGCCTGAGGGGGAGAGGGCGCGGGGGAAGACGCGCCGGTCCTCGCCTCGGCAAGCTGCCTCAGGCGGCTCGGGGGTCGAGCTGTGAGGAAGCCGCAGGAAGGCGGCGGCGGCGGGAAAGATTTCCCCTCAGGGCGCTCTGCCACATACGGGGTCTGCGAGGTGGGTGGGGGCGCTTTCCGTGACGTCACCGTGGCGGAGGAGGGGGCGGCTTTGTTTGCAGGCTGCTGAGTCACTTGTGGAAACCGAAAGCGGAAGGAGCGGCGCTTCGTGGGAGGCGGCCCTGAGGAGGTGCTGGGGAGAGGGACCTTCTCGGAGTGGGGTCCGGGACAGCCTCCCCCCACCTGGCCCCGTCCAGATGTGTTAGACTACAACTCCCATAAAGCCACAGCCTCCCCTAATGCGTCTTCCAAATGTCTTAGACTACAACTCCCATAATCCCTCAGCCTTCCTCGAGATGCATTACACTACAGCCCCCATAATCCCCCAGTCACAGCCTCCTATGATGTGCCCTCCAGATGCATTAGATCACAGCTCCCATAATGCCCCAGCCTTCCTCGAGATGCATTACACTACAGCCCCCAAAATCCCCCAACCACAGCCTCCCATGATGTGCCCTCCAGATGTATTAGATCACAGCTCCCATAATGCCCCAGCCTTCCTCGAGATGCATTACACTACAACCCCCATAATCCCCCAACCACAGCCTCCTATGATGTGCCCTCCAGATGTATTAGATCACAGCTCCCATAATGCCCCAGCCTTCCTCGAGATGTATTACACTACAACCCTCTTAATCCCACAGCCACCCTGGTGTGCCTTCCAGAGGTGATAGACCACAACTCCTATAATCCCCAGCTTCCCCCATGTGGTGGTCTCCAGATAAATTGGACTACAACTCCCACAATCCCCTAGCTACTTATAAATGCTGTAAAGCTCCACTATGAAACACCTGTCTAGCCATTCAAAGCCTTTTGCCTGCATGATCTAGATGTAATCCTTACAGCAACCTTGTAAGGTAAAATGGTGATATTCCCCTATTTTGCAGATGGTGGCAGAATGTCCTTGATGCCCTTAAGCAAACCAGAATGTGGTTTGCGTAAGGGCATTTAGTAAATTCATGATAACTCACATTTTAATCTCGAACTCTCTGTGCTACATCAGTTTGCGAGCTGGGCTGCTCACTTTGGCAGTATGACTGCCTATACTAGACTATTTGTGACGCATTGAGGACCTGATAGGGGGAACACACCAAGTACAATGTGGCTACTAGTCCTTCTGTGTCAGAGGCAAGATGCCTATGTACACCAGTTGCTGGGAAATATGGGTTGTAGGGTGCTGCTGGACTCATGTCCTGCTTCTGGGTTTCCCGTCGACAGCTGGTCAGCCACTGTGAACAGAATGCTGGACTAGATGGACCCTTGGTCTGATCCAACATGGCTCTTATATGTGAATGAATCATTTGTGTCCTTAAACACTGGTGTATGTGTAGGTGGTGTTAACACCTTTTTTTGAGCATCCAGAACTTGGTGGGATTTACTTCCAAGTGACAAGCACAACTGTTACATAAAGTGTGAAGAGGCGCCTTTTTTTGTAAACAATGTTGAGATCACAAGTTTAGATTTTCGTCTAGCTCCATTGAAACTAATAGGAACTTTTCAACTGGCTTCAGCAAATACTGGATTGCAGCAGTTTTAACCATCTTTTATTCTACTTCTCAATCAGGCAAATTTAAAATGCATTCACACAATATTCAGTTGCTAGCTGTGGAGACTGGTTTGACAAAGCATCTCCTGGTTTGACGAAGCATCCCATTTCCCCCCCTCATTGACATGTACTGTGAAGACCTGACCTTCCTTTATATTTTGGCTACCTGTATATGCTTTGCCATTTTAGGAAGCAGTCTTTAAAATTAATTAGAAATTGTACATGATGTGGGAAAAGCTGATGTGATTTCTTAAATTAGAAGAGATGTAACTATTCTATAAGTAGGACTGAATAGTGACTTTCCTAAGAAATTTCAGTATCTCAGTCAGTAATTCTGTAGAAGCCATGTGATTATTTATCTTAGCAAAATGTGCCTCTAACTTAAAGCCAACTTTTGTTAGTAAACTTTATGAGGTGTGCTTCAACATACAAACTTTCAACTTTCTGCTAAGCATTCTACTTTAGCAGGTTTGGCACATGCCAAGTCACATGGTCGCAGAAGTTTAATACCAAATATAGGATGAATTTATAGCAAATGAATATAAATCCAGTTCCACACTCAATACCTGGTGTCAAACTGGTTTATTATTATTATTATTATTATTATTATTGTTACGTGTCAAATGACCGAAAGATCAAGAGTCTAACTTTGAAAAGTTAGAAGCAGAAGCAACTCATTACAGTTCTTGGTTGGCCAGCAGAGGTAGCTGTTGAATAGTTAAGTCAAGCTTCCCCATGTGACTTCTAAACCACACACAAACAACCACATTAGCTCTAGAGAGTGAATTGAGATTGGCTAATGAATTCTAGTTCCACCACTTCTGGCTCCAGCTATTCTTTGAAAAAAAACAACAACTGTGTATTTCTCTCTTACAGTATGACTTGTCGGCCTCCACATTTTCTCCGGATGGCAGAGTATTTCAAGTGGAATATGCTATGAAAGCTGTCGAGAATAGCAGGTAAATCTGTTTTGATTTTATTTACTGTTCTAAAACAATGATAAGCTGAGGCAGAAGATGGTTCTACAAAGAAGATGTTCCTCTGCAGAGAGTTAGCAGGGTCATGAACAAACAAGGCTGCCATATACAAGAGTCCAAACACTGGTCCATCTAGTCCAGTACAGGCAGCGGCTCTCTCCGTATTCCCAGGCAGGGGGTCCTATTGTTAACTGCTACTTAATCCTTTTAACTGGAGATGGCAGGGCTTGAATGACGGTCCTCCTGTATGCAGAGTGTTGTGTTCGTCTACTGAGAATCCTGTGAGATAAAACAGAGGGTGTGAAGTCACTCTTGTAGCTTGCTTACTTGGAATTAAGCACAATTAATGGCCGTTCCAAGTAAGTAAACTTGAGATTTCAACCTTACAGCTTGAGATATATATCAGAAGTCCCAATGAGCAGTCTTCATTAAAATAAATAGGAGTTTTGACTGTTTATTACAATAAGAACAGGATTGCACCTCTGTATTTTACCTTGACAGATGGAAGAAATGATGTCAGTAAATCAAATTGATTACATTGGAACCTACTTCCAACTGTAAAGCCAGATCTAAGCTTGTTTAACTCTCACTGGTTTTGATGTATTGCATAGAATTGCAGCCCATGGCTATAAAATTAATTTGTTTCAATTATTTTAAAACACACACCACACATTGGTGTAGAACATTGATTGCCTTTCAGAGCTGTTTCAATATTGTAGAAGTTGGCTTATACACATACCTAAGTAGCCACTCTTAGCTGTTGAATGGAACAGGGACTGCTTAAACCCCATTTGTATATTATTCCTTAGGGAATGGCGTTATACTAAGACAGCAGTATCACTTCATTTTCATGGCATCAGGAGGAAGTTTTTTTATATAAAAAATGTAGAAAGGCTCTATATAGCTTGCAAGTTGGATGCGTTAATATATGTTGTATTAGAAGCAGTTGAAAATATAGACCTTTCACTTGGATACCCATCCCAACAGTCTTCCCCAACCTGGTGCCCTCCAGATGTGTTGGATTGCAACTCGTGCTGGGAATTATGGGTATTGCAGTCCAACACATCTGGAGGGCACCAAGTTGGGGAAGGCTGGTCTGTGCCAATGTACATATGTGGTTTTCTCCACTTATTTGAGGGTGATAGTCTTTTATCTTGATCCAGTAGTATCCTAAAAATCAAATTAAATTTGAAATAACTGAAGATATGTATGAATCTGTAGATAATATCTACAAACAAAATAATATCTACTTTAATGGTCAGGTCTCTTACCTGACCATAGTGTGTGTGTGCCCTATTTCTTTTCAGCTTTTTCATGTTCAGGAGAATTAATTGTATTTTCTGTGATAATACTCCACTCCCAAAATCTATTTAGGTCAAGAGTGTCACAGAACAGTTCCATAGAACCCATGTAGATGGGAGATAGGTTGTTACAATTATTTCCCAAACCAAATTCAAAGCACATGGGACTTCCTAATTTGGGGCTGTGAGGAATTATTGTGATGTCACCTATTTAGAAAATTATTTTTCACTGGTTTGGTCTGTCTGTCCCTGCCATCTTCCCTACTTTTTAATTAAAGAGGCATATTCCTGCATTTTTGTAGAAGGTAGCTTTCTGTAAAATCTACTGTTCAAGAATTACAGCAAAGTAGTATTTTTCCTATGCTGTTGTTACCACAGAAGATATATTAAAATGTTTTTAAAAATAGTTTCAAACTTTATGCAGACTTTTGAACAGGGTTAGTTCCTATTCATTGGCAGACTTGCTATTTTAGATTTGGCTGATGTTTTGATTTTAGATGAACTAGACTTGCTTTTCATTGGTTTTATAACTTTTATCCTGTGTTTCCCTTGAGCACCTTCAGATTGAAAATGTGACTGAAAAGTCCTGTAAATAAATACTTTTAACTGATTACTGTGCTGTGACTTCTCTTCAGTACAGCAATTGGAATACGGTGTAAAGATGGAGTAGTCTTTGGAGTAGAAAAACTAGTTCTGTCCAAACTCTATGAAGAAGGATCCAATAAACGTCTCTTTAATGTTGATCGACATGTCGGAATGGTGAGGTGTTGCTCAGTGTTTTATACCTTTTACTATTTAGCACTTGGCTAGGCTTGTATTTATTTATTTGTAGGCTTACATGGTGATTATCCCATTGTTAAAGAATTTCTTAGATAAGCAACTTGTAACTTTCAGCTTGTAACCAAGAAGAATTTGAAGCCCCAACTTCTGGGGGTGGAAATGCTTGTTTGACCAGTCCTGGAAACATGTTCCTGATGATCACATATCTGATGTAAAGGATAGTACCAGAATGAGACTTAGAGATTCATGTGTTGAGTTTCATATTCTTGGTTTGACTGTGTTCTGAGATGATAATCTTTATTTCAGGCAGTAGCAGGACTCCTAGCTGATGCCCGATCTTTGGCTGACATAGCAAGGGAAGAAGCTTCTAACTTTAGATCCAACTATGGTTATAATATTCCGTTGAAAGTAAGTTGTGTTATTGTGTTGTTTTTAACTGCTGTTTATACATATTGTGAAACACATAGACCATGTAAACCTCAGGCTTGCGTGCTTCCTGACTTCCTCCCAAGCAATTGAGGAAGAGTTTGGAAACTTTTGCTTCCACTTTTAGTTAATCATGCTTTGCCTTGTTTTCTGGACCTGGAATTTTGGTCAGCATTAATTATGGCTAGTTTCAACATGCCAGCTTCATAACCCATGGTTTGAAGTTGGCTTTTTTTTTAAAATAAACCATGGTTAGCGTTAACCACCGTTTGCCACTTGAGATAGCACAACAAACTCTGGTGAATCAAGGACATTAGTAAAAGGTATTATAATAGCAAGAACTTCTCCCCTGCTGCGTTGCAGGTGGGGCAATTTACAAGCCTAAGGCTTGGTGTGGCTTGTTCCTACTTGTGTATGTTATGCTAAACTGAATTCCGCCAGAGCTTATTTCAGAACCTTTGATGATTAAAAAAAAGCTGTTTTAATTATGTAATTTTATCTGACTCCTCAGCCAAAAAGGTCCCTGGAGTGGCTTGCATACAATCAGTAAATCAAGACAGTCAATGCTTATAGGCTTGCAATCTTTAAAAAAAGAAAAGCTACATAATGAAAAAGGGGCGTGAAGAAAAAAGTTGTCTTTCAGCAGGGCTGGTGGAAAGGTCCTTTTACCCCTCTCACCTTCCTCTGTACAGCCTGCTGGAATGACAATTGAAGGAGGGGGATCCTTCATGGGGGAGGTCTTTCAGCAGACCTGGTGGAATGCCCCCCTCTCATCTCAACAGACATAATAACTTCCAGTACTCTTAAAATTCTTCTATTTCTCTCCCATAGCATCTTGCAGACAGAGTGGCTATGTATGTACACGCCTACACACTATACAGTGCTGTCAGACCTTTTGGCTGCAGGTATGAGCTTTTATTCACCCTATTGCAGTTCATAACACACCCTGCCAAAATGGGTTCAGGGCAAGAAATAACTTTCTAAGGGCACAGTGCTGTGCATGTTTGCTGGCTGGGGAGATGCTGGGAATTGAAGGATTTTTTTCTGTCTAAATATGCATAGAATTGTGCCCTAAAACAGCAAAAGAAAATACCTATATAAAACACATTTTTTAAAACACACACAACCCTGTTTAATTCCAAACGTTAAATGCATGTCTAAAATAATAAACTCTTCCAGGAGATCCTGGGCTGGATTGCTTCAAGAGGAAAGGTTTTCCAGAGATTAGAAACACACTTGTTTGTTGCTTGAACTTCAGTATAGGGATAATATACTTACCACATTCTCAAAGAACCAACAAAAACTTTACACGGGTGGGGCGTGAGGCGTGAGAGGTAATATTGAAACTACTTTCTGGTGCAGAGTTCATTACGGAAATACACTGCTAGGCATGTTTTGACAGAGTGCTTTCTTCAAGGGGTATGGTTGACTTCTGTTTTAAAGAGGTGCTTCCTCAGGGTTTGCAGAAAGATATTCAAGACATGTCCTATGTATTATCCAAATCTTCCTCTGCACGATTATTAAAGACAGCTCAGCGTATCCACATTTCAGTCCTTAGTGGAGGGCAAGTGTATAGCTTGTCTGCCCTCAATATTTTCTCAACCCAAAGGCTGTAAACCTCTCTGTATATACTAAAGATAGAGACTTGCATCATTCTTATACATATTTCATTCCAAGTCATTTTATAGTTTCAAACCTGGAAGAACAAATATTTTGCAATTTTGACACTTTCCTTTTAAATTTTGAATGTGTTAGAAGCTTACATTTAAGATTTGGAATCAAAGAGCATCTAGGGTCCAGTGAAATGTTTGATTCTCGGGCTCCTTGTTGACAACCATGGCCTTCTGTTGCTTTGGAGACATATTTAAATAAAGGGGTGACACTTTCTGCTGGCCAGGTGAACATCGACAAGCATTTTTAACTGGTAACTTAGCACAGTGAGCACCTTACCATTAGGTAAGCTGGTTATATGTATTGTTCTCTCAAGTGCTTTCTTATCAGAAAGTGGCAGAACTCTTTTACCACTTGGCTGGATGCTAGAAGTGACTGGCATGTCATAATGGTTACATGAAGGTGGGTGGGCAACTTATGGTCCTCCAGATGTTTTGGCCTACCCCTCCCAAGTTGTCTATTCCTACCATAGTATGTTACCACTTGGGAAATTACTGTTCTTAAACCTCAACGAAGATACCTTCGTGGTTAACATATATTAATTGTGGATTGTGTCAACTGATTTCAGTGAAACAATTGCAGACCTTGGAGCCAGGGGCACAATCCTATGTGAATTGCTGGCAGCCTCCAAACTCTGAGTATCCAATGCAGGGCAGGAGAACAGTGGAGGTGATCTTGGCCTCAGTGCTCCAACTGCCCTGCATTTCTGCTGTAGACAGGCAGTTTTGCCTGTCTAGCTCATTCCGGCTGTGGAATGAGCTCCCCAGAGAGGTCCGCCTGGCACCTACACTGTACTCCTTTCATCGCCAGCTGAAGACCTTTTTATTCTCTCAGTATTTTAACACTTAATTTTAACTTAAATTTAAATTTTGCTGTTCTAACGCTGTATTTTAATCTTACATCAATTTTTGCTGCGTGGTTTTATCCTGGTTGTGCTTTTTATACTGTATTTTGTATTTGTGTTTTTAAACTGTTGGTTGTTTTATTATGGTTTTAATTTTTGTGAACCGCCCAGAGAGCTTCGGCTATTGGGTGGTATAAAAATGTAATAAATAATAAATAAATAATAGCAGCAGCACCTCAGAGGGGGAGGGAAAGAGGCTGGGGCTGCCATGGGATACGTTGTATCCCAGCCTCCTCCCTTCCCCTGGGAACACCACCTTTTCCCATCTCTGCTCCATTTCCGAGCATGGAATGGTAGCTTGCACTGGCTATGAGGGGGCGGGGAGCATGGTCTCCTGGCTCCAAGGTCTGGAGAGCATGGTATTGCTCCTGCCAACATTTACTTTTTCACACCTTGTATGGATTATGTGGTAATGCACTCTGGCTGGCAGCTTCTCTCTCACAAGAACTTTTGCCTTCCCAGCTTCATGTTGGGCTCCTATGACGATGATGACGGTGCCCAGCTGTACATGATTGACCCCTCAGGAGTTTCATATGTAAGTGTTTTAATCACTTTTTATGTTAAATGTCATCTGTCTGTATGGAAGCTAATAAAAACACACACAAATAACTGGCCGCGTAAAGATAGAGGCCACTAGCTGTCAGAATAGCTCCTCCATACCTAGGGGCCAGTGTGAATATGTAGGTTAACTGTTTAATTGTAAATACACAGACATTTTAATTTTGGAGGGAACAGTGGCAATTGAACTGTAGGCAGTTTGATCTAGATCAGATTCTTAAGAATGTTGCATCTTGCTGAGAAGGTAGTTCTTTGAAATGAAGGGTAAATTGGCAACGTCTCTGCCGGACAGCCTGGTTATGGAAAGTTGGGATTAGAATGCAGAAGGGAAGGAAGCATATGGCTATGTTGGATGCAGAAGTCGGGGTAAGTTTGACAGGGTTGGAACAGGAGGGCATAAGTTTAAACAGTCCGAGAGCAAGAGCACAAAGCTCTGTTTAGACCTAAGTGACAGTTCAGGGGTCCACCCACACTTCCCACTTGTTAATACTGCTATGGGGACTGTGCTTCTCAAAGATCTCATGCCAGCTGGGCTGCATTAGTTTTGGATGGGAAAGGTAGGAGGAATTCCATTTCATCATTATCCAAAATGAAACTTCTTTTTCTTCCACTGTGCTCTCCCCCCTCTCAACTTTCACATGTTAGGAGGTGCAGCTGTATTGCTTTCCAGCCACTTTCGTGATGGTTCAGCTAAAGGAAAGATTAAATTTTCATGGATGGGAATAGGATAATTGTGCAACTCCATTCATTTTTCTTTCCCCTTCCCATATAAAAGTAATCCTTTTTTTTTAGCAATACAATCAAGGCTGATTTGAAACACTGCCTGGCCCCTACCATTGCAGCCCTGTGTTTTAAAGTGATGGGATCAGCCCATTAGAGGCCAGCTGGGGGAATCTCATGAGGTGGTTGCTGATCCTTAATCTAGAAGGTCTTCTGGATAACCAGAGTTGCTGAGGGCCAACGGGAAGCCAGGGAAGAGGCAAGCGTAGCGTCTGGGTAACAGAGTACAGCCACTTCATTATGCATTCCACTAATTGGTGTAGATCTCTAGTGCAGAGCTTGGGCAAAATCCTCGTTTGGGACAGATCTAAGACCAAATGTGATTTGAAAAGTCAAGGCTGCACTGCTATTCTGTTTCTGCATATGTATACATTTGTGATATTTCATTACAACACCTTCTAAAACGCTTGCATCTGTTACAGCAGGAGTGGGCAATTGATGGCCCTCCAGATGTTTTGGACTACAACTACCAACAGCCCTAGCCAGCAAGATAAGGGATGATGGGAGTTGTAGGCTAAAACATCTGGAGGGCCACAAGTTGCCCACTCTTGTGTTACAAGGATTGTTTTTCCCTTCTAAAAGTTGTCCTCTGTTGCTTTTACAGGGTTACTGGGGGTGTGCCATTGGTAAGGCAAGGCAAGCTGCAAAGACAGAGATTGAAAAACTCCAGGTAGGCCTAATTTCTTGTGATCTGTCTTCTAGACCAGAGGTAGACAATCTGGTGACCTTCATATGTTTTGGACTTCAAAACAGGGATTTTGAGAGCCATGGCTGCTCATGTCTGGGGGATACTGGATTGCCTACCAGTTAAACCAACATGTTGGATTGCCTTGGTGCCTCTGAAGCAGGCGTTCTGCAGAGACATGGCAGTAATTAACAGGGCTCTTCAATCCCAGCTATCTAGAACTCTCAAATTGTCAGCAGAATGTTGCACTGTAATAGGAAAGTTCTGCTCCAGCTACACTGCCTGTCCAAACACTGCCATCCTTGCAAGGCCATCATGCTTGTGAATAACAAGGGCTGTATTTCCACAGGAACGGGAATGTGGCAGGTGCAGAATGGTATTGCTGACAATACCATTAAAACAGACACTTCCTAGCCCTTAGTGGTTGAAGAGATATGCCTGAACATGTGAGGGCAATGCCCAAGTAAGTCTCAGAAGCCTGAGGGGTAACAGAGAAACATTTCCAGTGGCAACAAGTAGCGCTTCAGTGCCTTGTGTAGTTCCTTGTTCTCCCCATCATTTGGAAAATCACAATGGCCTAGCTCAGCCATAATGGGAAGCAGTAGTTTTGAGTTTCTACCTTAAATTTATGCCCCATCCACCTGTTTCCCCCTTTGCACACGGTCAGGGGACAGGAAGCTTCCACTTTGTTTTGAATGAACTGCACTGTCTTGTTTACATTTGAATGTAGGGAGACTAGGGGTTTATTCCAACTGCGGTTACTTCAAGCAAACCAAGATAAAACCATGGGGCCCTGAGAGAGCAAGTGTATTCAAGGATTGCTGCGGCATGCTCTTGTAGCTGGAAACCATGGCTTCCTGTTCCACTGGCTTGGGCCAAAAATAGCAAAATAAAAGTTTCTGCACACTTAATTGATAAAGGTTACAAAATGTAGCTTTTCTAGGTGGAGATTTCAGGTTGCCTGGATGGGGAGATATTGTAGACTGTTTATTGAGGGCTCACATACACACACAATTTATTTCACGCCACTGCTGTGGTAGTTTTGCAAGTTTTATTTGAAAAGCACTAATTACATTGAAATTGATGTGTATTTCCATTAATAAATATACAAGTGAATTAAAATGCCTATTGCGTCTTAGGATCACACACAAATTTCGAAGCTTGCAACTTGATCCACTTCTTCCTATAAAATCTAACTAGAAAACATGGTACAGAGTATATCAAATCAATGATTAAAACATGTATCTCACTATGAAGTCTGCAAGTGAAGAATGGGAATTAACCAAATTATAACTAAATTGCCATGGTTTTAAATTAGCTTCATTTGGGTGACTTCCCACACATCTTTACACCAGTCATTCATAGATAAAACTACTGGACCTCTACCAGTGGTGGGCAATAACTATTTTTCTGCAATAAATACTTTCCTAGCAAGCCCTTAACATTGTCTGGGAAGCTATCATCCAGCGAACCCAAGAAAAGGGACCGTTGTAGTAAAATCTCCATTGTAACCACAATAATAGGTCCACAGGCGAGGTCTATATATGTGGATTCTCTCCCCCCCTCCCCATTATGTACCTCCAGGAATTTATTCCTTGATATACTGTTACGTTTTCCATGGAATTTGATACCACCAAATTAATTTCAGATGAGCCTCCTTCAAGATCATTCAGGAAGAAACAACTCCCACATTTTTCCTTGACTTTTGTGGGATTAATAATCCTAAATCCTATTTCCACTTGCTCATAAATGCCTTAACTAGTTTGGACTTCTCTAGTTGTGTAAAATACTTGTAAATCAAACATTTCAAACCACCTTCTTGTAGTTTCCTCTTCAAATATAGGCAACCACTGAACTCCTTCCATCAAATCCACAATTTCATCATAGGAGCAAGCCCTGTCCACCACAATCAGGCCACATGTTACGTTGCTCTTCGGCTGAAACGTTAAAATCCCAATGATTTTATCTGGGTCATTCTTTTTAAAACAGGATGGTGGTTGGAGATTTTCTTGAACCAATTAGCACTTACCTGGGACACAATTCCCTGAAGTAGAATTCTCAGCCGAGATCGGTCTGTGTCTTTTGGGAGTGGGAAGGAACTCATAAAGGCTTTTTAGCCCAGAATGCTAAATTATGGTTTAGTGCTGAGGATGAGCTACACTGAGCTTCAGGCTTATGCACTTCCTTTCCCCCTCCTCCTCTGGCAGCTTATGAAGCTGACTTGTTTTCACTAACCATAGTTAAAATTAATCACATTTTAGAGTTTGGATGGCACGCTAGATTGTGGTTAATATAAAATCGGAGTGAACATCTTTTGCATCTCCTTGAACACGAGTACACAAAGCTGAGGATTGCTGTGGTTTGTCTTTATGATGCTAAAGCATGGTTCAGTGTGAACATCCAAACAGGATCAGTTACACCAAGGCTGTTTCTGCACTGGTTTGTTAAGCTCTGCTAGCCTTTACAATGCTGCATGATCCCCATTGCTTAGTTTGAGTTCACTGCATTGTAGAAAGCTTGAAACTTTTTTCAAGCATAGATTACATACATCCTTATCTAACCCTGTGGAAGTTAGCAGACGTGTTTAAATCCATTGACTTGTAACAGGCAGAACAACCATTGATTCCAAACTTCATTCTTTTAAGTCTTCTTTAAATAGCTCCTTAACTGAGCAATCACCAGCTGGATAGGAAGTGGCTGAAATGCAACAATACAGAAGTAAAGCATGATTGAAGCACAGGGGGGTCTTTTAATTAAAGCTAATGAGTGGAAATAGTTTGATGGAATTGGTCTAAGCTAGAGTAGGTAGTTATGCTTGTTCTGATTTTTATCAAACACATCTATAACCATTAAGCATTCTCTGTAGAGAAACTGGATATTGGTCTGTGGTGTCATAAACAAGTGAGGTTCTAGTGCTAATCAGTGACAGGAACTTATACACAGCTACAGATGCTCTGAGCAAAAATGCTCCCCCCTCTATTTCTGATGTTGCTGCAGTATTTAGCACATAATAAAATAACCATCTCATCATACCAACAGATGAAAGGAATGACTTGCCGTGACGTTGTTAAAGAAGTTGCAAAAATGTAAGTTGTTTTTTATTGTCTACCCCGTCGTCGGTAGGTTGGCTTTCACTTAGAAGAAACTTTCCAAGCTGGAGCAGAAAAGTTACTTAGGATGCAATCCTATGCATTTATAAGCAGGAACAAAAAAGCCTTAGAACTCCCACTATTCCCTAGCCAGCATGCTGGCTGGGGGATACTGAGAGTTGTAGGAATTTTCAGTCTGAACATGCATAGGATTGTGCCCTTTGGTTTGATTCAGACAAGCAGGCCTTGTGTTAGATTATTCTCCTCTTTGGGTGAGTGGGGCAGGAGGATCTTGCAGATCAGATAAATCAAGCGTTGCTCTTTAGATACAGATCACAGCCTTTTTGGACTTCTAACTGGTTTGAGCCAACATGTTCTCTACCCATGATATCATATGTCAGGTTATATAAACAATGCTTAGGATGTAAACACCAATAGACATTTGCAATTTCTAAGAATTTGTTTTGCTTTAACCGCATATAAAACTCCTTTACTATTGATGTCTTCTCTTCTCAAAGCTTATACATAGAATCTCATTTTTGTTGCTAACGAATTATTGACTAAATTTTCCCTTTTGCTTCTAGAATCTACATAGTCCATGATGAAGTAAAAGATAAAGCTTTTGAACTTGAACTCAGCTGGGTTGGAGAAAGTAATGTATCACATCTTTTTTTTAATGTCTACTGTTCCATGGAAATAGCTACATTTTAACTAGTTATGGTTTATCCTCTTAAATGTGAAACAAAGCATTACTAATGCATTTAACAAAGAATAATTAAGCACCTAAAATACTTGCTCAACAAAACTTTTTTTAAAAAAAATCCTGTCTGCTGGTATACATTCTAGCTAACATACACTTTATCTCAAAGAACAGTATCACTGAAATGAGTTTGCACTCTGAAGATTGTCTCAAGTTCTAAAAATATTTTCTTTAATTCACAGTTACTAAAGGAAAACATGAAGTTGTCCCGAAAGACATTAAGGAAGAAGCAGAGAAATATGCTAAGGTAACCATTGGAACTCAAGAGTCAATGAAAGCGACTTTTCATAACAAGAACTGCTCCAAATGTTTTCTCCAGACTGCCTATGCATATTCAAAAAATATATTTCAAAAAGCAAAGGTAGCTAGGTTGGCCTATAAGAAAAAAAATCTGAAGTCCATTAGTGAAATACCTTTTATTAGGCCAACCAACATAATTTTATGTCATTTTGGTTGGCCTAGTATGGATTTTGAAATATTTCAGTATTTCCTATGGGAGAGGAGATCCCTTCTGGTTCTTCAGTGTAGTTTTGTTGGCAAAAGATAAGCTACTCCAGTTAGAAATCCTGTATTAAAATACCAATTAGACATAAGTGAAAAAATGACATTTGGGGTCTTTTAGAACTTGTGCCTATCTAAAATAACCACACAAGATAACTTCTCTTTCCTTCCACAAATTGTAGAGAGCTGCATTTTATGTATGGATTTATCAGGTGTTGCCTCTTATCAAGCAAGCAGTAAGATCTGATCTTTTGTTTTCCCTTCAACAGGAATCTCTGAAAGAAGAGGATGAATCAGATGATGAAAACATGTAACATGTTTAAGTCATTTTTAAAAAATCTAAACTGCAGGCCTGTTTATATATTTGCCATTATGTATGTGCTGGAAGAATATTTTGAGTGACCAGCTTGCACTAAACATTTTTCCAATTACTGTTTAAGATTTGATTTCTGAGTATTATTCGTCCAAGGACTCAAACTAGTAAAACCAGAGTGGGGTGATGGGGGGGGCGGGGATATAATAATAAAAAAGGTACTTAATATATTTGACTGATCCAAAGAACCACGCAGCTAGTTCTGAATATTGGTGAAGAGTTGCAGTTTGTCTCTTGAGTAGCCCTCACCCAAATGCTACATGGCAATTCTTTTTGAAACTAAGGCTTTTTTTTAAAAAAAAAACCCCACCTCGTTGCATTGGGAGAGTAGAAAGTATCCTGTCAAAGGAAACAGCATAAAAAAAAAATCAACCTGGGCACCCCTGAATCCTGGACACTTTCGGTTGAAACACATTTTCTGTTTATTCATAGCCATAAAGAACCAGTCGCAATAGAAACAGTATGTTCAGGGTCTGCTCCGTTCTGCTGTCAGAAAGTGGCAGTCTGGACATCCTGTCCTGTCTCAGAATATTAGCAATGTAGTTGGTGGTAGTGGAGATGGAACTCATCCCTCATATTTCCTATCCACTTGGCAGTTGTGTGGACAGTAGAAATAATTAGCTGATGGTAAATGCAGCTTTAAGCTTGAGTAATATAGAAAGCACACCTTTCTTTGCACATGTGATCAAATATATACCATCTGAAAAGCCACACCTTACTTTGAAGGAATTGTCACGAGCCATTCCACAAGTGGCTTTCAGCGTTGTCACTGTCAGGCTTTATGACTCACCCTTCCAGTCTGGCAAGTGGGAGGAAAGGAAGCGTAGATAGCTTGAGGGCATGTTGGTTGCTGGCTTCGACAAAGCAGTGAGCTAGAACCTGGTCACCCTGGAATAGGAGAGGCTTGTCTAGGTTCATAGCAACAGAAAGTCTGGTGTTAAAGAACATTTAAACTGCCGAGTAGTATTAAGGTACAAGAGTGGTGATAGTATTTGTGGAATCTTAAGATATGCCATTTAGAAGAAAAAAATTGTAGCAACTGCAGTGTGGTGATGGCCCTGGTTAGCTTTGCAGTGACAGACAAATGCTGTGGGTGTTGTTTTTTTTTACATTGCTTCTATCTGCCAAACTTCAGAAACTAGACTGCTTGCTGACAACTTGCTACACCTGTTAGTTCTGTTGTTAAGTGTCTAAAGGAAACCAAATTGATTGGGTAGCAGTGCTTATTGTTTTAGGCTGGAGCCAGTGAAAGAAAAGGAAAAGAGGTTAATAGTATATGTGTCTGTTTCTAAGGAAAGCACATGGAATCACAAGTTGCCTTATTGATCCCTAGTATCATCAGTAAATTAGCATGAAGAACCCATGTAGATCATATGTGAATAGTCAGGGAGTGCTTAATAGTTGAGCAGGAAGAAGCTATTTTGCATTTGAAAAGGAAGAACATTCTTATGGTGTGCACATATACTGAAAAGGATGGGGTGGGGAATGGTAGGCATTTTATTTACTCTTTCCTGAGCTTTTATACTATCTGAAGCAGCCTTCAACTGACAAGTTTTATTTGGGGAGAAGGAGACATTGCAGTAAAGGATGCTCTTAATGTCTTCCATTGCTTGGGCAACGCATTCGTAAGATAGAAAACCCATCTTTTAAAATGACCGGTAAGGTTGAATGCAGGAGGCAGCAGTAACTGATAAAACACCTGCTGAGATCCTAGTTAAGAATTCCCTGTAAGGAAGAAATTCCGCTTCTCTGGTTGGTGTGATGAGGCATCTAGAACAATGAGTTATAGACATTCTACTCCCCCAGGAAGTCCGCCTCAGAGGGGCTCACATAACACTTCTGTTGAGTTAAAACAAACCTTGTCTTAAAGAAAAGCAAGCTGTGTTGCTTTATAAGAAATTCCAAAATCTACATTTGGGCAATACTTTTATTAGGACCAACCACACTATAACAAAACACTGAACAAGCTTTTGCACTTTTCATCAGAGTGGATGTTAAGCAAAGCAGCAGGGGAAGGAGAGAAAAGGTGGCTCTATGTTAGACATACAATATTTGTGTGTTTGTGTGAGTACATCAGGCCAGCCTCTTCTCCCTGCTGCATCCCTCCCCAGCTTTCTTAAATCCACCCTGATGAATCCTGGACTACTTTTAACACCTTGGTACTAATACCGCCACTCTTAAAGGATCACTTTTTTGTCACTATGGGACCCTGAGCATGAATTCCCTTAAAACTTGATTTATGTATTGCTCAGTCCCAAAATTTATGTAATATTTATGTAAGCCACTCAAATTTGACCAAAGATGGCTCTAATCATATGTTTGGTGTCCAACCAAATGCCTTTGCATGTGTTACTTGTTCTCTGTCCAAAAACAGCTTAAATTCAGAATGAGAAAAGCCTAGTCTTAGTCCCACGCTCCTGTTATCATCAGCTCTGTACTATTAGTGACCATTCTATTGCTGTGGTCTGATTTACTTTGCTTTGTCTGACCGTTAATATAAATTTCTAGTTGTGAGGGAGGCTAAGGATTTTAGTTATCAGTTAATTCAAACATTCAAAACCACTTTTGATGGAGCTGTCCTGCGATGGGAAAAATGAAATAAACATATTGTACCTGCATCCACCTACATCCACTTTGTTCCTCCTCTTGTTGCAGGAAGGTAAAGTAGAAGGGGAGAACACTCTCACCACTTTGGAAGTTGAGTGTGGAAATACAATTTTTGAAATGCTGACACTCCCATCTAGGAAAAAATACCACTTCCCTATTATGGGTAACATATGTTATCCCATAATAGGGAACGTAGTGCAGTAGCTGTTGTTGTGCTAGCATAATGCAGTGCTTACGCAGTGGGGAAAAGTGGTAATTTGCTGAAGAAATTAGGCAGCAAATCACTTGCATTTTTCGATTGTACAAGTGTTGGGTTTCTCCAGCACATTTGTGCTAACAGGAGCATGGATCCTTGCCACGCTTCCCTACAAAACATATTGACCACAATTCATCTGGCCAATACTGGTATGTCGCTACGTACGACTTCCTCTTTATTAAAAATAGCTTAATTCTTCACACATTTACACAGCTGTATAGGAGGCCATGTTTGAATTTTATGATCTCACCTCTCACATGCCTCCAGGAACTGGCTAGTAGGAGAAAATATTCCTTTTTAATGCTGAAGGCAGGGCCAAGAGGTGACTTGCCACAGGTGAAATTCAAGCCAGCTGCACCCCCTTACACACACTATGGTCCTCTAATCAGTAAAGCAGGAGGCAAGACAGAACCTTACCATCAGAACAGGGATTAGGGGGCCATCTTTGGGACCATGAACATCTCCACCCACCCACCCACAGCCCTGTTTCCCAGCAGAATTGGTTTGCAGCAACAGTAATGCAGGGGGAGCTAAATACACTCCTACTATTTAGATCCAGTGGAAGTTATTCTCTTCTAAAGATATTTACCACAAAGATGACTTCAAGACCTGGTTATGCTAGCGCAACATTGATACCGCTATTGTATTAAATGGATTTGACACATGTGCTAAATTCCACGTGATTGAAATGTGCTCAATCTTGTTTATGGAGATATATACATAAGCTCACACTGATCCAGGTCTTGGGAAAGATTGGTTTATTTTTCAGCTAGAATCTACACATTCATAACCACATCTCTGTTGAGGGGTAAGATTATAAGCTCATACAAATAAGGTGAAAAGCCTCACATAAGCTCACACTATGAGGTGGAGGACAGAAAGTCACAGGGAACTAGCAACTCACAGTTGTGTAGTTTGAGGGTATTGTGTTAATCTGGCAAATAAAACAGTCTACCACTTTCAGATAAAAGAGAGCACGTAACATCATGCGGTTAAAGATTTGCCCGTAATACAATGCATAAGCAATGTATCCACGACAACACAGAAAAGCCAGTTACTGAATAGCTTCTGTAGGCACCGTGGAAGAAAGCCAAAAGTAAACACTTGCTTCTATAATATTTGCACCATATTTTTTCATATTCTGACTTAATTTAAAAAAATGAATTGCAGCCACTTAGCAAGGCAAGATGTCCTTTTCATCTCTCTGAATATCATTGTTTTAGGATGACATTACATACTTCAAATAGTAACACCTAAGAAGTCAGCTACAGATCAGTATTTCCTGCCAATCATCTGCTTACACAGGCTGTTAAGTAAGCCAGGGAATCTGTGGGCCATTGAGAGGATGTTGGACGACAGTTTCCATCATCCCTCTGGGGCTGATAAGAATTAGTCCAGTCAGAACACGACATTTCTACATGTTGTGACACTTCTCAGAGTACTAGGAAATGCTATTTGAATTTTAAAAAAACAGGTCACCTCGTTTATTTAACTCAGCTATTTTTGAAAATTATATATTTTTTTCCTGTGCAAAATGTGGTTTCTGAGTTTTGTTTTGTTTGGTCCAGCAGAAAGTCTTGACAACTTTGGCTGCTCCAAAGATCCATTCCATCGACAGGCATGACTTGTGGTGCATTACAAAAACCATTTCACACTGCTAGGAAAGCTACTTGCTTGGACTCCAACATAAAAGCAGCAAGCTAAAGAGGGTTGCCCAGTTTCAGTCACAAAGCAGAAAAGCTAGCATCAAGATCAATCTAGTTCAACCTTCTCCAGCTTTGTGCTCTCCAGATGTATTAGGACTACAACTCCCACCATTCCAACAAGTTCTAGTTACATTTTCAATTGCAGCTTCAGAAAGTAGTAATCTATGGCTACATAACGTTGCCAGATGCTCTGTAGACTGGTGATGAACGCTATGCTCAGAATCCAACATCTTCTGCTGAGCCTTGCAACCTACGATATACAGCCGGAGCGGAGGAAGGGGACAGACAAGTCCAATGCACTGAAAAATCCAATTATAGACATATCATGCCATTATTTACTAAACTAGGAAATTCCAGTGAATTCCCTGGCCATTTGTTTCCATGGGGGAGAAAGGTGTTTGCTCCAAAAAGACATTTCTTTACAGAGAAAACACCCCCCTGTTCTCTCCCACTCAGGAGGAGGCAATGCCTCAGAATGTATTTGGATTCCTGAGCTCTGTGAATATAAGAAATGTCTATAACTACATTCTGTTCGTGTATTGGATTGGCAGCTTTCTGCTCCCTCCTCTGTTAGTAGTGTAGCTGTTCCTCCGTAGTCAGTCAGGGCACTTTCATTTGACGTTGCAGCTCTTACAGTGCAGCTGTATATATACGCAAATTGGACCAGTAACAACACGTTGTAATGTGGAGTGCTCGTGGTTCAAGTTTTCAGCCACCCCATTCCACTCACCCACTTCAAAACAATCACTGAGCATGCTCAGTACTCAGTGGGCTGTTATACGTCTCCCCAATCCTCTAGGATTTTAAAAAAGTTTTTTGCCCTCCTTTTTCTGCAAACCTTGGGGTTCCCCCAAGCCTTCTGCAACATCCGCTTTTGTGTGTGGATAGTGCTGTTTTGGCTACATGAAAGACAGACACTTGGAGAATGAGTTCACTAATATTATACAGTATATGATGGTGCAACTTTGACAAAGCAAAACGCAAAAGACTACATGAAAATTAGAACCAGGAGGGGGGGAAACTACATAACTACTAGATATCGAGGAGCTATTATTATTACCTCTCTAGTTGGTGAGATGACCAATTTGCATCTTGAACAGTTAAGAGATTTGCAAGCACCTTTTAAGTAAAGCAAAAGTAAGTTAACCCTACTGTGTATTTTAATAACATTAGAAGGGACGTTGCCACCCCACCCTTTGCCTACGTAGTGTAACCCAACCATTGCTCACTGCCCCCCACCTTGCAAAAATGTTTTTTTTTTAAATCCAAGCAGCCCTTTAAAGCCTGGAGTGAGGAAAAGAGCATAGAAAGAGCTCAACTACTTTTCACTTTCTTGGAAGCTGCAGTGGAAATAGCTCTATCAATAAAGAGGAAAGCAATGAGCCAACAGCAGAAAGAGCAGGTGGCAACTGAGGGTGGGGGTGTACAAGCAAAACTTGGCTGCTTGCCGCAAGGGAGTGGCTAATTACATCACTGTCCCTCCTTGATATACACACTTGTGTCATACTCCATTCTACTGATTTCTCTTTTTAATCTGCAAAGGCTCAGCAACTTTTCCCAAATACAGTTATGCTATGAAGGGGCAAGAACTGTATCCCGTTCTTTTTGACATGATGCTCAACTTCTGGTCAAGTAAGGAGCTGTAACAAAATGCAGTGCGGGAGCTTATTCACACTGAGCTGGCTCTGATAGAAAAACAACAATTCACTTTGTCTATGATCAAACCCAAAGCTTGCAATTCTGGGCTTGGAGAAATCACAATCAATTGTCTGGTTTGGGTGTAATGGCAAACTAATGATTGCCACAAAAACGTGGATCTGAGTATGCAAGGGGAGGAGAAAGCACACAAACCCAAGGCTACACATGCAACAGTAAACCACAGCCTGGCACTACATGTGAACCAAGCCATTCACTTTGTTCCTAGAAAACTAAAACTTTGCCAAAAGCATTGATCTGCCTATTTGATTGAAGCTGTATCTTGTAACAGGTGAACATTGTGAGTTAGTGCAATGGCCGAAGGCTTCACCCATAAAACTGATGCCCAACATATTAACACAGCCTAGAGTTAATCACCAAAGTTGAAGAGCTGAGCTTCTGAAGATTAATTAACTTCCTTTGAAATTTTACAAACACAACAAATGCCTTTCTTACAAATGCAACAAATACCTTTCTTGCAAATCATAGTCACACACCCCATTTCAGTTAAGTCCCGGGACAATATGCAAAACCTAAGAGGAAAACAAAAATCCAGTTAGACTCATTTCCTTTCCTTCTTGCTTTCCCAATGTATGAAGACTTATTCAGAAACCAGTTAGAATGAGTCTTGCCAATGCAAGCCCAAATTGTTCAAGAGCTCACGCAAAACAAAAAACACATAAACTCAAAAACGAAAGAATCACAACTAACTCTCAATAGAGATATCAAAAGACATTCACCATGCAAAGGATTTGTCTTTGAAATTATGGATATGGTAGAAAAGCCTGAAAGCTACAACATGGAAGACTCTCTAGCTGTCAAAGACTATTGGCTAATCGCAATAACCCTACATGAGCATGCTTATTTACACTCAAATAGAATAATCTTTTGATAACTTGATCTTTATCATTTCTATAGTGTCCGTTCTGTTAGGATCCTACTCTCACCACCTCTACCTTGCCTTATTCCCAGCCCTTTTGCCATAGATTTACAAGTTCTTGCTAACTGCCTCATTTCATTCATTTAATTTATACCTCACCTTTCTGCAAAATTATGGCAGTCAAGGTGGCGAGCAATAACAATCAAATTTAAACAAAATCTTAAATGTTGCATATAAAGAGCAGCCCTCTCTTGTGTACCAAAAAGGATACAAAATCTATGACAGACATTTGGTCTATCAACTCACAGTGCAGCTTATGTTTCCTCCAAAGGTACAATAATCATGACATCAAAAACGTTAAAAACAATATTTTCTGCTCAATATTCGGGCACCCATCATATTAATCTCACACCCAAACAATTTCTGATCAGGGTCAGTTGTTGTTTACAACGACCTTGTTGACTGCATCAACATGTTAAATGCAGAAGCCCTCATACGGCTATCCTGCTCATTTTATGTCCAGTGCCAATTCTCTTCTTGAACTCGACTCCCCAGGTTTGCAACTGCAACATCCAAATTTATTTCTCACTGCCTTGGTGAACACGCCATGCTGATGTCTCACTGAAAAAAGTAATGAAGTATAAAACTGCTGCTGAAATAAGAGATGCAAAGTGTCAGTAATCTGTGGCACAGAATGTGGGCCATAGGCCAGTTTCTCCAACTTTCTGAACTCAGCTCTGTCCTTCCTGATTTATTCTGCCTTATTTCCACCTTTCTGAAATCAGCACCAACAATCTGTTCAAAGCAGATATGAAGACCTGTGGATTGGGGTGCTAATCCAGCACTACCCACATGGCTTGTTTTGACAGCTTTTGCCAATTCAGGTGGGGAAGCACTGACCTTCATCCATTCAATATGAATAAATTAAGGTTCTCTACTAAAGGGCATTCAACCCACTCATGTCTTTACTTGTTGAGTGTAGGAGGTACTACCTGCCTTAAGGTTCTATGACTCTCTGGGGGACCACTCCACAGTTGGAGAGCCACTGCCCTATGCAGTAAGTGCAGTCAGCAACCAGGTGATCCGCAGTTACTACAGGTTCCTTTCCTGCAAATGTCTACTTCCGCATGTCCAGGACAAACAGACACCCCTTCCCCCAAATTCTCTACACACTGCAGACAAAGGGAGAGGGGCATGTTTCACTTCATGCCACTTGGAAGAGCAAGATTCTATCCCCCACCCCAATTCTCTGGAACTTGCAAAGAAGGCACCATGTACACTGTACATGTACATGTACCATGTACACTGATGGTGCTATATAAATAAATAATAATAATAATAAGGCGTCAGTCTCACTTGGTAACCTGGGGGTTGGAACCACCACAATTTCTTGCTTTTTCCCGGATTGTCAAAAGCCTGGAGTAAATGAAAAGCTGACCCAGCTCCTCCCCTGAATCATCCATGTCAGCCAGAGGACTCAGGGAAGGGAAAAGGCCAGTCACAAATACAGATTATATGGGCAGGGATTGTCTTAATAATAATAATAATAATAATAATAATAATAATAATAATAATAATAATAATTTCTTACCCACCTCTCCCTTTCTTGGCTGAAGAGTATGGCAAACATTATTTAAAATCAATATAAAAACTAGTCAGCTGCAAATGAGAGAATTAATTAAGATGAATTACAAATGAGGAAGAACATCCTCTCCCCACCCTAATCTGTGGGTCATGAGTGTCAAGATGATTACACTTGAAAACACGGAGATGAGCAGCTACTTCATACTCTAGAAGATGTCACAACTGTTTCAGATTTGGTTGATCTAATAGTTGAAGTGTTAATTGCCACGGCACGCAAATCAGCAGAAAAGATTTATGCAAAGCCCCTGTTAATTCAGATAATTTGACAACTCTCTAGCAAGTGTCCCATCCCATCTTTCTAGGGGCATTCCCCTCTATAAAGTTCTAACAAACACTTTCTGAAAGTAACTGGGGTACATGGTTGTCCAACCCAGTGTAAACATAATGTACCATATACAATATACACATGCTCATACGAAATATTCCTAGCTATTCAATTCTTTCCAAATAAGTGACAAAAGCGCTCAGTGGCTATCCTCTCTTTTCAAACTTGACAGGGTTATCAGACATACATCACATTTCATCTTCTAGCAGTTGCAGACTTGAATAACTAATTTTTAAAACTGGCCCAATCAAGCTTTTAACTGAACCAAAGCCATCTCCATCTACAAATCCAGTTCTGCTACTCAATGACAAACTATGTAACACACTTATTATCTTCGAGTCAACTTCTTATACTCTAGCTGAGTTTTATTGTGGGATGCCTTCCTCACACCAACCTGGAGAAGAGCAGCCCTGTCCTCTCAGCCCTCGCATCCTTCACCTATCCCAAAATCTCCATGTCCATGTATTTGTTAGTGATTTGTTACCTAAGGGGACAGGGGGAGACTAAACTTCTGCAAAGCTTCTTCTGTCTAACCACCCAAAAACGCCTCTCATAATTTAAGGCTATCTGAACAAATAGGCCCCCCCAAAAGTACGCACCACACTGCAGCAAGAAGGCATACCACCGTTCTAGTCCTAGTGTCTCTCAATGAAAGTCAAGCAGCAGCCCAGACATAGTATTCTTCAAATACTTGAAAGGTGGTCAGGATCTCTCAGAAGGGCCAGGATCTCTTCTCAGTCATCTCACAGTGCAGGACACAGAACAATGGGCTCAAGTTACAGGAAGCCAGATTCCAGCTGGACATCAGGAAAAACTTCCTGACGGTTAGAGCAGTACGACAATAGAACCAATGGCCTAGGGAGGTGGTGGGCTCTCCCACACTAGAAGCCTTCAAGAGGCAGCAGACAGCCATCTGACAGGGATGCTTTAAAGTGGATTCCTGCATTGAGCAAGAGGTTGGACTCGATGGCCTTATAGGCCCCTTCCAATTCTATGATCCTATATGCAAGAGTGAGTATATATTGGGAGCAAGAGAGACTCATTAATGCATTCAAACTTGAGTAGCCTTTACGTAGGATACATTTTGGAATCACTCTGTAAATACGAATTCCAAAGAGAATTCCCTATTAGTCTGTAAGGTGCCATACAGGAATGAGTTGCTGCTGACTGACAAACATACAGTAAACGCTTTTGTAGGCTATAGCCCCCTTCCCTTTGATGCATAAAGCATTATCTTCAATTAGCAGGTGTAAACATACATAGATAAGTTTTCATAAGCTGTTGTAGCACTTCTCTTTTTCTCCACAGCTTACGTAGGCCTATATCAGTCAAGGAAAGGTAGCACCTCATACGCCTCATGCTTTAGGGTACAACACAGATGCCATCATGAGAGCGAATGGGCCTGTTCAGAAGCCTCCTTAAACCCTGCTGGTTAAGGCTTTTGGTTAAGCAGCAGGGTTTAAAGCGTCTTGTGCCATGCATCTTGCTAAACTCTTCTCAATCACTAACCAGTCGGACAGTCTGCAGCAGGGTTAGCGTCTCTAACTATGGCTTAAAGTGTTGTGTGTGGCAGCACGGCTTGTGGTTAGTGCTAACCCCAAGGAAACCTGTTTCACTAACCACAGAGCCTGAAGTGTCATCTGAACAGGCCCCACATGGTGCAGTAACTAGTGTGTTGGGCTGGAAATCAGGAGACTGGGTTCAAGTCCCCGCTCAGCCTTGGAAGCTTACTGGGTGCCTTTAAGAGAGTCACAGACTCTCAGCCTAACCTACCTCTCGGGTCCAGGTTATTTGAAAGACTGTATCCTCCCTTATGAGCCTGCCCTTGCTTTGAGATCTGGAGAAGGCCTTCTTTCAGTCCCACCATCTTCACAGGCGCGCTTGGTGGGAACATGGGAGAGGGCCTTCTCGGTGGCTGCTCCAGTGCTCTGGAACTCTCTTCCACGGGAAGCTAGGCTGGCTCCCTCCTTGATGGGCTTTCGGAAACAGGCTAAGACTCGTTTGTTCCAGCAGGCCTTTGGAGAATAATCTCGCCCTCCATCTATGTTAATGTCTTATAATTTTGTTGTGTATTTTAAATGTTTATGGTTTTGTTCCCCCCCTCCATGTATGTTTTAAACTTTGTAGGGCCACCTTGAGGCCCAGCATTGGGCAAAAGGCAGGATACAAATAAATATAATAATACCTCGCAGGGTTGTTGTTGTGAGAATAAAATAAAGAGGAGGGCTGTGTACGCCGCCTTGGGTTCCTTGGAGAAAAGAAGGCGAGATATAAATGTAACGAAATAAATAGAATAGATGAGGCGGTCTTTGAAGTGTGACAAGAACCGTTTGCTACGTGTGTGTGTGTGAGACGATACAGGAACAAGACTCGAATCCCCTCTGGCAAAAGGAAGCTGCTTCTTTCCTTATTTCCAGAGGGCAGCCGTGGCTCTAGACCATGGGGAGCTTATGGTAAAACAGACTCAAATAGTTCTTAAAGTGCCGCAAGGCGCTTGGTTGGTTTGGTTTCCTGAGAAGACCTTCCTATTTTAAGGGAGTGGGGAGAGAGAGGACAGATAAATATCCCTGTTTTAAGGGAGTGGGGAGAGAGAAATATCCCTATTTTAAAGGAGTGGGGAGAGCCTTCCACAAAGGCTCCCCTGCGAGCTCCCTTCCCCTCCGCATCAGCTCCGTCCTCAGGAGGGAAAGAGAGAACGAGCGGAAGCCGGGGACAAGCCCCGCCCCCTCGACGGCGGCTGCGCCACTCGGGACGTCACACTCGACTTCCGGTTCCCCGCCGCCCCGCCCCTCTACGTCAGGCCGCTCTGGGACCACCGGGCGGTTTCCAACGGTCACCGCCGCCCCCTCCCCCTCCCCCTCCCCCTCCCCCAATCCCACCCCAACGCAGAACAGGGCTGCTTCCAACGTAAGGGCGGCGTTCTCACCCCGCTCCTCAGTACACCTCGGCCGTGTAAGCTCCCGAGGGGGCTTCGTTACCTCAGCCCAGGACAGGCCGCGCCTCAACCGCTGTCCTCCTCCGGCCCCCCAACGAAATGGAACGAAGACGTGACTGAAGAGCGCACAAAATGGCGCCTGGCAAAAGGGAGGGGGGTGAATGGCCTCCGTCCCTTCAAGGCCAAGGAACGCATGCGCGCTGGGACGCGGGATCCGTCCTTCGCCACCACTGCAAGGCTTCTACTGGACCCGCCCCCCGCCTCTCCGTTTCCAAGAGACAAGCCCAGCCAGCCAATCCCCCCTCCTTTTTTCTCTCTGATTCCCCTCCCCCTCCTCCCGCAGCCCTGCCAGGGTTCCTCCAATCCCCGCGCGCGGCGCTCCACATCCGGAAGCCCTGTCGCTCGTTTCCTCCCCCAATCAGAGGAGGCGGAGAAGGGACTGGTGGAAACTTTGACTTCACTCCCTTTTTAAGCCCTGGCGTCCAACGAGGGTTTTTGCCGTCCTACGGTGTCGACCAATGAAAAGTCTCCTTTCTCACTAAAAAAAGAGAGAAAAAGACAGAAGCAAGGAGGAAAGGGGGCGGGAGCAGCGCCCGCCCAATCGCCTCCCGGAAGATGCCCTTCCGCAGTCCAATGAAAGGCGGGAGACGCACGCAGCGCCCAATAAGGGAGGGGCAGGGCCCCCTTGGGCGTCACGGGTGGGGAGGGGGCCGCGCGAGAGCGAGCGAGCGAGCGGGGGAGGAGCCAATGGGAGGCCGCGCAGCGCAGCTCCTGCTCAACAGCTTGTTATTTGGGGGCTGAGGGAGACTCGGAGCAGCGAGTGCCGCGGAGCCCGGGCTGTCGGGGGGCGGGGAAGGAAGAGGGCGAAGGCGGAGCGAAGCGGAACATCCCCTCCTGCTGCTGCCGCCGTCGTCCTTCGCCGCTGCCTGTTCCTGGTGGGGCTCGGACGGTGCCTTCGGCCGGGGGCGCCCGCTCCTTCCCTCCCTCCCTCCTTCCCTCACCGGTGGAGAGTGGCCGCCTTCGCCGCCGGATCGCACTCGGCTGTGAGTTCGTAGCAGGGTTTGCAGAGGGGCTCGGGGGCGGCGGAGGGGCCGGGAAGCAGAAGCAGCAGAAGAGGAAGAGAAGGGCAGCCTTCCTCCCTCCCTCCTTCCCCGCTTCGGCGACCCGTTCCCGAGGACTGCGATGGATCCCTCCTCCTCCTCCGTCGCCTCTTCAGCCCGGAAGGGATGGCTGACGAGACCGGGGACGCCGGAGTGGGGGTTGGGGCGGGAGAGAGGGAGGGAGGTTTCCCTTCCCTCAGGGAACCGGGAGCGAGGGCTGAGGCGAGGCGGCCGAGGCGCCTGTCCTTATTGGGGAGCCAGCCGGCCCAGCCTCCCTCGCCGACAGCAGGGACCTGGAGAAGAAGGACGGACTTCTCCGCTCCCCCACCCCGGACCCGCCACTTCTGAGTAAGGGGGCAGCCTCCCCCCCCCGGCCAGATGTGTTGGACTGCCGGGGGGGGGCGTTACGGGAGTTGTAGTCCCAACACATCAGGAGGGCCGCCGGTTGGCGGCGGGTGGGGGTGGGGGAGAAGCTGAAGTAGGGCCTCTCTTCGGTGTGGGGCGGCCATGCCCTTCCTGCCCCTCCGTCAGTCGCCCCTAACCTTTCCCTGAGGGGCATTAACGGGTTCTCTCCCCCCTTCGTGTTCTCTCTCTCACACACACGCACACCACACACACACGTAAACACCCTATCTCCTTCTCTCTCCCCATTTCACTCTGTCACCGCAATGTTGTGGCAATGACTCGCTCTCTCTCTGTTGGGTGAATAGTTGTGGGACTCGGAATGAGCAGAAGGTGTGCTTGTGTGTGTGTGTGTTGTGGGGGGGGGGCGTTGTACACGAAGGCCAGACTGTTGTGGCCAGAGAGAGGGGGGCGTTCTGGGGTGGTGGTGGTGGATAGTGCACAGGCTGAGGTGAGAATAAAGCTAGTCTTGGGGGTGGGTGGGGGGAGGTTAGGGGTTTTCAAAAATGTCACGTGGATTTCGTTTTTGCTGGTGGAAGGGCAAAAGAGGAGCTTTTCCGCAGATGGGGAAGTGGTTTCAAAGGGGAGAGGGGGCCCGTTCATGTAGGAAAGTAGGACTTGGGTGGTGGCTGTGAGTTGTGCACAGGAGGTTTGGGGGGGGCTGGTACAAGCTTTTTATTTTTTAAGAAGGTGTTGAGTAGAAGGGATATTTCTGCTGACTGCCGCAGCCTTGTGCACACCGAGCGCATACTTTTCGCTAAACATGCATAGGGTCAGGTTGGAAGTGGTCAATGGAGGGTGTGTCTGCAGGAGACTGGCCTGTCAATCTCCCCTTTAGAGGACAGCTTCTCTACCCAGCGGTAATGTCTTGGTACCAGATTTGCCAAAGCTGAGAGGGCCTGAAGATCCTGGCTGTCGGTTTCTTCCTGTTCTCTGATCAGCCTCTCCTCTTTCCATTTCTCTTTGCATTCATGTGGAGTCTTTCTTTTTCTCTCTCCCCTGACAGGTTGTAAAGAAAAAGGGAATAGTTGCAGTGATTGAAACTGAGGGGATGCAGAGATGAACAAGAGGAAACTGGAGAAGTTGGTGGCATCAGCTATTTCTTAACAAGAACTCCAGAAGGCCAACTTAATCCTCTCTAACGCTTTCCTCTCACCTTTCTAACGCATGCTAGGACCAGTGTGGGTGTTTAGAGATGCAGAGGGTGTGTGTTGTGTACAGTATAGTGAAGGGTGTGTTTAATTGACCAGAGACTTCGTAGGTGAATTATGTTCTCTGGAACTCTGTCACTTTCTTATAAGTGTGTAGATGATTTTGATAATTTTATCTACTTTTTCTCCTTGCTTTCTAGATATTTTTTTTTCAACTTTGGAAAGAAAAAAGCTTTTGAGCTGGAATCCCTCAAATAACCTCAAAGATGAAGGTAAATTTGGATGCTTCTTGAAAGTTGGTGAAGAAGAAGGTTTTTTCTTGATTTTCTTCTTTTCGTCTGTGGATTGTATATTTTTATAGTATTTATTTTTCTTTAAATGTTTGTAGTGCATCATCCTACTGAACGCATATTTGTTGAAACATGGTCCACGTGCCACTATGCCATCAGTTGCTATGTGAACTCAGGGATCAAATTAATGATTTTATTGTACAGAAGTACACATAGGAAGCTGTCTTTTACAAGGTCAGACTATTTATCCACCTACCTTGGTGGTGGCTGTCTAGCTCTGGCTGTGGTCTCAGGCAAGGTCTTTCCCATTACTTGTTAACTGATGTTGGGAATTGAACCTGGGACATCCTCCATGCAACGTAAGTTGCATAATTCCATAGAGTTATGGAAATCTGCACATGTTGAAGAAAATGTCATGTTTCCTTTTTGCTTGAGCTGCACTCGATTGAAGACAACTGAGATGTAGGAGAACAATGAGTTTGGTTTTCTGGGTTTCTCCTTCTGATGTGTTTCTGTTTTCCTGTTTAAAAGTTTGCAAAGCACTTTTTTTTTGCCCTGCAATACATTATAGAGCTCCGGCTATTGGGCAGTATAGAAATGTAATAAATAAATAAATAAATAAAAAGATAGTAATTCAGAACTTTTTTTGTCTGTGTAATAGAAATATGTTTGGGGGTGGGGGGGAATCCATGCAGTGTGAAATTATAGTACATATACTTCTCAGGTATAAAGTTTTTGTATTGTAGTATTTTAGCAGTTCCAGTAGTATACAAGCCATGAATATTATTGCTAGGATATATGGGAAATGCACATGAAAGTTTTGCACCTGTGCATTTATTGGGAAGTTGTTTTTCCAATGGTCTGAATTTTTCAGGAATAAATTGTGGGGTTTTTCCCTCTGGTTCTTTCACAAGAACTGATAAGACATCAGAGGCCATCTTTTCAGTGGTAGAAGGGATAATGTATTTCTTACATTGTGTTTGAAAGTTTCTATTCTAAAGCGCAATTCAGTTAACATTTTTTCAGCTGCGGTTGTTGGGGGAGAGGAGAATTTTACATACATTCCCACTCTTTCATTAAATTGTAATATAGGTCATTAGTTTTTTGGATGGTACTTACCCAGATTTTTGGAGACAGATGTGCAGTTGATAGCATTATTCAATGCCACCAGTTGGTTGAATAGAAGTTGACATATTTATTAGTAAATTCCAAGTAAAAATAGTGTGCTATGCACTTAGTATGAAATCAGATTAGGTTCTTCCAGTGGTGGAACTGTCTCCATTAGTGGAACTAGGAAGGGGAGATTCACCTTGCTCATCCCCCACCCTCAAAATCTGCTCTAGAGGGTTGAGGAACACTTGAACAGTTTTTGGTCATCTTTGGGGGACAAGAGCATGAGAAAGCCTCAGTATGCGAGTACAAGTCTGCTTATACAGCGTTGGATTCACACATATACTTGCTTCATCTGCTAATCTGTTAATCACTCAAAATATATTTTAATGGTCTTGTTCACACATAACAACAGCCCATCAGTTAAACCATAGGCTGTCAAGGATGACAGGGAAAGAGTGGGAGCACTTGCCAATTCCAGTTTTACTCAGCAACCTACAATTGGCTCCACCGTATGTTGTTGAGTGGGACATCCAAACCCAGATCAAGTTACCCAGCAGTTAACCCAACAACAAACTGTAGGTTAACCAAACCTGGTGTGGTGGGGTTTGGATGACATGCCAGCCCACCGCTACAGTACAGGGAATAATGCAAATAGTCGAGAGGAATTGGGAGACTGGTATCCAGGTGCTTGTTTTGAGGATGTAAACAGCCAGCTTTTGGAAAAAGAGGAAGCTTTAAAAAGTAAAAAATAGTGTGGTGTTTCTTCAGTTATTACCAGCAACTGAATTTGTTTATCCGCCAGATTGTTTAAGAAAAAAAGTATTCCTTTAATAAAGGGTTGGGCTGCTGGTACCTTTGAGAAATCACATGTAGTCACTAATTGTTAAACTGCATTGGCTAAAGCAGTCTGTCAAACCTTGTTTTTAATCCCCTGTAACGATTGGGTAACATCCTCTTTTACAAAGACTTGAGAGCACAAAATCAAACTTTTACAGAAATGCACATTCTCTGAATGTTTCTTAACTGAGACTTGTTCTTATTGGTCTTTCTTCAGGCAGCAGATGAGCCTGCCTACCTGACAGTGGGGACTGACGTCAGTGCCAAGTACCGGGGTGCCTTCTGCGAGGCAAAAATTAAGACGGTAAAAAGATTGGTGAAAGTTAAGGTGAGATCAAGCACGAATGACAGTATATTAAAGGTCGTTAGGGACCTAGAAAGCAGCCTTGTACTGGTTCAGGCCTTTGGTTCAACTTATGCCCTCCTCTGAACACGCTCCAGCTTGTCTGCGTCCTTCTTGAAGTATGGTGTCCATCACACTTCAAGAAGGACTCCACACTTCAAGAAGGATGCAGACAAGCTGGAGCATGTTCAGAGAAGGGCAATGAGGATGATCAGGGGTTTGGAAACAAAGCCCTATGAGGAGAGACTGAAACAACTGGGCATGTTTAGCCTGGAGAAGAGAAGATTGAGGGGAGACATGATAGCACTCTTCAAATACTTGAAAGGTTGTCACACAGATGAGGGCCAGGATCTCTTCTCGATCCTCCCAGAGTGCAGGACATGGATTAATGGGTTCAAGTTACAGGAAGCCAGATTCTGGCTTGACATCAGGAAAAACTTCCTGACTATTAGAGCAGTATGACAATGGAAACAGTTACCTAGGGAGGTGGTGGGATCTCCCACACTAGAGGCCTTCAAGAGGCAGCTGGACAACCATATTTCAGGGATGCTTTAAGGTAGATTCTTGCAATGAGCAGGGGGTTGGACTCGATGGCTTTATAGGCCCCTTCCAACTCTACTATTCTATGATTCTAGCCAGTATTGTCTGCTATGGCTGGCAAAGGCTCTCCGTGGTTTCGGTTCTTTCGTATCACCTGCTTCGTCAGATTGTTTTAACTGGACATACCTGCATACAAAAGAGTTATGTTCTCATTCCCTGCTATTACCTATCCTAAGGGAGGCACTGTATGGGAAAAAGAACGTTTGCCAAAATACAGGTTGCTCTATTAACTTTCAGTAGTAGGAAAGCCCAAATGTATGTGTTTGATACTTTGGTTCTCCCCATCAGGTCTAATAAAATGTGTGGCGAGGGGACAGGGACACACTTGAATTTCCCCATAGCAGCTGGCTTTGGTTGAAAAGACAAGTTCTGCATAATAGTAATAAGCCCTTATTGGATTTTATTGTAAATGCTGAATCTGAATAATGAAAGCCCTTTGTAGGCCATGCCTGTATGATGTCTCAAATTCAGCTTAAAAATACATTCATTTCTAAAGGGTCTCCAATAGGACATTTTCTAGCAATAAAGTGTGCAGGTCCACAATTGCTGGATCATTGCTAGAGCTCTCTAATTGGTCTAATCTGCTGTGTTATCAAACAGACAGACCTAATGGCCCAGTTGCTGGTATAGCAAGAATTGTGATTTGCTCAGTCATTGATCATAGGAAAGTGTATCTCTAATGGATCTCTCTTAATAGCCCAGTTGTAGGTAAAGCCATAATAATGTTGGTGTCTTGTCTCATAATTAACAGTCTTGTGGTACCATTAAAAGCTAACAGATTTAGGCTACAATCCTGTGTTCATTTTCCTGGGAGTAAGCACATTGAACTCTTACTTTTGAGTTGACATGTATAGAATGTTACTGTGGCATAAACATCTGTGGTCTGGAGTTCAGTTGGTTAAATAAGAGTTTAGAAGTACTGCTGTTTTGTATGCAAAACTTTGATTTGGGCAGCATTGTTGGTGCTGTTTAATCGCTGGCTATTTTACTGGGTTGGCATTTTGCAGCCAGACAAATGCTACACACACAGTTGATAGTCTGAAGTTGCTTAAGTTCCCTGTAAATTCTTCCCATGTTGGATTGTCATTTTGTGTTGTATTTTTAATATATGCAGACCTACAACTTTGAACGCTCTTACTTGGAAAGAAGTTCTTATCTGGATGCTGGCCTGCATAGAATTTGATCCAGACATACCCATCTACAAACAGAAGGAGGCCTACATCCAGGGGGAGGAGGCAAATTTCACTAATTGTCCCTGTGGCATCTCTTACACTGTTCCTAAGCTGACCCTCCAGAGCACCTTTTGCGGGGAGCTGTAGGGAGAGTTAGTGAAAACCATCTCTCCCCCTCCCCTTAATCTAGCAGGTTTGTTCTGTAAGCAGAGCTCTGTTGATGGGTAGTCTGGGTCTCACTCACACGGTATATATTATCACTCTGCAAATAAAATTGTTTTGAAATCTCTCTTAAAACCTTTAGGTGATCTTAAAGCAAGATAATTCAACACAGTTAGTGCAAGATGACCAAGTGAAAGGACCTTTAAGGGTATGTATACAGCATGTTTTCTTCAAATAGATCTGTAAGTTCAGAAACTCTTCATTTGATAGCCTGATTCAAATTGAGCTGAATAATTTCACGATTGTTTCATGCATAGTTTTTCACTGAAATGTTGCGTGAAAGAGAAGATTTATAAATAGTTTATTTAAAAACTGAGGAAATTATCCAGCCAAAGAAAACTGTAGTAGAAATTGGGATACCAGGATTCATTTCAGTGCAGTGTATACAGTGATGTAACTATTTCTTTCACAAACATCTAGTTAGATTCAAAGTTTGAATTAAAAAGTGTGACCTTTGATGGAACAACCCTCAACCTTTTTTCTGTGATAGCATATACCTGTACTGTACAACTGACAATAAAACACACTTAGCTCTCAATTCAGAGGAAGTCTTTGCCCTTAAATCACATTGAAATCAAATGATTTAAAGAATAACTAATATTGCTTGGGTTGTGGTGCAGAGCGGTAAAGCAGCAGTTTCTGCAGCTGAAACTCTCCCCACGGTCTGAGTTCGATCCCAGCGGAAGCTGGTTTCAGGCAGCTTGGCTCGGGTCGATTCAGCCTTCCATCCTCCCAAGGTCAGTAAAATGAGTACCCAGTTAGCTGGGGGAAAGGTAATAACGGCCGGGGAAGGTAACGGCAAACCACCCCGCTATAAGGCCTGCCAAGAAAATGTCAGTGAAGCTGCTGTCCCTCCAAGAGTCAGTAATGACTCAGTGCTTGCACGAGAGGTTCCTTTCCTTTCCTTCCTGAAGATATTTGGCTTATTTCTTTAAAAGGCTGTATTGTTGCTTTAAAAAAAACCATTACTGCAAATTATATTTTATGTCTGTCGCAAGAAGGGTTGAAGTGTGCCATGAAAAAGCGAGAGATCATGTTGAGTGTATCCAGTGCTCTGTGTTGAGAGGGAAGGGCCTGTGCAGCACTAGTTTCCCCCCTACTCACTCTACCAGTGTCTGATCGGTGAGATGCCAAGGGAGAGAATAAGGAGGCGCAACCTGAATGTGGGAGAACCTCAGCCATATCTCTGTCGCCCTGAATGCTTTAGCTATGACTGAATGGGCAGAGGGGAGCCATATTAACGGTGCTGTCCTACCTTTGGAAGGAGGATGCTGGCCAATTGTTCTAGAAGCAGATTGAAAAAAAATATATGTGTAAGTGTGCCTCAAATTTTAACCAAATGAATTGCATGTCCTCATTAAAGAGCTGTGCCCCAGATATCAAAACTCTGGAAGACACTTAAGCACTAGGTGGTTTAAGTAAGGGCATTTATCTGTAAGATGGTGTAAATTGTTGCCTTCAACTTTATAGGCCGGTGCAATTGTTGAAACCAAGATGCCTGATGGATCCTTTCAAGAAGCCACCATCAGTAAACTGACAGATGCCAGCTGGTATACTGTAGGTGAGTAGTTATCTTGTTTTATTTCCGGTGCCAAAGTGAGTTTCATTGCTACCAACATGCATTTCAATTTTTCTCTGTCCCAGACATCTTATGTTCCCTGCCCGGTTCTTCTACTTTCCAAACTAAAAAATGGTGTCTGTGTAAAGAAAATAGCTAAACTTTTGTCTCGGTGGTTTAGAAGAGTGAAAGGGAACTTGGAAGCAGCTGAACTATCTACTTTAAGGCTACTGTTGAATAGGTCAGAAGAAGAATATTCTTTCTTCTGGAGGCTTTTTCTCCAAACGTAGCAGCTGAAGTTAATAAACTGATGAGTAAGCATGTCATGTCAATGTACTGGTAGCCTTGTGGTCCCTCGGGACAAAACAAGCAAGCGAGGCAGAACTTTCACTGGATCCAAATATCTAGTGGGTCTTTTAGTATTGTGACGCAATGCATCAGTAGCATATGATGCATGCCTCCGGCTATTGGGCGGTATAGAAATGTAATAAATAAATAAATAAATGTTAGGTTGTTGAGTTAAACCATGATACATGATCAGTGGTTGGACTGTACTACAGATTCCAGCTGCAATGACTGAATGCACAGTCACGTTGAAAGCATCTCCCTGAATGTACAGAACTGCAAGAAGGATTCCAGCCTCGTCTTCTCCCTGGCATGCAAGTTTTGTATGTGGGAAGTGTTCGATAAGAGCAGGAGGGTTCAGCTGTTGGATTCCCCATCCTGCAGTCTGAAATGGGATAGTTGAGTTACAGATGCATCATGTAGATCAGCTATGTTAAGGAACATAAGAACTGTGCTGAATCAGACTGAAGGCATATCTAGTCCATCGTTCTGTCCAAACAGCTGCCAGTGGAAAGCCCACAGGCAGGACATGAACACGATAGCATCGTCCTGTTCATGTTCCCCAGAAACTGACACGCCTGCTCTCCCTGATAGTGGAGGTGATATATAGACAGACAGACTAGTAGCCCTCGATATAGCCTTATCCTCCATAAATTTGTCTAATTTTCTTTAACAATCCATCTCTAAATCATGTGTTATGCACTGGGTGAAGAAGTCCTTCCTTTTATCTCTCCTGAATTTCTCACCGTTCAGCTTCATTAGATTACAGTTTCTAATATTTATGTGAGAGGAATAAAATGTCTTCCTATTCACTATCCCCAAACTGTGCATAATTGTATAAACTTATATCATCTCCCTTATTCATTTTTTTAAATCCAAAATACCTGAAATGCCTCATAGAGGAGTTGCTCCAGCTCCTTGATCATTTTAGTTGCCATATATTATTATTTAGGAGTAATTCAGGTTATGGTTTGGGGGCTCAGCACCTTAGGAAAAAGTAGGTGTTGTTATTAAGCTTGCAAGTGTAGAAAGGTTTATTTTTCATTATTTACCTAGATTTCATGTTGGCCAGCTTCATACAGTTGCTTCATTAGTGTCATATTTAATTATTCTACTTTTCATATTGTTGGAGTTTCTTTTGAACATAAGGCAAGAGAAGGGGTGAGTTTTGTTGTGAATTCTGTCAAGTACTGCTGTAGCTCAGGCCTGTAAACAGCCAGGATGGATAAGAATTGTTTCCAGGAAGAGAACTTTTCCTTTCTAGTCCACAAAAGTAAACATAGGCATTATTATTTTCATTTATTGTGTTTCTATACTGACCCATAACCAAAACTTTACAAAGATTAAAACCATCGAATACAATACGCAGAGTTTAAAGGCCATTTATATTAAAAAATATGCCATTTATATAAAAAAAATATGCAAACTGTATACCCAGAGACAACATACCTAAAAACAGCTTTGAGGTATGTGTGGGCAGGCAGGCTAGTAACTTGTGTGGTCCTACTTGCAATGCTTCTGAAAGGGGATCTAGTAGGAGACGGTTTCAAATAAAACTGTTCACATAACAAAATTGGAAGTAGGCATTCTCTTGTCTGTTCTGAACATCCTGTCTGAGCTTTCAGAAATGTGCAGAATTGGTTTGTCACATGTGTGCAGCTGCTATGCGTTTAGTCTAATAATGCCAGCCCAGAAGGTGAGAGGTTTTTCAGAAATGCTGAAACAGCATTGACCCCAGTTGGCGGCAAGGTTGCATGGGGATCAACATCTTTAAGTGTACCTAGAAGCCTTCTCTACCTTTTCTTATACTATGTAGGGGCATAGCTCGTTAGTTGAACACATGCTTTGCCTGCAGAAGATCCCAGGTCCAATCCCTGGAATTTCTAATTAAATGGGTTTCCAACTTGAGAAGGGTGCAGCTACGTAAATGAGAGAGTAATGAGTGGCTCCCAGTCTTGGATCCCCAGATGTTGTTGGATTGTATCTCTCATCATTACCAGCCAGCAAGGCCAGGGGTGGTAGTTGTTGTTAGACCACAACATCTGGGGACCGAAGTTTGGGAGCCACTGGTCTTGAGGGATCAATGGTTTCACTCAGTATTAGGCAGCTTAAGATGTAATCCTCTGCATGTTTCGACAGAGAAAAGTCCTACGACTCCCAGCATTCCCCAGCTAGCACAGCTGACTGGGGATGCTGGGAGTTGTTGGTCTTTTTCTCTCTACATAAGATTGCACCATAAATGTGTTCCTAGGTAGTTTCTACCATCTGAGAATTGGTGACTGCAGTGCCTTTTTAGAATGGCAAATAAAACCTACAAAATGAGAGTAGTTTAAAGGCTTTCAACTAGCTTTTCGAATTAAAGAATGCTGTAAGGTTTTTTAATTAACAGGATTTTAAAGTTTAGAATGCCCTACAGGTTTTTGAGAGATAATTGCATGGATTTCGAACAATCTTCATCCTATTAAAACAATGGCTTTATTTGTAAGTTGCTTCTTTCACGACATTTCCTAAGTACTTTGCAAACTTAATACTTGGGTAAATATTGATCTTCGAAGAATGACTTTAAAAAATGTTCTAAGTCTGTTGTATGCAAGTGTCAAGGACGCAACTGTAGTGATAATCCAATTTAACCTCCAGCAGTACATTAAGAAGTAAGGATTAAATTGCCTTATAACTGGGAATTTCTTTTGGTAAACATTATAGTAACTAAACTTTATGGGATTTGGTGCATTACACTTAAGTGTTTGGCTTTCAATCTCCCCATGTAGGAGCATCAGGAAAAGGCTTCTGTATTTTGCCCTGCTGTTGCTTCCTTGTAGGATATGCTCTCGAAATATTTGACAGGAGTATGCATTAAAATATCGCATGCCTCTGGAAATAGCTGGTGTGTACATTTTAAGCAGACACTGGCACTACTTAGTTAAGAAAATGAGCTTCTGGTATGGATAATTCCCCCCTGGCCCTTCAATTTAGTCCATTTTCAGCAGGCCAAGTCACTTCTGGCCTGTACCAAGGTCTCTGTTGTCAAGATAGATGTATACCACATTAGGACTAGAATCTAAGCCGAGACGTGTGAATAAGGTTACACCCATATGGTATAATGAATAATTATCTTTACCTGAACCAAGCATTTGGTTTATAATAATAAAAAAACACCCTTGCTTGTTTTTACTGTAGTCTGGACAGAAGAGCAGAAAACCCCCTCAAGTCTATTAAGGAATATGCGCTTTTCCTTTGTGGTGGTACTTTTATAGTGGGAGGTGGGTAGAGTGGTGTGGATCCTGATACCACTCTTACCAGCAGGAAGAGTTGTTCCCTTGGAATGCTCACACTGACAGAAGG
Organism: Elgaria multicarinata webbii; assembly: GCF_023053635.1. NCBI lineage: Eukaryota > Metazoa > Chordata > Lepidosauria > Squamata > Anguidae > Elgaria > Elgaria multicarinata. The sequence continues at coordinate 175,414,483 of NC_086172.1, read as the reverse complement.
GGCAGGGAGATGACATTCACTATTCCCTCCCCATAGTCCCTTGAGCCCTCCACAAATCTGCTCGTGGTGTTTAGGAGACCCTCTGGAATATTGTAGGTGAGCTGCAGGAGAAGGGAGGAATTGGTGAAAATTGCCTCTGCTAGATCAAAAGGCTTCAGTATATGGAAAGAGCCCTTCTGTGAGTAGAAGGTTAACGTACAGTAGGTTCCGAGCCAGTATATCTTTGCTTTTGGCAAATTAATCCTAACAGTATTGGCTTTGACTCAGAAATGAACACAGCACTGCAAAATCCCCGGGACTTCCCATTTCGGTTTTAGCAGCAGTCCAGCCTTCCCATTGCAAGAGATGCTGACATTTGTGTCTTTTTCAATTGAGCTTGAGTAAAATTTGCATGAATGGAAAAGAAGGCACTGCCTAAGGTGGCCATTAGCTTATTTGTCTCTTTAAAAAGACAAATTCATGGTGGGTTGGTCTATCAACAGCTGGATCCCTCTGAATACTAGATGCTGGGGTTGAACAGGGGTTCATCTTCACACCCTGCTTCTGAGCTTCCAAAGGCATTTAGCTGGCTGCTGTTCAAAACAGAACAGAAGATGGGTAGTCAGGCAACCAGTTCTTGTGCAACTCTGTGGGGTTTGCACGTGAAGGCTGTAATCTTACGAATATTTACTGGACAGCAGGTCCAACCGAATTTAGTAGGGGCTAATGCTGCGTGAACATGCTCAGAACTGGGCTATAGTCCTAAGTGTAGTTACTGCAAAATAAACTGAGTTGAAATCAGGGAGAACTGTCCAGCATATATCTTAAGTAAGCCAAAATTGCATTTTTTCCATAAGAAGGATGTCTGTCTGTTTAAAAAAGAAACAAACAAAAATCCTGGGTTATGCCACTTGTTTATCTAGGCAACATATGAGTGAGTTTTGTCACGGCAAGGACAGTAGACTAAGAAGATGATTTTACAGGTTCAGTTTGCAAAGGCAAAAGGCAAGGGGGGGTGAAAGTCAGGCTGGAGGTCAGGCTGGAGGTGAAAGGTAGGCTGATCAAAAAAAGAGGGCATAAAACCCGCGTACACCTTCCAGGTTTATATTTATTTATTTATTTATTACATTTCTATAGCGACCAATAGCCGGAGCTCTCTGGGCGGTTCACAAAAATTAAAAACATTCAAAGTATAAAACAACAGTATAAAACCAAACTATAAAATACAATATAAAAGCTCAACCAGATAAAAACAGCAGCAATGCAAAATTACGAATTTAAAACACCAAGTTAAAATTTATTTATAGACTGTTAAAATGCTGGGAGAATAAAAAGGCCTTCACCTGGCGTCTAAAAGCATATAAAGTAGGTGCCAAGTGAACCTCCTTAGGGAGCTCATTCCACAGCCGGGGTGCCACAGCAGAGAAGGCCCTCCTCCTGGTAGCCACCTGCCTCACTTCCTTTGGCAGGGGCTCGCAGAGTAGGACCCCTGAGGATGACCTTAGGGTCCGGGCTGGTACATATGGGAGGAGGCGTTTCTTCAGATAGCCTGGCCCCAAATCGTTTAGGGCTTTAAATATTAATACCAGCACTTTGAATCGGGCCTGGACCTGGACTGGCAGCCAATGAAGCTGGATAAGGATTGGCATGATGTGGTCTCGTCGACCAGTTCCTGTTAGTTAATGGGCTGCCCTGTTTTGTACCACCTGAAGTTTCCGGACCGTTTTCAAAGGCAGCCCCACGTATAACGCATTGCAGTAATCCAAATGAGAGGTGATCAGAGCATGGATAACTGTAGCTAGGCTATCTCTGTCCAGATAAGGGCGCAGTTGGTATATCAGCCTAAGCTGATAAAAGGTGCTCTTTGCCACTGAGTTCACCTGTGCCTCAAGTGACAGTTCTGGATCCAAGAGCGTCCCCAAACTACGGACCCGAGTAAGGGATTCAGGCCGAAAGAGATTTAGTTGTGACCCATAAAGTCCTTGGTTCAAATCTCACCTCAGCTGTGAACTTGCCAGGTGGAAAGTTGTAGTGATGGCCACCAATTTGGATGGCTTTAAAAGGGGGTTGGATAAATTCCTGGAGGAGAAGGCTATATCAGTGGCTACTAGTCCTGATGGCTATGTGCTACCTCCAGTATCTGAGGCAGTAAGCCTATATAAACCATTTGCTGGGGAGCACAGGTGGGAGGGTGCTGTTGCGCTCACGTCCTGCTCGTGGGCTCCTGGTCAACAGCTGGTTGGCTGCTGTATGAACAGAATGCTGGAATAGATTGACCCTTGATCTGAACCTGCGGGGTCTTCTTATGTTCATATGTTATCTCACCTCACCTTTGTCTGCAACATGGGGTAATATTTCAAGATTCTTCTCTACTTTGCCCTGAAAAGCATACTTGTGCCCCCAAATTGTCATTTGGGAGACAGTGTGGATAGCAAGGAGAGCCAACTTCAGATCCCCACTTGACCATTACATTCAGTGGCTGACCTTGGGTCAATTACAGTCTTGTGAGCTACCCTGCCTCACGGCATAAAATGGGGTTGCAGGAGTTGCCCTCAGCTCCTTGGAGGAAGGGCAGATAGAAATGTTAGTAATAACATAACGTCCTTTTCACTTTCTTCAAACCTAAACCTGAAATAGACCAGTTATGTTCAGTAAGAAGGCCTGTTTAATTTTCCCTTTTCCGGTTCGCAATTGCTTAATTTTGTTTATTTCTGTAAACAAAATGTGTTCAAAAATAAATGTGGCCAATATTGAGCTTCCTTACAGGTACATATTCTAAAGCTGCAATATAAAATCAATGTATTAGCGATTATCTTTGACCCAAGGATATTTGCTACTGGGGGAATATGTCTAATTTCTGTTGGTTGCAGCATTAACAGTTGTAAAGATTGCAAGACAGTGGCACTGTTCTGTCAACTGTTCTTCCAGGAATCCTTAATTTTATGGATCCTTGACAGTGTACCCTTTAAGAACAGTTAAGAAATGCATTGAAAAGGTCATGCTTAGGGAGGCTTTAATTTGAAGTAGGCTGCATGTGAAGTAGATTAAAAGGAAAGGAGATTTAAAACAGCAAGGGATACTTAGCTGGGGGGGAAAGAGTGGGAGGTGATACGGTGGAAGTGTGGTTTTTAAAAAGGGTTGAGGCGCCAGATGCTTGTCCTTCCTCCTTACAAATACCCGGAGGAGTGGTGGGAGCAGAATATTTAATCTGAGGAAATACGCTATTTCTGTGACAAATTTCTAAATTAGGTTGCTGCTGTACGGTCTTGCCCTGTCCAATAGCTTAGTATAGCTTCCTTTTAAAAACAAGTGTGGTTTTGATACATATTGGGAAGCATTGTGTTGCTCTGCTGCAGCGTGTCTAAAAAGGGGAACTAGATGTTGTGAAACTGTGTTGGATTTATTATGTTCTGTATTTTTCATTGTGGCTTGCACGGAAAGGAGAGTTATGTGGCAGGAGTTACACACGTGGCTCTCGTTGAAATGGTCTATGCCTTGCCCCGAACCGTAACGCTTGACTTGGAGCCCAGACTTGCAACCTGCCCTCATGGTCAAAGGGATGGGCACCTCATGAGAACAGGCCCTAACTTGTTGTGTTCTGTATCTGTGGTATGAAATGCAGTTTCTCAACTGTAACCAATATGTAGTGGACATGTGTGAACTGTCATAACTATTAAATCACCTTTTCCATGTGTGGCTGACCTTGAAAATAGCAGTGTTCATACATCCATACAAGCTTTCTTAATTTAGCAAATGTGTATGTTGTTGTTGTTGTTATTATTATATTTATTTGTATCCTGCCTTTTGCCCAATGCTGGGCCTCAAGGCGGCCTTACAAAGTTTAAAATATACATGGCGGGGAGGGAACAAAACCATAAACATTTAAAATACACAACAAAATTATAAGACACTAACATAGATAGAGGGGCAGATTATTCTCCAAAGGCCTGCTGGAACAAAAATGTTTTAGCCTGCTTCCGAAAGCCCATCAAGGAGGGAGCCAGCCTAGCTTCCCCAGGAAGAGAGTTCCAGAGCACCGGAGCAGCCACCGAGAAGGCCCTCTCCCATGTTCCCACCAAGCATGCCTGTGAAGAAGGTGGAACTGAAAGTAGGGCTTCTCCAGAAGATCTCAAAGCACGGGCAGGCTCATAAGGGAGGATACGGTCTTTCAAATAACCTGGACCTGAACCATATAGGGCTTTATAGGTCATAACCAGCACTTTGAATTGTGCCCGGAAACAGACTGGAAGCCAGTGGAGCTGTTTTAATAGGGGAGTTGTATGCTCCCTGTAACCCGCCCCGGTCAGCAGCTCTTTGAACCAGCTGGAGTTTCCGAACACAAAATCAATAAATTTTATATAACAAAAACAATCCAATTCATTAGGTCATTTGTTCAGAGACTAAGGGAGCAATCCTATACCCCCTAGACAGCAGCTGAAAGGCCATAGGATTGCTCATAGCCCCCTCTCTGAGTCCAAAGACAGCACTCCAACCTTGGAAGGGGGAGTCAGAGATCCCCCCTCCCCTGACCTGGAAAGAACCATCCCAGATGCTCTCGGAGGGGGGTGGAAAGGGGGTGTTTTGGCAGGTGGGGAGAAGATTGGAGAGGCCAGGATGAGAGCTATCCTGAGGCCTCTCCTGCCTCCTTCCCTCCCCCACCAAAGTGACCCAGCTAGATCTCAGCCCCCCCTTCCAAGGTTGGATTGCACTCTAGCAAAAAAATGCAGGGTGGGGAGGCTAGGATCACCTTCGCCACACCTCCCGTCTTGCATAGGATGATTGTAAGCGTCCTATGAAGTGTTACAAACCTATATTGTTTCCATCCTGAATTTAGATTGAAGTAGGGGAACAAGCTTTCGGATTAAATAAAACCCGTAATATGAATAAATGTTTGTTCAGTGAAACACTGCTCCTGGGTATCGTTTGGCTCCTTGTCTCATAACTATCCAAAGGCAGGAAAAACAGTCGCTTCGCAACTTTTTACAAGATTTTTATCCTGGAAAGTTGGTATAGTTCCATTAAACTCCTGTCCAGATTCTTCATCTTTCAGAATTGATCTTGCCTACCTGCTTGTGCACATTGATATCAGTGGGCTTCGGTACATCCAACTCTGCTTAGAATGGGGTGTTATGCTGTAGCAGCAGGTAGGTTTTGTTGAAGAGGCGGGAGGGGCACCCCTGTCAGCCTTCTCCCAGCTTTTGAAGTAAAAATATGGGGCACTGCAAGAGGCTCACCTGGCACCTATGTTGTAGTCTTTTCGGCACCAGGAGACCTTTTTTATTTTGCAAAGCTTTTTAGCCCTTTGGTTAAAAGAAATGGGATGAGTGTGATTTTAGATCTTTGTGTCTCTGCCGACTTTTATCGTGGTTCTTACTTTGCTTTTATTCTGTTTTAAGCTTACAGGTTTTTAAAATTGTATTTTACTATTAGTATTTTGTGGGTTTTAAGTTTGTTTTGTAAACTGCCCAGAAAGCTTCAGCTTATGGGTGGTATAGAAATGCAGTTAATTGATTTGTTAATAGATGGAGAAAAGGTTATTTACTCTTGCAGTATGCAATTTGCTCATAGTCAAGATTAGAACTTCAGTGTATAAACTGGCCTTCAGAGCCAAATGAAGACTGCAGTTCCTGGAAGGTTGTATCAAAGCAGATTTATTGCATTGCTTAAAATCTCTTCACTGGCTGCCGATTAGTTTCCGGGCGAAGTACAAAGTGTTGGTTATTACCTTTAAAAGCCCTACATGGTTTGGGTCTAGGCTACCTGCGGGATCGCCTTCTTCTGTACAATCCGCCCTGCACACTCAGGTCCTCTGGGAAGAATCCGCTTCAGCTAGCAAAAACTAGATTAACAACTGTTACCCAGAGGACCTTCTCTTCTGCTGCTCCCAGACTGTGGAATGGCCTGCCGGAGGGATTTGTCAACTTGACAGTCTTTTAGGATTGAAAAAAGCAATAAAGACTGATCTATTCCGGCAGACCTATCCAGTGAAATTTTAGAATGTTTTCAGGATGTTTTAATCATGTATGGTATGTTTTAATTCGTTTTAATGTGTATTTTATCTCATGTTTTTATACTGTTTGTTTTACACTTTGAATTGTTTTGGTTTTTGTGAACCGCCCAGGGAGCTTCGGCCATTGGGCAGTATAAAAATGCAATAAATAATAATAATTGCTTGGCTTATCTTACATTTATCTTTCTGATCTGGAGGAATTGGCTGCACACTAGCTTGGACATCAGTGACATAAACCTCCAGCCATATACATCCTTACATGTCAAAAATTCAGGCCTCTCTAAGTTAAATGGAAGGGATCATTCATGTTTTTAAAATCTATGATGCATTTCCTGTATCCCAGGTAGAAGAATCCCAGGTGTCTGCTCAAGAGAGAGATTCTCTGCTCTTGTTTAATCTTTAAGCCAATTGCCTGGCCTGCTACATCTTAGAAATTAGAAGAGCTTTCTGTTTCCTTCCCAGTTCTGAATATCCTATCCAGGGGAGGCTCAATCATTTCCCAAGTGTTCTGGATAGAGACAAAGTTCATGACTTCCTACACTTTGTTTTTATTTTTATTTTGCTTTTATTTTGGAGGCATTTTTGGGATTTGCAGTTCCCAATTTCTCCTCCCTGGCAGCTGCTTCTGGAAGTTAACGATGGACTGTAGTAGATTTGTTCATGTAGCTGGCCTTCTGCTAAATAGAAATGTCTGTGCTTGAAAGGAGACGGCTGTGTTTAAGTGCAAGGCTTGAGTAATAGATTTTACATTTTGGCTAGGGACACAGTCGGAAAGGGTTTGAAAGATTTGTTCCAGGGGATGACAAAGCGAGGGTGACTCCTGAAATCGGATGAAGAAAGGTCTTTTGATAGTAATTTTTCTACGTACCCCATCTGCAATTATGTAGTTGTGGATCTCTGCCCACGTCAAGATAAATAGTTGGTTAGTATTTGTCTTGAACCGCTGAGTGCATATTTAAATATACTAGGAGGAGGGCTTTCTGTTCTGTGGCACCCTGGCTGTGGAATGAGCTCCCCAGAGAGGTTCGTCTGGCATGTACACTGTACTCTTTTCGTCGCCAGTTGAAGACCTTTTTATTCTCTCAGTATTTCAACACTTAATTTTAACTTAAATTTAAATTTTACTGTTCTAACTCTGTATTTTAATCTTACATCAATTTTGCTGCGTGGTTTTATCCTGGTTCGTGCTTTTTATACTGTATTTTGTATTTGTATTTTTAACCTGTTGGCTGTTTTATTATGTTTTCAATTTTTGTGAACCGCCCAGAGAGGTTCAGCTATTGGATGGTATAAAAATGTAATAAATAAATAAATAAAATTCTTTCCTGAGAAAGAAAATTCCTCAAGTATATTTTCTGGCTTAGTACTAGCTTCAGTTCTTAACAAAAATAGATTGCATCTGCATACGTGCACTTACATTTATCCGTTTCCTATGCTTTTTAAGAACTTCTGCTCAAGTGGTGGGAAAGCAGGAGACGGCATAAGACTTACAATGACTTTTGAATCTATGCCAGAATGTTTTGGCGGTCTTAGTGGCTCTAACTCTCTTGAAATGTAACTCTTCTGAGGAATTCTGCTTACTTGATTGATTTGCACTCTCACTTTAGTGTTCTTTTACAAATAAGAGCCAGTGTGGAGAAGTGGTTAGAGTGTTGGGGTGGGATTTGGGAGACCCAGGTTCTTGTTGTTACTTAGCCATGAAATTCATTGGGTGACTTTGGGCCAGTCATTGACTCTCAGCCTACCCTACCTCACAGGATTGTTGTGAGAATAAAATGGAGAGGAGAATGACAGTCATACATACCACCTTTGGCTCCTTGGAGGAAAAGTGGGATATAAATGTAATTAATAAATAAATGAAATGCCTTGTTAATATAATAATATTTTGGTCTGGCTTTTCTTTAGTTTTTGATGATGGTGATGAGAGGACATTGAGAAGGACGTCGTTGTGTTTGAAGGGAGAGCGGCACTTTGCCGAAAGTGAGGTAGGGCTGTTAACTCTAAAACTGAAAAAATCGTTTTTAAACTTCTTTTTATTGGAAAATTAGCAAAGCTGTCTTTTTCCCTTCCTCTCCTAGACACTTGACCAACTGCCACTCACAAACCCAGAGCACTTTGGAACGCCAGTGATTGGGAAGAAATCTAACCGAGGAAGGAGATCTTCTCTTCCTGTGTGAGTGTTTTGCGATGCCACATTTTACTAAAAGTCTTAGTGGGCTTTTCTCAAACTTAAGGAGCTTATTCCTTCCCTTGCATTGGAGTAAGCCAGGAGGGTTTTGTCCTTCAGTGGTGAAATTGGAGTAAGAGTGCCTCCCCTGCAAGGAGCAGAACAGGTGCAGAAATGTAATTTTTTCCACTGAAGATTGTTGCTGTAAATATTAGTTTAGTGCTAATAGTGTGATAAAACACATATGGATTAAAACAGAGTAGAATCCAAAGGGCTGCTTTAGGCATGCCCAGTGGGATTTCTTTTTGCTTTCAGTAGCAGACACCTCACCACCACCACCACCACCCCGGGTCACATCAGAAATCGCTTCTGAAATTCTCTTTTCATAGGGGGAGCTGATATAAAAGGATAACAAACAAGATATGTGCAATTCTAGGGGATCATAGAGCTGGTTGCACATTGCTTTGAATCTGGATCAGAGGGTGACAGCCCTGTGCCAGAACGTTTACAGTCCATGAACAACTTCTGACGTGAAGAAGTAACAGGGAGCCCAGATGTATTGGTCTCTCTGTGTTGCCGCTTCACTCATTCTTCTCTGAAATGGGATACTCTATTCCTGAAGGAACAGTTAGAAGATCTCCCTGCGTGAAGGAGATGCAAAAATTCTAGATTGGGGAGCACAGTGGCAGGACAAGGATGTATGTAGCCCAGGATTCAATGCAAGTGGATAATTCTACATCCTGGGCATCTTGGGAATTTAAAAAATAAAGCAAGTTTCTAGCCCCTGTTGCTATGTGAGGCTTGAAAATGTGGTGGGGAAAGAAGCCAGAGTGGGAGGAAAGGGCTTTAGTGCCCTGTAAAGCTGCTTGTTATTCAGTGGCTTTCAGAACTAGAATAAATTGTACAAAGCAGTAACGTTTGGAGAATTTGCATAATTCATATATTTGTGGAGTTCAGTTTTTCTTGGTGCAGGGCTTGGGCTGTTTTTGGTGCACGCTTGTTTCTTAAGCCCTTGATAGATGCATCCATCTCTTGTTCTGAAGAGGTGTTTAGTGTCTTCAGAACAGGAATCATAGAATAGCAGAGTTGGAAGGGGCCTACAAAGCCATCGAGTCCAACCCCCTGCTCAATGCAGGAATCCACCCTAAAGCATCCCCGACAGATGCTTGTCCAGCTGCCTCTTGAAGGCCTCTAGTGTGGGAGAGCCCACAACCTCCCTAGGTAACTGATTCCATTGTCGTACTGCTCTAACAGTCAGGAAGTTTTTCCTGATGTCCAGCTGGAATCTGGCTTCCTTCAACTTGAGCCCGTTATTCCGTGTCCTGCACTCTGGGAGGATCGAGAAGAGATCCTGGCCCTCCTCTGCGTGACAACCTTTTAAGTATTTGAAGAGTGCTATCATGTCTCCCCTCAATCTTCACAAACAGGAGGCTGTTTGTGAAGAGAAGAGACAGGGAGAGGGGAGTGGGAGAAAAAGACACATGTCGGCCAGATATGAGCTTGAGCAATGGGGTACTTGGGTGACCCTGAGCCTGAGAACAAGCCTGTGAACCGCTGAATTGTAGCCTTGGTTGCTCAACAGATGGGGCAGTAGTGCACATGTCCAAGAGTACCCAATCATAGCCCCACCACCTCCTGACTTGTATTTGTTAGCATTGGAAGGTTGTTTCCTATTCCATGTTAAACCATTTCCTGCCAAGCAGGAGCTCCTGATGTATTGAGCTCAAGATAACAGTGGCTGTGATGAGGCTCTGTTCTCCCTCTGGCTGTTACCTCGACGTTCAGGCTGTCTAAATCACTGTTTGCTTAATCCTCTAGCAATGAAGATGAAAAAGAGGAAGAAAGTAGTGAGGAGGAGGAGGATGACAAGAGACGGCTTAATGATGAATTGCTTGGTAAAGTTGTCAGTGTGACCTCCAGTTCCGGAGAGGCAGAGTGGTATCCAGCTTTGGTGAGTAAGAAATATTTAGGACACCCATATAGGATACAAAAATTAAATGATTTTCAAAGTGGAAGGGCTCTTCAGGGCAAAACCCCTTTAGGCTGTTTTAACTTTGAGTTCTTGTTCAACGAAGGTGAGGTAAATGCTTAATAAATAAACAAATTCAGGACTCCTCTACAAGTCTAAGGATGTGCTTTTTTTGGTAACTTCTTCGAAAAACAGAGAAATGAAAATATTAAGCACTTTTAAATCATTCCCAATTAAATCTTCAACGTTACCAAGAACGTATCATTTTAAACTGTTGTATATTCCCTTCCAAATCTTCTTGTTAATTTCATTTGCTTTCTAATCCAAAATCTATTAGGTGCACACAAATATGGTTCTGTCTGCTGGAACTTGTTTCCATGTCATATGTTTCATCCCTGAGATGATGCCCTCAGCTCATGGCTCTTTCCTTCAGTTCCCATTTGACCATCCCTATGAATTCTTTCGAAGTACTTCATAAAATTCCCCAGATATAAGGTTCAACAAACCCACTCACCCCTGCTGCACCAGTGTGAGAAACACCTCTTTCTTCGGCTCTGGCGGAGGTAAAGACTCTCATAATACCTTGAGCTTTGGAGCAGGCAGAAATAGCTTGTGCTCTTCCTGCCTGCTCCAAAGCTCAGTATGACAAATTGCAGCTTATCTGTGTGAGTGCATGATGATGTTTCTTAAGCATTCTTCATGTTAAATGCAATTGAACTTTAAAAGTATTTTTTAGCTGAAACTAACATACATTGCAGCCACCTAAGCTCTCTTTTCTTTGACAAATCTTGAAGACTGTTCCAGATTTTCCATTTTATATATTTCTTGAACAAGAGTGCATACTACTTGGCTGTTAAAACAATTAAAACATATTGGTTTTCAACTAGTCTTTATTACCCAGAATCATATTTCAGAACCGCTGGTGTGGTTTGGGGAGCTACTGTAAAATGTTAAGGATTTCTATTTTGCTCTCTTTTGTCCTGCTTTGTTTTAATAGAAAAGCAGATTTTTAAAAAACTTGCGTTTTGAAGATTGTGGATTTTGTTTAAAAGGTTTTATAGACTTGGAACGTGTTTTCATTTTAAACCAGGTCCTTGTTAAAGAGAGGCCTAATACAACTGAATTTTTTAAAAAAGAAATTTTGAATAGAAAATCCGTTTGTTAAAACAACTTCTCTTAATTTTTTAAAACTATCATTGATTGGAGACGGTCTACTTTCATGTGCCCCATTAGGATCTGTGAGATCCACCAGGGGCACCTTCAATCATGATGCCGTGTGCGCCTTAGGCTCAGTCACAAGGGCAAAAAGCCCCCCCCACCCCCCGGTGATGCAACTTCCTTCCACTGTAGACTTATGAAAGACCCAAGCCTGAGCCCTTTTCAAAGAGTGCTTCAATTTTGTTTTTGATAGGTTCTTTTCAGGCTTCATCAAAGATGATCTTGGAATTTCTGATGTGTTTTTTGTTTTGTTTTTGCATGGAAGGGGATCTTTTCTGACATAGAAGCTGAAAACCACTATGTGTTTTTTGTTGTTGAATGGTTTTAAAAATTTATATAGCACCTAAAAGTTCTTCTTCGTGGTCTCTATGCATCACACATATGGGCTTTGCGCCTGCGCAGAGACCAGACCGGAACCTTCTATAGCTGAGTGGAACGTTTTTGGCGGGAACCCCTCCCCCACGCTACTGCGCATGTCCATGGGGTTCCCGCCCTTACCTCAGTTCTTCGTCGTCCGCCATCGTGCCTAGACCAAAAGACTGAACCTCTAGCGTTTCTCTGCTTAAATCTGTTTAAAAATATTTTCTACTTACCTTTTTCTTCAGCTTTCTTCAGCTTTCTTCTTTTTCGCCCTTTTTCTCTTTTCATCTATAAAAAAAAAAAAAAAAAAAAATTATTATTATATTCTTGTAGATAGTTTATCTTAGCGACTACGGTCGCGACTGCCGCATGGCAGTAAAGGCCCCGTTCCGCAAGTGTGTCAAGTGCGGAGCCAAACTACCTCCTACGGACGGACACTCCCTCTGTGTCCTTTGTTTGGGCGAAGGCCATATTGTACAGGCGTGCCACCATTGCATGTCCTTTACGAAGCAGACCAGAAAGAACAGGGCAGACCGCCTTCGCTCGATACTTTGGGAGAAAGCCCTCAAAGCTACAGAAGCTCCAATGGATAAAACGGCAACTGATAAGTCCGTTTCTGACCGAAGCACAGGGACGAATGTGCAAGCCAGAGCAATTGATAGGGCACAGATACCCCTGACGCCTGGCCGGTCTTTGGCAAGTTCTGCAGCCAAAAAGATTGCTAAAAAGGCCAGAACGCCAAAATCTTCCTCCGAAATGGAGAAGAAAAAGAAAAAGAAGAAGAAATCTGCGGAGAAAACCTCTCATGGCTCTCCCAGACTATCTGAGCCCCCTCGAGGGCAAACAACTCCTCCTACCGCTGTTACGGTATCGAGGCATGTCTCGACCCCGAGACCTCAGTCGATACCGAGGAAGACGGTACCGACACACCCTCCTAGTCTATCAGAGGGTGAGTTACGAGACTCCGCATCAGCAGCTTCGGCTCGGGAGCCTACAAGACCTCAAACATCCCAGAATGTAATCCCTCTGCAGGTGTCGCCTAGACGAACACCGAGGCGTGATTGGGACAGAGTCTCCCGATATTCTGAGCCCCAAGACAGGCAGAGTTTCTATGATTGGGATCGATACCGTACCCAAAGATACTATGATACAGATCAAGCCTATCATTATCCGCAGGAGGAATGTTTTCCTCAACCTCCTCCTACCACTAGGATCTGCCAATTACCGCTACGGCCTCCATCAGCATATCAATCTCCATCTCGACGTCGAAGCCACCCTTCGACACCAGCTGCTGCAGCTGCCACGGTACCGACGGAACGGGATCCTATGCAACTGGTTACCGTATCATCCCCAGAGGGTGACTACCCATCTGATTCGGACTCAATACACACTGTAGCAGCATCGGTACCGTCGCCTAATGATGACGTACATGGAGAGGACCCTTCATCACCTTCGGATGATATGGTGAGGTTTTCGGACCATATGTTAAGGATGGCCCGTGCACTCGGCTTAGACCTGGAACAAGCGGTCGAACCGGAGGTCGATCCCATCTACGATGTCTTTCAAACAAAGACTAGTCTGTCAATTGCGATCCCTTTTCCACCGGCACTCAAACAGACAGCACAACTCGCATGGGAGACACCATCGGTAACACAACCAGCTTCAAAGAGATTAGAATCTCTTTATAGGATTCAGGAACGGGATGCTGGATTTTTAATTAAGCACCCAAAACCGAATTCCATTGTGGTTGAATCAGCCCAGGGTCATTCTCAAAGAGCTCATGCTGCTCCCGTTGACAAGGAGGGTAGGAAGTTGGATTTGGCAGGCAGAAAGATCTACGCGGCATCCTCCCTCGGTATCAAAGCTTCAACGTACGAAGCAACAATGGCACGGTACCAGCTCTTCCTCTGGGAGAAAGTGGGGTCACTATGTGACTACCTCCCAGAGGATAAAAGAGACTTAGCGAGGGTCTTTCAAACGGAGGCTTCGGCGATTGCGAGGCAACAATTGTCAACTGCGAGGCATCAAGTTGATTGCCATTCAAAGAATATGATGGGGGCCATTTCTTTGAGGAGGCATGCCTGGCTACGATCAGCCAACCTCCCTACCGAGACAAAAGCCAGAATCGAAAGCATGCCCTTCGATGGCGAAGGGTTGTTTAATTCAAAAACTGACGAGACCTTAGATTCCATCTATAAGGCTCGTACGACTGCTAAAAAGATGGGTTTTTCTGCCCCTCCTGTACAATACAAACCTAGAAGATGGACAAGGCCTCCCCCACAACAACAATACCAGCAGCGGCCTCAATACCAGCAACCAAGGCAGCAGCAGCAACAACTTCAAAGGAAACGGCCTTATCAGAGTCGTTTCCAGCAGGAAAAACGTCAGCCCGACTTCTCTAAGAAGCAGCGGGTTTGACTCTTCGGCCCCAGATCCACTCCCTTTTGCGAACCGCCTAGCACCCCATTACCATCAATGGGAGTCAATAACATCAGACTCCTGGGTGCTCACTATCATCAACTCGGGCTATGCCATCGAGCTCGATGCCCTTCCTCCTTTTTCCGGCGTGAAAGTAACGACTCCATCCCCTCCTCTGCTACTCGAGGTACAGACCTTGCTATCGAAAGGAGCCATCTCTTCCGTACCTACAGAGGAAATCAACCAAGGTTTTTTCTCCCATTACTTCACGGTCCCGAAGAAAGATGGAGGTCTTCGACCGATCATGGACTTAAGACAACTGAACAAGTTCATCACCCCGAGGAAGTTCCGTATGACAACGGTTACTTCAATTTTGCAGCTTCTACAAAAAGGAGTTTGGTTCGCAGTGGTGGATCTGAAGGATGCGTACTTCCATATCTCCATCAGGAAGTCGCATCAAGCTTACCTGCGGTTCTCGATCGGTGCATCCCAGTACCAGTTCACCGTTCTTCCGTTCGGGTTGGCCACGGCACCGAGAGTCTTCACGAAGGTCATGGCGGTGGTATGCGCCCACCTAAGGCAGAAAGGCATTTATGTTTATCCGTACCTGGACGATTGGCTTCTCGTAGCGGACAGCAGCGAGGCGCTCCAGTCGGATATACTAACCACCCTCAACCTGTTGGACTCGTTGGGGCTGTGGGTCAACCACGAAAAGTCCATTTTGACTCCACAGCAGAGATTGGACTTCATAGGGGTAACCCTATCCTCTCGAGACGGGAGAGCATACTTACCTTCAACCAGGGCAAACACCTTGCAGCAGTTAGCCATCGACATCGAAAGTCGTCGGAAAGTATCGGCTTGGACAGTCCAGAGACTATTAGGCCTGATGGCAGCCACTACGGCAGTCATCAGGTTTGCAAGACTCAGAATGAGGGTATTGCAGGCCTGGTTTTTAAGGACTTTCGATCTCAGGCTCAATGCTCGGCGAACTTACCTTTCGTTACCGAAGCAAGTCAGGGCATCGCTGAAATGGTGGTTCTCGATGTCGACTCTTCTCGAAGGCGTTCCATTCCAACAACAGGCGCCTTCGGTAACGATCACGACGGATGCATCCTTAGAAGGATGGGGAGCTCATTGCGACTCCCTTACTGCTCAAGGTCGGTGGCCTCGATCACAGAGAGAACAGCACATCAATCACCTCGAACTCATGGCTGTAGAGAATGCAATAAGAGCATTTGCACAGTTGATCGAGGGCAAGAATGTCTTGATCGCGACGGACAATACTACCGTGGTGGCATACATCAACAGGCAGGGTGGAACAAGATCGCACCCTCTGAACCGTTCTGCACTCAGGATATGGAACTGGTGCATAAAGAGAAGGACTTACCTGACTGCGATCCATGTAGCCGGCAAGGAAAACGTCATTGCAGACTCTCTCAGCAGATCCTTCCATGTCGACCACGAGTGGGAGCTCGACGTCGAAGTGCGGGAAAGCCTTTTTCGGTACTGGGGCCGCCCTGTTGTCGATGTCTTCGCTACCGAGGACAACGCGGTCTGCGCCAAGTATTGCAGCAGGGCAGGAAAAGGAAAGCGCTCTCTAGGAGACGCTTTCACCAGGACTTGGAGAGGAAATCTCCTGTTCATGTTTCCTCCCTTTCCACTTTTGACAAGAGTGATAGCCAAGATCCAGATGGACAACTCCGATTGCATCCTGATCACGCCGTGGTGGCCTCGACAGACGTGGTTCTCCCACGCTCTTCGGTTATCAAGAGGGGATTACATCAGGCTCCCGTCGACACCGAAGCTACTGTCTCGACACCAGGGCAGGGTTCGACACGCAGATCTGTCGACCCTCAAGATGACTGCATGGAGGATAACAACAACTCCTCCTCTGCAACTAGAACTTTGACTGTGGATCACATTATATTGGCAGCACTAAAGCCTTCCACAAGAAAGACTTATGCGGCAAAGTGGCAAAGATTTCAGAACTTTGCTTCAAAAGATGGTCAAATACCAGAATCTTGCCATTTGTCTTTCATCCTCAATTATTTATTGACACTCTTCCAGCAAGGACTTAAGCTCGCATCCATCAGGGTTCATCTTGCTGCGATTACATCTTTTCACCAAGGTATAGATGGGTTTACACCTTTTACCCATCCAACAACCAAGAAATTTCTGAAAGGTCTGAAGAACACGATACCGACTGTGAAGAGTATCGTGCCACCATGGAGCCTGTCAGTTGTGCTGCAAGCACTGACACGCAAGCCTTTCGAGCCCATGGCTTCGACAGACCTTAGGCTACTTACTTTAAAGACTGTCTTTCTAGTAGCCATTACATCGGCAAGACGGGCAAGTGAGCTTAGAGCTCTTAGGATAGATGTCCCATACACTATCTTTCATAAGGATAAGGTTGTGCTACGCACAGATCCAGCCTTCCTACCTAAGGTAGTGTCAACTTTTCATCTGTCCCAGCACATTACTTTGCCTGCTTTCTTTCCTAATCCATCTACACCTCTTGAGTCTTCCTTGCATACTCTCGATGTAAGAAGGGCTCTTGCTTTTTACAAGGACAGAACGGACAATTTTAGGAAGACAAAACAGTTGTTTATTTGTTATGGGGAGCCTTCTAAGGGACTCCCTGTCTCCTGCCAACGACTGTCACGTTGGATAGTGGAGGCAATTGAATTGGCCTACTCTATTTCTAAAATGGAGTTAGTGAAACCTGTGACAGCTCATTCCACCAGAGCTGTTTCAACTTCGGTGGCCTTCACCAGAGGTGTTCCCTTGGCAGAAGTCTGTAGAGCCGCAACGTGGTCCACTCCATCCACGTTTGTCAAGCACTACAGTTTGGACACCCGTGCGAGGCAGGACTGCTCATTTGGGAGGACAGTGCTCTCGGAGATCTTCAGATGATGCACCAACCCACCTCCAAAGGTATGTCAGCTTGCTACTCGCCCATATGTGTGATGCATAGAGACCACGAAGAAGAAATGCAGGTTGCTTACCTGTAACTGTAGTTCTTCGAGTGGTCATCTATGCATTCACACAACCCACCCACCATCCCCACTTGGTGGTGTGAGACTTACAAATGACACAGTTATATGTGGAATGTACTTTATTTAAATTACACTCAGGTTTATGGGGGCACGATGTCGGACTCCTGTAAACTGAGGTAAGGGCGGGAACCCCATGGACATGCGCAGTAGCGTGGGGGAGGGGTTCCCGCCAAAAACGTTCCACTCAGCTATAGAAGGTTCCGGTCTGGTCTCTGCGCAGGCGCAAAGCCCATATGTGTGAATGCATAGATGACCACTCGAAGAACTACAGTTACAGGTAAGCAACCTGCATTTAGTCAGTGCTGCACACTAATTAAAAAAAAACAGTTCTGCCTGCAAGCTTATAATCTAAAATACACAATACGAAGGGAAAAGAGGATGAGGAGGGAAGACGAAAACAAGCAAACTCCAGCTCCAGTTCTTAAAGTTACAATGACCAGCTTGAATGGAAATAGTTGAGGAAAGGAAATGGAAGGAGCCACGTGGCAGTAGGTCTCACAGCCAAGCTGAAGGAGCGTGATGCCCCATCTCCCCCTCTGCTGCAGCCGGGTGCAATGGTTGCTGCTAGATGAGGAGTCAGGCAGCTGGCCTCTTCGTTAAATGCCATATCTAAATATGTATTTTGTGAGGATTTAGGGATCATTGTTAATGGTGCAGGAAGCTCTATTGGCAATCGTTGGAAGGTCTTTATACTAGTGGACTTTTTCTTGTTGGCATACTGTGCAGGAAAGGGGAGGAGCTCAGGGTGGGATCAGGAGGAAGTTTATGTACACACTTAAAAGAAGTAGCGTTCTGTTTTAGGAAGCAGCTGTATTTAGTAGCTTCCACTTATAATCCCTGTGCCATTTTAACATGCATACAGTCACTCTTCTAAGATTGGGAACTGCTCAGTACAACTCTTCCAGTCTCTCAAAACTGTAAGATTAGGTTTTCCAGTCATGTGATCTTGGTGCACACCCATAATGTAGGGTTGGCCAAAAAAAATATCTTAATAAAATGTAAAGATTTTACACTATGAATGAGCCTTAAAATATTTGAGCATGCCAAGGTTCTTTCTCAAACTTGGTCTTGTTACTGTGGATGACTTTGATGGTTTTAGTTTGATGGTTGAGGAGCTGATGGCTTCTTTTAAGTGTAAATGTGAGCAAGTTCTTGGTTGTCATTATAGATACATATATAAATTCATAGCTGTGCTTCGGTGGGGATGGAAATTAACATTGATCTGAGCCCCAGTTGGTAACTTTCTAGATTGTCTGTCTATATCATGTTTGAAGGGGGGTACAGAATACTTCAACAAAGTAACTTCCTTGCTGGATGGTCCAAACTCCCATCATTGATCTATGATAGTAACCAGACAAATGCCAAGTAGGATGTGCAGATGTTGGCTTTCCCCACATTACTCCACAATACCTGGTATTCAAAGGTCTACTTTGTCTGTACATTTTGTTGTTATGGCTAATTGCCACTGCTGGACCAGTCTTCCAGGAATTCATCTTATCCGTTTTTTAAACCAGCTAAATTAGTGCAACTTATGGTAGTGAATTCTGTATGTTACATTGCTCATAGTGTGGAGTACTTTTTGTTTGTTCTAAATTTACCACTGCCTTTATTGGGTGGCCACTAGTGTTATATGAGAGAGAGAGAGTGGAAAATTTCTCTCCCCACACAGCCATTCTTACAGTTGATTTCTTCTGGAGAATTAACTGCTGTTACTGGGAGTTGCCATAACAGAGATGAAAAATGTAAGCTGACTCCTTCCTTCGGAGGGGAAAAAAATATCACAATGTGATGTGTTTTATTTGAATCTTCAGGTCTTATCTCCCAGCTGCAGTGATGATGTTTCAGTGAAAAAGGACCAGTGTTTAGTTCGATCTTTTGCAGATTCCAAATTGTGAGTATTTTAAAGGACTTCTTTCCTGTGCATTTCTGAGACTTAGGGTGTTGCAAAATCAATCCAAAATCAATTGACCAGTTAAAATTGAAATAAACACATAATCCAAAAATGCCCCAAATGTCAGAGCCTTTTCTACTTGATCCTATTGTCCACATTTAATGCAGAGATGGCATAATTCAGGCAGTGGGTCATTTCCAATATCAGGCTAGTGGAAAAATTACAAGAGTTAACTTTCCACAAGTGGTTGCACATCTGTTAGCAGAACAGCAAGAGCTATTAGCGCTAGTGAAATCATAATGTGTAGTTCAACACCTTGTGCAAATGGAATCAAAGTATTGCATTTGACTCCTGTGCAAGGAAGAAAACAGGGCTTCTGCCAACGATAGAGGCTGTGTGCTAGTGGAATGGCAGAACCAGATACAATTCAGCGTTCTGAACACATCTAAAATAATGATGCAGTTTAAGCCACTATTCTTAATTCCTAAAGGTGAACATGAATTATTATTCTTTGGGAGACTTGATTACTGATGTGAATGATCAATTTCATACAGAATGCTGCCTTTCATTTTGTAGTCCGTAAATTTTGAGCTGTTCAATTATTAGCGTGGATGTGGACCGAAAGGAAAGGACTGAAATAATGCTTGGAATATACTTAAAACATACAATCCAGTTATTCTTTATCTTTTTTTCCTGCCTAACAACTGAGAGTTCTTCTGTTGCTTACGATAAGAAAAATTAGCCTTCACCTCAGCTCGTTAGGCAGAAAGAGCTCACGGCAAGAAGTAACCAGTTAGAGATCTAGACTCACAATGTCTTCCTCCCCCACCCCACCCCACCCTATTTTTTTTTAAAGAACTCATGGTTTTGGTTATGTCAAAATGTTACATTGCTGATGACTTTCATATAAGGCTGCCTTCAGATGAACAGTCATTCCCCTGGGCTGAGCTCCTGAACTCTACATCTGCTTGCTATAAGAACTGAAAAGGAAGTAAAGAGGGGAATACATTGAAGTATGTAGTCCTCTTTAGAGATGTATATAAATGAACTGTCAGACGACTAAATAATTTTTAGTTGCTTCCTATGTGCCTTTCTTAACCAATTAATTGACTTTTTAAAACACTTATTACCAAAACTTCAATATAGAGCCTTTTCAAGGAAGTGTTGCAATACCTTACAGTTCAATAAACGAAAGCTACTATTTGTTAGAATGAAAGGCCATCTATGCTGTTTTGCTTTCTCCCCCCCCCCTTCCATTAACCAGTAGTAAAGCAGTCCCAAAATGGCCTTAGAACACAGAGAACAGACCAACAGACCAGCTAAAGCTCTAATTCATTTTATGATAAAAGCTTGAAGTTTTGGGACAGGCTGTGGTGCAAGTGTTCTACCTAGGTTCAATCCCTGCCATCTCCAGGTAGGGCTGGAAAAAATTCTTCTTGAAAACCCGCCAGTCAATGTTGAAAAACTTGCGCTAGATGGACCAATGCTCTGACCCAGTATAAGATAGCTACCTATGTATTGCTGTAACTCATTAAATAATGTAAAAGTGACTGTGTAGGGATCATGCAGGCGTGTGGGATGTACGTCAGATTAATTTGACAGAAATACTGAATACGTTTGCATTTGTTCAAGTGAAGTCTGCTTTTTATAGAAGGATGTTGCTTGAATATAAATGCTTTTTTGTGGCCTTAAGCACTTAATGGTCCTTAGTTTCATTATCCTAGCAAGCGAATAATGTGGATTGTTGGTTGCTTCACTGTTCTTAAAGATTGGGAGGTCAGACTGAGAGGTAGTGAGTTGGCCAAATCCATCTAGTAAGTCCATGATGGAACAGGAATTTGAACCCAGAACCAAATCCAGTGCCCTGCCCACTAGTGCTTGTTCTAACATTTGTGAACAAATAAGGCAACCAGACTTAGTTAAATCTAAAGATAAAAACTTCTCATTCATGTGAGTTGGTGCTCGGACTGTTATACAGTTAGTGACTTGTAAATTATTTCAGCATCTTTCTATTTTACCCATTTAATTTGGTATGTTAATTACAATATGCAAGATTGGCAACCTTACTAAAGTTTTAAACTTTGGAATAACCTGTTCAGCTCTTTGTCAGGAATGGAGATTGTGCACATTTTGCAATTGCCAATATCCATTTATACTTGCACACAAATGAAGTGCTTGGGGGGAAAGATAATTCACCCAACTTTTTAATGTGCCAAACATAATGGAATTGCGCTTTTCTTTTGCAGTTGTTCAGTAGCAAGAAAGGATATTGAAGAATTAGACATCCTAAACATTACAAAATCTGAGTTGTCTACTAGAAAAGGTAAGTTTCAACAGTTGATTATTTAGATGATTAAGAAACAAATTCCTTATACAGTGGTTATACTCATTAAAATGATAGTACATGTGGAATTACAGCTTTTAATGCCTACATATGCCGTTTCTGCCACCTGCCCCCCAGCTCTGTAGAAGCAGAATCCAGAGGGACACAGGGATTCTAATGTAGTCTTGTGCACGTTACAGTTCCACTCCTACTTTGGATTTACCAAAATGGCAAGACCCCGCTAACACAGAGAAGGCTACCTTGGAATAACTAGAAAGGAAAGTAGTCATGCAATCATTTTTGTAGGTTTTTTTTTTTTTTTCTAAAGCAGAGATGAGGAAACTCCGGGCTTTCAGATAGTTCTTGAATTTTTTTACTAGAACCCTAAAATCCATCAAATGGAGCCAGGTACAAAAGAACGACTCAGGTAGGCCAATATATGCTAAGAATTAAGGAACAAGGTGTCCCTCAGCTCATGCTCAGCGACGAATTGTGATCGTTACCAGACCCAAACGTACAAGAGGTAGGTATTCAACGGTGTCTCTGCGCCAGTGCTCATGATGCTGCACTAGTGTAAAACAACGCTTATGCAGTGTATTATTATTATTATTATTATTATTTATTTATATAGCACCATCAAATGTACAACTAGCACCATAGGGAAAAGTGGCAATTTGCGGTTGAAATCTGGCAGTGCAGTAGCAAAAACAGGCAGTTTTTCCTCAAAACAGCGCTTGCACTCCATTGGTTAATGCTAGTTCAATGTCAGTAGTGCTTGTGCTGAGACACCATTGGATGCTGACCAAGTCCTTTGACACAAAAATCCACTCCTGGTTTTCCCCCAAGCATTCTTTTTCCTCCATCTATTTTAGGAGAGAAATTATATTAGATGTGGCTGATGTTAGACAGTTGGGAGTGAGAAACCCTTACAGATCTGCAAATCACTTCTTTCCACCCCTGTTCTAAAGGAAGCTTACTTGGCAAGCCATAGGCAGCTTCCTGTTTGTCATGGGGACTTGTGTATTTAGGTTTTCAATATGAGAGTATTATACATTTAGGGTAAAGAATGTTATGATTGGGTAATAGTTTTTTTTTCTGTTAAAGACCTCTTGCACAGGTGGATGGGTACATAGAATATTATGCTGGCATTGCCAACAAATATACTGGTAACAAATGAACTAGTTTGGGGGCTGCATGAACGTCATGGATGCTGGATTTAGAAAGTAGAAACTTACCATATTTCTTAGATTGTAAGACGCCATCGATTGTAAGACGCACACTAATTTCAGTACCACCAACAGAAAAAAACAACCCTAAGACACACCCGCGATTCTAAGACGCACCCCGTTTTTAGAGATGTTTATATGGGGGGGGGGGGGAAGTGCGTCTTAGAATTGGAGAAATAGGGTACAACCAAACTCTTGCATGAAAAAATAACAGAGTTTTATATTGCTGAAGTATAGCTGTAGGCTTGTTCTCATACTAGCCACATTAGTGTATTGAAACAATTGACAGGGCATTCTCAAAAGCACTTAAAGTGTCACACAATCTTGTGGAACTTTTAAGACTTGGCGTACGCTTTTTATGATCCAGATTCCACTTTGTGAGGCGTTAGTATAACAGTTCTCATATTTAGTTACTTTTATGTACTAGAGATGTGAAGGCCTAGGTGGGAAATTCAGGAAAAAAGGTGGGTTTCTCCTGGTTTTGTCTCCCTCCCCCAAGAAACATGATCATTTTTTCCGGGGAATTAGAGAAATTGAACAATATTGGATTATGAAATATTTTCTTTTAGAATGATCATAGAATCATAGAATAGCAGAGTTGGAAGGGGCCGACAAGGCCATCGAGTCCAACCCCCTGCTCAATGCAGGAATCCACCCTAAAGCATCCCTGACAGATGGTTGTCCAGCTTCCTCTAGTGTGGGAGAGTCCACCACCTCCCTAGGGAACTGATTCCACCGTCGCACTGCTCTAACAGTCAGGAAGTTTTTCCTGATGTCCAGCTGGAATCTGGCTTCCTTTAACTTGAGCCCGTTATTGATGAATGAAACGTTTAAGATAAGATGCTTTCATTCTCGCAAAATGATTTCTAGACACTATATACTAGGAATATAATAAGATCAGAGATGTAAAATTTCTAAGAATTTTGATGCCATGGAGGGGAAATGTTTTTGGTTTTTTAATCCTCTCTGTAAGGTTCACAGCATTCCATTCTTTATTAAGAATTATTGATCTAATATATCAATATATCATTCTTTAAGGACACTCCAAGTCATGCTCACTTTCCCAATACATGACCAGAATCACTGTATCTTTAATATGTGAAGAAACTTTGCATTCTTGACTGTTGGGGTTTTGTTCCGAAGAGTTCCGTGTTTCTGCACTTGTTCTGGTTAGCAGTAGTCGGTGAATGTAATCCTAAAAACCACTGCTACCAAATGCAAGTGAACATCATCTGGGTTATCCTTGTATGCTATATTATTATTATTATTATTATTATTATTATTATTGTTTATGTTGAGGCATGGGTCTCTGGCACTCAGTGCCACAGTTTCTAATAACGTTCCCATTTAGGGGATGTTGCATCAGCTATAAAACTGCTGCCACCAAAATAAATTCCTATACCAGGGATGGGCAAATTGAGCCAGTCCAGGCCCAGTTTCTAGCCCTCTGGACTCTTAATATTTTTGCCATGGCACCACTGAATTTCAGCAGAGTGGGGGCAAGAAGGGTGGTAGGGGCCTCACCCAAGGCCATGGGGGGTGGGCACATGTTCCCCACCCCTGCTCTATATCTAAAACAAACCCAGTAGCAACAGAGGCATGGGATTAACACTACCATTATAGAAAACCTACAAAAATGAAAATGTTTATTAAGGGGAGTTATTTACAGAAGGGAGTAAACTGGCATTCTTCATATAATTGGCTGGGATTGCATCATCATCATCATCATTATTGTTATTATTTAGATTTATATACCGCTTAACAC
The DNA here is from genome assembly GCF_023053635.1 of Elgaria multicarinata webbii. Lineage (NCBI taxonomy): Eukaryota > Metazoa > Chordata > Lepidosauria > Squamata > Anguidae > Elgaria > Elgaria multicarinata. Next base: position 175,390,101 of record NC_086172.1, on the reverse strand, counting down.
ATTTAAAAATTCTCTCTAAGTGGTATGCTTAGTCACCATTTCTAATGAGAGCCCTCTCCAGCTAAATAAGTTCTAAATAGTTTTTTTCTTTCAGACCAGATTTCCCTAAACACCACTCTGACCAATTCCTCACAAACAGGAGCAGATGCTATACGCTAGTCTTCCTCTGTCTCCAGCTTTTCCTGCTGCTTTTGGTGTCAGAGGTTTCAGAGATGCTTGCTCAAGTTCCCAAAATGTGTTATATGTGACTTGGTTTGCTCAAAAAACTAACATGTTGGTTATATTAAATTTTAAAAAAACATAGTTAATTCAGACAATTACAAATTTACTAACTGGGTGTACTTTAAAATGTTCTTGATTTTAATGATAATTTCATGAACAAACTAAGTTACACATAAAACATTTTATGTTCCTAAAGTAACAAAGTGACTTTTGATCTGTAAAGAGCACTAAATAATTTTTCCATTTCCCCCAAATTTGTGTTTTTAACAACAAAATGTTAAAAAAAATATTCCTGACTTCCAAATCTCCAGAAATATTACGTTTCTGTGATAGACATGTGTGTGTGTGTGTGTGTGTGTGTGTGTGTGTGTGTGTGAGTGTGTGAGAGAGAGAGAGAGAGAGAGAGAAGGGCAAATCTGCTCTTCAAAAAAGCATTTAATCCATGGAAAGTTTGTTCTACTCTGAGAGGATCCATAACTCAGTGGTAGAGCACGCGCTATGCATACAGAATTTCAACAAACATTTCCAGTTAAAAGGGCCTAGGTAGCAGGGCTAGGAAAGACCTGGCCCCCAAACACTGGCAATTTGTGACCTTGGAAAATTGCTGCTATTCAAAATAGATATTACTGGACTTCTAGTCTGATTCATTTAAGTTAGCTTCATCAAACTGGAGAATTTACCCTTATATTTATTTATTTATTTATTTATTGCATTTTTATTCCACCCAATAGCCGAAGCTCCCTGGGCAGTTCATGTGGACTGCTTGGACTAGCAGATCTAGACTATTCATAATTGTGAGATAGGGGCCAACAACCATATATTCAGATCAATCTGGCAGAAGGGGGAACTTATGGATGCCCCTTCATTGTTTTAAAAGTCAGGAATCACTTTGTCATCTCCTGCTTGACAGCTGAACATTGGATTTTGAGAGGTTAACTTGAAATTTAAGATGGCTAAGCAAAGTAGCAAGGCTAGCGCAAATTGGTAATAATGCAGTTTTAATTCTTAGTACCTTGAATGTGTAAGCACGGGACGTTTTCCTCCGAAGGGTTACAAGAGGCGAGCTCCTTCTTCAGTCTGAGAGTTATACCTGCTAACTGGAAGATGGATATGCGTGAAATCTTGGAATCCTCCAGCAGTGATGAAGAAGATGGAGCAGAGGCTGGAAGTGATGATGAAGAGGAAGAAAAAGGAGAACATAAGGAGGAGGAAGTAGTGGTGAGTGTTTTAGCTTTCGTTTGGAGCAACGGGTAGCTTAGCATGCCCCAAATATAATAATGCTTCTCAAATACTAGGCTTGAAAATAACTTTAAGAAAAAAACATAGCCAGATCCTATAGATCAGGGATGGGAACCTGTGCCCTTCCAGGGGTTGTTGAACTGCCATGTCAGTACATTGGCTGTTCTGGCCGGGGATGTTGAAAGTTGTAGTCCAACATCAGGAGGGCCACAGATTCCCCACCACTGCGGTAGATACTTACATAGAAGCAAGCCCATGTATGTTCAGTTTAGTTCACTCCTAGATATGTACAGCCTTAATGGTGAAAACTAAACTGGGAAAAAAACCCCAAAATGCAGACTCCTGGTTTGTCTCTTCTCTAGCAAGCCAGAGTTTGAAACCAGGTTTTGTAGCTGGCTTCCAAATCTTGGCTTGTTAGAAGATGTGGCGCAACGTTTTCTGTAGCTATTGTGTTCCTTGTTATTGTAGCCACTCTTGCTTGCATGAGGAGCCAAGCAGGAGCTACTGGGCAGCAGGTACCAGCACACCTGCTTGTTACTAATAAGTCAAAATACTCAGCAATTCTGGTTAACTGTTTTGTGTGAATATAGCCAGTGAGTGGGACAAGTGAGGAAAACCTCTAGGTCCCATTAACTTGGGAAGCAGATCCTGCCTGCTAATAATTGGAGATGTAAGAAGGGAGAGCTCTTATCAATACCTTTTAAGAAGTGTTTTCTTGCCACTAGTGGTTTTTTTTTTAAAAAAGCTGATGTTACTGGGTGGTGATCATGTGGTCAGCAATGACGTCAGTGAGACAAGGAGGGCAAGGTTTCAATCCATCTTGTGACAGTGCCCTCACCACTCTCCTGGAAACTGAGGAAATGGACTAATAGATTTTGTAAACAGGAGAAATGGTGTTTCTTCTTCGTGGTCTCTGTGCTTCACACACACACATGGGCTCTGCGCCTGCGCAGAGCATCTTCGGGAAACTTCCATAGCTAGAGGCGTTTTAGGCGGGAACCCTCCCCCACCGTCAACTGTGCAAGTTCAACGGTTCCCGCCTTCCCCTCAGTCTCTTTCGACCGCCATTGTGCTTGCATCGTTAGGGAAGCTATAGTGAAAACTATTGAGTTCGGAGGCGTTTCTTCTATTATTTGTTCTTCAAATTTTATTCTCTCTTCTAAGTGTCAAAAAAGTCAGGAAATACTCCTGTGGACACGATACCCTGGCTCCTTTTGAGTGTGCAACATAAAAATGGTTTATTTTGTAGCATACCCTTGTGTTGTATGTCTAAGAGTAGGTTAGCCTTTACATTGGAGCTATGCTCCTCTATCCTGTGTGCTTTATTTTTTGCTTATACACCTACTGCGTAACTTTTATGCTTCCCCTCAGGATGTATGGATGGGACTTGATTCTCTCTCATGTTCTGAGATGAAACCTTTTCCCACAGTTTCCTCAAGTTGCATTATTTTATGCTCCTATGATACAGAACTAGGCAGTGTGTGCATGTGTTTGTGTGTGAAAATGATAGTGGACAAAGGAGCCAGGTAGAATGTAAAAACACATACATAGGTTCTCTCTATATACATGAATGTGTGCATGTTATATACACTCAGACACTACTATGCTGGTTGTCTGTTGCACCTTTTTGAAGCGCTGTATATTCACAGGGACTTTTCGGTTGAGCACATTTTAGTCTGGTATAGCTTTAAAACACTTGGGGCTAACGCTTCCAGCTGCACCACAAAGTTGCTGGCGGCTTGATACAGATTAAATTCATGCTAATGTGAAATATTTGTACAGTCAGATTTTGGTGCGAGCAAGTCTGAAGAACTAAAATGTAAGCCTTTCAGAAAATTAAGGCCAGAACGTCTTATTCCCAAATGCTCAAGAGTCATGGTGATGTGGGAGACCCTTTCCTGCTCCATCCAACTAGCTTGTTTGTCTTACCTGAGCATGTGTGCCTGTTACTCACCAGACTAAGAGAGAAAACAGTGGCTGTACGCAGAGACCTCATCCAGCCACAGATTGTTCTGGGCTTCAAGAATTAATTGATGTGGGTTGTGAAAGCCTTCTCAAGCCAAATAACACAAAGTGGTACTGCAAAATTTATATTACTTGCTCACACAATATTAGAAAATAATTAAAACTTCGCAGTGATGAAACTAGCATTTAAGAGGATTAGAAGCATACTAGTAATAATGGCTAGTATATTTCTTAGTAAAATTAAAGTCCTATTCTTCTCAACCAAGAAGGCAGTCATGATTAAAATCTTATAGTTACCTATCTGGCAAGCACAGTTGGCACAGCTTAGGTAACCATGTTTGGTAGGCGTCTCGTTCTTTCCCAACAGTTCAAACACCTGCTTTTTATATCCCTTATGCTGATGCCCTCATCCTAAGTTACAGACCTGGTCATACTCCTCCTCCTTGTTCTACCATTGAACCCGAGCTGTGCTGCCTCCCAATGCAGCCAGGTTTACCATAGACTTCAGAAGCTCTTTAATGAAGATGTCCCTCCTAAGCCAAGCAGCTTTTCGCTTTGGTGAAGGTGGTGGCAACCCTCTTTGCCCCATTTCCAAGAATATTTGGCTTATACTCACGTTTAGCTTTTAGCATACATAGCTAATCTGTTACTAATCATTTACAGTTAGCATACACAGATTATTAAGAACAGCACTCCTTTGAAATATAATGAATTCTTATCAATAATACATATTGCATTCATACTTTGTGACCATGGTGCTTCAAGGAGAAGTTCAGATCTCATGTAAGCGCCCTAATTGTACTCTCTAGAGTCAAATACCTCCCACTCAACCCTGTAACTTGCTCTCTTTACCTAGACAGGATCTATTCTTTCCCCCGTTACTTTATGGGCCTGTTCAGACAACACACTAAGCCATGGTTATGCCGCTAGCTCTTCTGCAGCAAACGCTTACTGAGCGTTTTTAAACCGTGGTTATGTAGCCACTATCGTTAGGAATGGTTCACATGACATGCTAAGTCATGGTTCACATGATATGCTATTCCATAATGTTTAGCTCAAGACTCTTAACCACCATGGTTTAGCACGTTGTCTGAACAAGCCCTATGTAACTTATATTGCTCATCCCAGGAGGCCAAACAATGATAAATTAACTTGGTGCCTTCTCCAGGAGTGAAGGAATCAAGCTCCAGGGTCTAATGTTATGTTCTTAACTTTTCACTCTACTTCTGCACCTAGTTTTTCTCTTCAAATAAAGCTCATCGGTTTTCTTCCATTTCAGCAGCATCTACTGAAGAAAAAAACAGTAATATTGCTCTTATAACCTGGCTTGGAAGAGATGTATGCCTCTTTATTACTATCTCATGGCTCTTTAGCTCCTTTTGACAGGTTTTCATGACTCGATATTTTTCAGCACCATAAGAAAAAGGATCCAATAAAAATTATTTGCATTGTGGTATATCTCTCCCCGCTATCCTAATTTTGTGAGAAGGGCAAAAGATTGTAGCTCAGCAGTAGACCAAAGGGAATGTTTTTAATAAATGAAGCAATACTCTATTAGTGTGAACACTAATAGTGACTTAGTGAACTGTGGGTGTTCAGTGTGGTAAGTGAAGGAGGCTACAAGAAGATTGGGTGGGAGGGATGTGGTTATTGCAGCATTTGGGTCTGAGTGCTCCTTATGTGCCTTACAATGAAAAGTTGATAAATGGAAAAATGTGCATGTGGGAATTGTATTAATAAAGCACTGGGAGGCTTTTTCCTTTCCTGACAGAGTACATTTTAATATAGATCAGCCCTCCGAAAAGTGAACTGGGACGTCCTTTTTGTCTTGCGACCCAAACTTGTCTGAAGAATTTAACTCGGATGAAACAGAGCCTCCGGTGTTAAACACCCCCTCCCCCTAACCTGTTTTTCTGGAAAACAAATATGGGATTGACTAGTGGTGGAAAAAAATAACTCTCCAGTTGCAAAATGGGAGCTTCATTTGCCTCACAGAACCCATACGGCAGGGTGTCGGAGGTCAAACATCCTGAAAAAAAACTAAATCCATCTGTTGCATTAACATATTATGTGTGTAGGACACTACCTGATTTGGAGGAGAAAGATTCAGTGTTTGATTGCAATTGGGTTTATTTTTCTATTTATTGCTCATTACATTTACATCACTACAGTGCTTGTGAGTTACCTCAATGCTTGCTTCATCTTGTACTGAACATAATCTGAGCTGTTTAAAATTTGTTGTACCTGTATAAAAACAAATTGTGTAAACCATGATTTTTTTTTTAAGAAAAGAAAGACACCTCCCCCCCAAGTGCATGGATCTTGCCAGTTCACATCTCATTCTGGCCATGAATACATGAGGCAGCCTTTAGCAAGTTACTGGCTTAACCTCAGCCCCTCCATGAGTAATGTGGGGATAGAAACATGGGGTTACCTTTTATATTGTCCTCAAAGACCTGTGACCACACCAAGAGCCTTGATAATATGATCTTTAATAAACACTGTAAAAAGAACTTGAGTCAGGGGTCCCCAGCCTTTGGGGGTCAGTCAGCCCATTTGGAACTTTGGGAGTGTGCTGTGGGTGCTCTCACAAAATGGCTACTTTTGGAGGGACTTGCCCGTTTCTAAAATGGCTACCATGTTGGGCATGACCAATAACAAAACACACCTTTCCAAGAAGGCAAAGCTACTGAGACTAAAATAAAAGTAACTTGCCGAAAAACCTAATGCAAGGCAGAAGTGCGGTCTGTGCTCAAAACACAAAAACTCCTTTAAAACCCCAGCAAAGATGGTGCTTGAGGACGGCACTTTGTCTAAAATAAGAGTCAAGAAGAGCAGGGAGGCTGGTCGGTGCCAAGAAAAGTGTCCATGGGCATATTGGAGACCCCGGAACTGAGGTTTCATTTTGCTGCCTAATGAGAAGTCCCATTTGACTATAAATGGCTGTTTTAAATTAATGGAGTTACTCTAATGTGCTCTTGGGTTGTGCTTTAGAGCTCTGAGCGTAGAGAGGGACTTCTGAGGCGGTGGCACTGACTTGCAGTTTGGGCTTCCCTGTACTTTCGGGAAAATGAGTGGTGTGTGAAAAGCTTTACCTGCTAAAATTTGCATCTGATGCTGGAGGATTTGGCCCTATTTTTAATGCCTAATTTTTGGGGGGGGCGGGGAGCTTCTGTTACTCCTCACTTGAAGGGCTGCCTCTCAATGCTGATGGGCAGTAATTATTTTCCACGGCACATTTCTGTGCTCCCATTTTCGTGGGACCTCAAAGCAAATGGGCAGATTGAACGTTGTCTTGTCCTTTCAGCTCAATCATTTCTGCTCAGTTAACATAGGAAACGCAGAGGTTTGTGTGGTGCGTTTAGGGGAGCTGTGCTTTTACTATTCTTGATTTAATCCCTCCCAAGAAAGAGCAGTCAGTCTGAAATACAAATCATGAGATAAATACCGGAGAAAGCCACAAAAGCTGTTTCTGGGGGTAGCAATGGCAAAAATGCTTTCGTCGCCAGCTGAAGCCCTTTTTATTCTCTCAATATTTTAACACTTAATTTTAACTTAAATTAAAATTTTACTGTTCTAACTCTGCATTTTAATCTTATATCAATTTTGCTGCGTGGTTTTATCCTGGTTGTGCTTTTTATACTGTATTTTGTAATTGTGCTTTTAACCTGTTGGCTGTTTTATTGTGGTTTTAATTTTTGTGAACCGCCCAGAGAGCTTCGGCTATTGGGCGGTATAAAAATGTAATAAATAAATAAATAAACAAATAAACATGACCCTTCCGCTTCAGGGAAGCGGAGCTATTTTACTTCGTAAAATCCTGCTTTTATGTGTGTTGGGGGCCAGGTTTTTAAATCCCAAGGCAAGATTTGGGCGAAAGGGGCAGGAAACAAATCTTAAGAAGAATTTGGGGTTGGGTGGGGGGAACCACAGTTGGACTTTGTGAGCGTTTGTGCACCATAACATGGAAGGAGGAGCCTCTTTAAAACAGAAAAATGAAGGGAAACTTGGATGGGTTAAAGTACAATGTTGTCTCCCTTTCACTTCCCCCTTGTCGTCTGTGGTCTTGGAAGCCTGGAAACAGAATGGCTGTTCATGCTTAGAGGCTGCCTACGGGGTTGCCATAGCGATGCACTGTTGGTTCCCACTGAGCATGCTCAGGAAAGAGGGGAAGATTTAGCAGAGTCTTGGCAGGCTGCCCGGGGAGGCTTTACCAGATGCTTTGAAATGGGCTGTCTCTTTCTTTTCCTTTCATGTAATGTCTGATGATGATGATGACTTTTATTATTATTACTATTATTATTACTATTATTATTTTTTAAAAAAATATGGAAGAGAATGTAAGCCATGCTGCATAGCGGTGGATTCTGTGCAGCCAGCAGAGAAAAAGGGACGCAAATATTTGCAAGCGAGGCTGAAGTGCGTCCAGGCGCCCGTGTGCAGATTTAGGTAGAAAAAAAGCAAAATAGAACCATTTTACACTTGGGAGAAAATGCAGCACCTGGGTAAGGACTCCTTGCGCGTTCAAGTCCGTGGCATTAACCATTTTGACCACTCTGCATGTGGGTTTTGAGGGGTGGGTGGGCAGGGCTTTAGATTTTATAAGTTTCTGAGCTTTTCTTTTCTTCCTTTTCCCTCCCCCCTCCACCCGCAGCAATGTAGCGATGCATGTAATCCTTTCCCCCTCTTCCCCCCCCTTGCAAAAAAACCCCCCAAAAAACCCCAAAAGACAATTAAAATCTATTTATAGATTTTCCTGTGCCATAAAAGAAGGGCTTTTTAACAAAATGGAGTCACTTTCCATGCAAACATGCTAATACTGAGCAAAGTGTAAGAGCTTGATCGTTTGTGGAATGTGGAATCTCTCTCTTCCCCCTCCCCCTGCCTCATGTTGTTATACACAGCGAATAGGCCACATTTTGCAGGGTGTGAACTGTTGCTGGCAGCTCTGTCTTTTTCTTTTTTTTTTGTATTAGCTTCTGTAAATATACCGTCCTTGCAGGTAAGTGGATATTGAAGGAGTGTCTGGGTAATTTTTTTTTTTCCTTTTGCATGTCGTTCCTTGCAGCTCATACTTTGCTCCAAGGAGCTTCTATCTTTCAAACAAAAGAAGAGGGGGGAGGGGGGGAGCTTCGTTTTCAGTAAAAAAAACCCCAACCCAACACAAAATAAAGATGGCATTCCTGTGGATTTTTTCAGACCTAGTTAGGAATATAATCAACTGTTGGTGAAGACGGGAAGGTAAAGTACACGAGAAAGGGAGGACGACAGGGGAAATGGCAGAGTCTATTGTTTCATGTGGCAGTCAAGATTCTTTCTGCAGAAAGGACTGTAAGATGTATGTAGATGGTAGGGTACTGCTACTTGCAATTAATGCTGTCAGCAGAAAACAGTCAAACTGAATCATTAAGTTAAAATATTTATTTTAAAATTCTTAAGCATAAGGCAGTCACTCCCCCCACCCCATTTTTGCTGAAGGGAATATTCAGCTTTTGGTTAGGGGGGTTGGTCAGATTCCCCCCCCCTCTCTCTAGGGGTTTGCTTCATAAGCAAAATGCAGTCCTGAGCAAACTGATAAGTAGATGCATTTCTTTGTCTTTTTTGTGTGAAATGGAATGCCTTTTTCGTTTTGTATTTTAAAATAATGGGGTGGAGTTCTTTCCCAATCAGGTTGTAAAATTATCTGAACCTGCCTTTGTGCTGAGATTTTGTCATTTGGCTTTTGCTGTGCAGATTTTGCTGTGCTGTGGACCCTGGGAATGGCAGGCCACCTCAAAGAGAAATGACACACAGGGCCCAATCCACCAAATCACTGCTTCACTCATTCCAGTAGAGCTTATGAGAGGCTCCAACCCATGTCCTATTGAAATGTATAGAGCTTGTGTAGTAGCAGGGCTTGGTGGTAAAACACACACAGGAAACTGATTAAATCAGGTCGGATAAATTTTAAAAGGTCTATTGAATTGTGCAATAACTGGGTTGAAACTTAGGACTTTTTGCTTACAGGGAAACTGTCTTAATGGCACCTGTAGCAACTTGGCATTATGTCTCTTATGTGAGGTGACTTGCAAAAGCTGTGCTTGCAGGAAGCCCAATGTGGCTTTGCCACTGCCTTTCCAAAGCGTAGTGTGTGTCACTGCCATGTGCAACAGTGCATCAAGGTACCAATATCCAGACAACCAGGCTCATTTTTTTTCTTTCATCCCAAACTAGTGCATGTTAATCCTGATCTTTAATGAGTTGCTTTTGAGTAACAATTGAAAGCTTTCATGCTGAGATTTTATCAGTTTTGGAAGCTATTCCAATTATTCTCCTGCGCCTTTCACTTAAGCTCAAATCCATACCTCTTCCATTCCCCAGAGTCTGGACTGCTGATTTCAGATATGGCCAAATAACACCCCCCCTGCCCTTGAAACAAAAGTCAGGTCTACCCATCACTCTGTAAAATAACAGTAGGCACCTTTGCTACTGTCCTTGGACCTCTAGTTTCTCTAAAATGGGATAAGTGAATTATGGAGGTTCAAAAGGCTTTTATTCTGAGGAGGTAAAGGCACTGCTGGCTCATGCAGACCAAAAGCTGCCATGCCATCTTTTCCCCAGACTGCTTTGGGGTTGGTTCCCTTCTCATTGTACAGAATGGTTTGTTGGAGTTCTCATCTAGGCACGGGTAGGTATTAATTTCAGTTCCTAAGAGCTGGCTTTCAGCATCATGGAAACACTGTATATCTTAGGACTGAAAACCTAAAATTTCTGTGGATGATTGATAGCTTCTCATGTTGCTCGTACTACAAGATTGTTCTCATCGAAGTGGCCTTGAGCGATCAAATCGTTACCTAAAAGTGCTTATAGCTCTTGGTGCAAAATGTGGGTTCAGTTAACATAAAGCATTTTAAAGGGTATGTAAGAATTTCATGCTTTAAAATTTGTTAAAACCTTGTAAACATGAAATTAATCTAGGGGCTATATCTGCTTTTGACTGAACATCTTTTCAGTGCTCCTGTCTGACTGACAACATCTATATCTGCTGCAGCATAATTACAATATCCATTTGACTCTTATGTCCTTGTTAGGAGGTTTTTTGTAGGCACATTTATTGTTGAGGTTTTCCCTGCATTGAACATGTTTGCTTCTCCAGCAATTTCATAATAATTTGGTCAAGTAATGCAATAACAGAAAAACACATTTATGCCCTTTTAGCTTATTTAAAATGCAAAACCTGAATGTTAACCTTTCCAGTATGTTCGAACACGTCAGTGCTTACACAGTATGGTAACTTCAGCTGCTATTATAAATGTTTTACATAAATGGTATATACTCATATAGTCTTGCTAAATATAGTTCTTCCTTTGGGGCTATAAACAAGATGGAGGGATTTCAGTCATCTGCACATAGGATGTGTAGTCTCCTGCTTATCCTCCTCTGAAAAATAATACACTGTATTACGTATTGTTAGAATTTAGAGCTCTTTCATTGCCAAAAGCAAAAGGCAGAATTGTTGCTTAGTGCTCTAATATTCCTTTAGAATTTAGCTGTGATTTCAGTGGATGTCAGCTGTGCTTTACTTCCTTTCTCACTGTTAAAACCATTTTTTAAAAAATGTAATCACTGAATTCCAGAAGTTCTTTAGTAAAACCCAGTGGCTTAAATATGTAAAGTAACATGATAAATTGCTATTTCAATATTTTACTTTATGCATGGAGCAAGGTCTGTAACGTTGATAGATTAGACCAGTGGTCTCCGATCTTTTTGGCACCAGGGATCGGTTTCATGGAAGACAATTTTTCCATGGACCGGGGGGGGGGGCATTGAGGGGATGGTTTTGGGAAGCCCCCTGACCCCACCCACCCCACTCCAGCGTCCTGGCTTCACTTCAGCTGGGTGGGCGCCCAGCCGAAGCTAAGCCAGGACGCTGGGGCGGGCGGGCGGCTTCGGAACGGCGCGCCCGGAAGTTGCTCTCCCAGAGCAGCTTCCGGCTGGGTGTGCCGTTCCGAAACCACCCCACCCCATCCCAGTGTCCTGGCTTCGCTTCAGCTGGGCAGGCGAGATGGCGCCCCCCCCCCCAGTACCCTGGGGTGGGGTGTGTGAAAGCAGCTCACCTACGCGGCCCGTTTCCTAACAGGCCACAGACCAGTACCAGTCCGTGGCCCGGGGGTTGGGGACCCCTGGATTAGACTAGAAGGAAAATGTAACAATTTCTCATTACCTATGTCCGAGCTATTGTGATCGTACTTGTGGAAATAATAATATAATTAAGCTTATATTATTTTTAAAATGCAGGAAAAGGCATAAGGCATCATTTTGGGAAGCAAAGGTATAAGACATCTTTTGGAGAAGAAACAACCCCATCACTTAAAACCACATCAGAGAGTAACACTGAATTCATTTGGTTGCTAATAGATTTCTAAATGCATAGCTTCCAAAAAAAGCAACTATAAATCTGCTTCTCCAATATATATTTACCTTAACGCTTAATAGGCTCTGTGGAATCATCTGATGCGGTATTTTCGGTGCCAAATGAAGACCTTATATTCTTTTAAAAATCTGTGATCCTAAAATCTGGCTTTTTATCCCATTTCTTGTACAGTAGACCACTAGTTCTGGGGGGAAAATATGCTTACTGCTTTAATGATTTTTAAAAAGTGACTTTATCTTTGTGAACTGTCCAGCTGGGCAGCCAACAATACCACAATAAGTAAAATATGCGTAGCTTTGTCATTTATAAATTAAGAGGTTTACGGCTGTGGTGTTTTCCCAGTGCTCCCCAGAGATATTGGAGATCAAACTTGGGTAAAGCGTATGACCTAGCAGCGAACTATCCCTTTCTTGTCCAGTCTCTTCCTGTATGATATAGGTCAAATCACCAAAGGGCACATATTCAGAAATGTGTATGCACTGGCTTTTACTGGAAGCAATGGAAACCTCAAATGACTTTTAGAGGGTTGCCTGTTGCTGTCATTGGATCACTTTGACTTAATATTTATCCTTTAAAGTTCTGCTCAGTTACGCCTGCAAACTTTCATGTGTTCAGAAGACACATTAAACCACGGCTTTAACCATAGTAGTTAAACCAGAAAGCCGGGGCATGTTCAGAAGACACCTTAAACCACGGCTTTAACCACTGTGATTAAGGCTTTTTGCCGTAGTCACTGTGGTTAAAGCCGTGGTTTAAGGTGTTTTCTGAATGGGGCCATAAAGTAGTGAACATTTTAATGTGACTCTTTTAAAAAAAGGAAAAAAAATAGCATGAAGGCTGGTAAGCTGTTCATAAACAAAACACAAAATCTATAGAATTCATACGATGCTACTGAAGCATTCTGAGAAATAAGTGCTAAGCAAGATGGCCACTGCAATATTGGAATAAGTATGTTTGCTTCTTCTTTCTTTTTCCAGAAATGTGATGAAAAATATGAACAGACTGACTGGCCTTAATAATGCCAACAACAAGTTTTATGGCACCTTAAAGACTAACACATTTATTGTGGCATAAGCTTTTGTGGAATCATAGAATCATAAACCTTCTCCTCATCTCTCATTCTCTCTTACTGTCAATGATGTTACGCTTACAAGGAAGCTCGTAGCCTTGGCTTTATATTTGACTCCTCGCTCTCCTTTATTCCTCATATTGAGGCAGTAGCTAAATCTTGTCTTTTTTTCCTGTATAATATTGCCAGGATTCGATCATTTTTGTCTTTCTCTTCTGCCGAGACGCTTGTTCATGCGCTGGTTATTTCACGGTTGGACTACTGCAACCTTCTTCTCTCTGGCCTTCCTTCTTCTCACATCAGTCCGTTGGTTTCTGTTCACCACTCTGCCGCAAAGATCATCTTCTTGGCTCGCCGCTCTGACCATGTTACTCTGCTTCTGAAATCTCTTCATTGGCTTCCAATTCACTTCAGAATCCAATATAAACTTCTCCTGTTAACCTTCAAAGCTTTTCACGGTCTAGCTCCTTCCTATCTCTCCTCTCTCATCTCACACTATTGCCCCACTCGTGCTCTTCGCTCCTCTGATGCCATGTTTCTCGCCTGCCCAAGGGCCTCTACTTCCCTTGCTCGGCTTCATCCATTTTCTTCTGCTGCCCCTTACGCCTGGAACGCTCTTCCAGAACATTTGAGAACTACAAGTTCAATCGCAGCTTTTAAAGCTCAACTAAAAACTTTTCTTTTTCCTAAAGCTTTTAAAACTTGATGTTGTGCGGACTTTATACTGTTAGTTTTACCCTACCCTGTGCCTGCTTACCCTACCCTGTGCCTGTTGGCATTTTCTTCCCCTCCTTATTGTTTTACTATGATTTTATTAGATTGTAAGCCTATGCGGCAGAGCCTTGCTATTTACTGTTTTACTCTGTACAGCACCATGTACATTGATGGTGCTATATAAATAAATAATAATAATAATAATAATCATAGAATAGTAGAGTTGGAAGGGGCCTACAAGGCCGAGTCCAACCCCCTGCTCAATGCAGGAATCTACCCTAAAGCATCCCTGACAGATGGCTGTCCAGCTGCCTCTTGAAGGCCTCTAGTGTGGGAGAGCCCACAACCTCACCAGGCAACTGATTCCATTGTCACACTGCTCTAACAGTTAGGAAGTTTTTCCTGATGTCCAGATGGAATCTGGCTTCCTTTAACTTGAGCCCGTTATTCCCGTGTCCTGCACTCTGGGAGGATCGAGAAGAGATCCTGGCCCTCCTCTGTGTGGCAACCTTTTAAGTATTTGAAGAGTGCTGTCATGTCTCCCCTCAATCTTCTCTTCTCCAGGCTAAACATGCCCAGTTCTTTCAGTCTCTCTATCTATCTAGATGACACTATCTAGTTCATCATAAGCATGAAGCTTTAACTTTCAATAGGCAGGTTTTTATACACATGCTAGGTCAGGGGAGTTGGGGTATGTAAACTGTTAGGGGGAATTGAAATATAAAAAATACAGGCAATGATAATTATCTTAGCAACAATGAAGACTTACGGCACCTTAAAGGCTAAAAATTATACTGGCATAATCTTTCATGGACTCTGTCCACTTCATCAGACTTCATGCATCTGATGTAGTGGACAGTGTCCATGAAAGCTTATGTCAGAATAAGTATGTTAGTCTTTAAGGTGCCATAGGACTTGATTGTTTTTCTGCAACGGACTAACACAGGTATCCCTCAGGAAAGAATTACCTTAGTTCCCACTCACAAAACTTTGCTGGGCGATAACACAGACCTCATTGCAATGATGAGCTGATTAATGTATGTAGTGTGGTTTTTTATTTTAAAAAAAACCCTTGTCATGATTCAAATCGAATTGAACCTCTTGATGAAGTGTACTTCCGCAATTTCACGTTGATCTCTGTCTTTGATATTCCTTTGTTCAAGAATAGCCACTTGAGGCCATTGGCAGAGGGCCTGTTTGCACGACAACCCATGGGCTGTCGGGGATGAGCAGGAGAGAGCTAACTCACGGCCTGCAGCAGTCCTCACGCTTCCGCTTTTACGCAGCGGTCGGCTCTTTTGTAGGTTTGTTGAGTGTAATGTGCGCACCTGGGCTGCTGGATTGTGTAGGGTCTAAACAAACCTGTGGTTAACCCATTGTTCTTTTACATAGCCTGTTCATCCTAGGTAGAATGCAGTAAGGCACTGCTGGCAAATGATGGCATATATCACATTGGAAGATGAACAGGTATATGAATCTCCGATGTTGTCCTGTAATAATATTGCCTGAGTAAATAACGTTGGTACCCAAATATTCCCCTAGCAAAGGTTGGGTTGACAGTCAAGGCAAAAATAATTTATTTTCATTTCAGGATGTGAAATGCCTTTGACACTTAGGAAAATCACTATAATAAATATGGAAGAATAATAATTGTTAAATATTTCTTGAGGAGAATCTTGTCAACAGAAATGCTGTTTCTGTTGAGTATGCAAGGCCACAATTTGCAGGATGTCTGGAGGGGAAAATACACTCCCCCTCCCCACCCCCGAAGGTATAAAAATCTCTATTCCAAAAATATTTTTGTCACTTCTAATGCTGACTGGGGTTCTCAGGGGTCCATTTTTCCCCTGGGCATGTTGATCTAAAAGTGACTCAGAACTTTTTAGTGGGAAAAGTGATTTTTCACGTACACAGTGCCTAAGATTATTAGATAATCCCAGATATTGTAGCTCCCCCAGAATCTGGCCTCTGGTTAGGATGCCCCCACCACCACCTTCAAGAAAGCTATATTGATGACACATTCTGCTAAAATGCAGGCATCTGTATGAAAGGAGTGATGTTGTAGTTAGAATGCCAGACTAGGACTAGGGAGACCAACATTAAGTCCACCTCAGCCATGAAGCCTACTGGGTGCCCTGGGCCCTGTCCCTTTTCAGCCTAGTCTTCTTCCGTAGGATGGTTATGAGAACAAATGGGAGGGGATATACACAGTTCTGAGCTTGGCAGAAGGGTCAGGGCAAATAATAAGAATTCAGCATCTTCCCTGCATAGGTGTAACCTTACAGCAGAATTTGTTTGCCATGCTTTGATGGAACTTTGAAACGCATAGCTATTTACTGTTTTACTCTGTACAGCACCATGTACATTGATGGTGCTATATAAATAAATAAATAATAATAATAATAATAATAATAATAATAATAATAATAGCACATATGCCTCAGAATTGAAAGTTTGTTCCTTTGCATTTTTATCACTCGCTCCTGATAGTGAACTTGGGTAGTGAATGCCAGCAGAAATGGAGCCAAGGCAGGGCCACTGAGAAACAGGGATGTCTTGCCATGCTCAGGGAACACCGACATTTGCAGAAGGCGTCGAAAAATCTTAAGCGAAGGGAGTTGGTTCAGTAGTCACGGAATGCTGCTGAGTTATCAGTTGGAAGAGACACTGCGGGAAAGAGTGGAATACCCTGTTTGAGCCCTTTTAGCTTTCAGCAGCCTTCCTCAACCTAATGCCCTCCAGATGTGATAAACTACAACCCCCATCAACCCTAGCCAACATGGTTAGCTGGCTGGGTATTTGGGAGTTGTAGTCAAACACATCTGAAAGGCTCCAGGTTGGAGTAGGCTGGCTTACCCGCAGGAGGACATAGCTGATGGGCAGGACCCCTGAACAGGAGCACTTTTCGCAGGAAGGTGAAAATACACGGCCCACACTCTGGCTAGAAGGTGAGCATGGAACATTTACAGTTCTATGTCTTTTTCAATGGAAAAACTGACCACAGTTTAAGGATTCTAATGAACACCTAGTTTCAGCTTAATGCAATAGTGTTCTAGTTACAGGACAATGGCCTCTTGGGGCTGAGGTCAACCTTTAGCTTCCTTACAGAATGCAGCCTGAGCACTTTTATTTAACTGGAGCTCCAGACCCTGTCAGTCTTCATCAGATAGCAGCACGGAAGATGCTTTCTCTCAAGTTGCTCGGATACCACATTACGTATTTTAGTGAATAGGTTCCTCCTAACTTTTTACCATTTATTTATTTTTACAGGTTTGAAATGTGTCAAACGCAGCTCTCCAAATACAAATGCTTAGGGTGCTGCAATTAAGGCACATTTGTATCTTTTAAAAGCGTTTAAATGTCTCTTTCTCTTTTTTAATTTTGACAGCCTGAGGAAGAGCTTGATCCTGAAGAGAGGGACAATTTCCTCCAACAGCTTTACAAGTTTATGGAAGACAGAGGTAACAATTCTTCACTGGGCCAGGAAGAAAGAAGTTGAAACAGATGTGGAACTATATTTGATCAGTGCTGTATCTCTCTGCGCTGAGAGTTTGTGAAGTGCTCTGAATGCTGTACAGCTAGCCACATCGCTATGCACACTTACCTGAGAGTAAATTCCATAGGACTTGGTGGCATTTACTTCTGAGCAAACATGCATAGAATTAGGCTGTACTTCATAAATGCCAAGCATTACCATCGCCTAAAACTCATCAAATATAAAATACGTGTGTCACAATAAAGCATGAAAAGCAGCATTTATGAGGCGCAGCACCTCCTTAAGTACGTGGGGCCTTTTCATTTAGCGCAGTGGTTCTCAACCTTCCTAATGCCGCGACCCTTTAATACAGTTCCTCATGTTGTGGTGACCCCCAACCATAAAATTATTTTCGTTCTTCTCTTCATGGGATGGTTTGCTAATGAAAATAATACATAACAATAGCTTTAATAATACAAAAGATGATTCATGACATAGTTCAGTCAATACAGTTTCCTAAGACCATCGGAAATATGTGTTTTCCGATGGTCTTAGTCGACCCCTGTGAAAGGGTCATTCGACCCCCAAAGGGGTCCCGACCCACAGGTTGAGAACCGCTGATTTAGCGGATCGTAAATTTATACCAACGTTTCGGAAAGTGACTGTGAGCTGTGCACATTGCAGCCTGCACCTAACCAAAGGGCTTCCCTGCATCATGACCCTGATAGTAGCTTCCAGGTTACAAAAGAATGACGTTGGCTTGCTAACAGGTGGTTGAAAGGTGTATGGCTTTGAATTGCTTTCATCCATCCAAAATGTTGCCTGTTCTTCACCCAGATGATGGAGAGAAGTGCAGCGCATCAGGACACTCCAACAATTTGACTTATTAATATGAGCCAGAGCTGCAAGCATCTCTCTTGCCTCGGTTCCTAGAAATTCTGACATGTATAAGGATGGTAATCACCCATCCTTAGCAATAATGCTTGGTTGATGCCGCTGACCATGGGGTGCCTGAGCAGCTTAATGTCTTTGAGAAATACCCTGGATCAGTGGGAGGAAGATTCATGCTTTGCATGCAGGAAGTCCCTGATCTGTCTAGTTTTGTTTTGTTTTTAAAAAAACAACTCTGGTAAGCAGGGCTCGAAAACCCTTGTCTGACTCTGGAGAATTAATGCCAGCGAGAGTAGACAATGGTCTGACTTGGTATAAGCTGCCTGTATGTCTGTATATGAATCTGTTGTCACGGGTATCAAAATATAGAGTAACTGCCTAGAAAGGTCCCTGTTTACATGCACAAGAATCTGTCTAAGGAGTGCTTGCTTTTGAGGCCCTTTAATCTTGGAAATGAGAATGATGTCTGGAGAACTCCATTGGCTTTCACCTTCATTGGCAAATGTCTGCATTTTCTGTCATTTTCTCTGGTTCTTACTGGTTCAGGATGACTGGCAAGCCATCAACTTCCACCAAATTTCTAACAATTCTCACAACACACATTTGAAGGTGGTTGACTATATGGGATCTTTTTAATTATTATTTTCGTTTTCTGTAATGATTCCTGATTGGGAATTATTACTTGTGTGGAAAGGATGATATGATTTAAGCGTTCCCTCTGTTTCCTTCCCTCTATTTTTACGCTGCTGCTTACTGCGCCTTACTCGCTTTTTAAAATTGTTCATTTTTATGCAAAAAAAAAAAAAGGATTCTGCCAAATTACTAACAGAATGATTACATTGTTCTAATTGTTGATCCAACATCTCCACACTCTGGAAAAGGAGAAGATGTTGGAATTACTATTACCTATAACAGTGACAAGTAACTGGGTCATCCATATCTCAACCTTTTTGTATCCTGTTTAGAATAATCTCAGTGCTCTTAATAGAATAATCTATTTCACCAAAGCAGGTCACAGCAAGTAAGAATTTCTGTGTTTAAGATCCATCTTAGGACTAAGCAATGAGAAGCAGGAACCTGTAATGCAGCCGTGCAAATATGTCCAAGTTATTAGCCAACAATTTTTTTTTACTAGCCTGTACCTGCTCATTGTGGTCATAGAGGAAAAACACACAGGGTCAGCTTTAGTAAAGTTTCAGTGCCGAGTTGCCTGGAGGCTATCATTATGCAGCCTCAGGCATCAGGCAAGTGGCTATTTAAAAGCATGCTGAAATGCATGTTATGTGCGTTTGTGCTAAAAAGTAAAAGTGCAAAGCTTGCGTGTTAACGTTTTTTAATTTCTCCTCTTTTGTCATTTTAGGAACTCCTATCAATAAACCTCCTGTTCTGGGCTATAAGGATCTTAACCTCTTCAAACTTTTCAGACTGGTATATCAGCAGGGCGGGTGTGACAATGTAAGTGTGACGCTTGCAAGTTGTAAGTGTGAAGCTAGCCTGCGCTGACGTTCTTTAATTTCAGAACTAACTTAAAATCTTTGTTAGGACTATTACAAACAAAAATGTTAACAACTCAAACATCTGTCCTTTCTCCTTCTCCCTACCCCCCACCTGCAGATTGACAGTGGAGCTGTATGGAAGCAAATTTATATGGACCTTGGCATTCCTATTTTGAACTCGGCTGCTTCCTACAATGTAAAAACCGCTTATAGAAAGTAAGCGCTCTCTTTTCCGTAATTAAACTATGTTCAGGGTGCTGCTTAAAGGGCAAGAGCCTCTTCGTGGGTTTTGTCAGCAAGCTGTTTCAGCAACTCTCATCCCAAAACTCAAGACCAGTGTAGACTGAGAAAGAAATAGAAGAATCAGAATTTGTGGAGTGGGTGGAGGAGATTGCTGTAGATAATCTCACTAACAATACCATCGTTGTGCTGGGCATGCTTTTATCTTTATTTATTTATTTATTTATTTATTTATTTATTTTTAAAAAGTAGAATCCTCCCAGCCGGTGGATAATCTAATTAATCTAATTAATTTTTAAAATTAGATTAATTAAATTAATCTAATCTAATTTTAATCTAATTAAAAGCAAAATAGCGAGCCAGGTGGACTTGAAAACAGCTAGAATGAATAACAGTTAACATCTCCCACGATCCCCACATCCTGGCACTTGTTTCTTGGTGTATCAGGAAGGTAGAGAGGGG
This sequence comes from Elgaria multicarinata webbii, assembly GCF_023053635.1. NCBI lineage: Eukaryota > Metazoa > Chordata > Lepidosauria > Squamata > Anguidae > Elgaria > Elgaria multicarinata. The sequence continues at coordinate 175,369,915 of NC_086172.1, read as the reverse complement.
AAGGAAAGAAGGGAAAAATCTTCCCGCTGCTGATTAAAAGGAGGGGGCTGTATGTTAATGGGGTTGTGGGTGGTGCGAGAGATGGAGTCAGGAATTCTTCTCTGGATCAGAATGTTCTCCAAGCTACCGTAGATTTTGGGGTTTTTAAAAGTGCATTCTCCCTGTGTACTGCCAAGGAGACAGGAAGAGCTTTTCTTTTTTCTTTTCGGCACCAGAACCAATAAATAAGTCTTCTCAACAATCTTTAGGTATCTTTATGGTTTTGAAGAATACTGCCGTTCTGCGAACATTCAGTTTAGAACCATCCACCACAATGAACCAAAAATAATAGAAGTGCTCCAGAAACAGGAAGAGCCAATGGAGGAAAGTGTAAAAGAAGAGCCAGAGATGTCCCCCATAGAGGTTCAGAATGAGGTGGAAGAAAATGACTGTAGCAGTGAGAGCGAAAAGGAAGAAATTGAACAGATGTCTCCAAGGGTAAACACTTTTTTAAAAGTCGTCTGCTGTTAAAACCATTCACTTGTCTTTATAATTCAGACACTGCAATGCCCATCCTCATAGAATCATAGAATAGCAGAGTTGGAAGGTGCCTACAAGGCCATTGAGTCCAACCCCCTGCTCAATGCAGGAATCCACCCTAAAGCATCCCTGACAGATGGTTGTCCAGCTGCCTCTTGAAGGCCTCTAGTGTGGGAGAGCCCACAACCTCCCTAGGTAACTGGCTCCATTGTCGTACTGCTCTAACAATCGGGAAGTTTTTCCTGATGTCGTCAAATCCTTCCATTAGCTTCTCATCCCTGTCTGCATCAAGCACAAATGCATTCACTGTCCATATCTCCTGAGCCCTCCCACCCTTTTAAAAAAACATGTTATTGTTAGTACTTTAAAGCTTCCCTATAACACGTTCTCAGGGCAGCATTACAGAATAGGAGCAACAAAAAAAGAGAGCGTTAAAAATCACGCAAAAAAGAACCAGAAACAGTTCAGTCAAATGTGGAACAGCATAAAATCAAAGGGTTGTTGCTACTCATGGACTGCTCTTCAATCCAATGCACGTTTATTTGAAACTGGGGGCGAGTTCTAGCTCGCTGTTTCCCTTGCAGCATCCTGCATACCCCAAAACCACCCTGACCCCACAGGGAAGGTAGTGTGGGGAGCTGCAAGAGAAAGGGAAAATGGCCAAAAAAATTGCCTCCCTTTTGTTCATGGAAGTCTCTGTTGAACCGCAGAAGTAAGTTGAAGGACATTGAAGTCAGTCCCTGAACACTTGTGTGTGATTCCATCTTTTTCACTTCCATCTGAATCCATTCTCAAAACCTACTTTTACCCTGAAACTTTGGTTTTCCAAACTAAAATGAATCAAAAATACATAGAAGTGCATTTACTCACATTTATCCCTTCTTTCTGATGCCTTTCCTATCAGAGGTGTAGTCTTACTCAGTGGATAATTGTGTTTGTGTCCTACAGATATTTTTTTTATTAAAGGTTTTCCTTTGGGATCCGCTTCCATCTGTGCAATTTTTTTGCTTTTGGTGTTTCATACTAGGGCTGTGATATGATTGGAGACCTGCTAATTAATCAAAATAGTATTCGTTGGTTTAGGTCTCCATTAATTTGCATGTTCCTAAAACAGCAGTTTTGAAGAGAAAAACCTACTTTGGTTTTAGATGTGCATGTATATGTTGCAGCAGGCACCACCACTGAAGAAGTATTCCCCATTCACTTTTACACAGCAAGGAATGCCTCTTAGATGATGCCTGCTATTTTCAGTCTTTAGAAATACTTAGTTAATTTTTTTTTAACATAAGGGCTCAGTTCAGACAGCACGTTAGTCAACGCAGTGTGAAAACTCCACTCAACGGTTGAGTTTTTAGGGGATACTTCCCACACAACATGTTCCAACTCCACCGTTGTGTGACTGGGCTCCCGTGCAGTTGAGTAAAATCCATTGTGACTTTTGATTGACAGTTCCTCTGCCTTCCCGATGGTATCCCATCAGCCATTGCTGCAAAAAAACAATCCCAGCGCCTCTCCTAGAGCAGCACTTGCTCCTTTCGCCACTCTTGCCAGGGAACTCTGTAGCCAGTGGGAAAAGTCAACTTAACACAATGGAAAACTCCATGGAGCCTTCCACACAACACGCAACACAATGGTTGTGCAGGAACTCTCCTCTGCACAGCGTGGATATTCTGTGAGCAGTGTTGTTGTTGTTTTTGTTGTTTAAAAAAACCTCCACCTTTGCACCAATCTAGTTGATTAATCAGTTACAGTTTACAGTCCTAGTTCATATGAAATTTGTTGAGGAAAGGGTTCAATGGGGGGTTGCAAGGGGATTCAACCTCTACTTATGCCTGAATTACCTGGCACTTTCAGTCGCATAGCCAGACTAGCTTTCTTTCAACAGAGACTGAAATATCTATCACTGAATACCTTGGCTATGAGGTAACAGAATTCACATTTTTAGATCTCTGATAGGAAAGCTCTGGTGCCGGCTTTCTACAGTGGAGACGCGCTTTTACTTCTACATGAATTTCTCCGATACACCATTTGTCAAGAATAAGCTGTAACCTAATACCGCAGTGTTGCATTGTGTAATCCTGCTGCCTGGAAGGCAGCAATGCATCTTAAACAGCCTGTTCCCCCCCCTTCCCTCCCCCGTCATAGGGACGAAGGAGACTTGTCCGAGATGTCGCTGCGGCTAAAAAAGAAGGCGAAGATGATAAAATGCAGGACAAACTAAAAGACAGCAACAAGGAGAACAAAGACATAGAAGAAACGCCCAATAATGCGGAAAAGGGGGAAAATGAAACGGCACTTGGAAGCAGAAAGACCACACCAAAGCAAAAGGAAAAGAAAGCAAAACAGGAAGAAGAATCGGACAGGGAGTCAGATGAAGAAGAGGAGAGGAGGCAAGAAAAATACCTTACTTTTTTCTCTCTCTGTCTGGTGCTGCAGCATATGCTGCTACATATAAAAGGCTTGAAAACGGACAGTTTGCGAAAATGACACTTAATCTATGTTAACGTGAGGAAGTGCAATTATTATTTGGCAGGGTCAATTTAAAACCTAAAAAAAAACACTTCGTAGAGGTTTGAAGTTTGTTCTGTTTAAATTGTGAGTCTAGTCCTCAAGAGCTTGGACATATGGCAACAGGGGCTACATAACGCTAAACCAGGGTTTAATTCTATGAGAGTGAGCCTAGATCCCTTGGCCTGCGTCCTCCTCCCCTTCTCAGATGCAACAACAAAGAGTAGATTGGATGCTTCTGTTTTAGATTAATTGCAGCTTTTCATGTCATCTGGACACTAAACTATGGTTAATCTTAACTATGGCCAGTGAAAGAAGATTAACCACAGTTTGTCCAGGTTTGGACATTAGGGCAAGTCAATCTAAACAGAAGTGAAAACTTCCAATAATTTTTTCAATGAATTCCATGAAGCTGATTGGTGGGAGGTTCAGGACAGATAAAAGGAAGTACTACTTCACACGGTGCATGGTTCAGCTGTGGAATTCACTACCGCAAGATGTGATGGCCACCAGTTTGGATGGCTTTAAAGGAGAAGGCTATCAATGGCTACTAGTCCTGATGGCTATAGGCTACCTCCAGCATCAGAGGCCACGTGACTGTGTACACCAAATGCTGGGGAGGGCGATACTGCATTCATATCCTACTTGTGGCTTTCCCACGGGCATCTGGTGGCTCACTGTGTGAACAGAATGCTGGATGAGATAGGCCGTTGGTCTGATTCAGCATGATTCTTCTTACGTTGTGTTCCAAGCTTCTCCTTGTGGCCATGAGCCGAGGAAGAGGCTAGGCTCGTTCTTACATCGTTTAGTGTTACGTCTGAACCAGCCCAGTGTCTGAAGGCTCAAGGGAGGCGGAGTCTTCAGTGCTCTAATAGACACAAATGCCTGTCCTTCCTTCCATGGCATACTAAATACATGGCAGTGCCTAAAATCTGGAGTTTGCTCCGAAGCAGCCCAAGAGTTCTGGGATTAAAGGCTTAGCATTTCCCCCTTCTGTTCATGAAGAACGCACCCAGTTCCTAACTAAGGTAACCTCTGCCAGTATGATCGTGCTTGAACACCGCATTCTACCTGTCTTGCCAGAAAGAGCTATTTTCAGAGTAGAGACCGGTATTGCTTCAGTGCACGATTATCCTTGATTTTTATATCACGCGTTTTCAAAGTGCTCCTGGTATGTCACTGCTATATTTATGAGGAGGATTCTCTCCGTGAGGTCATTATTATCCCCATTTTGCTGAGGTTGAAAAGAGTGGCTTCCCACTTTCTAAGTCCGTGGCTGAAGTGAGATTTGAACTGTATACTTCCTGGGTTATACTATTAGCTACCACCACACAAGCTTTTCAGTGCCTGCCTTACTTTCGCACAGCCCTTCGTCTCATTCAGGGGTGGGCAACATGTGGCCCTTGGCCGAATTTCAAAAGCTCTGCAAGCGGTCATTTCAGACCTCTAGCAAGAGTAATCTCCTTCTCCTCTGGCAGCCAGTGGGGTGGGGGAGAAATCGAGAAGGGGGGGGGCTGCAGAGAGAGAAAAGAGGATCACCCCGCCCACTCTCAGCATGCAGCCCCCAGCAAATTTCTCCCAAAGGAATATGACCCTTGACCAAAAAAAAGGGGTTCCCAACCTTGCTCTTAACTGCAAAAGTGGCATTGTACCTCACACCACCAGTTGCTGCTTAGTTAGGCTGACCATGTGAAAAGGAGGACAGGGCTTCTGTATCTTTAACACTTGTACTGAACGGGGAATTTTAGCAGGTGTCATTTGTACGCCTGCAGCACCTGATGAAATTTGTCTTCATCACAACAGTTAAAGCTGCAGGAGCTATACTAGAGTAACCAGATACAAAAGAGGGCAGCTTTAACTGTTGTGATGAAGAGGGGATTTGTATGCATGTGTGCTGCATGCATTCAAATGACACCTGCTGAAATCCCCTTTTCTATACAACTGTTAAAGATACAGGAACCCTGTCCAACTTTCCATATGGTCACCCTAGCTTAGTCCAACTCCAAGTTGTGGCTCCAGTCCTGGATTGATTTCCTTCTCCTTTAAATTCTGTGCCCCAGGCTGTTGTTGCTCAGCCTTAAGTAAATAACAAACCCCAAATCTGGAAAGCCAGATTCTTCAGATTTGCAGAGAGCAGAATGAGTTACGCAAATCATGTATATTAGATGTATTAGATCAAATTTGCACTGGGTCTCTCGGATGTAATCTCTGTTTGTTAGAAGCAGAAATAGTAGCAGCTTTTCCATTACCGTGCTAGGTTATGCATTGGCTAAGACTTATACAGTTTGCCATCTCATTGTTTTACAGTGCAATCCTATACATATCTTACTTCTAAGTCCCATTGAGTTACACGAGCAAGGGGGTGCTATTGCATTTATGCTTTCCAGAAATATCTAGCTGGCCACTGTGGGAGGGAGAGTGGCTCTTCAGATGTTCTTAAGCGATGGATTAAAATTTATGCATTCTTTGGATTCTCAGATAACTGCTTGGCTGCAATTGCAGTGTGGTGTCTGAATGGGCATTGGACCTAGAAAGCTTTACCGTCCAAAGTGAACAGACCATTAGAAAGCAAGGAAAGCATTATGAAGGAATCGGGTTACTGAACAGATCCTTGCTCGTGGTTTTCATTGAAATCCACTCTGAGGGGTTGGAGGTGCTTAGTTAAACAGAGAAAAGGCACGTGGCGAACTTCAAAGAGAAGTATATTTGAGAGTAATAAAAAGCCACAATGAAAATACTTCATTTTATGTGAAGTGTGCAGAAATGAAGCAATTATACCTTTGCTACCGGTCTTGATCTGGTACATTAGAATAACAACTGATGCAGGCAAGATGTTTTAATGCTGGAACATTGCCTCCTAAAACCTCTGAGTACCTTGCTCTTAAATGGGGCTTCCAATAAACTCCCATCCGAGCGACTTGGAAGAGGTGGCGTAATTCAGTGGTAGATCAGAGCTCTGAAAGACCTGATGCATGATTGTTGGAGAACCGATATACAGCAGCTTCATGTGCATCAGCCAGATCCAGGGCTGTTCTAGCTTCAGTAACACTGCAGCAAATGGTGCTCCCAAACAATTACTGTGCCTGCCTCTTGAGTAATTTGATTCAGTAGCATGTGCAACGCTGGCCTGTTCTGTCTACACGGTGTCCTGTTTGGGGCCTACTTCTGCGTCAGGAGTTGCGCATACTCTGCACATACATCATCGCGTGTGACAAATGTACTCCAGCTTATTTTTCGCCGTGTATACATGTAGCTGGAAGCCCTGATGGGTTTCCACGTACCTGTGGCAAAACACATGTGCACGTTTTATTACGCGTGGCTGTTTGTGTAGTTTGTTATTCAGAAGTGACTATATGCCCAACAAACAGTTATTGAAGATGCTGTCTCTTTCTTGGTGTTTTTTCCCCCCTTTTTCTTTTAAGCTTCGTGTCCCACAAGAAATGTAGCTAAAGGTACCATAGGGAAAGAGATGAGGAGGTGCTGGTGACGGGGAAGCCTTTTCTTAAAGATAACCACTTTAGGAAACTCTGCAGCAGCAAATTAAAATAATGGTCATGGAAGGCTGTTCACAACTTGCATCGGGATTGACTTGGGAGCTTTCCACTGACTGCTCTGTGTCACTGTGGGATTGATTAGGGGGCGTATAAAAGATTCATTACTGGGAAAGGGCAGCTTTGGCTAAGACACAGCTGCTGAGTCATGCTTCTTGAAGGCGCAGTTTGGCAGCACTGCGGGCCACCATGAAAGCGTAGCATGAGCGAGGAAGGTCATCGCTGCTGCCCGCATCGGGCCTCTGATTAGTCTGCATCCCCGGTATCTTTCTTGCTGCAGGGAAGAGCTTGAAAACCAGGGAGACTCGGAAGGAGAAGAAGGCGAGGAAGACGCAGAGCCTTGTCTAACAGGAACCAAAGTGAAAGTAAAATACGGCCGTGGGAAAACGCAGAAAATTTACGAAGCCAGTATTAAAAGTACAGAAAATGATGATGGGGAGCTTTTATATTTGGTGCATTACTATGGCTGGAATGTCAGGTAAGGAGAAAGAAGTTAACCTCAGTCTGGCTTTGGGGGTGTGTGTGTGTTACATTATAGTGGCTTGTGAAGTCGTGAGGCTGGTGTAGAGAGATGAGTCCTGCCCCCGACCCTGTTTTCTTTTGACATGGTTACTTCCAGCCTGTGGTCAAACGTAAACACTGTCAAAACAGTTGCCTTGGGTATGTTAGGAGCGGAATATTGCAACTCCCCTTCAGGTTTGTGTAAAGGAAGTCAGGATTCACCTGGCAACCCTGCAAGGTAGGCTCCTGGACCAAACGACCTGAACTCCCAAGTTGTCCACCTCCCTGCCCTGTCCACAACCGGGACGAGCCAGACGTTCACGGGAATAAACCCACAGACACACATTTAGGGACCAAAGCAACTTTATTGCAATCGCTAAAACTCACACGCAAGGCCTTGGTCGTAAAACAGCCCCTTAAAAAATAGGAAGGGGGAGAATAAGGGAAGGGGGAGGAAGAGGGGATGTGGACAAGGAAGAGTGAGGAAAAGCTCAAATACTTAGCCATTACCCCAAGAAGTATTCATATGACCCCACACCCAGCTGAAATCCGGCTGGCCTTCTCCAGAATACCCACACACGTTAAAATGTAAAAAAACCTTTCAAACTCCGGGCATCCTCCGTGGTTGTCACGGACCCGACCTTCCCACTTGACATACGGATGCACCACCAAGGAAGATGAAGGCGCTTCATCATAAAGCTTTTTATCTCTTTTTGGGACCCCTGGTCCCATGACCTAAGTAAACCAACCGGTGCCTTTCCCGGGCTATAGCCCACCCCCCTCCCAAATGGGCCGAGCCACCACTTTTTCCCCACTGCTGAATCCTGTTAGTTTGTCCAACACCCTGATAATCTCCAGGTGCCGGTGGGAGTTGAACTGGCTCGAGTCAGGAATGACCTTGGCTGGAGGCCACCAAAGCCTGGCAAAGCCAGTTCGAACAATAGACCATAGATCCTACCTAGGGGCAGATCTTACACCCTCATAGCAACAGCAAGTTAAAGGTACAGATTTGCACCCCTGTCCTTATTTATTTATTTATTTTATTTAAGTGTTTTTATCCCGCCATTCAGCCCAAAAAGGCTCCCACGGTGGCTTACAAAAATATTTGACAGTCCCTGCCTACAGGCTTACAATCTAAAAGACATGACACAAAAGGAAAGGGGATTGGGAGGGAGGAGGAGGGGGAAAAGAAAGCAAATTTAGGAAAATGGTCTTGCGGAAGTGCCCCCCACACACACACACACACGTGGTGAGGTTTGCTGCTCTCCACAACCGTGTTCTGCACCAGCAATTGCCCCATGGCAGCTTATGAACAGAACCTGGGCTGCCCAGCAATTTCTTTTCTAGCCCCCACCAGCATTGTAAATCAAGGCATGGTCAAAATCTCCACAACTGTAATCGTAAAGAAAAGACAAAAAATATATATCAGAAGTAATCAAGAAGTGAAATGACCACCAACATACTCAGAGAGTTAGGAAACTCTTATTAGGCACTTACCTTAGCCTTCTGGGATGGATATATATAATGATATTGGGCTTTGTCCTTGGCTTTGCAATCGAGAATGCTTAAGCCTTTTGTATTCTAGGTTAAAGCTCTTTTTACGAATAGTGTTTGATTGGAACCTGTTGTTGACATGAGTAATCATGTGTTGTGTGTTTCCTGTAGATATGATGAATGGGTGAAAGCGGATAGGATTATTTGGCCAGCAGAGAAAGGAGGGCCAAAGAAGAAGCAAAAGAAAAAGGCAAAAGTAAGTACTGTTATTCATAATGTGAATTTCTCACACCTGAGCAACTGCTTTTAAAATGGTCTCTCTCCCCTTCCCTGATTGCTCTTTGCAAAGTTATGAGATAACAGGAGATGTTACACAGCAGTGAAAGGACTAGGGGTGTGCCACTGATTCAGGCAAATCTTGAGGTGAATCACTCCAAAATAAATCTGGGTGCTCCCAAAGCTTTATGAGCGATTCAGAGGGTCACAAACGCAGACAATGTGTCCACCCAGAATTCACCCATTTCCCCCAAGCACTCCATATAAGGAAACGCCATGCTGGGGAGATGGCCCTGGTGGGGGAGAAGAAGGACTGTAGGCTTTTTTTGCAACTGACAGCTCTAGCTTCCAACCAGGGATCGATGTTAACAGGTCTCTCCTTTTTACTCCAATCAGTGTGGTTTGGGGAGGGACGTAGAAGGAACTTAATGGAGGCAGCTCCTGTTTTCACTGCAATTTTGTGGCCGTGACTGAAGCACTTGTACTTTCTGTGACTGGCGCTGCATTTGAAAACAAAAGAAAAACCTTAAAACATTTTTTATTCATCATAACTCCTCCACCTGCTCGCCTGAAATCTTGCAGGTTTTTAATTTAGAGGGACCTCTGTGTCATTTTCATTCAGATTGTACAATTTTAAAAAAAAAATCCCAAGGTGGGGAAGGAAATCCCTTTTTGAAAACCCACAAACCGGAAAGCCCTCTTGACACAAACGAGCTGTTCTCTGAATTATGAAATCAAAGTGTGGATGATGATGATGATGATTGATTTACGTTTGTACACCGCCCCATAGCCGAAGCTCTCTGGGTGGTTTACATAGGAGAAAAACACTTAAAAACAATATTAAAAAAAAATTAACCCACAAAAACATACAAAAACAAACCCAGGCTAATTACATACTGCTAAACGCCTGGAAGAAGAGAAAAGTCTTGTCATGGCGCCGAAAAGATAACAATGTTGGTGCCAGGTGGGCCTTGTCAGGGAGATTGTTCCACAATTGGGGGGCCACCACAAAGAAGACACTCTCCCTTGTTGCTGTCCTCTGAGCTTCTCTTGGAGTAGGCACCGGGAGGAGGACCTTGGATGTTGAGTGCAGCGTACGGGTAGGTTCATGTCTGGAGAGGCGTTCCGTCAGGTATTGTGGTCCCATTTAAATCTTGATCAGTGGGCACCCCTAAAAGAGACCATGTGTGTTTTGTGTTCAGAGTAAAGAAGACTGTGAAAAAGATGAAAAGAGAGAAGAGGATAAACAAAAGGCCAAACGTGGACGCCCTCCTCTGAAATCCACTCTCCTATCAAACCTGTCCTGCAGTCTGTCCAAATCTCCTAACAGCGAAAGTAAACCCGGAATCCGAAGTGCACGCAGCTCCCTGCCAGATTGTTCACCCTTGCCTAATGGGACGGAAGGTACTTTTGGTTCGGAGCCGGGATACGTGCCGTGCGCTCTTTCATTTGCACAAGCCGCTAATGGGGTGCATTAGGGTGAAAAGCTCTTTCTGTCTCGAAAGTCAGCAAGTGTAAAGCATACTGTGCTGAGACGGACACACATGTGCACACACAAACAGCATTGCAGTGTTTCCTTTGTAGTCTTCTTGTTCCCTATCAGTGTTACAGACTCTTCTTTTTAACTTTTAGGGATGCCTCGCAGGCAAACAAGACGTAGCTCAGGGATGTTAGATTCTGACAGAGGGTCAAACGGTGAGTAGAGGGTTTTGTTTTTTTTATCAATTGCCATGAAATGTTTTACAATATCAAGGGAGGAGAGGGGGGATAGACAGCAGGTGCAAGAAGCCTAGAGCTGTAAACCGCCCAGATAGCCCTGGCTATGGGAGCGGTATACAAGTGAAATAAATAAATAAATAAATAAATAAATAAATAAATAAATAAATAGAGCTACAGCAGAGGAAAGATGGGCCAATATTTGCAGTGGGGAGACGGCCAAGACTTTGTTTTGACTTGCCACTTCAAAGTAGTAACAGGCAAAATGCCACTTGTACTGCATTAGTTGACTGAGAGTTTTTTTCCTGGCATAAATATCCATTGCTTCCTTTGACTTCTCATTGTAGCCCATCATAACATAGTGAAATAAGGCCGTTCAATTCCAGTCCTATGAGGAGATTCTTCCAAGGACTGCTTCTAATGAGACATTTTGTACTCTTGATAAAGATGCCACCAGATAAAACGCAACATTGTCCATCGGGTATAAAGGACTCCTGCTTATATAAATTGCAGCTTTGGGGCCTTCTCCAGGATAACTTCCATCACTACTAGCAAGGGGGGAAACCCTGCAGATACTTTCAATATCTGAGACAGGGAGCCTATATACACCAGTGGCTGGGGAACATGGGTGGTAGGGTGCTGTTGCACCTGTGTCCTGTTTGTGGGTTCCTAGTCTACAGCTGGTTGGCCACTGTGTGAACAGAGTGATGGATTAGATGAACCCTTAGTCTGATCCAGCATGGTTTTTTTATGTTCTTACATGCATATGCAATTTTGTATCTGGGGTGTGCACATATGTGTTGAACTCCAGTATCTGTAAAAATAATAATAATAATCCCATAAGAAGCGGTCTTAAGAAGTCAAGACCTACTATTACTATCTCTTCCTTGTGAATGAAATTGCGTGGGTCTTCTTGTGTTTGAGAAAACACATTTTCAGACAATAAGTGTTATCCTTCATTGGAGAGCTAAATGCAAAGCACACTTTGAATATTAAGAGCTCTACTTTCTACTGCTAAAGTAGACACATTCAGCCGATATAATTTGCCAGCCCACTCTTCTTGCAGCTCCATTTGAACAATATTTCTGTAGTCGTGTGCCTTGCTTGATTATTTTTTCTGTGGTGTGTATTTTTGTTAGACTCCATTTCATCCGACAGTGATGCAGATGAAGCTTCTGAAAAGAATATGAATGAAGACTTCTTTCTGGCCAATTCCGAACTGGAAAAAGATGAGAAACTAACAGTTGATAATCCTGTCGAAGAGATCCCGAAGATCTCACATGTGCTGAAAGAGAACGACAGGAATCAAGTCCACCCTTTAGAAGTGTTGAAACTAGAAGTTGAGGAGAGTGAACAAGTAGTGCAGAGTTTTGGAAACAAAAGTGACCAGGTAGAAGACATCAAGAGAGAGATGGAAAAATCACCTAAAGGGAAAGGACGAAGGAACAGAACAAGAGACTCTTCCCTAGAGAATGTAAAGATAGCACAGTTAAACCAGGAAGAGGCAACAGGTGAACATCTCACAGACACTGAAAGAATAGATACATCTTCCTTGGACAGTAAAGGGTTGAGCACCGCTTCTGAGAATGAAACAGATCTTTGTGCAAAAGATAAGAAGCTTTTGAAAAGGAAAACAGCGGAACAACCATCACCTGATAAACGGATGCGATTGGAGAGTGAGATGGATGTGCCAAATATTATGACTGAGGGGAGGACAAATGAATGTTCTGGGACAGTAGAATGTAAGAATTTCAGTGGTGATGACGCCCTCCGGAATGAGAACGAGGAAATGCCATCTTTAGTGGCAGAATCAGATCAACGCCTTCAAGTTCGGGGAGGCGAGCATTTTGATTGTTCTTCTGAGGGAAGCCATAACCCCCCGCTGAAAGACGAAGATGATTCCATGCCTCAGATTGGGCCTGAAACTCTCCTTTGCCACGAAGTGGACTTGGATGATCTTGACGAAAAGGACAAGAGCGAGTCTGAAGACCTGGCAGCAGAAAAACAAGACACCAGTAGTCCCACTTCAAACCCACCTGCCTTACCTCCTGTGGTCCAGCCGAACTTCTCTGTGGCCTCTCCTCTAACCCTCGGCCAGGACGAGTCGCGGAGCATAAAGAGTGAAAGTGACGCCACCATCGAAGTGGACAGTGTGGCTGAGGAGTCTCAAGAAGGCCTCTGCGAGAGCGGTTCTCCCAACGGGTTTGAGGCCTGCACCACTTCAAGCAATTGTAGCACAGCTGTTCCAGAAAGGGAGATTGGAGAGAAGGGTAAGTACCACCTCCTGTTTTAGAACAAAACTGTTTTGGCTATTTTCTAGTCCTCTGCCATTACCAGAACATGTTGAAAATGTGGCTTCAAAATCACTAGGGCTATGCACAGACACACACACACACCCCGAACTGCTTCGTGGTCTGATCCGACACTTCCGGGTCGCGCCCGAACTGCTTTGGGTCAATCCAACCCTCCCCTGCTCCACGAAGCGAGATCTGGAGGGGTGGATCGAGATTTCCCCCCCCCCCCCCACTTACTTGCCTCTGCGGTGGACGGCGGAGGCATGTAAGTGAGGAAGGGGGAACAAAATGGGGGCTGAATAAGCCGCCCTGCCAATCTTACCTGGCTTTGCCACCGTCGCCGCACAGACTGCGGTGGCGCCAGGTGAGCCCCCCTCCCCCCCACTTACCTGTGTTCAGAGCTCCGGATCGAGGCGAACTGCTTCGCCTTGATCCGCAGCTCCCCCAACCTGATTCGGATCCGCCGTTGGTGGAGGCGAATCGGGCCGCTCCACTCCCGCTTCTACGACCCGAAACGGAGCGGAGCACAGCCCTAAAAATCACTGAAGACCGAAGAACAAGGGAGGCTAAGGCAAACCCTATTTAATCATGGTTCTGTGGGGCTGACTTAGAAGCTTTTCACGTTTTAGCTATTCATTTCCCCCCCACCAAGGCAGCTAACAAAATATTTGTGGGTATTGGAATTAGTCGCAGCTTTCAGGTTGGCAATGATTTGTCTTCTAGGAGTTCTGGGATCTGTCACAAGCCCCAGCCCCCAGGGATAATTGCCCCAGTTATGCTGGGCTTGAGTTCCTCCACAGCACAATCGTGATCACCATCCCTGCTCTCCTCCTTAGCTCCAGTCTTGGAGCTCGGGAGGGGGAGCAAGAGATGGACTCTGAGCTCACTCCAAATTTCAGAGGCTCGGTATAACCAGAAAGGGCTGCCAACATTTGTGGATCTCTATTATGTTTATAAAAAGCAATATAGTAAACTGCACCTGAGATAGACATCTAGAATGCCGTTGGAGGCGTCACTGCTGAGCTGTTTCCCCTGAATTAAGACTACGTGAGTGTTTTTCCTTAGGACTATATAGCGTATGTTCCTCCTCCTTCACATCATATTACAACCTTATTTCCTTGTGCTTCACTTAATGCAGCTACAGGGGATGAGCTATCTCAGGCATGCAGTTGAGGATTATGGAGAACGAGGTGCCCCTGCAACAAAAGGTTGCAGTATGGAGCGCTCCCTGTTCAGGATTCAGGAAAATCACAACACCCCTCGCCCCCACCATTTTGCATTTCCCCCCCAACAGCCAGCATCTCATGCCCACTGAACACACTTGGTCTTCATTGGGCTGTTTGGATTTCCCCCCCTAAAGATTGTTTTTGTACTTCTGCAAACTTTTTGGGTTCCTGCAATCATGCTCACACCTTTGTGCGTCGATGATGCTATTTTGGCTACATCAGGATTCTGCCAAGGTGGTCTTTTTCTGTTTCTGTACCCTCAAAACTCTGTCGTTGAGGTGAAGGGTAACGATGAGAAAATCATTGCAAGAGCCATCTACAGTTTGCAGATCATAGTTTCAGTAGCAAACTTATTACCAAAGTGACTATTGCTGCTTCATCTTACTTCGCCTGACGTGTTACGAGTCGGGATAAAAGGTAGGTGAGCCTGGGAACCCCCCAGAAAGCAAACCTAGTAATTGGCCATCCCTAAAAAAGTTGGAGGTTACTAGCATGTAAAGGACTCATAAATGGAGACCATGAAGAAGAAACTATAATGTGGCTTCAAAATCACTAGGGCTGTGCACAGACTCCCCCGAACTGCTTCGTGGCCTGATCTGACACTTCCGGATCCGACACTTTCAGATGTTGCAGATGAAATTGTTGAATTCTACCACCTATTCTCCTCTGCTGCTTCCCATTTAGGCTTCTCTGCTTCTCCATATAATCCTCGTTAACATCCCACCTTGAGAGTGTATCGGACGTGCTTCTGTGCCGTGCCCTGCATGCACTCCCACCACACCTGTGTTTGAGAGTTTGCAAGGTTACCCCAATGTATATCTTCTGCCACTTCCCCTCCTGTCACTGGATTATTATGGCCTTCTCTGAGGGCATGTCTGTCTAAAATTGTGCCCTGTCCTACAGTTACTTCTGGCTTCCATGTCAGGATGTGGCACACTTTTATTTTGGCTTCCGTAATTGTCATTATGGGTGTCCTGGGGTGTGTGTGAATCTTTTTGGTTCCATCCAGTCCCACAATTTGTAGGACTGTTCGCACATAATCTGCTCTGAAGGCTGGCAAAATGGGTGGGCGAGAAACAAACCAGAAATAGGGAAAATAAGCTGCGGTTTGTTTCCTAGTCCGCAAGACAATTCATGGCTAAAGCCACAAGCCATCGTTGACATATATCATGGTTTAGCTTTATACGTGCCCACAGCTCTATATTTGGGTAACAGTTTACATCAGCCTTCCTCAACCTGGGGCGCTCCAGATGTGTTGGACTGCATCTCCCAGAATGCCCCAGCCAGCGGAGCTGGCTGGGGCATTCTGGGAGTTGTAGTCCAACACATCTGGAGCGCCCCAGGTTGAGGAAGGCTGGTTTACATCATCAGTCCAACTAAAGATTAAATTAAAAAGCACCTTTCATTTTATTTTCAGGTCAAAAACGGCCGGGGGACAACAATAGCAGCTCACTGACAAAGAAGCAAAAGCGTACCCCAAAACGAGCAAGCACTGTAGCCAAAAATGAGAAAAATGGGACAGGTACATTTTGATTTTTCTCCCCCCCCCCCCCCCCCCGAAGGAATTGTGCCCTACTTCATCAGTACTAGCCTTCTCATGTATGCCATGGTTAGAGGGATGTGAATTTCATTCTGTTGATTGGAGGGGTGATTGTTTTCCTAGGAGGAAATATGTTTGCGTCCAAAAAAGTGATAAATAGTGTCTTTTCACCAGCAGTAATAAAAGATTCAAGATGGAATAACTCAGCCCCTGCATAAGTTTTTAATGTGCTAAACAGAGAGTCTAAATTTGGCTGCTCTTCTACAACTTGGATAGATAACCTAGAAAAAGATGGGGGGGGGAAACAAAAGCCGCTCCTTTAATTTTAAAGGTGAACTATTAATTTGGTTAATAGTTCTTGGAAGTAGAATATTTTATTCTGCCTCTGCAAATATTTTCTGCACTTGATTGCATACTAATAGGGCCAAAGCTAGGAACATGGAAGCCTGTAGCTTCGCTGACACACCTCAGAATTTAATCTTAAATATGTCATTAGCGTTTGGCATCCTGGAATGGATTTATTTTCCTTTTGAGGAAGAGATATAAGAGATTTCACTTGCATTTGCGATTTAAAGGAACAGTAGCAGGGGATCAGTATTTGTATTCGGTATGAGTTTTAATAAGTCAGATGAAAATGCCCTCCACTCAATTGAGTGGTGTACTTTGTGCCTGTAGATACAGCTTGCATTTTGCAGGCATATAGATAGCTCATTGTCTGCCTCTGGGCAAAGGGAGGGTTTCAAATTGAAGTGCAGAAAAGGATGCCCCACAACCCTGCATTCTATTGAAGGTGTGGTCCAGCAAACTCCTGTTGGTGAAGGTTACAAATCTAGCAGTGATGGTATTGGGTGTATTTTGTTTGTTTTTTAAAGCACCAGTAGAGAGGTTCTGATTTGGCTAATAACAAAGGTTTGTAGAATCACTTTCTTAGTCCTAGAGAGCAATATCTCAGGGCAGTTCCAAATCTCCACATTGCGACTTGAGTATAAAGAGTAAATTTAATATTATTAGCTGGCTTCTTATCTGCACCCAGCCTCAAAAGATCCATTTTTAGACACATCTGGTGGGTAAACTCAGGGGTTCCCACTATAAAATAATGCTTTTTATAAACTGGCACAAAGAGAGCAACCTTCAGGGGTACCCCTCAGTATCCAGAATTAAAAACAGATCTCTACGTTGTGGGTTATGAGAACTGGTGTAGCATCATGGCAAAGAGTGCCAGTAAATAAGTTCTCCGCTTGAGATGTTACTGGACTATCAACTTACTACGTAGTGCCGTGTTCTTCACGGCAAGACCCAAGATAGACCTCAAGTGTGACTCTTTGCCGCCCCCCGCCCCCCCTTTTGCAGTCACTGCTCACTCTCAGCAGGAGCATTACTTTTGTCTTGCTGCTTTAGTCATGGGCCGGCTCCTGTGATCTGGGCTGCTGGAGGCGGCTTTGGGGGGTGGGGAGTTTAGGAGACCTGCTGCTCCTCCATTGTAAGTGGCTGCAAGGGCGAGTTGAACACAGGAGCAATCAGCTGCGAGGGGGAGGAGCCCGAGAGGCAAAGAGCAATGTGATTGGCTAGCTGCAGGTGTGCAGGTGCTGCAGAGGAAGAGGAAATTGAAAGTGCAAGCAAGAAAGAGAGCCGTGAGGACCCGTCCTAGGACATTTTGCAGCACTGGGTAGAGTAGAGGACTCTCGGTAACAAGGAAAAGATCCATCCTAATCCAAGGACAAGCCTGTAGGAATTTGCCTACCAGCTGACCTGGTTTCTGGCTGATAGACTTGCATGGATGACGTGGAGGCAAGCCCCAAAAGTCCTTCCGATAATGTCTGGTACGCAGCATCGCCACTTGAATAGGGGCATGGAGATTGAGGAGAAAGTCCCGTGGCTCAGGAAAGACTCCCCAGTGCTCTTGGCACTGGTGCCGAGGCCACGCTGACTGGGAATGATATAGGACTTGTAGTCCAGCATATTGGGAGGGCATCAGGTTTGGGAAGGCTGAATTTGGGAGACCCAGCTCCAAATCCCTGCTTAGTCATAAACCTTGGGCCAGTCTCTCTCGGCCTAATCTACCTCTTAGGGTTGTTGTGAGGATCAAATGGGAGGGTGGGATGGATTGAGCCCATCTGCATTAACTGGAACTCCTTGGAAAAGAAGAGTGAAATGAAATAAATAAAATGAAATCCATGCCTTAAGGTGAGCTACTATTCTTTTAGCTTCAGCTCCTCATATTCAGCATGAGAATAATACTGACCTGCCTTGCAGTACTACTGTGAGGATTATTGAGACTGTATATGAAGCACAGTTAAAATGTGGCTTATGAAAATGTTAAGGATCGCGGGTATCTAAAATACATGCTTGTAATTAGGCTCTGGGGTTTAATAAAATTTAATGCATAACACTACAGTTTCAAATGCAGCAGGTGTTAAGAATGGGCTGACCCCAAACACTGTCGTGTTACAGGACAAAGCAGCGACAGCGAAGACCTTCCTGCCCTAGACAGCTCAAGCAAATGTACTCCAGTAAAACACATCGGCATGTCAAAGCCACAGAAGCTCACCCGATCGCCTGCGAGAGTGATCTCCCCTAATATCAAAGAGGGGGATAAGGACAAGCAGAGGGACAAGAACCATCAGAACATTTCTCCAAGAGTATACAAATGGAGTGTTCAACTCAGTAAGTGCTTTATACAGAAATGTGTAATAATAAAAGGCTTGTGTGTCTGTCAGCACCGTCGTGCCAAGACTGGGAAACTTAGCCATCATCTGAAACATGGCATGCATCCTAAGAGGACCCTAGGGGGTGCACCTTAAGGCTATTTCGTTTTTAAAATGCCATAATTTTAACTTAGAAATGTCCTTGAATTTGAAGCCTGCAGCGTCGTCTTCAGTCACTAGGTGGCTGACTTCCTTACCCCTCCTCCTCTTTGCTGTGAGGCAACCCATGGAGAGGAAAAGAGTGGACAGACCTCTCCTTCAGAGGGCCCCAAGGCAGGGGCCATGCCTAGAGCTGCCAATGGGTGGTCTTCACTCAGAGAGGACAGGGGCAACGTGTCAAACTCTTGACAGCTGTTTACATTTCCTTGAAAGCTTCGCTTTGTCAAACCAAGGTGTGTGTCTGTCTGGGTGTCTGTGCGTGAGTTGTGGGGGGTGTATCTATATGCATTTGCTGGGGAACCCTGGGTGGTTCTATTCGACAACCTCCCATAAACTTCCGATAACAAGAGTAGCCATGGTGAACAAACTTCATTGAAAGACATAATCCTCACGATTTAAAAACATAAGAGCCCTGCTGGATCCGGCCAAGAGTCCATCTAGTCCAGCACTCTGTTCACACTGTGGCCAACTAGCTGTTGACCAGAAACAAGCAGGACATGATGTAACAGCACCCTCCTGCCCATGTTCCCCAGCAACTGGTGCACACAGGCTTACTGCCTTGGATACTGGAGCCATCAGGACTAGTAACCATTAATAGCCTTCTCCTCCAGGAATTTATCCAATTTAGGATCTTCCTCTGCAAAAATTTTTTTACACAGTTGCAGGGGACAGGGCTGCTCATTCTCAAGAACTTTCCCCCCAGAACAGTTTGACTACAAACTCAGAATTGGAGATGGGTTTCCCTCACTTTGCCATACAGCACGTAGGATGCATTTGGCCCTGCTTGTGGGGCGGGGCAGAGTCCTGTCTTGCGGCAAAGGAGTCTGGACTAGATTTTGATCACTATAAGCAATAAATTAGAATTTCTTTTCTTTCGGAATCATTTCTGTTTTTCACTGATTATAAATGCTATGAAAGAGATCGACTTTATCCAAGGTTTCTGCGTTTTGAATTACAACAGACCTTGTATATTTGATTACCTGTGTTGGGTATAGCCCTTATTCATTGGAATAGATTGTGAAGTGTTCATTGCTGCTTCAGGTGCAGCAGTTACTCTCTAATTGTCCCCAAGACTTACAGACAATTGGCAAAGAAAATACTTTTAGCTTTATGCGATTTTTTTTTTTAAAAAAATATCATTGATTTTTAAAGATGAATTGGACAACATGAGCAGCACAGAGAGGATCTCCTTTCTACAAGAAAAACTTCAGGAAATCAGGAAATATTATATGTCTCTGAAGTCTGAAGTAGCCACCATAGACAGGAGAAGAAAAAGATTGAAAAAGAAAGACCGGGAAGGCAAGTTCAGTCTTTGTAAAACATACAGGCTTTTGTTTGGTTCGTTGGTATTTATTTATTTATTTATTTGAGCGCAACCCTATGTTTCGACAGCAAAAAGTCCTACAACTCCCAGCATTCCCCAGCCAGCAACAACTCCCGAACCTTTGGGAGATGGTTTTTTGAGTGAGGTTTGTGGGGCAGCAGTGGAAATGCTGGCGTTGAATAGCCCTTGTGTACAGATGGTACACCAGATGCATCATTTTCTATTCCATCTTCTTTTCTCCCCCTACTCACCTAAAGTTATAGTGGGGGCGGGGGGTGCTGTTGAATATTTTATCCTATGAAATATTGCCACTCGGTTGTTTCCATCTTCTCTTCTGTGAGGGAGAAGTGTTGTAAGTGTCTTTAGCATCATGTTGTCATGTTTTTGGAGCTCATCAGAAAGGCTTTAGTGGGTTGGCAGACATCCACCCTCACATCGCCGGCTGCCCTCCAAGGTTGGAAAAGCGACATTGGAGGAGGACGGAAAGGGGGTGCTCCACTGTGCGGGAAGGAGAAGAAATTGGAGAGGCCAGGATACGAACTATCCTGAGGACTCTCCAGCCTCCTTCCCTCCCGCTTCGAAGTGCCCTTGCTAGACAGGCTCAAAACTGAGGACAAAGGGGCAATGATCCCCCCCCCCTTCCGCTTCTTCTGCCCAGCCCAGCAGGTCTTTGGATGATCAGCAGCCTCTGAGTCCGGAGGCTTCCGATCAACAAGGGCTCATCCCATGGGATGGCGCCCTTAATCACTCGCCTAAGACAACGGTTTGCCATTCTAGTGAAAGGGGTGCATAAATCTTTTCTGTATTTTACAGTTTCCCACACAGGCGCTTCCATGTCCTCTGCCTCTTCAGACACTGGAATGAGCCCCTCATCATCCTCTCCTCCACAGAACGTGCTTGCTGTTGAATGCAGGTGATACTGGTCTCCTCTGCCTTGTGCAGCAACGTTGCTGTCATGGACAGAACTCCTGAAATACCATAGAAAGCACTCAACTGGTTTGACATTGCCAAGTATATTCTGTATACTCTTCCACTGCTGGACCGTGTCTGTCTCTTCTCCTCCTGCGCCCCCTCCTTCCATTTTGTCATTGTGGATTTTTTTTTCTTAAAAAAATACTTTTTGTTACGGAGATTAAGCTAATTGGCAACTGAAGGTTTGTGGGTGCACTTGGACAACTCTGTCTTTGTGCTAATTGTTTTTGCGTGTTTTTTGGTTAAAACAGAAAAAGGGCACTTAATCAAATTTGGAAACATGGATATCCAATGAAGCATTTGGGTATTATAAGGAAATTGCTTTTTTTAAAAAAAGAAAAAAGAAAGAATAAGTGCACCAAACTGGCATCAAAATAGATTCATCCGAAAATAGTAACTGTTGCACTTTTTTCACCAAGCTGTATCTTAATCCTAAATGAGTCCCATTTTTTTTTTTTTTTTTGGAGAGGCACTTGCTTATACAGACCTGCCAAAGTGTGTATTCAGCAATGTGCCCAATTTTAAAGGTGTAAATTGAACAAAATAAATTGTGAAAGGAAGCGTAGTTGACTGGAAACTACCATTGTAATGAGTCTTCCACTTTTTATAGGATTTTTGAGCACATGATTATGCAAATATTTTAATGTTTAATGTTTACAGTGGAATTGTGAATAGGTTTTCAGTGGACTACCTTATCCCTTGACAAAGGTATTTTGTCTTTGTTTTCTATGTAATTTCAGAGTTTTTATTTTGTTACAAAAAGGCAAAAAAATAAAATATATAACAATGAAGTTATTTAACAAGATTTCTAAAGCTGACTTTTTTTGTGTAAAATAAGGTATCTTGCGACTTGTTAAATATATTTATTCAGACATTGGATGTTGTATTTTTATGTATTTTTTAAAAAAAATTAATAAAATTGGGGAGAAAAAGTCTAAGTTAGGTTCACTCTTTCAATAAAATATACCTGTCACTTAAAAAAATATATATACAAGATGGCTTTATGTATTAGCCATACCTGTATATGAAGTGGGCTTTGTCTGTTCAACCTTTCACAGTGTAAAACTGTAATCTGGCATCTGGATTAAACTATAACCTTCTTGAAAACTTTGGCAGTCCTAGTACTTCTGTTGCTTTTGAGGAACAAATTTTCTTGGGTTGCCCTTACAATGCTTTGCCACACATTTTCGTTTTCTGTACTGCTGATATCTGCCAAAGTTGAGATGTATCATCGAAGAGTTAAACTAACTGCTTTGGCTGTGGATTGTCCCACAGACTGAAAACAGTTTGTAAATAACTTTCCCAAAACCATGTATTTAAGACGGTTTGCATATACAATTGTGTATAAACTGATTTTTTTATCGATTTTTTAAAATTCACCTTTGTACATTGAAAAGGGGTTTTCTGCCTTTTTCCTTGTTAATATGGTATAGTTATAACACAGATTCTCTAGACTGTCAGGATATAAAAATTCACAAAATCTGAAGGTCTCAGGAGAGACTTGTAAAGGGGTTATGGAGCTAAAGCCTGTGTGTCTCCTACTGTTTCATTTTACCACTTTGTCAACTTGTGATTCCAATTCCTTCCATTTTCACAGAGAACTAAAGGAAAAAGTACTCTTGTAAAAATGCACTTTTTCTGTCTTTTTCTTAAGCAGAGCTATTTCAATGTATGATACAAATGAAGCTCAGTGGGGAGCATTAATAAAGGTTATGTTTTTAAACATAGGCTTTATTTTATTTTTTTAAGTGATTTTGTAAAGCTGTCATCATGTCCAAACAATAGAAAGCTATGGCTTCATAATGTGTTGTAAAGACTCTTCAGAGCTAACTTGATTATATATTTAATAATAAAAGAAATTATCATTACAGTAAAAACTTGGGTCACATGTTATCATGTTCAATATTTCCATTAACTATTAATTTGAGCCTGAGCCAGTTCTGATGTTTATGTATTTATTTAGGGTTAATTCTAATTGTGCCTTTCCTTTCATAAAAAAACCTTCAACAACTGAACCGATTCCTCAGGAGGAAGGGAGGTGATTTTCTCCAATTCCCCTTGCACCTCAAAATCTTAAGAGGGTTGGCGGGACCCTCCAGAACAGTATGGAAGCACATAGGGGAGCTAGCAAGGATAAGGGGCATTGCTGAAAAACCCCTCCCGTCCTCTTCCATCAGCAGAGGTGTCTGCTTGATTAAAGACCCCTGCAAACGAAAGGACTTCTGCTAGTAAAAGGGCACGGTTGGATCCAATCCTTATTACTATGACTTTTACCTTGATCAATGGTTGATCCACATTCCTGATTTACACGTTTTCAAATACTTGCCCTGTATCCAATGCCCTGAGGCAGTAAAATGGTTTAAAATTCAAATTACTGGTTTAAAATGCTAGAGATCTTTGTATAGCACTTAGATTGTCCACAAACAAGAGTTGATGGGCTTTAGATGCTAACATGTGTAGCTGTTGGGAAGTTGCAGTCCAGCTAAAACCTTAGAAATTAGCCCCTTTCTAGGATTCACCTCTAGCATGTACTGTAACTTAAAGTAGGATGAACCCTGAAAAGCATCAGGGCCCTCCAGACTGTTTCTGGTGCTTCCTGAGGTGAAGTATACTCGTTTTAATCTTAATTTTAGAATTTCTGTAAACCGCCCAGAGAGCCCTGGCTGTGGGAGCGGTATATAAGTGCAATAAATAAATAAATAAATAAATAAGTGGGCTTCCAATGAAGCTGGAGCTCAATGATGTTTCATTTACCAATTCATGCTCAGAAACGCAGACAAATTCTATCTTTTCTCCAAACAGTGTACTTGTTTTTGTATTCCACATGAACCACAACAATAGAGGCCACCTATCACTCACCTCAGATGGGAGATCTCGGCAGAAGATCTTAGCATACAGGCAGGTGGGAGAAGACATTTCCCCCCAAGAATCCAGCTCCCAAATTTATTAGAACAACAAGAGGACATTGCTTGCTTTGGAAAGAAAAGTTGTTTCTGCTTCATCAGGAATTAGGCAAGCTGGTGCCCTCCAGATGGTTTGGACAACAACTCCCATAATTCCTAGACATTGGCCGAGCTGGCTGAGGTTGATGAATGTTGTAATCAACACTTCTGGAGGGCGTCATAAAAGGATGCTCTAGTGTTGTCACTGAACACACTTCCACAAAGCCTCTATGCCCTCAGTTATCAAACACACGTTTTATTATTTTTCATAAATATTCTGATGCCTTTTCATTTACACTGCAGTTACAGGCCCTGTACATTACAGACATATTTACTACTACTGTGGTAAATAAAAATGACGGTCCATATTTGAATCCTAAGATCAACACAGAATCTTTGGCAGTTTGAGAGACTTCTTTCCCCATTCTCATAAAAAAAAATGCAACTGAATTTCAGATCGTTATTGTTTGCAATGACAAGACAGCCCTGTTAGTTTCTCCTGTTCCTTTCCAGAAGCACTGGTTTTATTTTTCACCTCTCTCTCGAGATATATAACAAAATGGCCTTGCAAATCAGTCCACAGAAATCACCACATTGCCTGTCCATATCTACTTGGATTAGTCATTTGTGACATATTTTCCTATACAGGAAAAATTAAGTACCCAACCCTTCCAATTTCTGTATGCTTACCTGCTTGGACACCTGGAGGCAATTCTTACAAAGCAGGTGGGTGGCTAGTTCGAAGAACAAAGAAGTTTGTTTGGATCCTTTCCCTTGAGTAGTGTCACTACAGCATTTAAGAAGCACAAACACAAGGTAGCTGGTTTATAACGCTAACCAGCTGGAAGCTACTGCTGAAATATCTTTAAAAAAATACTATGTTTCAACACAACATTGTGATGTCATTGTGACCCCTTATATGTTCTGGTTCATACAGTTCTTTACTATAAAAGTCTAGCATTATTTTGCAGAAAGACTAGATTTATATTTTATTTATTTATTTTTATTTAAGGTTTTTTATGCCGCCATTCAGCCAAAAAAGGCTCTCACGGTGGCTTACAAAAGTATTTCTTGACAGTCCCTGCCCACAGGCTTACAATCTAAAAGACATGACACAAAAGGAAAGGGGATTGGGAGGGAGGAGGAGGAGGGGGGAAAGGAAAGGAAAGGAAATTCAGGCACTACAATCTTAGTTGCAAAGTTCAGCAGTTACAGTTGACAGCAGGAGGGAGGGGGCTCTCAGCTGGAGCTGGACCCAGGCACGGTGGAGAGGTGCCTGGCTGCTGCTTCCTCCCTCACTGTGTTTTATAGTTTTAATCTGTTTTAAATTGTTTTTGCAAGCCACCTTGAGTGCCATTTTTGGGTATAAAAGCAGGTACAAATCACATGAATAAATAAAATGCACCTTGGCTTCAATGGTCTTATTAAAGTTTTGCTTAAGGATAGAGGATTGGAAACAAAATCATATGTCTACTTGTGCAACGGTATTTCCCTCTCCCCCCCCCCTTCCTGCAGGATTGGAGGAACTTTCTGAGCAAATGGGGGTGAGGGGAGAAATCTGTTCCAGCATCAAACCCAACATGAATAAGTAACAAGTACAGGAATTGAGCACAGCAGCACATAGATCCAAATAAATGTGTAGGACCAAGAGCCAGTGTCAGAAGATCTAGGTTCTAGTTTAGGGTGACTATATGGAAAGGAGGACAGGGCTCCTGTATCTTTAACAGTTGGATAGAAAAGGGAATTTCAGCAGGTGTCATTTGTAGGCATGCAGCACCTGGTGAAATTCCTTTTTCATCACAACAGTTAAAGCTTCAGGAGCCCTGCCCTCTTTTGTATCTGGTCACTAGTATAGCTCCTGCAGCTTTATATGTTGTGATGAAGAAGGAATTTCACCAGGTGCTGCATGCCTACAAATGACAGCTGCTGAAATTCCCTTTTCTATGCAACTATTATTTATTTATTTATTTATTTATTTATTTATTACATTTCTATACCGCCCAATAGCCGGAGCTCTCTGGGCGGTTCACAAAAATTAAAACCATTCAAAGTATAAAACAACAGTATAAAACCATCATATAAAATACAATATAAAAGCTCAAACAGATAAAAACAGCAGCGATGCAAAATTACGAATTTAAAACACTTTAAAACTGTTAAAGATACAGGAGCCCTGCCCTCTTCTGTATCTGGTCACTCTAGTATAGCTCCTGCAGCTTTAACTGTGGTGATGAAGAGGGAGGAATTCCACCAGGTGCTGCATGCCTACCAAGGACACCTGCTGAAATTCCCTTTTCTATGCAACTGTTAAAGATACAGGAGCCCTGTCCTCCTTTCCATAGGGTCACTTTAGGAAGGAGCAATCCCCATTGAACTCACTGGGGTTTACCTCTGAGGAGTCATGTCTAGGATTGCACTGCCCATCTGCATGTGTTGTATAAACTAGGGTGACCACATGAAAAGGAGGACAGGGCTCCTGGATCTTTAACAGTTGCATAGAAAAGGGAATTTCAGCAAGTGTCATTTGTATATATGGAGAACCTGGGGGAATTTCCTCTTCATCACAACAGTTAAAGCTGCAGGAGCTATACTGCAGCTATACTGTAACCAGATACAAAAGAGGGCAGGGCTCCTGCAGGTTTAACTGTTGCGATAAAGAGGTAATGTCACCAGGTTCTCCATATATACAAACGACACCTGCTGAAATTCCCTTTTCAACACAACGGTTAAAGATACAGCAGCCCTGTCCTCCTTTCCAAAGGGTCACCTTAGGAAGGAGCAATCCCCATTGAACTCACTGGGGTTTACCTCTGAGGAGGCATGTCTGGGATCGCGCCCATCTGCATGTGTTGTATAAACTAGGGTGACCCTATGAAAAGGAGGACAGGGCTCCTGTATCTTTAACAGTTGCATAGAAAAGGGAATTTCAGCAAGTGTCATTTGTATATATGGAGAACCTGGGGGAATTTCCTCTTCATCACAACAGTTAAAGCTGCAGGAGCTATACTGCAGCTATACTGTAACCAGATACAAAAGAGGGCAGGGCTCCTGCAGGTTTAACTGTTGCGATAAAGAGGTAATGTCACCAGGTTCTCCATATATACAAACGACACCTGCTGAAATTCCCTTTTCAACACAACGGTTAAAGATACAGCAGCCCTGTCCTCCTTTCCAAAGGGTCACCTTAGGAAGGAGCAATCCCCATTGAACTCACTGGGGTTTACCTCTGAGGAGGCATGTCTGGGATCGCGCCCATCTGCATGTGTTGTATAAACTAGGGTGACCCTATGAAAAGGAGGACAGGGCTCCTGTATCTTTAACAGTTGCATAGAAAAGGGAATTTCAGCAAGTGTCATTTGTATATATGGAGAACCTGGGGAAATTTCCTCTTCATCACAACAGTTAAAGCTGCAGGAGCTATACTGCAGCTATACTGTAACCAGATACAAAAGAGGGCAGGGCTCCTGCAGGTTTAACTGTTGTGATAAAGAGGGAATGTCACCAGGTTCTCCATATATACAAACGACACCTGCTGAAATTCCCTTTTCAACACAACGGTTAAAGATACAGCAGCCCTGTCCTCCTTTCCATAGGGTCACCTTAGGAAGGAGCAATCCCCATTGAACTCACTGGGGTTTACCTCTGAGGAGGCATGTCTGGGATCGCACCGCCCATCTGCATGTGTTGTATAAACACACACCTGTGCTTTCGCAGGTGTGCTGAATTTCTCCCCGCCTCCCCCCTCAGAGGAGGCCCGCGCTCTCCGCGCCATCGACGAGAGGGCGGGGGCGACGAGCGCCATTCCCCGGCTCCAGGCGGCCGGGGCCATGGAGCGGTGGCCGCGTCGGGCGCTGCCCTGGCTGCTGGTGGGCGCCTGCTGCGGCCTGGCCGTGCTCGGCTGCTGCCTCTATTTCGACGCGAAGCGGCGGAGCGCCCCCGACTTCAAACGGAGGCTGAGGGAAAGTGAGTGGAGGCGGCGGCGCGTCCTCGTCGTCGTCGTCCTCCGCTCTCCCCTCCTCAGGCACGAGAGTCGTGTCCCGTCAGGGCTTATGACCCTTTTAACATTTCTCCGCCAGAGCTCTTTGGGCGGTTCATAAATATCACAACCGTTAAATACAACATAAAACATTTTGACGTGAGGGCGCGGGGAGAGGAAGGAGGCGTAGAGCGATAAACTCTGACGGGATTTCTTCTTTCTTCCTCACACGTGCACAGATGTGGTGAGCCCGTGGCTCCCGCACTCTCCCGCCCAGTTAGGGCGCAATCCTATGCATGTTTAGAAAGAAAGGGGGGGGGGGGAGTCCTACAACTCCCAGCATCCACAGCTGGGTGGGGGGATGCTGGGAGCTGTAGGCTTTCCGTCTACACGGATTGTGCCCTTATTTGTGTTTACTTATTTTGATTTTTGCTTTCAGCCCCATCCACCGCTGGAATTCAGCCCACAACAGTTTCTCCAAAATGGACTCCAGCAGTCTGAGTGAAACAGGTTCTGCTCCTTGCATAATACGGAGTCACATCATTAGTCCATCTAGGACCCAGCGGTTCTCAACCTGTGGGTCGGGACCCCTTTGCAGGTCGAATGACCCTTTCACAGGGGTCGCCTAAGACCATCGGAAAACAAAGCCCATGCGGCAGAGTCTTGCTATTTACTGTTTTACTCTGTACAGCACCATGTACATTGATGGTGCTATATAAATAAATAAATAATAATAATAATAATGGTCTTAGGAAACTGTATTGACTGAACTATGTCATGTATCATCTTTTGTATTATTAAAGCTATTGTTATGTATTATTTTCATTAGCAAAGCATCCCATGACAATGGATCGTGTAGAGAACAATGAAAATAATTTTATGGTTGGGGGTCACCACAACATGAGGAACTGTATTAAAGGGTCGCAGCATTAGGAAGGTTGAGAACCACTGATCTAGGTAATTCTGAAACGGTCTATATTCCTCGCACACCAACTGCCAGCAGCTTTCCAGGGTTTCAGGCAGGAGTAACTGGAGATAACACGGGAAGAATCCCAGGATTTTTGCAGGCAAAGCAGGCACTGTGCCATGGATATATTCATTTATTCACCATTTCAGTGATTTAAAAGCAAGGAGAGAATCATAGAATAGTAGAGTTGGAAGGGACCTACAAGGCCATCGAGTCCAACGCCCTGTTCAATGCAGGAATACACCCTAAAGCATCCCTGATAGATGGTTGTCCAGCTGCCTCTTGAAGGCCTCTAGTGTGGGAGAGCGCTTTGTTGGTTAAAGATAAATGTTATCAATAGTTCAAAATTACCCTCACTAACTGTGACATATGAAACATAAGGCAGTGCACAACATAGTGACTTAATGTTCATGTGTGAGCATTTAGATTTATGTGTACTAGAGACAAGATGGACCCTCCTCCATCACATACACCTTGCGGTGTAATCCTATGCATGTTTATTCAGAAGTATGTTCCACTTTGCTTAAAGGAGTTTACTCCCAGGTAAGCCCATAGGATTACACCCTCATGAAATTTAACTTCTGGAGATCCAGTGGGAGAGAGGACTGAAATGTCCATCCTCACAGCAGCAATACTTTCAAAAGGCACTTCCCAAATCGTCCCAGAAAGGAATTTGGGGACAGTAATTTACCAGGAACAGGTACCAGAAAACATGAATATATCCATGGCACAGTGCCTGCTTTGCCTGCAAAAATCCTGGGATTCTTCCCATGTATCTCCAGTTGGGGCATATCATAAAATGCATTCACACCAACCCTCTCAAAATAGTACTTTATTCCAAGAGTGACTTCAGCATTAAAATACTTCCCTTTATTACACTACCGAAGTGGAGATTAAACAATTTATTTTGTCTGCATCAATCAAGACGTCCTTTACTGCTGAAGTTACTGCTGGAGTGAACGGTTAAAGAGCAAGACTGTCTCCCACACTTCCCACAGGGGTGACAGACTTCAATATGTAAATAGGAACAGCTCAATACAATTTTAATTTATAGTTTTCTTTCTGCCCAGTAACATGCCATTTTCTTATTAGAACCTAGATACTTGTTAAGTTCATACTACTCGACATGAGTGAGATCCTTAATCGGATCTCACAACAATTATATTTTTAATTTAAAGCAGCTACCTGGGGCTCTAAATGTTTTCCATAAGGTCCTTCGTATTGTTTTTCCTCTGCAAGTCTAAGACTAGCTTTGGGGCGAGGACAATTTAGACCAGAAAAGCTGCAATTGAATAGAAGAAAAATATATAAAGAAGTTCCCGTCATGCATCTCTGATGTTACTTCTTGTTTGGCCTTTAGATTAAAGTAAACCAATAGCAGCAAAAGAAATAATGACACTGGCCAATTTAAACAATTCAGAGTTCTGAGCTATTAAATGTAGATACTAAATATTCCATGTTACTATTGCAGAAAGAAGAAAAGAACATGAAAAGGCAAAAGAGCGTGAAGCAGAGGTAAAGGATTACATTTAGAAATGGTGCTGTGTTGTTGTTGTATTCATATGGTGTATTAGCCTTAAAATACAATTTAATTCATCTCTGCAGGGACATTTTTATACATAAAACCCACCATTTCTCTGACCTACTCTATCCCAGCCTTCCTGGAGGCTGTGATGTGCCTTTGGAAACTCAGCACATGCAGCTGTGCCTACACCAGGAATAGTTGTGAGAATTTGACTTTTAGTCCCCCGTCCCCCACCAGTGAGGACCTGTTTTAAAAATGAAAGGCAACAACTTGCTGACATCAGTAAAGTACATGGTGATAACAATTTTTAAATGACAACAAATTTCGCTAATAAGGGGACAGATTGGGGCTTCATATGGGTGTTGAGTTTTATTTCACAGAATCTTCATCGATCATCAAGAATCTTCTTTCATTCTTTTTTTTTAAAAATCATACTTTTATGATGATTTTAATTTTTGTGAACCGCCCAGAGAGCTTCGGCTATTGGGCGGTATAAAAATGTAATAAATAAATAAATAAATAAATAAATGCTTTGTGTGGTTCTAGAGGTGTAGTTTAGTGATATATTTAGATTATCTTTAGGTTGGGGCAAATAGAAAGAAGCCCAAATCATTTTGATTTTCATGACTTCCATGTCTATAAGGATTTTTCAAAATCAGTTAAGTTTGGGAGTATAAATATTGTTTCAAAAATGTTATAGAATGCAATACAGAACATAGTTTTCCTTGCAGTTGCATGCAACTAATGAATATGCAGATTAGCTGTGATCTTCCTGTTCAGGATGAATGTCCTATCTAGCTCTTTATCCTCAACAAGCTGTCAGTTCTGCCTCAGTCTCTAATCCTTTCTGGGAAGGCAGGAATGGGAGGGGTATTCAGCTCTGAAGGCCATGTCAGAAATATAAGGCATGCGTTTCTAGCAGTGGGACTTTCACTGTGGTGGCTGGTCGTACAGACACACCAATTTCACACGATAGTGTTTTAGGTAGTGACAATTATTTTGCTGAATGTTGAAATGCAAGTCCAGTAATATGGAAATATATATACATACATACATACACACACACACTCTTTACATGCCAGTACTTATTGAGTATTCTCTGAGATTGAAGCTCTGCTGAAGTTCGATTTATTTACAAAGTACAGGCATGGGGGTCTTTGCAGGATTAACTCCAAGCATTGTAAACCTAAGGTTAGAAAAGGACATATTTTATTTTACAGCCTTATTCTTATTAACCTTCAAACACATTAGTTGATGCTCCATTTTTCTAAGATGAAAATATGTTTGTAACATCCTTAGTTATGGCAGCTGAAAGAAACAGCTAAGGTACAAGAGTTCTTTCTGCAAGAGATACAGCTGGGAGAGCTCTGGCTGGCAAGAGGTAAGGACGGGAGGAATTGTTGTGGAATATGTAATATACGTACAAACATGCTCTCTCACACACTTTTTTACACACACACACACAGAGAGAGAGAGAGAGAGAGAGACTTGAAAATGGTCAATTACTGTTACCACATGATCAATATCCTTTTAATACAGACAAGCCAGATCATTTGGACGCACTACAAGCATATTCATGCCTCTCTGGTATTTCTTTGTGAGGGACATCCTGTGGGAATACATTACATGGAAAGCTGAACTGAAAGTTTCTGCTTCCAAAAACTAAATATTGAAGAGAGCTGCTACAATTTCTCATAAGGATGATGGCAGTAAAAAAACGGAAATGTAAAAGCATTTACCTGAACATGTGCCAGGTTGCAACCCAGGCAACTCTTCCGTCCCATTAAAAGTGGCTCTCATTTACCGAACAGATACAGCTCTGAAGGATGAAGCTCTGCTCATGGGGCAGCCTTGATTTCAAATGACCTTCATGGACCAGCTCTGGCGTGGGCTGGTCCATGAAGTCACGAAGAGTCGGAAGCGACTGAACGAATAAACAACAACAAACAACAAATAGCTTTGGTGCTATAGCTTAATCTGAACCTCATAGGAGCTGAAGGAAGTTGTTGGGCAAAGAAAAGTTGGCTCATCTTATCCCTCTGTAAATTAGAAACTAGATTATTATGTCCATCAGCATTCCAGAATTTTTGTAAGGAGTGCTGAGAGATCATAGAATCGTTGAGCTGGAAGGGGCCTATAAGGCCATCGAGTCCAACCCCCTGCAAAACATTTAGAAAACCCAAAGCCTGTACTTTAAGGAAGAATGATGATTATTTTGGATGCTCTGCCCAAGCTGACCTCATCAGGAGACAGTGTTTTTATTGTAGAGGACACGGAAATAATAATAATACTCAGATGCTTTGCTGAAGTTTGTGCCTACGGTTTAAAATCTAGAGGCCGCAAGAGAGGCGATCACTGCTGCTTTTGTCTTCCACTGATCCTGTCACCCACCCTTTTCTCTCAATGGTTATAGCAAGCAGGAACTGAGGTGGATGAAGAGAACAGGAGGCAGGGCTGCTGAGGCAGCACTACAGATGTAGACCAAGGCCGGTGGTGGCGCATGGAGTGTAGATGCTTACTGTAGTTCTAAGGGTCATGTCAACTGAGTTTTAGAAGTATGAATTAATTACAGGAGAGCACAAGAAGAGCACTGAACACCTCGCAAATGCCATTTCAGTGTGTAGACATCCAAACCAGTTGATGCAAGTCCTGGAACAGACTCTACCTCCCCAAGTATTTGAGATGCTTGTGCACAGCATTCCATATGCAATGCAAGTAGGTACATTTTAAGCTTTTGAAACACAAATACATGATGCATTGGGGGTCACTGTCTAACCAGCATGGTGTTCGTATGTAGAGAACTTTCAATTCACAAGGCCCTACAATTTCTGTACTCTGAGGAGTTAGGACTTAATTAATATAGCAGAGGCCCCTGAAGGCAAATAAGACAATTGGGGGCTCAGCTTTCCAGAAAAGAGAAGAATTCAGGAGCAAGGGATTCCTACCAAGCAGCAAGGCCTTGGCTCTGACTCTTGGGAGGAGGCAATGTGAAACACCCAGAGAGCTTCGGCTATTGGGTGGTATAAAAATGAAAAAAATAAATAACCACCTAGCAACTTCTGATTGGGCTTATTATCTCTGCACAGTGGCAAAAGTACTGAAGGACACTGCTTTAGTACACTGTACACAAGGTGCTAACCAGAACTGAACCTTGCCAAGTGATTTTAAGTGATAACAATATATTTTACTTAGGGCACAATCTTATGCATGTTTAGACAGCAAGTCCTACAACTCCCCAGAGAGCTCCGGCTATTGGGCGGTATAGAAATGTAATAAATAAATAAATAAATAAATAAATAAACAAACTCCCAGCATTCACCAGCCAACTTGTTTATACCAATATCCTACTCATACATGAGATTTCCAGGGGTCTGCAGCTTCAAACGCTCTTAAAACATTCCTTGGGCCCACAGTGCCATTACTTTAAATAGATGAGAATGCAGTACATGCTGTACTTCAGCTTAGCCCTGGTGATGCCCAAATGGCCTCGTTTCATTTCTTCATTGCAAGAGGTTTCCCCCCACCTTTAAGCACCCTGGGACTGTAGGAAATGAGAAGGGGTGCCACCCAGGGACACGTCTTTTCTCAGGGAGACTAGTTTTAAAAGAGCCAGAACTCAAAACGTTTTAGTGCATTAGCACCCTTACAAGTGACTTTTCCCCTCTCTCTTCTAGCGACTTGAGACAGCCCTGAACAAGCAGGATGATAGAGACGAATGAGAATGTAACATCACACAAAAAAGTGACTCTAAAGGCAGGACCTTATGACAGCGTGTAAGACCTCGCTTCAAAAGACTCTCCATACAAACAGAAATTTCTATTTATTTTAGTTTGATTAAATAAAAAATAAACCTTGCTTTAGACACTTTTGGATATAATTTTTGGATAACTCACTTGCGTTTTAAAATGAACAGTCATTTGTACGAGAAACAGAAAATTAAAAAAAGTGGTTGCTCCCTTCCCATCTCTAACCCAGCGACTGGCAGAACCAGTCCACAGGCCTGCGGAAAAGGGGCGTCAACATTATTCCACTGCACGGGGAAATACGATCTTGGAACGGGCTCCATCAGCTGCATGGCTTCTGCCAACTCCAACTCCACTGCCGGCTCAATAGTTTCCACAGTTCGATCGTTCTCTGGGCTGTTCGGTTCCGTGCCGGGGGTCGTTGCCATAGCAGCAGCGGAAACCAATGCACCCTCACGTGCAATGCAATCAACGTTGGCACTTCTTCATGTAGACAAATCTCTTGCCTTCTAGCGAGGCTGGCCAAGAAGTCCTGCTTTAGCAGCGAGTGCTTCATTCTGCTGAATATGGTACTCCTGGAATCTCATAGATATCCTCTGGGTCATTTTTAAATACTTCTGTAGACAGTGTTCTGAACAACTCATCTGTATCAAGAAGGGAGAGATAGTAGGATGCGGGTTGTCACCCACATTTTTTTCTTTTGATTGGCAAGTATTTTAAAATGCCCTTTCATAGTCCCTATAAATTAGGGGTGGGCAACCTCTAGCCCAGGGGTCCCCAACCCCCGGGCCACGGACCAGTACCGGGCCGTGCAGGTGAGCTGCTTTCACCCACCCACCCCCACCCCAGCATACCTGGGCACGGGGCGCCATCTTGCCTGCCCAGCCGAAGCGAAGCAAGGACGCTGGGGTGGGGTGGCTTCGGAACGGCGCGCCCGGCCGGAAGCCGCTCTGGGAGAGCGACTTCCGGGTGCGCTGTTCCGAAGCTGTCCGCCCCAGCGTCTTGGCTTCGCTTCAGCTGGGCACCCACCCAGCCGAAGCGAAGCCAGGATGCTGGAGTGGGGGGCGGGGTGGGGGGGCTTCCCAAAACCATCCCCTCAAACCACCACCCCCCCAGT
The DNA here is from genome assembly GCF_023053635.1 of Elgaria multicarinata webbii. Taxonomy (NCBI): domain Eukaryota; kingdom Metazoa; phylum Chordata; class Lepidosauria; order Squamata; family Anguidae; genus Elgaria; species Elgaria multicarinata. The sequence goes on along the minus strand of NC_086172.1, from coordinate 175,334,860 downwards.
CTGTGGAAAAATTGTCTTCCACGAAACCGGTCCCTGGTGCCAAAAAGATTGGGGACCGCTGCTCTAGCCCACCAGATGTTTGGGCCTACAACTCCCAGCATCCCTTACCACTGACTACGCTGGCTAGGGTTTATGGGAGCATGTTTAGAGGATCATGGCTTTCTGACCTTTATGATCCAGGCATCAGGGGAAAAGGATTGCAGATAAAGAACTTCCTTCATTTGGGGTCTTGGTGGACAGCTCATTGCTACAGGATAGTGATGACCACTAGCTTTTTATTTATTTCATTTCTATACCGCCTAATAGCCGGAGCTCTCTGGGCGGTTCACAGAAATTAAAATCATTCAAAGTATAAAACAACATTATAAAACCATAATATAAAATACAATATAAAAGCTCAACCAGATAAAAACAGCAGCAATGCAAAATTACGAATTTAAAACACCAAGTTAAAATGTATTTATAGACTGTTAAAATGCTGGGAGAATAAAAAGCTCTTCACCTGGCGTCTAAAAGCGTGATTATTTTTCATTATTTTTAATAATGTGCTGCTTTTATTAATGTATTAGTTTTAAATGTTTTAATTAGTTACCGTATTTCTTCGATTGTAAGACGCCATCGACTGTAAGATGCACACTAATTTCAGTACCACCAACAGAAAAAAAGCTTTGATTCTAAAAATAATAATCGCACCCGTGATTCTAAGACGCACCCCGTTTTTAGAGATGTTTATATGGGGGAAAAAGCGCAATCTTAGAATTGAAGAACTACGGTATATGTATTTTATGGTATTTGTGTTGTACCCCGCCTCGATCCAGAGGGAGAGTCGGGTAACAAATAAATTTATTATTATTATTATTATTATTATTATTATTATTATTATTTGGCTTTTTTAAAAAAAAGCACTTGGCAATGCCTGCAGGAGAGATTTATCACTGGCTGAAATCAATATCACATGAGCAGAAGGGAGCTCAGGTAGGGGATCCTGCACTGCTCGTGCAAGGTTCCCAATTTTGGCAATTCCCCCTCATCCTGCAGCCCTGTAAGACACAGCCCACAATGTTAGGTGAGTCCCCTTGACTAGAGAGCCCTTTCTGGGGGTACAGATGAGGGGTGAGCAGGGAGGGGAAGGAAAGGCTGCAATGTGTGAGGTTGCCTTCCGCTCCCCATTCATAGCTAAAAGGAACCTTCCTATTCAGAGACAGCACAACTGCAAATACCGCAAGGCAGAAGGACTATTGCCTTCATAATCAATGTGTGGCTGTTGATCATTAGAAAAGGTATCGAAAAGGAAACTGCCAATATAATGCCCTTGCACAAATCAATGGAGAATATTGGAATAAAAAAGAGCTGGAAAGGGGGCAACCATAATGATCAAGGGGCTAGAGCAACTCCCCTATGAGGAAACGTTACCACATTTGGGACTTTTTCACTTAGAAAAAAGATGAATAGGGGAAGGACTTGATAGAATTATATAAAAGAAGTGGATCCTAGAACCCAGGGTCATTCCCATGAAGCTGAATGGTGGGAGATTCAGGACAGATAAAATAAAGTTCTTCTTCACATAGTATATAGTTAAACCATAGAAGGTTTGAGCATATAACACCGATTCTGGCCCGCTTGCATTGGCTGCCTATATGTTTCCGAGCCCAATTCAAGGTGCTGGTCTTAACCTATAAAGCCCTACATGGCTTGAGACCACAATACCTGACGGAACGCCTCTCCCGACATGAACCTACCGATACACTGCGCTCAACATCTAAGGTCCTCCTCCGAGTGCCTACTCCGAGGGAAGCTCGGAGGATGGCAACAAGGGAGAGGGCCTTTTTGGTGGTTGCCCCTCGACTGTGGAATGATCTCCCCGATGAGGCTCGCCTGGCGCCAACATTGTTATCTTTTCGGTGCCAGGTCAAGACTTTTCTCTTCTCCCAGGCATTTTAACAGCATTTAACAACGTTAAGTTTGTTTTTAATGGAACCCAGAATTGTTGTTTTTAAATGCATACTGTTGTTTTTATACTGGGTTTTTTATGTTTTTGATGGTTTTTAAATTTTGTATACTTTCAATGTTTACCATTTTTAATCGTTGTAAACCGCCCAGAGAGCTTCGGCTGTGGGGCGGTATATAAATGTAATAAAATAAATAAATAATAAATAAATAAATGCTCTATTATAATATATAGTAATGGGCAGGAACATGAACTGTTTTAAAACCGGATTAACAAATTCATAGAGGATAAGGTTATCAATGATTATTAGTTATGATGGTTATATGCCTCTGAATACCAGTTGCTTGGGAACTTAAGTGGAGGCTGCTGTTGTGCTCATGTCTTGCTTGCTGTAGGCTTCTGGTTGGCCACAGTGTGAACAGAATACTGGACTAGAGAGGTCTTTTGCCTGACCCATCACAGCCATCCTTATGTTTTGATGCTTGTGGATTTCCTAGAGGCATCTAGTTGGCCACTGTTGGAAACAGGATACTGGATTAGATCACCCTTTGGTCTGATCTAGAATTAAGATCTGACCTGGGAGCCACAAGAACAGAAAAGCTGCATTTTTTTGTACAGGTTGGTTTAGCTACCTGTCTGTAACTTTTAGATTTACTCAGAGGTTCCACTGGGTAAAAATCCAAAGAATATAGAAGAGCCACATACCTCTTCTGGCTTAACTTCTCGGCTAGTGAAATCTTTCACACAATCCAGGAAGCAGGTTTCTGTCAGTTTGTTGTACGTCCCAAGAAATTCCTTGAACTGTTAATAAATCAAACAGATCTTCAGACCTGGGTGGATCTTCCTTCACAGGAGAATAAACACGGGGGAAGGGGGCAACACCAATCAAATTGAAGGGCACAGGGAGCATATAATAATTAGTTGCTCTGCATTGATAAATACATTATTTGGTACAGCTTTTAGGGAATACCATTCAAGTTACCGAACTGTTAAGTAATACAAAAATTCTTTAGAGATACACCATTTACCTGTTTGATCTGATCAGATTCTGATATTTGCCCAGCCATAATTTAGTGCTCACTCAGCCAACTGCCACCTAAACTAAATATAAGATATGTGGGTCAAAATTCAATCCAAAACAATTTTACCTGAAATATAATGTTCTATAGCTTAAATCTTTATTTTATTTTAAAATGTAAATCCTGCAAGAAGGAAAAACGAGGAAGAGGTAAACATACCTTTATTCACCATACTGCTGGCTACTTAGAAAGTGTAGTACCCAGAGAAACACTCTGCAGATCTTTCAATTTACATAGTTTAAACATTGTTTGTGATCCAGCTGAACTTAACATACATCTTTTATATGGCACACTAATAATTCTATAAAATCAAGCCAGGGTACTTGCTCTGACCCATTTATATTAACTTCAAAATAGATAACACTGGCTTTAAGAACATACATTTTAGCATCATAGGGCTCCTCTACACCAAGCAGATGTTCCACTATGAAACTGGTATGAAAGCGGTATATAAGAGGCAGGAGCCACACTACTGCTTTATAGGGGTACTGAAGTGCACTGACAATTGTTGGGACCCATGACACAACATACTGCTCTCATACCACTTTCATAGTGGTATATCCTGTTTGGTGTAGATGTATCATGGCCCCCAACAGTTCTCAGTGCACTTCAGCACCACTATAAAGCAATCGTGTAGATCCTGCCTTTTATATACCACTTTCATAGTGGAATATCCTGCTTGGTGTAGATGAGCCCTTAAACACAAAGCAAGAGTTCTGCATTTTGGCTTAAATCCAACATTGCACAAGCGGATTCCTGTTCATGCGACAGGATTTTCTCATCCTCTCCACCCCACTGCAGATTCCCATGTGCCCCCAAATCTGGGAGTGCACAGGAGGCTGCACGAGTGACTGGGAATCCCTTTTGCCAGTGGCTTTCAGTCTACTGGTGGAAAGACACAGTTGGATTTAAGCCTTTGTTGCTACATGGACACTTCCTGATAATCATGTCAAATATTCACTGACTAGCACTTATTCAAACACTCATTGTCATAACAGCTAGGTGATCAAAGTCCCAGAGCAATCATATCCTTCCTTCATCCAACAATTACCCCCGTCTTCCCCACCAGAAGATGTACAGTGCTAGATTTGGGGGTTGGAGGCTCTCAGGCAAGGCATCTTCAACAGCTGAGCTACACATAAACTTCACGACACTGCTTCCAGCCTTCTGGTATAGCAACACTATTGGGCAATAGCCCCTTGACCTCTTTTGGGGTCCCAGCAAACGGCCCACCTCATCTTCAACTGAAGCTGACCATGTATTTATCTTCACTTCCTCTGCCATGAGAATTAGCAAAACCTTCCTTCAAGGAAGCATTTTTGCTGGTTCTCAGGGAATAGGAAACACAGTAAAGGAACCTAGGAAATACAGCACAGGGGAGGACAGAAGATCAACTGGAATCTACTAGTAGATCTTTGGGTGACATGAAGTAGACCAGCAAGGAGGTTTGTCTCCCAGTTGTCTAACAGCAGGAACAACTAAACAGACTTTCTCAAATTTGGTTGCTGCAAAAGAATGCTTGGGCAAAAGCAGGAGTGGAACTTTTTGTGAAAAGGCTTGTGAGCTTGGTTCTGGTCCTGACAAATTCCTGAGCTGAGCTTAATTCTTAGTATATGTCTGCCTGACTGAGCCATTGTTTTGCACTTGGCTCTTGATGGTGGTTCTCGTAAAAAAACCAAGTAGACCCTGCAAGGCTGAAATTTGCCCACTCCTCAAAGTCCCTAGTGTTATGCAGCAGCCATAACACGCTCCCTCCTTCTTGAGCCTGGCACAGACAATATTACACTTGGTAGCTGTGGAGGCTCCTCAGGTTAAAAAAAAGGGCAGTTACATGAAACAAACCTCTACCCACCCCCTCCCAGAACCAATAAGCAGGACAGGTCATGCTTTGTTAATACATAAGACTACACATAGAATTGAATGTAAAACGTCACATGCAATAAACACCTTTCCCCCCTCACCACCACAGCTATGATATGGGTACATATGGTGTGTGTAGAGGCACCAGAAGATGCACATTTTTGCCAAATACATGTTTGATGCAATAATATCCATTTTTAAAGGAGAGGGTTTAAAACTGAAAGATGCACAACTTGCCCAAGGCACATCCATGGCCAAGGTGACATTTGAATTCAGGCCTCCCAGATCTAGACTCTTGTCTATGCCCTAAACCTCATTGGCTTCCAGGTCTCTCCCCAGAGCAAAGGACGTTTGGTGCAGCTTAGGGGACTGCCAAGGTCATGATGAATTCTTCTGATCCTTCCTCCTTTTCGAGAGCAGTGCTAGAAGGCAGCAAGGAACCCGGAAGCCCAGCCTCAAAGCTATCTCCCGACCTTTCCCTACCCCCTCGCTTCACCCTAGGGTTGCCATCTTCGCATTTCTTTCTGCTAGCCCTGCTCCTCTGCACTTAAGAGCAGCCAGATATACACATACATACATACACACACACACACACACACACACACAAATCAAGCAGGCGAAACTTTCCCTCTCTGCTAAGAAAAGCCTCACCACCTGCTAAATTCTTCTATTATCCCTATCATCATTATTAAGTAATACTTTCATATTCCTTAATGTTGCAAAATCTCTGCAGTTCACATAATTTATGGTTTTTTTAAAAAAAAATCAGTTAAAATGCATATACAATACAAAAAATAACGCTAAGACGTTTCAATTTTCAGCAAGAAAGGGTGAGTTGGTGTTAAAAGCACCAGTATAATTCCAACAATTTAAAAGGTGGCAGCCCTATTCACCTCACAGTCAAGGCCCTGGACTCTGGGGGGGGGCCTTCAGTCTGGTTCCCCCCACAATCCATGCCTCGCCCGACCTGCTCTCCTTCGCCCTTTCCCACATACCTCGTGCTGGAGACGAATCAGCGACCGCAAAGCTCTGGGGTAGTTTTACCTTCCATCGACCGCGTGCCGGTGCACCACTATAAAGTGTCCCCCTCGCCTCGACCCAAATGCCCCCAAGGCTGGTTTGGGTCCCATTTTCCACTGGACAAGGCCGGTAATTTCAGAAGTCGCGTGTGCGTCAGAGAGAGCCCAGCGCTTGTGTAAACAGGCCCAATCGATGGCAGGGCCGCTTGTGCGGCGGATTTGTTTCTACCCGGACAGTTAATAAATCTGAGCAAAGGAAAGACAGCCCACCAAAAAAAAAAAGAAGGGGAGGGAAAAAAGAGGGATTACGACGCATGCGCGCGGAACCGCAGCGGAAGTTTTCCGGGCCGCGCATGCGCATTATCCACACAGGCTGCTGCTTTTTTTTTTTAAAGGTAGCTTTGGGATTAGGAAGAGGTTGGGCTAAACTTGCCCGTTTGGAAGCGGCGGGAGTTTCGGCTGTAGGTGTTGTTGTTACTATGGCAACAGGTGTTTCCGGTGGGTGGCTGTTGCGCGGCGACAGGAGGAGTTGTAGATACCTGTGGTGTGTGTGTGTGTGGAGGGGGAGAAATGGGGTTGGGAAGGCGGCTGTCTCCTGTGGGGGTGGAAGGTGAGGGCAGCCTTGCGCCCTATGGCGAGGTAGAGTCCTTGAAGGTGCTTCTCCCCCTCCCCAGTCTCTATATGGGCTGGGGCTTTGATCTCAAATAGCAATTATGGGTGTGTGTGGGGGGGGTAACTACTATTATTTCTAAAGTCTCACAGAGTCTATTTTGGTGTGAGGAAAAGCAGAGCAGAATTTTTACATCCCACCTGCAGTTCAACCCTAAGCATGTTCACTCAGCAGTAAGGCCCACAAAGCTCAATGGGGGCTTACTTCTGTGTAGCTCTGCTTAGGCTGGCAGCCCAAGTTAACGTAATTGTGTGTAGGGGGGCGGGGGAAGGCAAATTGGGGAGCTCTCTGTGGCTCCCACTTTTGCCTGCCACAAGATGTGCCCATAGCCAGCATCTTATGGTGTTTTTCCCCCCCTCAAAGGCAGCTGGATTACATCCATGGTGAAGAGGTCCATTAACTGGGTTCGGAGATAGCGTTCCACTGAATACCCGATGCAGAGAACGTATAGCAGAAGCTGACCTTACCGTATTTCGTAATTGTGTTTTAAACTGTTGGGTGTTTTACTGTGGTTTTAGTTTTTGTGAACCGCCCAGAGAGCTTCGGCTATTGGGCGGTATAAAAATGTAATAAATAAATAAATAAATAAATAAATAAATAAAGAGAATATTGTAAAGAGAATATCTTAGTTGTGTGAAGCAAGGGAGTCCTTGTACTGTAAGAGGCTTGGATATGGAGGACCCTTGTGTTCGTTTTAGGGAAATTGCCTTTTCCTTGTGGTTTTTGGGTGCCTTCGTAGATAATGGGGTGCCATGTCCTCCCTCCTTGAAAAATTTTTTAAGGAACCCTGGCATCTGCAAGGCACCAATAAACAGCGACTCTCCTATGTGAAGCCCTATGAAGTTGTCTTAAGCTGGGTGGAAGGGAAACAGAAGACTCTTATGTCAGCTCATGTCCCATTACAGAATCGATTATAGTGCTGTATCCCTTGTAGCATAGGGATATGGGGGATTTGTCTCAATGGGAGTTAGGTTGTTTGGTAGAGTCTTGTGACCTTCCAGGCAAGTTGGCTAGATCACCATTCCTGTTGCTGTTTCTACTCTATAGAATGTTCTTTAGGAGAAACTTAACTGTGATACGTATCATGCATATATATTTTTTCTAGTCATCTGTAAGCAGAACCGTGCTTGGCATTCAAGCATGTGCTATTTAGTCTTTGTGTTAAATCTAGTGATAGGGTTTGTCGTTTGAGCATGTTCTATGTTTTATCACGGTCACAGCAATAATTAGTAGGCATCTCAGTCCTGCTTCTGTTCCACTCCTGCCCCTGTGGCCCACTTTTCTCCCTTTGTTTTGCCTAGAACTGTCTCATTTAGTGTTTGGTCTTGTGCTTTGTACAATAGCCGCAAGCTGTGCTGTGAGCTGTTAATGGAAGTGGAAGGGCCGAGTGACTTGAGCGAGGGCACTTTGGCTAGCCTCACTGCCGGTGACGTTCTCATCCGCTCCACCAGCTTCCACATGAAAAAAAACCCCTCTGACAGCCAAGCAGCAGGATCTGCTCACAGGAAACCTACTGCTTGCATGAAGAAGAAGAAGAAGATCCAAATTTCAGTGAAGAAGCTTCGAGAAGTGGCTCCACCCTGTCGCCCAGAATGTTCTGCGTTGATTAATGATGATGAAGTTTATATTCCTCCAGCACTGTTGGCAAACAAACCTGCATCTCATAAGCCATCAGCAGCAACTTCTAGAGGTATAACAGAAGGTGTGTTTGTAATGCTGTACTGGTCTAAATGTTTTGAAGTTCAGCAGTCAGCATCATTTTGATGTCAGTCAAAAACCTCATTGATACAGGTGTCTGCAACATTTTATCTATGGCATCCCAACCTATGCTGTATAGATTCTTCACACGCAGAGCTTTATTGAAAGCCTGATTCATGCTTTGGGTTGGTATATGGATGCGTCAGTTATAAGTTATCGGTTATGAGATAGGGAATGTTGCATCTCCCTTTCTCCTTTGATGTAGCCAGAAACTAATCAAAACAGACCAGCTGTATAAGAGTGACTTTCTGGTCTGATTTGGACAATTAACAAAATTTTGTGTTTCTGGGCTATAGTTATGATAAAACTCTTTATCCCACTGCTAAGACCCTTCGGGTTGAAACGCGTCTGTGGCAGGTGGATGTGTATTAGTATAGCCTATTACATTATTATTAGAAACAAGTAAGGTCACCATGTGTGTGGACTGGCCAGTTTCCATTTTGGTATAATTTTTATGATTATATAGTTAATTTTTTACAATTACTTTTTATTCTCTGCAGTATTGATTAGTTATTTTATTAAAATTTATTTAATGGTAGCTCCATCCTAATTTTGCGCTTTATAAGCTCTCTTAAACACTTTTTTCTTTGTGTGCTGTATTTATAGATATAACACTCCCTGTAAAAATGTGTGTTTAACACATTTTAATCTAGACTACTAACAAAATGTCCACTGGATGACAAGTGGTGACAAACTACCCATCCCAGCTTTGTCCCATCTTACTTTCCCTTGGCTTTCTCTGTCTGGTTACTTGTCTGTACCTTCAGCCCTTTTGGTGAGGGGTCCACTGCCCTTTTGGCTGTCATTGGCGTAGATGCTCTGCGGTAAGAGAGGCTGGATACTGTGAGGCAGTTGAGTTCTAAGGGGGGTTGTATGACTTTGAGTTTCCAGTTCCATGAGCAGATTTTTATTAAATTCAAAAGCAAATATATTGCCAGCGTACTCTGGGCTTTATGGATACGTATCGTTTGAGTTTGCGAAGGCAGACAGGACACTTGCTGTTTAGTTAAACTATGTGTGTTCTAGTCCTTATGTAAATATTATCATCTGTGTTAACATCCACAATATGACTAGTTCTTTCCTCTGCCCTTCTGCTGTCCTGCAGAAGTTATTTGGGCTCATGAGTGTTGAGATAAGCATAGTATCTAGAAATAGATACTGCAATAAATTAACTTTTCTTCCAGGTGTTCTAAGCAAGTGTACTGGCAGACATTCTGAGCAGCTGACATCACTCGAAAAAGATGGGCAGCCCTCACAGCTATCTCCAGAGGTAACCACAGTGGTGTTCTGTTCCTCAGTCTACAAAGGGTAGTTCATATAGTCGTTTCCATATGTTTTGCTGACCCAAATAACAGAATATGGGCCATCTGTATTTTTCTCTGGCATAATCTCTTTGCTGCTGCTTTCGTAACGGACCACTATCACCCTAGATACTTTCATCAATTTCACAGTGTTCTTATTTGGAGATTATTACTGTCAAACTAAAAAAGCTGACCTGGATATTGACAAAGGTTTTTTTTTATTAAGTTTATGATAGTTGAGGGAACATAATCCTGGCTGCTTTTTACTTTGTTTCCCCCTCTGTTAAAAAACCTTACCATTTCCTTTTTGAAGTTTGCTGCTACTTAACTGTAGATGCTGTTTGTTTAAACCACATGTGAGTTCCCTGCAACCTCCAGCTGCCCTTCCCATTGCCCCAAATCTCCTCCTCACACTTTTCTCTCTCTACTTTTGGGTCGTACAATGGGGCCTTTTGCTGCTTCAATCGACCGGAATACAGCAGACTAGTGTGGCAAAAGATGCTCTAGGCTTCAGGGCTCTGGCTTCTCTCTCAAGAATCTTATTCTTGAGAGAGGCATCATGGAGCAAGGTGTCCTAGACTAGAAGCAGCCACCTCTCCAAGAAGGGAGAGGAAAACTAGGAAGGAGAATTTGTGGGAGGAGAGAAGATTGAACTCTTATCTCTTCCAAGATCCTGATGAAGATTCGGGGGGAAGTGATAAGAGAGGAGTGTGTCTGTGCGATTGAGGCAGATAGTCAGTGAGTGGATCAGTTCAGACAACACGTTTCTCTATGCAGTGGGAAAACTCCACTCAGTGGTTGAGTTTTTACGGGGTACTCCTCACACAACAAGTTGTAACTCCACCATTGTGTGACTGTGGGCTCCCGTGGAGTGGAGTAAAAGGCAACGTGACGTTTGATTGACAGTTCCTCCACTCTCTCTCCTCCCCAGTCCTCCCAATGGTATCCCATCAGCCATTGCTGCAAAAAAAAAACAATCCTGGCGGCTCTCCTAGAGCGTCACTCACTCCTTTTGCCAGAGAACTTGGTAGCCAGTGGGAAAAGTCCACTCAGCGCAATGGAAACTCCACGGAGCCCTCCGCACAACACAACGGTTGTGCAGGAACTCTCCTCTGCACAGCGTGGATATTCAGCGTGGAGTGTTTTCTTAAAAAAAAAAAAAACTCCACCGTGGGGTGGAGTTTTCCCATCGGACAACACATTTCTCAACGGCGGTGTAAAATCTCCACCGTGGAGTTCTAAAACCACCCTTGAGAAGCGTCTTGTCTGAACTGAGTGAGTGAGTGGGGCTGTGAACCAATAAGAGGGGTGGGGAGGCTGTATGTGTGGTATGTGCATGTTTTGAGTGGGGATTGGAAGAGGGGTCCCAGTTCTCACCCATCTCTGTTCTGCCCGTCCCCACAGTTAGTGTGCAGCCCCCTTGCTGCATGCCAAGAGTCTTGGAGCACCTGAAAACCTAACAGATGTATCGTGGTGCATGGCTTATGCCACGGCATATTTCTCAGTCTTACAAGTATCCGACGACTTTTTGCTGCATCTGATTCATAGATCTACACCTCTGGAGTTATGTAACAGCGTGATTTTTCTTGGATTCAATGGAAACGTCTTTCATGTTTCCCTCTTCTTCCCCCTTGTCTTTCTCCCCAGACTTCTGCAGTACATATTCCTTCTCAAGGGGATGCAAGTAAACAAAAAGGTAATATTTTTAGTGCAATCCTACGCATCTGTACTCTGAAACTAGAACCACTGTGTTCAATGGGGTTTACACCAGGTAAGTGTGCATAGGCTGGTAACCTTTTAGTTCTTTGTCTTTTGGGGATCAAGTTTCCATAGTTCTGTCATGGTGAAACTGAACATGAGTTGAAAACTGGAATGAAACTGTTATTTTTCCCCTCTGATCTGGAACACGGCCTGAATCATTATCTGAAAGCCTCTGTTGAAACTGAACCAGAAAAGAAATGGTGGGAAAAGTCAGCTTTCTGTTTCAGCATATGGGTTGAATGAAACAACAAAATAGCTGATGTGGTACATTTATTGGATCCACAAGAATGAATGTATAAAATGAAACCTATATCAGGGAGGATTTCTATTTTGGGTCTGTATAAGCTTCTCTTCTTTGCCCTCTTCAAGGACCTTTTCTGGGAATCATTAGGCAGGGATTAGATTTCTTCCCCTTTCTGATAGGTCAATATATTATTATTATTATTATTATTTATTTATATAGCACCATCAATGTACATGGTGCTGTGTTACATATATATGTTACAACAGGGAAGGGATAAACATACAACACGTGTGTGCTAATACAATCCTCTTCAGTGTTGGCAGTTCTTTTCCCTAGTTTTGTTGAAACCTCCATGTAGAAGGGAGGATACAGTAATCTTTGCCAATTCCCCCGCCCCTCCTGTCCCCAAATTAGCTTGCTCCAACCCAGTGTATGAATGATCATTATGGATGTACTTTATTTATATTTTCTCAAGTGAACCAGAACTGAACTGTTGATTATGTGGACCAAACTGGTTCATGAACCTTTATCGGCATGAAGCAGAACCAACCTGAAACAACTTCAGTTGCAGCTGAACCTGAACTGAAACCCCACCCCCACAAATTCCCTGCTTTCTGGGTCTTTTTCTCTACATGAATTTGTTAATCAGATGTGTAGCGTTACGCTTTAGAAAACTAAGTTAATGTTTAGTCCTAGTCTTAAAGTTGGGAGTGGACATTTGTCTCTGACTTCTGTTGACTGTCACATTTTAAGACTTTTAGAAGGAAAAAAAATGTGCTTAACTCAAAAAGTATTTAATTTTTAAAAAGAAAATTGTAACATAGCTTCAGAATTGATCTGCATGTGACAAAATCTATCATGTGACGTTTTTGTCGGTAACTTTTAGTGGTGTTTTATTTGTGTCCATTTTAAAATCCTGATGATCTGAGTGTACTGTAGTGTTTTGTGTGTGATGGTAGCTTGAAATATAACAGCCAGCTGACTGCCTTCTGTTACCCTGTTCAGACAACATGCTAAGTCATAGTGGTTAAACGAAACATTGTGGTTCAGCGTGTGTCATGTGCACGCCCGTTCCCTCTGGCATTCACACATGCTGGCAAACTGACATGAGACCTTCATGTCAGTGAGACTTCTTTTTATTGAGGAAATCACATGGTAACGTAGTGGTTACATTCTCCAAACAACACCACTTAAAGCTGAATGTTGGTCAGAAAGCTTTAGGCTGCTTTCCTGATACAATCCTTCAGGCAATCACTCGGGGGTGTTAGGGTTAGTCACTATCCCATTTGAGCTTTTTAGGACGCTGCATACTGAGCTGACAAGGTAAGTGTGATCGCAGAGAAGGTAAAACTTCAGGCACAGGAGTCCCATCCTTCTGCTAAGGACTGGCAACTCCCTGCCACCTGAGTCTGGCCTCAAACACACAATCCACAGCAAATGCAAGTCCAAGTCTATGAAAAGCCTCACAGTACTTTTCATGGCACAGTCCTTAGAGATCCAAGGTCCAAATAGCAAAGCGTCCATGTGCAGAGTGCTTTCAAAGTCCCAAGCAGAAATGGGATCCAAAGCAGGAGGGATTTCAGGCCTTGTGTCAAGAGATGAAACCTAGCAAAGCTTTTTTTAGCTTTGCACCAGCATTTAAAGCCTATTCAAAGCCACTTGACAGGACAGGTTCTCTCACCTGTAAGCCATGCCCATGTGCCAACAGAGCGGGACGGCACAACCCAATAAGGTCATGCTACAATCTGAGTAACACTCCCAAACAGTGGTCCCCACCTTTCCACCATACCCAGGTTCCCAGGGAAACCTTTTCCAGTTGCAAGGCCACAATGGAGTAAGTGCTCCTCCTGTGTGAACTTCTGACAGAGATAAGCTTGCAGAGACATTTGACCTTCTGTAACTGTTCCTAATAAATCTACTTACGTTCTACAAGGCCTCTGGCCTTGTACCTATTCCTGACATGTCATGTAAGCCATGACTTAGCGTGTTGTGTGAATCTTTCCCAACTGTGGTAGCTGCATAACCATGGTTTAAACTCGCTTACTAACCATTTGCTGCAAAAGGGTTAGAGGCCATGGCTTAGCGTGTGGTCTGAACAGGCCCAATGTGGTAAATGTCTAATATCTGGTAAGCGTTTAAGACCATCTGCAAAGGAACAATTGCACACCAAAATTAATGGTGGTGGGTTCTGCATAATGAGAGTAAAAAAAGGACAGGGGAAAGCAATATCAAGGGTTGTCTTGATGATATTCAGCCTTCCCATCTATTATTATTATTAATCTCTTTCTTGCTCATGGCTGTTTTTCTAGATCAGCCTTCCTCAACCTATGGCGCTCCAGATGTGTTGGACTACAACTCCCAGAATGCCCCAGCCAGCTGGCTGGGGCATTCTGGGAGGTGCAGTCCAACACATCTGGAGCGCCCCAGGTTGAGGAAGGCTGTTCTAGATGGACATGGCAGGCTTTGCCAGGTCATGCTATCATCATCATTTCCATACTGCTCCATAGCTGAAGCTCTCTGGGCGGATTTCAACAATTCATTAAAACTATACATTATAAAATATGACATGATAAAAACAGTCTATTTTTTAAAATAAAATAAAATAAAACAGTTTAAACAGCTAAAGAACAGTTGCCGTAAACAGTCTTTCCATAATAGACCCAGAACGCCTTGTGTCCAGTGACATGAAGTGCATGTCTTGGCCTTGCAATTCCTCCTCTCTGGAACCCCTTACCATGCTGAGACAATAATGACTGATGGTGAGATTCTGCGTTTGCAAGATGTCTGCTGTGTCGCTGGCCCTCCGATCCACAGTCCACATGGAAGCACGCTCAGAGAAATCCCAGTTCAAATAAACCCTGGAATCTCTGGTTCTAACATGATGTTACATGTGAGGTTGCAGTATGGGGTGGAGGTGCATGGGCCGAAGATCTGATGTTGCTGTGTGTTGAGGTGTAGCTGCTGCTGCTGCTGAATAATGGTTGTGTTTTGTGGGTATTTTGGTTTCTGCCTAGCTCAATTTGTTCTCCTTTCGTTCTACAGCAGCTGACATTTTTATCTCCCAGTATGATACTGGACAGAAGGAGGCTGTAAGAGCTGTATTCAAACAGCGGTAAGAAGGGACCACTTAAAACAAAAGTCTTATCTCTTTTAATGGCTCAACTGTGCTACTGTTGTCCGGTCAGATTTCGAGGGCAAAGGCTGTGGGGGCATGTGTCCCACAACTCCCTTTAATTCTCTTTTTTATATAAAAAAAACTGTTGAAATTGTAGAATTTGGCATACATTTAACTCTCATAATCCTGACTTTTATGTACCACTCATACATTGTGCCGAAATGATCGTTGTAGCGCCCTGAAAGTGCTTGGAGAGTACATGGAATGAAGTGAGATCTTCCTTTGAATATACCTTAACCACATCCCATCTTCAAAGCAGTCCAGGTGGTGGGTTATTCTAAATGGCCAAAGGGCTCACAGAGCACGGATTGCTGCTGGGCACCTGGTTTTACAACTCTGCCTGTGTATGGGCTGTTTTATGCTTACATTATATTTACTGCTAAACAGGTGCTTAGTATTAGGACAGGGCTAAAGCTCACTTCAGTTGGGTAGGTTCATCTCCAGTTGACACTTGTTCATGCTAGGACAGTGCTCTTCAACTGTTCCAGACCTGAGACCCACCTCAGATGCCCAACCTGCAACATGGGAACCACTTTCACAATGTCACAATTGCCCAACATGGCGGCAACAGCTTTGCCACCACCCATCTCGACTGATCTGGTTGAAGACTACTTCCCCGGGGCTCTCCAGGGATGCTAAGCCTGCTTGATTAGAAAGAGGAGGTAACTGTCTCGTAACCAGACAATGGGACTTTCTGACTGTATATCATAGAATCATAAAATAGTAGAGTTGGAAGGGTGAATTTAGCCATCAGAGGTTTTGTTAAAAAGCCATGTCTTGACTTGGCACTGGAATGAGGTCAGTTGGGCCTCCAAGGGGAGGGCATTCCACAATCATAGAATCATAGAATAGCAGAGTTGGAAGGGGCCTACAAGGCCATCGAGTCCAACCCCCTGCTCAATGCAGGAATCCACCCTACAGCATACTTGATAGATGGTTGTCCAGCTGCCTCTTGAATGCCTCTAGTGTGGGAGAGCCCACAACCTCCCTAGGTAATAATAACCTGCCCAGTCGCTGAGGTCATCTGAGGACATGCTTCTGTTGGTTTCACATAGATCCATCCTCCGATTGGAGTCCACCAGGGAAAGAGCCTTCAGTGTGGTGGCCCCCCTCCTGTGGAACTCCCTGCCTCTGGAGGTCAGGCAGGCGCCAACCTTGTACTCCTTTCGGCGCTTCCTGAAAACATCTTTATTCCAGGAAGCCTTTCCTTAATATGCAGCCTTAATATCTGCTTCTTTTAAAATTTGTTTTAAGCGTTTTCTGTTTTTATTTTCATTTTATCTGGTACACCACTCCAAAAGTTTTCTATGGGGAGCGGTATATAAATATTCTAAATAAATAAAAATAAATAAATAATCAGGGTTCAAGCTTTTATCTGACCATTGGACTTTATCCGACCTAAAGCTTTAGGAGAGTTTTTGAAAATAAATATATTTTCCATTAGAGAAAAACCATGGCACTGAAAGGTTTTTACACGAAGAGGGACCCCAACGTGTGTTCTGACGTTGAGCTTTGCATGTAGAAGGTCCCAGGTTCAACCTCCAGCATCTCCGCTTAAAAAGGTCCAGGGACTGGTGGTGGGGAAAGACCTCATCCTTACTGAAACCCTGGAGTGCTGCTGCCGGTCAGAGCAGACAGTCCTGGTCCAGATGGGCAAATAGTCTGAGCTGATGTAAGGCATCTTCTCACGTACTGGAGTGCCCACGGAGCGCCCATTTATAAAACGATGCTTAAGGCGAATTAGTTTCCTGAAGCGATCTCTAGAGAAGAGCTAGCTGGGGGAAATGCGCCTTCAAAAGAAACGCTGCACACCTCTCTGTTCTTGTATACTTAGAATTCAGAGTGCTCCGGTATTCAAAGAGGTGAAGGTGCAGCTTCTAGATAATGTACGGCCAGACCAGAAGGACAGCACCAAGTCAACGCATAGCGAGGTGGATTCAGCTGCCACTATTGCAGCTGTGACCGCTGCCGCCATCGCTTCCACTGCCCCGCTTCTCAAAGTAAGTAGCTGCTCTTGATAACTTCCTTGTCGAGTTAAAGCCCTACAAGTTTGAGGGTGGTGCTGGTGTGTCCATATGTTAGATCAGTGGTTCTCAACCTGGGGCGCTCCAGATGTGTTGGACTGCATCTCCCAGAATGCCCCAGCCAGCAGAGCTGGCTGGGGCATTCTGGGAGTTGTAGTCCAACACATCTGGAGCGCCCCAGGTTGAGAAAGGCTGTGTTAGATCAATGTTCTTCACCCAGGGATGAAATCCAAACAGCCCCTAAGCACGACTCCACACTTTCAGCGACAGAGGGTTCAAAAAGCGCTTTATTGATTAGGAATCAAGGTCTGGTCTCTTCAAAGGGAGCAATCAGACAGAGAATAGGAAATTCAGCACAGCATTTCAAGCATGAAAGGGGCAGGGCCCTGTTGCAGCATAAACCAATCAGAACGTAACACTGGGGCACAGCTAATCTCTTTAAACAATCCCTTTGACCCACAGCAAGCTGGAACCGAAGCTCTTGTTTATGTTAGATAAGGCAGATGCAAGGATGCACTCAAGGAGATATTCTTGCGTACGTGACACTTCGCTTACTGTATAATGGCTACTTCACAGCTTCCTTTAGAAAATGGAGGCACCTATGCTAACACATACATGCTAGAAAGAGGAAGCAGGTCCGGTGCTTGGGATGCGTTCTGCAAATTTAAGCATGGGTTTTAATTTGCATGTTTGGCCCGCTGTATTATTTTCTTCCTCTTCTGTCGGCTTTGGAAAGTTGGCTGTGTGGTTGGGAGGGGAGTGTTAGGAACTTTGTTTCTATTTGCGAGCAAGAATCAGACATGGAATCTAGACTAAGGCTTGTCTTCTAGATTAAGGGTTGTTCTTCTCAGACATCTGAGAATCCAGTTTGATCGTCTCTGTCCCTAAGTACCATAGGTACTTCAAACGTTGATTTCTAGTGTGCGGTGCATCCAATTTCGCTGGTCTTTGAGTTATTTGTAATGGGTTTTTTTTTGTGGCTCATGCAGTTTCTAGTGACTCCTTCTCTTGAAGAACGTGCATAGCACGTCAAATATTGCCTTGTAATAATCCTAGGAAGTAAATCACTCCTGTTCAGATTTTAAAGGTGGGGAACTGAGGTAGTGGCTTGCTTCAGGCTGCCCTGTGAGTCAGTGACTGAGCAGGAATTTGAATCCAGGTCCAGAACTCTATTCAGTGCACTGTATGGGGTATACAGCGCATTCCACTTGGCCCTTGATATGAACTACCCAGATCGAAAATGGGTTGTGGGGAGCTTTAAAAATGCATACTGGTGTATGTGTGTGGAATGTTTTTTCAATCCTGGTAACCCTGCTCTCGTGCAGAGAGCATTTCCGTGTATAGATGGAGGAGCCAAGTTGAGTTTTGTCAGCTGCAGCACCCTTTCGTCTCATGTGGGATGGTGCAGCTCTGGAGAGAGGGGCCCATTTTTAGGGGTGAGGGTGGCTGTTACTGAAAGTGTGTTGTTGTTTATTCGTTCAGTCGTTTCCGACTCTTTGTGACTTCATGGACCAGCCCACGCCAGAGCTTTCTGTCGGCCGTTGCCACCCCTAGCTCCCCCAAGGTCAAGTCTGTCACCTCCAGAATATCATCCATCCATCTTGCCCTTGGTCGGCCCCTCTTCCTTTTGCCTTCCACTTTCCCTAGCATCAGCCTCTTCTCCAGGGTATCCTGTCTTCTCATTATGTGGCCAAAGTACTTCAGTTTTGCCTTTAATACCATTCCCTCAAGTGAACAGTCTGACTTTATTTCCTGGAGTATGGACTGGTTTGATCTTCTTGCAGTCCAAGGCACTCTCAGAATTTTCCTCCAACACCACAGTTCAAAAGCACCTATCTTCCTTCACTCAGCCTTCCTTATGGTCCAGCTCTCGCAGCCATAGGTTACTACGGGGAATATGGGTTAATATGAGGAATACGGGGAATACTGCGGGGAATACTGAAAGTGGGAGGCTGCAAATTTCCTTGAGTGGGGGGAAGCGACCTTAGAACCAAGCCATGGAACTTACTTTAAGTGTTTAAAAAAATTAGTGTCAGAGGTATGTCTAAAAACGTACTAGCAATATTAGTGGATGGAAGCTTCCCCCAGTTTGGTGGCCTCCAGATATGTTGGATTGCAACTCCCAAGCACGGCTGGCTGGGAGTTGTAGTCCAACACATCTGAAGGCCACGAGGTTGGGGAAGTCTGGTGTATTGTGAGGGTAGTGTGTTTCATACTACTTTGATGCTGGTGTGTTCCTGTAATAGGGAATGAAAGAGAACATTTTAAGTAATGGTCTTTCCTCTTAACGATGAGTGGTAGCTTTTATCTGGATGTTATTCTACACTTTCTTTGATGTCTCAAAAAAGAACGTCTCATATTTAGGTTGGGTTTTTTTGGGGGGGGTAATATGCAGATATAACTCATTGATCTAATAGTCTTTTAATAAATTGGTGGACAGTCCTCCAAAGCTTCAGGCCAGGTTCAGCCATGTTAAAGGTCAGCTTTTATTCCTTTGTGACCAGGCTGAAACCAGCTTGGGCTGTGGGTTGAGTTGGGGGAGAGAACAGTTGGTCTTCACAACTCCTCAGATTTTAACTCAAGCCTTTCCCCTCAGGTGCAGAGTGACTTGGAAGCCAAAGTGAGCTCTGTGTCCGAAATACTTAACAAGTTGCAGGAGACAGACAAACAGTTGCAGCGTGTTGCAGAGCAGCAAGCCAGCGCGAAGGCTCAACAGCTCGAGAGGCCTCCTTGCCACCAAAGAGTCAGCGAGCTTGAAAGACAGATGAATCTGTTCATGGGACAGCGGATTCAGCATCTGGAAAGTTTGCAGCAGCAGCAAATGAATATTCAGGTACCGGCAGGAAAAGAAATATGGAACTCTGCTGACTAATTCTCTTCGAACAGCGGCCATGTTGCCAGGACATGATGGGAGTTGTAGTCCAGCATATCTGGAGGGCGCCAAGTTGGAGAAAGCCCGCTGTATCATGATCCTGTATTGATCACTTTGTGCTGCTGCCCTTGTAGTCCATGTACATTATCATAGAAATGAATGCCTTTTAATATGTAGGATTGCAGCTGTAATCCCCTAAGTGGTTAAAATTGTAACTCAAGCATTTCCCATTTTGAGAAAGTATGTGGATTAAACAATGGTAATAAGGAGTTGGGTGTGGTGATGCAATAGGTTTAAAGTCAAGCGTGATGAGACGGTGTTTTGCGTGCCCCTTTTTGAAACGAAAATAGCAGCCGCCGGAACGGGGAGAGGACACTGATGACCGGATCACCGTGGATGTTCCCAATCATCAGAGGAGCGCAACGGGACCTTCCCTCTGGATACAAATAGCAGCTTCACAGCTCTCTTTAAATGTGTGTCTCTTGTGTGGGAGAAAATGACTGAGGGGCATTATAAAGTGGGGGGTAGATCCTTGGAGTCCAGGGCTAACTAGAGGCCAGGCAGGAAGTCCGTAGAGGCTGAGTTGAGCCCCTAATCTCCTGGTTGCCTATCCCTGATGTATGTTTGCATTTGAGGCGGGGGGGACGGACACATTCCTCATCTTCAAACAGGCCATTGTTTGTGATATTTTGTGTGTGTGTACAGAGGTGTTGCCATGTGACTTGTGTGTTGAAACTGTAACCTCCTCTTCCTCCTCCTCCTAGTCCCATTTAATTACCTCTGCACTGAATTCGGGTGGCTTCCAACCTGTCAACGCAGCACCTTCCAAAGAAATGGCAAAGCAAGACGCGAAGGCAGGGAAGCCGCTTCCCAGCCAAGCCTCACCTCATCAACAAGATTTATTTTCTTCCAATGCAGCACATGCCCAAGGTAAGATGCGTACAGGTGTTCTTTTCTATTCTGTTGTCACGTAAATGTGTATAGAACTGCAAAGGAGCAAAGAGCACTGCTTCATATCTCATTTCTCACTTGTTAAAACGGTGTGTTTTGTAGCCCTTGGGAGTCTAATAATTTAAAGGGCTTCATAAAACGCAGGCAAAGTATAACATTAGAATTGTTTAATGCTCCATAACAAGAAAGTGCAAGATTGAGCAATTCTTGCCTGCAGTAGTCTGCTCGGTAGCTTTGACAGTGGCACAACTCAGATCAGAATCCAAACCATGATGTGAGCTTCCAGACATAGAATCATAGAATAGTAGAGTTGGAAGGGGCCTTCAAGGCCATCAAGTCCAACCCCCAGCTCAATGCAGGAATCCACCCTAAAGCATCCCTGACAGATGGTTGTCCAGCTGCCTCTTGAAGGCCTCTAGTGTGGGAGAGCCCTCCAGATGTACACTAGACAAACTAGTATTTTGGCCTAGAACTTCCATTAGCCCTCACCATTGGCTATGCTGGCTAGGACTGATGGCAGTTGCAGGCCACAACATCTGGAGGGCCACAAGTGCCCCCCTCCCCCATGGTAGAAGCAATGGACATAACTTCCGTTTGTCCATTCACACAGCAACCCCAAACGAAGGTTTGCAAACCTTCCTTAAACAGGGTTTCTAATTCTGGTTTGCTAGTCAGTCACAAACCATGGTTTCTCAATTCACACAGCTCATCAAACTGTGACTAAGCTTCCTTAACATAGAGTGGTGTGATGTCTGGATTTGAGCCTCTGGGAAAAGAAGGAACAGGTGTTTGTATAACCCCTATAGTAATCCCTATAGATTTTGCCTGTGAATAGCTTGCATTTCCAAGCTGGAGTGAAACTGACTATTCCTGGCTATTCCCTCCTGTTCTCAGGAGTCTCCTCTCCCTCCTTTCCCGGGGTCGGTTTCTCCTGACTCCTGAAAGACTTGCCAAATTAAAAGTTCCCTTCTGAAACATGTTCAGGTTTTGGCCAATCTTCCTGACTCTGGAGCAATCACCGAGGCACTGGCAACGCATGCAGTTTGTGTAAACTGCCCAGAGAGCTTCGGCAATGGGGCGGTATATAAATGTAATAAATAAATACAATAAAGGTCTTCTCAAACAGGTGGTATGTCTGTACTCTGTAGAGCAGCCTTCCCCAGCCTGGTGCATTCCAGGTGTGTTGGACTGACTGTGGTGTGACACCCCACAAGTCAATTCCAAATGTATGTCTGCAGTTTGTAAGTCTGTGGTTTTTAGAATGTTGGCCTGAGTGGGCGGAGTTAGAATGTCTTGGGAGGGGGGGAGTGATATATAAGGGAAGGACGGAGGGGATGGTGAGTTCTTGTTCTTGTTCTTTTCAGGAGTTCTTTTCAGGAAAGCTTTTCAGGGAGACTTGTTAGATACTCTTAGAGTCTGTAGTGCTCTCTGTGTTTATGGTACTTAAATTCTGGAAAATGTGAGGGTCAGTGTAGAGAGTGGTGTCTTTAGAGCGTAGTGTGCACGTAGTGGAAGTATATTAATCAATACTGATAATAAAGAAAGTTCAAGAGTGATTGTGTGAGAAAAAGGAAAGCGCGTATGTGAGTGAGTGAAAGGATTGTATGACAGGTTTCAAAAAGGTTTATTTATTTATTTATTTATTTATTACATTTTTATACCGCCCAATAGCCGAAGCTCTCTGGGCGGTTCACAAAAATTAAAACCATCATAAAACAACCAACAAGTTAAAAATACAAATACAAAATACAATATAAAAAGCACAACCAGGATAAAACCATGCAGCACAATTGATATAAGGTTAAAATACAGAGTTAAAACAGTATAATTTAAATTTGAGTTAAAATTAAGTGTTAAAATATTGTTAAATATATTAAGTGTTAAAATATTGAGTGAATAAAAAGGTCTTCAGCTGGCGACGAAAGGAGTACAGTGTAGGAGCCAGGCGGACCTCTCTGGGGAGCTCATTCCACAACCGGGGTGCCACAGCGGAGAAAGCCCTCCTCCTAGTAGCCACCTGCCTCACTTCCTTTGGCAGGGAATCACGGAGAAGGGCCCCTGTAGATGATCTTAAGGTCCAGGCAGGTACATATGGGAGGAGGCGTTGCTTCAAATAACCCCAGCTGCTGGGGTTATTAAATGTTGTTTTTAAATGTTGTTATTTGAAACAAAGCTTATGAACTTTTAAAAATACATTTTGATTGTTTGTTTTAAAACTACCACAAAAATCCCACGTGTCTGTTTGGCGTTTATCATCTTAAGTTTACACATATAACACCCACTCTGACAATCATTCACCTAAGCAGATATAACTCACAGCGCATTATTATATATATTAAAATCCATTCTCCATTTTAAACCCCTTTCTCCACATAGTTTGGAGGAAGGTGGGCTTTATCCCTCGCCTCAGACATACCAAGTGGTGGTGCTTGGCTTGAGCAGGGAGTAGCCTCGGCTAGGTCTCAATTTCAGAGCCTGTGTCGCCCCATAAGAAGTGGTGGCAGACGTGAGGTCTAGTGTTCAGAGCCTGTGTCGTGGCACTGACATCTGGAGGGCACCAGGTTGGGGTTGCCTACCATAGAGTTTTGTCACTTGCTTCCTTCCAGATACCCAATTTCATCCTGCAATGCGTCTGTTATCCCTTCTGATACATTGAGATGGTTCCGTCTTGACGAGGTTCTTTTAAACTGTAGCATGTTCCGGCGTTTTTAGAACAGTGGTGGGGAATGTGCAGCCCTCCAGATGTTATTAGGCTGCAAATGCCATCAGCCCTGCCCAGCGTGGCCAGTGATGAGGGATGATGGGAATTGTAATCCAATCACACATTTCCCACCCCTGTTTTAGAACGACCTTCAACTTCTGGTCTTCTCTTTAAATATGTATTCTGCCACGGGCAAATCAATTTTAGCTATTGGGCGGTATAAAAATGTAATAAATAAATAAATTTTCCCTCCTATGTTCCAGCCTGTTCACGGCACTTTGGAAGCCACGGAGTCCATAGACAAAAGTCCCCCCTCAAGACACCAGCACCTCGGAGATACGCACCTGTGCCAGTGTCTAAAGATGCTAAAATCTCACAGAAAATGTCAAAGAGGGAGCAACCTATTGGGGAAAAAGAAAATGTGCACCAGCCATCTTGTGGAGGAACTCTGGGTAAGGCACAGGAAAGTCCCAGGGCTGCTGCTGCTACTTTTCTTCCTCATTTAAGTGGATGTGCCCACTGTCTCCTGTGGGCTGTCCTGCTGCTGTATTTCCCCCACACAAATGCCCATTCTGGAGGTTCTAGTCAGCCTTAGAATGTGAATTTTGTGAGCACCACTTAGACTCCAGGCATTTCAAGTATCTCACACACTTCATTGTATTTTAGGTGTTTATTCTAAATATGCCTCCAGTCTACTATAGCTCAAAAATGTTAATTGGCGTCTAAGGCCATTGAGTCCAACCCCTTGCTCAATGCAGGTACCCACCTTAAAGCTTTCCTGACAGATGACTGTCCAGCTGCCTCTTGAAGTCCTCTAGTGTGGGAGAGCCCACAACCTCCCTAGGTAACTGGTTCCATTGTTGTACTGCTCTAACAGTCAGGAAGTTTTTCCTGATGTCCAGCCGGAATCTGGCTTCCTATAACTTGAGCCTATTATTCCCTGTCCTGCACTCTGGGATAATGGAGAAGAGATCCCAGCCCTCCTCTGTGTGACAACCTTTCAAGTGTTTGAAGATTGCTCTCATGTCTCCCTTCAGTCTTCTCTTCTCTAAGCTAAACATGCCCAGTCCTTTCAGTCTGTGCTCATAGGGCTTTGTTTCCAGACCCCTGATCATCCCCATCCTTTTCCTGTCTATCTGAGGCTAAACATGCCCTCCTCTGAACCCCCTCCAGTTTGTCTGCATCCTTCTTGAACTGTGGTGCCCCAGAAGTGTGTTGCTCAAGTGTTGATCCAGGTATTGATCAGGTCAAGTCAGTCTATTGCTCCAAAGTTTTAACAAGCGATTTTTTTTTTTAAAAAAAATGTTTTAAAATGACTCGGCATGTCTAGACATAGATTCTAAATCTGTAGAAATGCTGTTATCCTGGAGGGGAAACTCATAAATATTCCATATGTATTGAACATGCATAGAATCATAGAATAGCAGAGTTGGAAGGGGCCTACAAGGCCATCGAGTCCAACCCCCTGCTCAAGGCAGGAATCCACCCTAAAGCATCCCCGACAGATGCTTGTCCAGCTGCCTCTTGAAGGCCTCTAGTGTGGGAGAGGCCACAACCTCTGTAGGTCATGGGTTTCATTGTCATACTGCTCTAACAGTCAGGAAGTTTTTCCTGATGTCCAGCTGGAATCGTGCTTCCGTGTCCTGCACTCTGGGAGGATGGAGAAGAGATCCTGGCCCTCCTCTGTGTGACAACCTTGTGCGCACGCACCACACGAAATGTATTTAGGTACAATGTGGCAACTTTTCTTCTGTACTAGGTGGAGGGAAACTTCTAGAGCAGATCTTGAATTCTCAAGAAACCCCATTAAGTCAGAGCACATCTTGGAAGGAGACAACAAACAACAGTGTGAAGCCGTGGGGTTTTGAAAGAGAGCGGTAAATATGCCCCTTGTTGAATTAAGCCAGGCCTACAACTCATATCATTTCTCACGATTGTCTATGCCGGTTTTCCCCAGCCTGGTGCCCACCAGGTTGAGCTTCAGTTTCCATCAGCCCCAGCCAGGCTGGCCTTTGGTCAGGATTGTTTTGAGAATCATCTGGAGGACATAGGGTTGGGGAAGGTTGGAGTATACTAGCTGGGGCTGATGGGAATTGTAGGCCAAAATACCTGCAGGACCACAAGTTGCCCACCCTTACTTTAAGCTGTTACTTTTTAACATAATCTAGAGAGGGCCAGTTAAAAAAGAATAAGAAAAAAGGTTGCGATACTGAAACTGAACTGTGTTTCGCTTGACCAGCAGTGATATCCTAATCTCAGTTCAAACAGTTGACATATTAGAAAAGTAATATGCTTCCTTCCATGATCACTTGTATCTCTCCAGGGCCGGGGCCGGACTATTTTGTGCCCTAGGCAAGGCAAGCTACTTGCACCCACCCCCCACCCCCAAAAAATTGCCAACTTTGATTTTTAAAAACAGATGTTTTGTAGAAAAAATTAAAAAGCACAAAACTTGAACTTAAGTTTTTTTCCTAAAACAGCTAATTTGTATAAAACTGTGACCCTTAAAGGTCAGTACTGCGCCCCTCTGAGGTCTGCGCCCTAGGCGGGCTGCCTAGTTGGCCTAATGGTAGCACCGGCCCTGTATCGCTCTGCTCATGTAATTCTTGGCGCTTCGTTTCCAGCAGAACGATGTTCTTGCTTGAAATAGAAGAAGCTGTTTTCTTTCTGTGTGAAAGAGTTGCCTTGCACCAGGCTGAGGTTCAAAAGTTTACGTGTATGCTCTGTGTGAGTTTATATACATTTGAGCTTATAAACCATGAAAATTGACCCTTGCCTCTGTTGGGGCCTCTGGCAAGAGCCATCTGATATTTCCCTGGCAGGCTGCTGGGTAGAAATGGAGAGAAAAGGGGGTGGCGGAGGGTGGGGGAAAGGGGGGGTGAACTGTGGCGTGACACCCCACAAGTCAGTTCCCAAATGTATGTCTGCAGTTTGTAAGTCTGTGCGTTTTAGAATGTTGGCCTGAGTGGGCGGAGTTAGAATGTCTTGGGAGGGGGAGGAGTGATATATAAGGGAAGGACTGAAGGGATTGAGGGAGACTTGTTAGGTCCTCTTAGAGTCTTTAGTGCTCTCTGTGTTTAGAGTACTTAAGTTCTGGGAAATTTGAGGTTCAGGGTAGAGAGTGGTGTCTTTGGAGTGTGGTGTGCACATAGTTGATGTATATTAATCAATACAGATAATAAAGAAAGCTCAAGAGTGTGAGAGAAAGGAAAGCGTGTATGTGAATGAGTGAAAGGATTGGATGAAAGGTTTCAAAAAGGGTTTTAAATGTTTTATTTGAAACAAAGCCTGTGAACTTTTAAAAATAAATTTTAATTATTTTGTTTTTAGCTACCACAAAAATCCCACGTGTCTGTTTGGCATTTATCATCTGAAGTTTACACATTTAGCACCCACTCTGACAATAATTCACCTCAGCACATATAACTCACAGTGTTTTATTTTATATATTGAAATCCTTCTCCATTTAAACCCCTTTCTCCACATAGTTTGGAGGAAGGTGGTTTTTTATCCCTTGCCTCAGGCGTATCAAGCGGTGGTGCTTGGCTTGAGCAGGGAGTAGCTGCGGCCGGGTCTGGTGTTCAGAGCCTGTGTTGTGGCATGAACCACCCGTTTTTGGCTTTGCCGGTTACTGGCTTCGGCCCTGTCCACACTCCCTGATGACACTTGGTTTGCCTCAGTTGGACTATTATCTAGTCTTAACTACTTGATTAGAATCAAACAAGTGGGACCTGCGACAAATTGTTGCAGTGTATCTTCCAGCCAGCCATTCCCTCCAAACAGGGCATTCCTCTCCTCCTGCATTTCCTCACATGTAATCGGTCGCTGGGGAGCGCATGCAGAACGCTTTGAAATTAACCCAAGGGCCGCAGGTTGCCTGCCCCTGCTCTATGCAGTCCGATAAGGAGAAATGTATTCATAATCATAATAAGGACTAACGAGCACCTGAAATATGTTTCTTAGCAGATCCGGTGTTCTGCAGACAGAGCCCTTCCCTGCCTTTAAAAGCACAAGTCAATATCTCAATCCATTTGAGAGAACGGTTAAGAAAGCCGACGATGTGCTCCATGAGCTCGGACAACTGAAGAGGGAAATGCGTGACATCCTGCAGGTAAAGCAGAACATGGCTGAAATAATTAACGGTGGAAAAGGGTGACAGGACCTGCAAACCAGAATCCTGAAATCTTGGGTGTGCAGAGATATTGACTGCGAATTAAAACGTTATAGCCTGGAAATCCCATCTTTAGGCTTTGCTGCAAGGAGAATAAATCATGCAGATAACATGCAATGGCTGTGATCCAGCGAGCTCTTTAAAACCCTTGATATTAGTTTAAAAGTGGTCTGCATCCCTTGGTGTTGTGGAGGGGGCCTTGCGTTCTTAAGGCAAGCGGAAGTCTCACTGCACGTACCATGTGGTGATGTGGGTGGGTGGGTGGGAGAGAGTATTGATCTTGATCCAGAGAGACTGAGCAGTCTTTGACAAACCAATGGGCCTTGCTAGACCTACCGGATAATCCGTCTGGGAGGAGGGGTGACGGCTAGTGCGCGCCGTCGCCCTTTTCCAGACGTCAACACGCGACGGGGCAAGGGGAAGCCCCGTCGCATGCTCCGCGTTTCCCCCCCTTAAAGGGCCATGTGCGCAGGAGCGCACCGCCGAAACAGGTAAGTCTTTTTTTAAAAAAATAAAGGGTTCCCCGCTCCCCCTGCCCCTGATTTTCCCCCCACAATGTCTGATGCCCCCCCTGCCCGCTTGCTTGCTCGCCCGTCCTCCCCGTCCGCCATGCCTTGTCCCCCGTCCCCCTTCTTCTCCCCACCCCCTCCGCCATGCCTTGTCCCCTGCCCGCTCGCCCGTGCCCGCTCACCATGCCCGTCCCCTGCCTGCTCGCCTGTGCCCGCTCGCCATGCCCTGGCTCCGCTCTCCCCCCCCCCATCTCTTCTGCCGGGTCGGTTCTTTCCCCCTGCCCCCATCTTCCCCCCGCCCCGTGATTCCCCTCACCCCCCCCCCCCCCGATGGGCACAGCGCTCCTATGGAAGACTGTGCCCAGTCCATGGCTTCTCCAGGCTACGGGCCTCACACCGTGCTAACGCCTCGTCTAGCAACGGCCAATATCTCTGAGCTATACAAGCCACATAGGATTGTTATGAGGATAAAATACCAGAACCTAATGTACTCCCTCTCTGAGCTCTGGATTGTGGAGATATCTGCAAATGATTAAATAAGAATTGTGTTTTTAGGCTGCCTTTAAGGATAGAACTCTCTCAAGGCAGTTTCAAGGTGAAAACAATGCAGAAACGTTGCAAAACAAATACTATAGAAAATCAATAAAAATGCTATGAAAACAGATAACACAATAAAACCTGCACCCCACAAACCATGAAAAGGCCAGCATTGTATTCTTTTGTAACTTTTGGCTAATAAACAGTCACTTGTCATTAAACACGGAGAGACATTTTAGTCTTGGGCATCTTTAATAAGAATACGATGTTCTTATTCGAAGTAAAAAAAAACCCCCACTAAGATTGAGCCTTCTAGCATGATGAATAAGAGAATGGAGTCAACATATAATCTTGTATACCACCATGTTATCCACCAAAAATAATGGGTAGTTTATAACCATGAATTCTTTGATTCTTTTGTTTATGTTATACACCAGTGGGAATACACAACTGTATATAGCAGCCCCCTGCAATTGTATAGAGCTGGTCTTAATCAGAGTTCTAGCCTATCTGTTAAGATAACTTTATCTTGAGTGTAATATATTCTCTTTTCTGCCTTACAGGATGCAAAGGAGTGGAAATCAGACATGAATACTTTTACAAAGGTTCTATATCACTTAATTTTTTAATAATATTTATCAAATTTGCAGATGACACAAAATTGGGTGGGATAGCTAATACCCTGGAAGACAGAAACAAACTTCAAAGTGATCTTGATAGGCTGGAGTGCTGGGCTGAAAACAACAGAATGAAATTTAATAGAGATAAATGCCAAGTTCTACATTTAGGAAATAGAAACCAAATGCACAGTTACAAGATGGGGGGATACTTGGCTCAGCAATACTACAAACGAGAAGGATCTTGGAATTGTTGTAGATCACAAGCTGAATATGAGCCAACAGTGCGATATGGCTGCAAGAACGGCAAATGCTATTTTGGGCTGCATTAATAGAAGTATAGCTTCCAAATCACATGAGGTACTGGT
Organism: Elgaria multicarinata webbii; assembly: GCF_023053635.1. Classification (NCBI taxonomy): domain Eukaryota; kingdom Metazoa; phylum Chordata; class Lepidosauria; order Squamata; family Anguidae; genus Elgaria; species Elgaria multicarinata. Next base: position 175,305,295 of record NC_086172.1, on the reverse strand, counting down.
TCCTCTCTATTCGGCCCTGGTTAGGCCTCATCTAGAGTATTGCGTCCAGTTCTGGGCTCCACAATTCAAGAAGGACGCAGACAAGCTGGAGCGTGTTCAGAGGAGGGCAACCAGGATGATCAGGGGTCTGGAAACAAAGCCCTATGAGGAGAGACTGAAAGAACTGGGCATGTTTAGTTTGGAGAAGAGAAGACTGAGGGGAGACATGATAGCACTCTTTAAATACTTAAAAGGTTGTCCCACAGAGGAGGGCCAGGATCTCTTCTCGATCCTCCCAGAGTGCAGGACACGGAATAACGGGCTCAAGTTAAAGGAAGCCAGATTCCAGCTGGACATCAGGAAAAACTTCCTGACTGTTAAAGCAGTACGACAATGGAATCAGTTACCTAGGGAGGTTGTGGGCTCTCCCACACTAGAGGCCTTCAAGAGGCAGCTGGACAAGCATCTGTCAGGGATGCTTTAGGGTGGATTCCTGCATTGAGCAGGGGGTTGGACTCGATGGCCTTGTAGGCCCCTTCCAACTCTGCTATTTTCTATGATTCTTCTCTGTACGGTGGGAACTGAGATTCTACAGCAGTACACGGAAATTGGTTTTCTTGGCTTCTCCGATTTCGGAGGGCCTCTTGGTTTTGCCTTCTAAACGTGTATAGCAGGGCTGAGTGATCTCATTTAGTAGTGAAGACTGTATCAGTTCATTTTTCTTTTAAATTGTAGACTACCTCACACTTAAGGGAAGCTGTCCAAGTGAAGGATCGCATCCCTCCACATCAGCCGGCCCGTTCTTTGTGGTCATCAACCGAGGCTCTTTACCAGGTTCCTTCATCAACTAAGGTACAGTGTGTGTCAACCACCAGGCAGAGACCTTCTTAATTTCCCCCAAATTTTCTAAATAATCTTAACTTCATAATTATGATTGCCTTATTAACATCATGAAGTGTAAACTTCCCTGGGAAAAATATTTGAAGGGCAGGGAAAAAATTAATACATCTTGTTTGTAATTTCAAAAAAGTGCCTTCATGGGGCAGGGCAAGTTTTTCATGCTGCATATTTTATTTAAATGTGATCCATTTATCCTTTAAAGCCAGATAGTTAAACGAATTTTTAGGAAACCGTGTGCAGCTGACTATCTTAAATAAATGCTCCATTCTTAGATAATAAAATACACTTAAATACGCACAGCTTCTTAGACGTCTGGTAACATTTTTCTTTAGGCTGCAATCCTGTACCCACAGATGTGCAAGCAAGCTCTATTGAACTCAGTGGGACTGACTTTTGAGTAGTCATATATAGAATTGCACCTTCAGTGTTTCTTGTGAAACACTGTAGTTAAACTTCAACATTTCAACAGCTTTTAGACTCTTTTATCAATGCTGTGATCTTCTGTGTTTGCCTTTGGCAATGTTTTTCATTTAATGCCAGCATCATTGGGAGTCTTGTGGCTGCTCTATATTTCAAGAGGTTCTGATTGGCAGAAGAACACAAACTAAAATAACACTCAGGGATGTTAGAATGATCGCTGTCTTAAGATAGCTCTTTCTCCCGGTTGCTTCCTCCTCTCTCAAAGGTAGGGTGACCATATGAAAAGGAGGACAGGGCTCCTGTATCTTTAACAGTTGCATTGAAAAGGAAATTTCAGCAGGTGTCATTTGTACATATGGAGAACCTGGTGAAATTTCCTCTTCATAACAGTTAAAGCTGCAGGAGCCCTGCCCTCTTTTAAATCTGGTCACTCTAGTATAGCAATGCCAATAGTATAGCTGGGGTTATACAAACACCTGTTCCTTCTTTTCCCAGAGGCTCAAATCCAGACATCACACCACTCTATGTTAAGGAAGCTTAATCATAGTTTGATGAGCTGTGTGAATTGAGAAACCATGGTTTGTGACTGACTAGCAACTCTAGTATAGCGCCTGCAGCTTGAACTGTTGTGATGAAGAGGAAATTTCACCAGATTCTCCATATATACCACTGACACCTGCTGGAATTCCCTTTTCTATGCAACTGTTAAAGATACAGGAGCCCTGTCCTCCTTTTCATAGGGTCACCCTACTCAAAGGAAGAGACCTTTCTTTCGTGATGGCTAAGAATAGAACTTCCATCTGTAGAGGCAATGGGTGAAATCCGACATGCAACAACTTTCCCACCTTCCCTCGTACACCTCGACCCCTGCCAAATGTACTCCAGACGGTCCCTGACTCTGTGGAGCAGATTCTGAGGATATGCATTGGGCCGGTGCTGCAAGGAGGATATCACTCCTCTCCGTCTTGCACTGATGGAAGCCATTCCTTTAGTAGAAGGGGGCTAATTACACCCTACCCAATTGTGGTGGAACCCGAAAGGGCGGGTTCCCATGGTTCGCTGAGTGGTGGTCACAGACTCTCAAGACACAATTTCTCTCTCTTTAGAAGGTTTATTACGAGCAGCGCTGCAAGGTGACAGTCTCAGAAGACCTGTGGAACTGCCCAACAATTTCAGGAAAGGTTAACATAGGGTCAGTTCTCCTCAGATACAATGGCAGAACTTTCTCACCAATCATAATACAGCTCTGTAGTGCAATAACCAGTGAGAAGCAAAGCATTTAGGCATGTACAGAGTTTAAGCATTTCTCTGACTAGAATACTATAAATGGGTATTGCAATAGTTACAGGAAATACATCTCCCTCTGTTTCGTTTTATCGGTTATCTTGCCTTACAGACGTCTTACTCCACCCTCTAACTGCTGGTGTTGACACCGTCTTGTGACATGGCATTTATGCATGTGCAAAGTGCAGATAATTCTAAGATTAGAAAACCAATATGTAGATGGGTATTGCAATCCTGGAACATCTGTTCCTTTGTGGTTACTACTCTTCCTGTCCTCGCTGGGAGGCTCACACTCTGACTAATGTGTCAACATTTCTTGTTGGTTGAGCAAGTGTTACTCAATATATTTTCAGCTACAGTTTGCATCAAATTGCTATAGAACTTAATTTCTAATAGAAAGTGGGCACAGACAAAACAGCCCATTCACACATTTCCACGACACAATATACCTCAGATTGATGGATACTGGTGGCTGATGTTTTGCTTTTTCATTTTGCTTGAATTTTAGCAAAAGGACCCCGTTGCCCCAACCCTTTCTGAACTTCAGCAGCTTTCTAAGTTGTCCGTTCTTCAGTCGACCAAAGCATCAAAATCTATACTCAAAGATGCTGAAAAGATCCTGAGAGCGGTGCGCAAGAACAAGAAACTCCTTGAAGAAAACCTTGAAGCCATCATCCGCGCCAAGGATGGCAATGCGCTGCATGCCTTCATAGATGAGTTGACAGCAGACAGGTAGGGGGGTCTGTTGCCTTTTTCATCCTCTGGCGATATCCATTCTACGTATCTGTCTTGATTCTCCTGTATTATAGGATATTACACATTTGAGAATGGTTGTGACTAACTTCCAGATTGTTCTTCTCTACCTCCTTTATTAACAAATTTGACATACCTTAAAATGTTCTGTACTTCCTGATCTGGAACTCACTACCACAAGATGTAGTGATGGCCACCAGTCTGGATGGCTTCAAAAGGGGGTTGGATAAATTCCTGGAGGCAAAGGCTATCCATGGCTACTAGCCCTGGTGGTGGTGTGCTATCTCCAGTATTCAAAGCAGTAAGCCTGTGTGCGCCAGTTGCTGCGGGAGGGTGCTGTTGCACCATGTCCTGCCTTGTGGGTCCCTGGCCAACGGCTCGTTGACCACTGTGTGAACAGAGTGCTGGGCTTGGTCTGATCCAGCATGGCACTTCTTAGGTTCTTATGGTTCAAAGCATTAATTCCTGCCACTTAAAAAACACATTTTGCATGAGTTCAGAACTCTTCCTTGGGGACAGTCCTTTCATTTCGGCGGATGCTGTAATCCACCGCTGCTTATCCTCCTCCTGTCTTCTAGAGATGTCCTGGAGGAGATACGGATCAGAAAGACTGTAGATGAATGGATTAAGGCAATCAGCGTGGACATTGAGGTATGGATTCTGTGACTACAACTAATGGAATAAGAGGGTAAATGACTTAACAGCATTTAAGCTTCTCCGTGAGCCCCTGCCAAAGGAAGTGGCTACCAGGAGGAGGGCCTTCTCTGCTGTGGCACCCCGGCTGTGGAATGAGCTCCCTAAGGAGGTTCGCTTGGCACCCACATTATATGCTTTTAGACGCCAAGTGAAGACCTTTTTATTCTCCCAGCATTTTAACAGTCTATAAATAAATTTTAATTTGTAATTTTGCATTGCTGCTGTTTTTATCTGGTTGAGCTTTTACATTGTATTTTATATGATGGTTTTATACTGTGGTTTTATACTTTGAATGGTTTTAATTTTTGTGAACCGCCCAGAGAGCTCCGGCTATATTGGGCGGTATAGAAATGTAATAAATAAATAAATAAATAGGTGGTCTCAAAGGTGGCTACCTAGTGGTCTGTAGGTGAGTCACCCCTGTCCCCTCAAAAGAAATTTTCATAAGCCCATGGTGGTCCTTCCCAAGAAATTAGGATTCTTCATTTCGTTTTTGCATCTCTCTCGTGGCTTTTCTAAGTGATCGTGTGCAAGGACCTATTTGTACATGACTCAGTGCCTGAGGTCGCGGGGCCCAAATAGGAAGAAGACCATATTGTTCGATGGCGCTCAAGTTATTACGGAGCTGACCATGATTTCATTTGTTTTGTTTTATTTTTATATTTCCCACTAGCGAAAGTGGTTCACAAAAGTACAAAAATACTGAAGTGGGCTATATTAGAGACTTCCCCTGGCCTGAACCTTGTAGGCATGATAAGAACTTTGTTTTTATTTTCTTCAGCTGACTTGAGGCAGTTGGGATTTAATGCATAAATGATGATAAGAGTAGCAACGAGAACTTTTTTTAGTCATGTTTACCTTATGGAAAAGACAAATATAGAGCAACATCCAACGACCTCTAGCCCATGGCCAACAGTGTAAGCTGGTGTAACCTGGTAAAACCTGTCATGCAGGCTAACTTATTTATTTTTTATTTTAGTTATTACATTTATTATTATTATTATTTATTTATTTATTTATTTATTTATTTATTTATATAACACCATCAATGTACATGGTGCTGTACAGAGTAAAACAGTAAATAGCAAGACCCTGCCGCATAGGCTTACATTCTAATAAAATCATAATAAACAATAAGGAGGGGAAGAGAATGCAAACAGGCACAGGGTAGGGTAAAACTAACAGTATAAAGTCTGCACAACATCAAGTTTTAAAAGCTTTAGGAAAAAGAAAAGTTTTTAGCTGAGCTTTAAAAGCTGCGATTGAACTTGTAGTTCTCAAATGTTCTGGAAGAGCGTTCCAGGCGTAAGGGGCAGCCGAAGAAAATGGACGAAGCCGAGCAAGGGAAGGAGAGACCCTTGGGCAGGTGAGAAACATGGCATCAGAGGAGCGAAGAGCATGAGCGGGGCAATAGTGTGAGATGAGAGAGGAAAGATAGGAAGGAGCTAGACAGTGAAAAGCTTTGTAGGTCAACAGGATTTATATACGGCCCCATAGCCGAAGCTCTCTGGGCGCTTTACAGAGATTGAAAACATGGAACATTAAAAACAGATATACAAAAATTAAAACCATAAAACGCGTAAAAACATTACATACCCTCTACCTATGTTGTTAAATGCCTGGGAGAAGAGTCTTAACCTGGCACCGAAAAGATAACAATGTTGGCGCTAGGCGAGCCTCGTCAGGGAGCTCATTCCATAATTAGTGGGCCACCACTGAAAAGGCCCTCCTCCTGGTTCCTGTCCTCCGAGCTTCTCGTATGCTGTTGACATTGCACTCAAGGTTGCTTATGCTACTGCTACGTTGCGGCCACGCTGGATATTGCTAATATCCACTAATATCGACTAATATCCTAGGGATTCCATTGGTTCCTTAACTAGCTGTTCAGATTGATCTGTCCACCTTCCCCATCTCAGTGGTGACAGCATTTTGCATCCTGGACTACGTTAGGAATAGTCCTCCAGGACTACAGAGAAGAGGCTGGAAGTTCTGTCCATTTTCACAGCCTTTGTGGTAATGTAGAGGACGGGAAATGGGATCAAGACTGCATGATTAACGATGATCACAAGGAAGAAGCAAACATTTGGCTGAGCTATGTGTCCGTTTCCTGGGATACACGCGAGGGAGTAACATGGCAACACAATTCAAGAACTGTGTAACTATCGCATTAATTTCTGGTTCCTTCTCAAGATAAATGAGCAAAGCATCCTCAAGGGCTTTACTGAAAACCTTGCTGTATTAGAAACGTAAGGAACGAAATTCAGGAGTAATTGATCAAATAATATACACCTTGTAATAAAGTGTATTTTGTCACAGTTGGCTGAATGAGAATCTAGAGATGTATTCTAGTATTTGACTCAATATGAGAATCTAGAAATGTATTCTGGTATTTAACTCAATATGACCCACATGGCACTGCATCATAAAACTGCTTACCTACTTACTTACCTATTTATATTAGAATCATAGAATAGTAGAGTTGGAAGGGGCCTATAAGCCCATCAAGTCCAACCCCCTGATCAATGCAGGAATCCACCCTAAAGCATACCTGGAAGTTGACTGTCCAGCTGCCTCTTGAATGCCTCTAGTGTGGGAGAGTCCACAACCACCCTAGGTAACTGGTTCCATTGCTCTAACAGTCAGGAATTTTGTCCTGATATCCAGCCAGAATCTGGCTTCCTGGAACTTGAGCCCATGATTCCGTGTCTTGCACTCTAGGAGGATCGAGAAGAGATCCTGGCCCTCCTCTGTGTGACAACCTTTGAAGTATTTGAAGGGTGCTATCATGTCTCCCCTCCATCTTCTCTTCTCCAGGCTAAACGTGCCCAGCTCTTGCAGTCTCTCTTCAAAGGGCTTTGTTTCTAGACCCCTGATCATCCTTGGTTGCCCTCCTCTGAACACGCTCCAGCTTGTCTGCGTCCTTCTTGAAGTTACTTCTGCTGGAAGCATGACTTCCAGGTCCATCAATGCACTCCTATTACAGTCAGAGCTATAATCCCCATCACTGTTTTTACATTCCAGGATGAAATGGCAAGGAAGGACTGCCTCAAGACACAACAGATCATAAAGACGATGAAGGCCAGCAGGGAAACTAATGCAAAATCTCAATACTCTCGGGGAATCTCTACTAAAAGGCCTTTGCCGGCAGCAAGGCCCTCTCGAAAGCTAACGGATGAGGTGAGAATGCAGATCTTGGGAGCTGTCAAGAGGTCTGACCCAGGAACCTTGTGGCCTGAGGCTGGGGTCAACCCTGGACCCGTGTGTGCTTGGAACCCTGTTCAGGCACATACAAGGGGTATGCAATGTCATCTCCTCTGATTATTAGGTGAGGCCTAGGCTTGTAGATTATAAATTTCACCTGGTTTTTGATCAGTTTCTGGTGAGGTTTAGGCTTATAGCAGCAATTCCAGTCTGCCGTGATGGCCGGCATTTTAGGATTGTCTACCTCCAAGGGTTTATGGAATGTGATGGAATTATGGAATCAGATATTTGGTATGGCTGCTGCTTCTGTAGATGGTTTGGTCACTCTGTAATATGGAGATGACTTGGACAGTTGACATAATGGCCTGGTTCGCACATAGCAACAACACACTATGGTTCTTTCTCTGGGTTATCGGTGGGGGAGACAAGCCAGCGGTCGTGGTTTGCACGTAATGCTAAACGAATCACAGATGGAAGGTCTGTTTGTTCAACTGCTCCCACTTTCAACAGGAACATTTAAAAAAAACAAACAAAAAAAAAACACCCCACAATTGTGGGCAACCTGGCCCAGTGGTTCCCAGGAGCCTCCCTCTCTTTTGGAAGAGCCAAGGCTGCTGTTTGGTACTGAGGCGGGCAGAGGGCAATGGAGTAGGAACAGCTAGCAGACAAATGGAGGAAAACCTTACAGTGAGTCTGATTAAAGAGTTATTACTGAGCTTGCTCGTGACCGTGGTGAGGAAGCAGACCGCCATTTTGTCCTGTTGCGCTGCCCAGTAGAGCTTTTCCAGGTTTGGGGCCTCCTACAATCTGGCACCAAATTTGAAGGAACCCACAGAGGCCTGCTCTGACAGGTTCACAAGGCAGTTTGAGGATAAAGTAACTCTTACCTGCTGTGACTTGAATCCTATAGTTGGATCACGTCACTTCATGGAAATGTCCAGAAGGCCCATCTGATCCTGTATTATTGGGTGAATTTCAGTTGTTGATCTATAGTATAATACATTAGTATCTTTTTAACGTGTGTGTGTTAAATTGTATTAAATTTTGTAAGCCATTGTGGGAATTTTATTGAAGGATGGGTTATTAATCCCAAGAAAACAAATAAATCAGTAAGCATCTCTTATTGATGCTTTCTTGCTAAAATGCATTGTCTGGTGGTGCTAGATAAATAATAGCAGTTATATCTGATACGTTTATATCCTGCCCTCTTTCCCAATTGCTCAGGTTTCCATTTTATTCTTGCAACAGCCCTGTGAAGTAGTTAGGCTGAAAGAGTACCTTGCCCAAGTCCATCCTATCAGCTTTCATGGCTGAGCTCCCTGGTCCAAACCCAGTATTTTGTCTATTGAGGAATGGGCAATTCGTTGCCCTCCAGTTGATTTAACTTACAGCTCCCACCAACCCTAGCCTGTATAGCCAACGGTGAGGGATCATGGGAGTTCTAGGCCAGAACATCTGGAAGACCACCAGTTGTCCACCCTTAGTCTACTGCAACACATTGGCTCTTCTTTAATCATCACCGGTTTTATGCAGGGGCCTGTGAAACCAAGGATGGGAATACAAAACGAAGAGTATCTGACTCAGGTTTATGGGAGGCCAGTTTACCAGGGTCACAGGACCACACTTAAGAAATCTCCATATCTCAGGTTCAACTCCCCTTCTCCTAAATCGAAACCTACAAGACCCAAACTGATCGAAACCGTTAGAGGTAAGTAATATGACTTTTCCTCCTTCAAAGCTAATATTTCAAAATGGCCTGTTAAACATTCTCTTTCACTCTGGTCTTACGAGACATCTTTATAGCCATACCCTTACAGCTCGTGGCAAAGGACTTGTTGGTGAAGTTCGCTGCTGCCCGTATGTCAGGGATACTGAACGCAACACAAAGGCTGCGTTCGGACAACGCAGTAACCAGCGGTGGTTTAAGTAGTCAACCGTTAGTTGCATAGTCAACCGTTGGTTATTGCGTTGTCTGTCGGGCAAAAACCACCCCACGATTGACGATTTCCCCCAAATAATCAACGGAGAAAAATAACACTCTTCAGAGTTGATAAGTCGCACAACCGTTGGTTAGCGTGTTGTCTGTCGGGCTCCGTGGACTATTTCGCCCCGTTGAATTGACCGTTTCGACTGCCTACAGAGTCCCCCGGCAAGAGCGACCAAAGCAGCGACTGCTGCTCTAGTCCAGCCGGTAGAACTTGCAATGGCTTATGGGATGCCAGCGGGAGGTGTGGGGTGGAGAGAGGGCGAGGGATGTGTCAGTCAAAGACACAGTTGACTAATAGTCAACTTGACGCTGGGGTTAATCCATACCACGGTTGATTATAATCATGTCATGTGGGGAGTACCCCCTTGATAATCAACCCTGAGATCCTTGTGATATAGGGTGGGATACAGATGTTTTAATAAATAAATACATTAACCCACCATTGACTATTGTGTTATCTGAATGCAGCCAAAGAGTTGAGAGGATCTGTAGATGTGGATTCCTGCACTGTGGAGGGGGTTGGACTTGATGACCTTAAAGGCACCTTCCAACTCTACTATTCTGTGATTCCCCAACATGGTGCCCTCCAGATATGTTGGACTGCAAACCCCATCATTCCCAGTCAGCATAGGAATTATGGCAGCGCTACGTTGGGGAAGGCTGCTATGGACCGATCTGTTCCCCCAGCCTTTCAGGACTTTCATTCTTTTCATAAAATGGTGGACCTCTGACAGTCCCACTTGGGCCACTTCTCTGCCATGACCTGTCTCTCATGTGTGCTGCTCCTTGCAGACAGAGCTGAGCAAAGGGGCCCTGTTACAGGGTCAGAGGCCAAGGGGGACACCGTGATCGCTCCATGGGCAGGCTTTTCTTCCCTGCAGCTGGAAATTACTGTCTTAACGTTTCTGAAAGGTCAGGTGGTGATAGTGGGGAGACCTCCATGCATAATCACAAGCATTTGAGGCGCACATAAATCACAAGCTGACATTCCCCCTTGCTTTAAACTCTCTGAAGCCCCCAAGAGTGCAAGATAACTACAGAAGAAATGTGATGTTATTTTTCCCCTCTAAAATGTCATGCTTTGCTCTGCTGGTCTACTTTGCTCTGTGGTCTACTCTCGTTGTCTTGATTTTCTTTCTAGTAACTCTGCTCTGGATCCTTTTCAATCTGGATTCCGTCCTTTGCATTCCACTGAAACAGCCCTTACTAAGATTACCAATGATCTTCTTACTGCCAAGTCTAAAGGCCATTATTCCGTTCTTATTCTCCTTGATCTAACTGCAGCCTTTGACACAGTTGATCATGATCTTCTTTTAGATTCCCTTCATGACCTTGGATAATCTTATTCAATCTCATGGCCTCCAATATCATCTATATGCCGATGATACACAATTATATCTTTCATCTCTGGATCTTTCTCCTGATGTTCATGATCGTATCTCGGCATGTCTTTCAGATATCTCAGCTTGGTTGCTTCATCGTCGTTTGAAACTTAATATGGCAAAGACTGAACTGCTTGTTTTTCCTCCTAAACCTTCTCCTCACCTCTCATTCTCTCTTACTGTCAATGATGTTACGCTTACTCCAGTCAAGGAAGCTCATAGTCTTGGCTTTATATTTGATTCCTCGCTCTCCTTTATTCCTCATATTGAGGCAGTAGCTAAATCCTGTCGTTTTTTCCTGTATAATATTGCCAGGATTCGATCATTTTTGTCTGTCTCTTCTGCCAAGACTCTTGTTCATGCATTGGTTATTTCTCGGTTGGACTACTGCAACCTTCTTCTCTCTGGCCTTCCTTCTTCTCACATCAGTCCGTTGGTTTCTGTTCACCACTCTGCTGCTAAGATCATCTTCTTGGCTCGCCGCTCTGACCATGTAACTCCACTTCTGAAATCTCTTCATTGGTTTCCAATTCACTTCAGAATCCACTATAAACTTCTCCTGTTGACCTACAAAGCTTTTCACAGTCTAGCTCCTTCCTATCTCTCCTCTCTCATCTCATACTATTGCCCCGCTCGTGCTCTTCGCTCCTCTGATGCCATGTTTCTCGCCTGCCCAAGGGTCTCTACTTCCCTTGCTCGGCTTCGTCCATTTTCTTCTTCTGCCCCTTATGCCTGGAACGCTCTTCCAGAACATTTGAGAACTACAAGTTCAACCGCAGCTTTTAAAGCTCAGCTAAAAACTTTTCTTTTTCCTAAAGCTTTTAAAACTTGATTTTGTTCTGACTTTATACTGTTAGTTTTACCCTACCCAGTGCCTGTTTACCCTACCCTGTGCCTGTTTGCTTTCTCTTCCCCTCCTTATTGTTTTATTATGGTTTTATTAGAATGTAAGCCTATGCGACAGGGTCTCGCTATTTACTGTTTTACTCTGTACAGCACCATGTACATTGATGGTGCTATATAAATAAATTAATAAATAATAATAATAATAATAATAATAATAATAATAATGCTAAGAGTAAGTACGAGATTCGTTATCTATCTGACCTTCTTCCCAGGTACAAAGGTAAAGTCGGCGCGGACACAGACCTACCCTTACGTGCGCAGCAAAGTCGCCAGTCCTAAGAAAGCACAGCCAAGATCGGCATCTCATCAGGAACTCCAGTATCTCTTCAGCCCCACTAAAGAGATGCCCAGTGCCTCTGGCCCTCTTGAAGGCCATCTCATCCCAATGGCCATTCCACTAGGTAGGGGTACAAACAAGATTGCCCTGGAGGGGCTCTCTGGGAAGTCTGCTGCATTTTTGCATGGAGATTCATACAAGAAACTTTTTTTCCTGAGTGGTTTTAATGCTGAGGCCAGGCTGCTCTTTTAACTTTCGTGGTGCCTGTTTGTGATAAAAGCTGGGGTTCCAAATTCAGGAAAGTGTGGGTTGGAATTGTATTCTGCCCCCCCCCCCCCCCAAATGTATTTCTACTGTCTGTTTTTTGGCTATCTTAAGAGTGCAGTCGTATCGGGATTCCTGGCAGCCACCTGAGTTTGGAGGCTGATGGGAATCCTAAGCAGAGCGGGATTCCCCAGCTGCCCTGCATTTCTGCTAGACGGGCAATTTCGCCCATCTAGCAGCTGCACCTCGGAGAAGGAGGGAAGGAGGCTGGGTTGGCCGTAATGCGTCCGCACTGGTGTCCTTCTCTCCCCACCCCTGGGAATGCCCCCTTTCCCCCGCCTCCATGCTGTGTTGTCTGAGCACAGTGAGGTGACCGGCGCAGTTCTTTCTATATGCTGGCTCTGAGGGGGAAGGAGCGGAGACCATGGTTTCCTGGACCTATTCCCTGCTCCCTCATAGACGATGGGGGAGGGAGCATAGGATTGCTCTCTTAATGAGCAAAAATAAATAAAAATGTACTGTCAAAGTGAAGTTAAGAACCTCTTTTAGAACGTATTGAATCCCTTTTTAAACACATCTGTGCTAGTAACCATCACTGAATGTGCAGCAACAAATCCTGTGCTTTACTTATGCGTGTGGTGATGTCTGTCCTGAGTCTCCCACAGTTGAGCTTCATTGGATGACCTCATCAGGTTCTAGTATGAAAACCTTGTTTTATTCATACCAAGCATAATTTTTTCAAACCTCAATCATGACCCCCCCATAGTTTTTTTCTAAAAAGCCCCACCCTGCTGATTTTCTTTTTGCTATCTTACGACACATCAGTAAAAGTATGGTCTGTATTAAAAACATTGTAACCTTTCCTTGTGGAGTTGCTCCGTCTCTTTGACCATTTCCCCCCATTTTCTGCCCTTTTTCCAGCTCTTGCAAGATCTTGTTTTGAAGTGTGGCAACCAGAACTAGATACTTCATTTTAAATGTGGTGGCGCTATAGATTTATATGATCATATTACAACGTTGTCACTTTTATTTTCAGTCGCTTTCCCCCCTAATACACCCTAGCGTGGAATTTGCCACTTTCGCTGTCCACTGCAACCTTAAGGACTCCTACCTGGCTAGCCTCCTTTAGCTCAAAATTCCATCCTGGCATACGTGAAGTTAATGGCTCTTAGTTTCTGTTTTTCAGGTGCCATCCGCCTCCCCAGAATGGTTCAAACCTGGTTATCTGCCCGATGTGTTTACATTTCTATACCACCCAATAGCCGGAGCTCTCTGGGCGGTTCACAAAAATTAAAACCATTCAAAGTATAAAAAAAAGTATAAAACTATAATATAAAATACAATATAAAAGCTCAACCAGATAAAAACAGCAACAATGCAAAATTATAAATTTAAAACACCAAGTTAAAATTCGTTTATAGACTGTTAAAATGCTGGGAGAATAAAAAGGTCTTCACCTGGCATCTAAAAGCATATAATGTAGGTGCCAAGCGAACCTCCTTAGGGAGCTCGTTCCACAGCCGGGGTGCCACAGCAGAGAAGGCCCTCCTCCTGGTAGCCCCCTGCCTCACTTCCTTTGGCAGGGGCTCGCGGAGAAGGACCCCTGAGGATGACCTTAGGGTCCGGGCAGGTACATATTGTAGGAGGAGTTCCAGTAAAGGCAGATGCAAAGAATTCATTCACCTTCTCTGCAGTCTCCCTGTCCTCCATTAGCACAGTGCGTGTGTAGCATTTTCTTTTAACTTCGCTGATTGTCACATGTAGTTCCATTTTTCTATCCCTAGATGTCAGTGTAATAAACCAAATTGCCACAGAACAGAGGGGAAATTTAGACCCCCAAGCATCACGTTTTTAGGAAAACTGCATATGCAAATTGGAAACATGTTAGAGTACTGTGTACAGTTCTGATCATCACACCTAAAAAAGGATATTGTAGAGCTGGAAAAAGTGCAGAAAAGGGCAACTAAAATGATGAAGGGGCTGGAGCATCTCCCCTATGAGGGAAGATTACATCAACTGGGATTGTTTAGCTAGGGAAAAAGGACTCTAAGGGGAGACATGATATACAAAATTATGCATGGGATGGAGAATGTGGACAGGGAGACCTTTTTCTCCCTCTCTCAAAATACTAGAACCCGGAGCCATCCCATGAAGCTGATTGGTGGGAGATTCAGGACAGATAAAAGGAAGGACTTCTTCACACAGCGCAGCGTTAAATTATGGAACTCACTACCACAGGATGTAGTGATGGCCGCCAATCTGGATAGCTTTAAAAGGGGGTTGGCTAAACTCCTGGAGGAGAAGGCTATCCATGGCTACTAGCCCTGATAGTTGTGCGATATCTCCAGTATTCAAGGCAGTAAGCCTGTGTGCACCATTTGCTGGGGAACATGGGTGGGAGGGTGCTGTTGCACCATGTCCTGCTTTGTTGGTCCCTGGCTGACGGCTGAACAGAGTGCTGGACTAGATGGACCCTCGGCCTGATCCAGTAGGGCTTGTCTTATGTTCTTATTGGTCTGGGATTGGCAGTGTCTAACTTAGTACCAAACCTATCCTTTCATCCAAATCATCATGTTTGTTCAATGTTCTTTTTACTTAGAATTGGTGTCCTGATCCAGGATTTATTACATTTGGCCTTCCTCGGCTTCCTTTTCTTTTGAACTTTGATTAGGTCAAAAACAGATCAACAGGATCTCACCTCAGCCTTCAAGAATAAGTATAGGTGAATTCCGTCCCGTTACTGTGACCACTTCCGTTCCTCCTCCTCCTCCTCCTCCTCCAAAGCCGCAGCCTCGGGTGAAGAAGCCCAACATTGCAGTAATAGAGATGAAATCGGAGAAAAGGGACCCTCCCAAATTGACTATGCAGGTACAGAACAAGAATGGGAAAAGTCGGATTAATAAATTTAACCCAGACACGATTCCATCTTTTCTGTTGAGTTATTTGAACTTCCAGCAATTTGAGATTTGTTACCTCTTTCATGGGGGAAATGTATGCCCCATAGACTTGGTGCTGGTGGCTCCTCAAGGGACAGACGGAACTGTTGCTTGCTGATAATCCAGTATGCAAAAGAAACAAAAGGTTCTAGCCCACATAACCGCAGGGTGAAAATATGACAATAAAAATTGCTAGAGAATCAGTGCCTTAAAGAATATTAGGAATACCCACAACTTTCACACCAGGAGCCCGTCTACACTTGTCTAGATGAAACGTAACAAGTTGGCAGAGATGATGACGTCAGCAGTCACGTGATGCTGTTGTTGTTACGTTTCTTCTGACTTTTAAAACCGTTCCACTTTCTGTTAAAATCGTTTTAAAACTAACAATGTGCCCCAACCTTTCGTTGTATTCAATGCCGTCTTTCAAAGTCATGTCTCGTGACCATGGTCTTTGCTTCCTGATTAGGACAAGTGAGGGCTTTTCTAGACGAGGGGAGGGAGAGTTGGCACAACGCGACGAGGGGGAGGGGGAGGGAGGGCGGTGAAAGAGGGGACAGAGGCTTAATTTTTTTAAAAAACCGCTTATCTTTCGGGGCGCACGTGGCCCCTTTAAGACGCTGCAGGGCTTCCCTCGTCCCTACGCGTCGCCCCGCCTCCCTGCCGGCTTATCCCGGCAGGTCTAGCTCAGAGTCACCGGAAGAAGGAGGTTTACTTCAGAGCCGGTATGAGCATAATGAAGAACGTTCTAAAGAAGAGTGTGCCGGGGTAAAACGATAGAAGAAAAGGTATTTCGATTGACTGGGCTCAAGTTGCATTTTGTAACGTAGCAAGGGAGGACGCAACAATGCACTTAAACAACGGTGTAATGAATAGTGTCGATCCTGCCCAGCTCTAGTTTGGCTCTGCCATGTTTTATTAAAACGGCGTTCGAGGCGTAGGGCTCCCGCCATAGGAATAGTGTTGCTGACCCATTGACCACAAGCGCTTGCAACCCTACTAACTATCACTTGCATGGTCCGTTAAACAGAAACAGCTGTGACCCAGGAGCCCAGTCCCTTGGAGGGCTGGCTTTTGAGTGTGCTTTCCTGGAATATCAAGTTGCTTGCTGGCAGGCCTCATTTTTATAAGAGATGAAGTTTGTTGTATTTAACGGCCTCCTCCACTAGGAGTCTCTGTTTAGAAGACCGGAACAATACTTGGCTTACATTGGAATACTTTTACTTTTGTCATTGTTCGCCATTCTGGAAACCGTTTAGTAAAACGAAAAACACTGAAATGTTTCAGGTTTTACAAAAATGTCCTCCGAAAAGGGAAAACATATGTAATTTGGGCCTTGGCCTTCAGATTGCTTTCCTGTCCCAGCTTGATGGAAGTTCCATCCAGGTTCTGACATAGCGAAACGTTTTTTTTCCATTGGCATTGGCCTAATGGTTTGTTAAGATCGATGTCCTGTCGTTGCTGCCGTTTCAGCTTCTCTTGTCAGCAGTTGGCAGAGTGCTGTCGGAAAGGTTGTTGCTCCTTCTCCCGAATGAGAATAGATGTAGTTGCTGGTTTGATAAACAGGTAGTTAGAGGATTCCTGCCTTCAGTTTCTCTGCCCACCCCCCATGCCCCCCTGAAATGCAGGCCTGCTTAGGAGATGATGTTCCCAGCGAGTCTTTCCTGGCTGTTGCATTCTCTGCAAACTGTGGTCCATCTGTGGCCTAGGTGCATTTGAGGCCAAGGAGTGCATTTGAGAAGCAGCTCTTTCCCTCCTGATCAGTGGTGCCAGGTCTCGCAGGGTCAAAGTGCCAGGACATTTTGATGAGCTGGGATGATGACATCATCTACCTAGGGTGACCATATGGAAAAAGAGGACAGGGCTCCTGTATCTTTAACAGCTATATTTTTAAAAAAGGGAACTGCAAAAGGTGTTGTATGTATGCAGCACCTGGTGAAATTCCCTCTTCATCACAGCAGTTAAAGCTGCAGGAGCCCTGCCCTCTTTTGTGTCTGGTCATGCTAGGCAGGGCTCCTGCAGCTTTAACTGTTGTGATGAAGAGGGAATTTCACCAGGTGCTGCATGCCTACAAATGTCACCTGCTGAAATTCCCTTTTCTGTGCAAAAGAGAGCCCTGTCCACCCCTCCATCTACCCCTCCATCTACCACTCTTCTCCTGTTCCCCCTGAGCTGAGCTGCAATCCTCTTAGCAGCTGGGTGGAAATGGATGACCCCAGTCACAGTATATTGTTGTGAGCTATCCCTTTTGCAATGCTAAATACTATTGAATGAGCAATTAAGACCCATTGGCTTTGCCAAATACCTGCTCCTGGCAGAGATGAAAATTGCTAGAACTGTGGATGATGATGAGAAATTGGTTTAAATTGGTTTTCTTTGCAGGTGTTGCCAAACGTAGATATTGACAGTATTTCAAGCAACAGCGCAAGTGTAAGCCAGATTCCTGTAACACCCCTTCCGACAAAGGCAGGTATCTCAATTCCCTTCTGTGGGTTTCTGATCCTTAACATGTTGGATCAGTGCCAGGTCATATCCTGGTGGGGTTCCTTGATCAAAGAAAGCGGATCTGGGAACGGAGCCTCCAAAGGAGAAAGATTAAGGAGGGTCCATATCATTGATAAGCTGAAACCTGATACCCGTGTAAAGGATGAGATGAAACAAGCCATGATGTCTATTAATGCGGCTTGATTGCCTCTGGAATACAAGTGTGGACGGTTAATCCCTGTTCCCTCATTGAGGTTGGGCTTGGATCCCAATTGGTTCCGGCTCAGCTTATAAGTGGCATCGTAGCAGACTCTTATTTGTGACTGAAGCTGGTGTTTTATACCGAAAAGTTTCACATTTTTAAAAATCCGGTATAGCACTCCAAACAAAACAAATGACCACTAGTAGCTTATCCAATTTATACATTTTAATATATATTTAATTCTAAAAAAAAAAATCTAAAATGTTTATATCTTTTAAATTTTAAAACATATGTTTTAATTTTTTTTTAAAGATATATAAAAAATAAATGCTACTTTTTAAAGGATTTTTTACGTTAAAATGTATAAACTGGATACGCTACTAGTGGTCATTTTATTTATTTTTTATTTTATTTAAGGATTTTTATGCCGCCATTCAGCCAAAAAAGGCCCTCACGGCGGCTTACAAAAGTATTTCTTGACAGTCCCTGCCCACAGGCTTACAATCTAAAAGACATGACACAAAAGGAAAGGCGATTGGGAGGGAGGAGGAGGAGGGGGGAAAGGAAAGCAAATTCAGGCACTACAATCTTAGTTGGAAAGTTCAGCAGTTACAGGTGACAGCAGGAGGGAGGGGGCTCTCTGCTGGAGCTGGACCCAGGCACGGTGGAGAGGTGCCTGGCTGCTGCTTCCTCCCTCACTGGTGGCCTCTGCAGACATTTGTTTTGTTTGGGGTGCTGTACCAAAAGCATTACATCATCTGTGGGAAGGCTGTTGTTGGAGGAAAGAATGTCATGTCAGAGGATTGCTGCACATGTGACTAATTCCTTGCATGGAAAAGCAATTGTGTATAGATTTCAAGGACCACTGAACACACTGAATGTAGTTTAAGGACCGCTGGACACAGCGGGCCTTACTTTTGAGCACCAGGGCTATCAAATCCTACGCACCTTGACTCAAAATCTTACGCCCCTTCCCAAATGTTAAATATTTTTACATGCCGTTCAATCCCGCTTTCCGGGGAATGAGTCCCATTGACCTCCAAAGGACGCTCCCCTGAGTAAGCATAACGTGGGATTGCGCTGTTAGTGCCAGGTAAGTCTGCATCTGTGATTGTGATTTGAAATAGGCACAGGCTCCTTCTAGCATTTCCTTGCCATTTGGCCCGACTGTTTACATCTGTTCCCCTGTATTCCCCCGTGGCACATCGCTGCTAACTGAAGATAGCAATTCATGTATCTGATGTAGCACCTTGTCCACAAACTTACACCACAACAGTGAATATGTTACTCTTTAAGGATCCTAAAGTCGCTTTGTTAGGTTGTAGGGTTTTTTCTTTCTTTCTGCAACACATGAAGCATCTGTGGAAGCCATGAAATAGGCAGCGATACAAGCTCCTGCATCCCACTTAGAAATTTCCGTGTAGCAAAAACTTGCTTACGTAGCCAGAAAGCTGCTGTAGTCTTTTAACATCTTTTCTGGAGCTAAGTCTCAAGGCTTACTTAAGATGTCTCTTTATAGGCCACTCCAGAAAGCAGTCTGCTCCAGGATGAAGAACTGAAGCTTCCTGGCACTGACTTTGCCGATGTTACTGACGTCAGTCAGGTGGGTTTTCCGATTTTATTTACTTATTGCATTTTTATACCGCCCAATGGCCGAACATCTCTGGGCGATAGCCTCTCTCACGCAGTGGAGAAAAATGGCTCCCATTTTTAAAGACCACCGTTGTTGCCCATCAAATCCTCCGCTTAGTAGGCTGATTTCATGAATGTTTAATTCATAAGTGGCAAAATGACTTCTAAAGAAGCAAACTCATCAAATTGCATTTGCAAAAATTCAGCCCTCGCTGTTGCAGTCGGTGGCAACACTCTCATTGATTTTTGCAGTGGTTCTGACTTTCACTTGACGTTTCCCTTATAAAAGCATGCTATTGAAGGCTTCCCTGCAGCGCTGTAAACCCACAGGTGAGTGCTGTGTGGCTGCAGAGGTTAATAGGCATTATGGAGTACGCATAGATTACTGTGTACAGTTCTGGTCACCATACCGAAAAAAGGATATTATAGAGCTGGAAAAAGTGCAGAAAAGGGCAACTGAAATGATGAAGGGGCATCTCCCCTACGAGGGAAGGTTACACTAACTGGGATTGTTTAGCTTGGAGAAGAGGAGGCTAAGGGGAGACATAATAGAGGTGTACAAAGTTGTGTATGGTATGGAGAATGTGGATAGGGAGACATTTTTCTCCCTCTCACAAAATACTAGAATCTGGAGTCATCCCATGAAACTGATTGGTGGGAGATCCAGGACAGATAAAAGGAAGGACTTCTTCACACAGTGCATAGTTAAGTTATGGAACTCACTACCACAAGATGTACTGATGGCCACCAATCTGGATGGCTTTAAAAGGGGGGTGGATAAATTCCTGGAAGAGAAGGCTATCCATGGCTACTAGCTCTGATGGTTGTGTGTTACCTCCAGTGTCCAAGACTATAAGCCTGTGTGCACCAGTTGCTGGGGAATGTGGGCGGGAGGGTGCTGTTGCACCATGTCCTGCTTGTTCATCCCTGACCGATGGCTGGTTGGCCACTGTGTGAACTGAGTGCTGGACTAGATGGACCCTTGGTCTGATCCAGCATCAGGGCTCTTCTTAGGTTCTTATGGGGGAGGGGTTTTTCCCCTAGTGCTACCACCACCTATGGGGAAACTGCTCCTTCACCGGGCAATCCGTCTTATGGGGTTTCTTACTTTCTTTAGTGAATCCTTATATTCCAGGCTCTAAGGAACTCTCTGCCACCATGACCCAGAGCCCCCTAAGCTGACCCAGTACCCAGAGGAGGAAGGTTAGCCCTGCTGAGCCCCATCCAATCCCCTGTTTTTCCTTCCCTGTTGTCTGCTCTTTACTGTCCTTAAGCTTGACCCATCATGGTTTTATGGACAAGTATAATTTTGGTAGCTTGCACTTTGTAAAACTGGCATTTTCATATTTGATTTCGTTTTCCAGAGATATCCTCCTTCGAGTGTGTTGGTTAGTTTAGTTCTGGATCACCTGTTAATGAAACTGCTTATATAATCCTGGTATTTCAAAACAGAATTTCGGCTGGAAAGCTGTCTAAATGCATTTCATTACTGAAAGGACAACAGCTATAGCAGCAGCCGGTTAAAAATGCCCTTTGCAGCTGTTAAGTGCTTTTGGTGTGGATTTTTTTGCAGTTCAGTTTCTTTTTTCTTTCTTTTTTCAATTCAGAAAAAAAAGCTTGCAGTATTTCCCACACTTCTACAAAGTGGGTAATCATGTCAAAAGCAAGAATTCTCCTCCTTACAGAGAATGTTTCCTTTTTGTTAAAAAGTAAAACGAAACCGCATAGGCTTTTATTTCCAGCTTATGTGAAGAAAGCGTATGAAGCAGCAATTAAAGACAACAGAGCATGCATTTTTAAGATGTGAGCAAGTCCCGTCCCCCCCCGGCCGCCCTTTTCCCCATCTTCTCAGGAATTGCTTTTATCATACATCCTTGGCAATTTTGGCTACGTGTCCAACCACAAAGCCTTCAAAAACAATTCTAAGCCTAACATATGTTTGGCTAGGGTTAGCACAGATGATAAGCTGGAAGATGTGCGAGAGTCAACTTTAATCTGAAAGCAAATATATATTAATATTCCAAAATGGAGAAATAGTCAAGACATCAAAAGAAAATCCTCTTAACAGCTTTGCTGAAAGCACAGTCCTACAAAGAAATGTCTATAAAATGTCTGGCAGAACATTCACTTTTTGTTAGGAAAACTATGTGAGCTAAGAGTATTATTCGCTTCCTCCACTGTTAAGTAGTTTCTGTTTTGTTTAACGCCCTCCCATCAGCCTGGCTGGCGATTCTTCTTTGCACCATTTTTGGTCTTCTTTTGATTTCACTGGCTCTTGCCCTTCCTTGCCCTTGGCGCTCTTTAATTTGACTGGCTGTGGTGGCCCATGTGATTTTGTTCTCGGTTTGTCATCTATAAAGCGGGAATAGTAATAACCTACCATCACGAGGCTTGTGGCGAGGGCATGTGTGTCGTGGAAATGTTCTTCTTCGTGGTCTCTGTACAGTCAAACACATGCACTCTAGGCCTGGGCGAAGAAGACTTAGGAAAACGTGTGAGAGCCAGTGTGGTGTAGTGGCTAAAGTGTCGGACTGGGAGTCGGGAGATCCGGGTTCTAGTCCCCACATGACCATGGAAACCCACTGGGTGAATTTGGGCCAGTCGCAGCCTCTCAGCCCAACCTACCTCACAGGGTTGTTGTGAGGATAAAATGGAGAGGAGGAGGATTATGTACGCTTCTTTGGGTTCCTTAGAGGAAAAAAGGCAGGATATAAATGCAATAATAATAAATAAAATAAAACTTTTAGAGACTAATAGAGCCTGCAGTGGTGGTGGCTGCGGCTGCCCTGTGTGTATCACCTCCTCCCCCGACACACATTTTTGTGATCATCCCTGGTTCCAAACCTAGGTTTATGCTGTTTCAAGTGTATTTTTTATTTTTATTTTATTTAAGACATTTCTTGGCCGCCTCTCAGGGCAGAAGCCCTCACAAAGCAGCTTACAACAATAAAATACATTAAAACAGTTAAAATATTAAAAGCAATAAAACCACGTTCACGATAAAATAGCAATTAACAACAGTAAAACCAACAATAAAACCAGCAAGAACAACCCTCATCATGGGAAGGCCATGGTAAAACAAAAGATTTTAAGGCCTTCTTAAAAGCCTGCAAGGATGGTGCACGATGGACCTCCAGTAGGAGTTTGTTCCAGAGGTTTGGGGTCACTGTGGAAGAGGCCCTCTTGTTAGATCAATGTTCTTTTCACCCAAGGACGAAATCCAAACAGCCCTTAAGCACGACTCCACCATTCCAGCGACAGAGCGTTCAAAAGCGCTTTATTGATTAGTAATCAAGGCCTGGTCTCTTCAAAGGGAGCAATCAGACAAAAGACATAGGGAATACGGTACAGTATTTGAGCTTTCAAGGGGCAGGGCCCAGTAGCAGCATTAACCAATCAGAACATAACACTGGGGCATAGCTAATTATGCTAAACAGTTCTGTAAACAATACCTTTGGCCTGACAGTAAGTAACAGAAGTTAACTTCGACACAGCAGCACTTGGAGTAAAACAGGAGCCAGGGTTCTTGTTTATATTAGCTAAGAAGGATACAAGGATGCACACAAGGAGACATTCTCATACAGGGCATCATGACATTTTGCTTGGTATGCAATGGAGATTTTACAGTTTCCTGTTAAAAATGGAGGTGGTTATGCTAACACTCTCACGTGTGGACACACACCTAAGTGCTCTTACAGGTGGGCAAATGAAAAGAGCCCCTCTTTCTTGTTGAGTGCATTCTCAAGATACGGTGTTCTCAAGCGCTTAGCAAAGATCTTAGGGCTGCTGGCAACAGGAAGCTGGACTAAGTCATGAAGTGGAGCTAGAGGGGCTTTGCAGGGAGAGAAATCATCGGGTTATGGGGGCCCCACACCACAGAGCTGCTTATGGGGGCCCAGGCCACAGAGCTGCCTACAGTGATGTAGCTGTGCCTTGTGATGCAGGAGGACTTTTGTATGCTTGCTTTCAGTTTGCACAATGTCCTGTGACGTGCAAGGTTCAGATTTCTTTTGTGACAGGCGTTTTAAACGCTGAACCCTGAATATGATGGAACTTTGTCGCTCATGGAGATCTCGGGAAAATGTGCTTGGCTGAACTGTGATGAAATAGTCTTTGTTGCCCTTAGGATGGAGAGGGAGAGGATGATGATGATGGAATCCCAGATTTCTCAGAGCCAATCCTAGAGTTCAACAGGCGAGGAGAAGCGGAGTCTCCCAAATATAACGGCCCTCCGTTTCCACCAGCTGCTCCTGCTCCTCGGCTGTCAACAGACATTCTGGATGAGATTATAGAGAAACGAGAGACCCTGGAGAACAAGCTGGTCGGTTGGTGAGTTCTCCGAGCAGTGATTGTGAAACAGTGACGAACTGCACTTCACCGCCCCTTCACTTTGTCACACCAGTCAGTTTTTCCTCCCCCTCCCCATTTCTATGAATATATCAATGTACATAAGAACATCAGAAGTGCCCTGATGCTGGATCAGACCAAGGGTCCATCTAGTCTAGCACTCTGTTCACACAGTGGCCAACCAGCCATTGGCCAGGGATGAACAAGCAGGACATGTTATGGTGCAACTGCACCCTCCCACCCATGTTCCCCAGCAACTGGTGCACCCAGGCTTACTGCCTCGAATACTGGAGATAGCACACCACCATCAGGGCTAGTAGCCATTGATGGCCTTCGCCTCCAGGAATTTATCCAACCCCCTTTTAAAGCCATCCAGATTGGTGCCCATCAGTATATCTTGTGGTAGTGAGTTCCATAATTTAACTATGCACTGTGTGAAGAAGTCCTTCCCTTTATTTGTCCTGGATCTCCCACCCATCAGTTTCATGTACCCATTGGGTTCTGGTGCTTTGAGAGAGGGAGAAAAAGGTCTCCCTGTCCGCATTCTCCACACCGTGCATAATTTTGTACACCTCTATCATGTCTCCCCTTCGCCTCCTTTTCTCCAAGCGAAACAATCCCAGTTAATGTAACCTTCCCTCGTAGGTTACATAGCTTTTCACAGAAATACACATGCAAAGCAGACCTTGCCCTGAGGTGTCAGCAGCCCACGTTTCCTCTGTAGTGGATACAACAGAGCAAGGGAAGAAGGACTGGGGATGTGCAAAAGCAGGGGATGTCCAAATGCAGCGACAACACTTACTCCTAGTTTCAGTGAGGCACTCCTGTGAAGCCAAAATCTTTGCAAAGGAATTGGTTCTGTGGGATTTGAAGGTGGCGCCCTGCCGGAAATCTGGGATGGTGATCCAGGCATCACGGGAGAATGCAAACCGTTGTTTAAAGGAGACTTTGGGGCAATTACTATGGTTACAAGCAGGGGGATAAGGAGAGAAAGGTAGGTTAGGCCAAAGCTTTAAGGAATTTGAAAGGTAAAGGCAAGGATAGGAAAAGCCCATGAACAAAAGCTTCTTAATTCTCCCCATAGAATCATAGAATAGCAGAGTTGGAAGGGGCCTACAAGGCCATCGAGTCCAACCCCTTGTTCAATGCAGGAATCCACGCTAAAGCATCCCTGACAGATGTTTGTCCAGCTGCCTCTTGAAGGCCTCTAGGGTGGGAGAGCCCACCACTTCTCTAGGTAACTGGTTCTATTGTCGTACTGCTCTAACAGTCAGGAAGTTTTTCCTGATGTCCAGCCAGAATCCGGCTTCCTGTAACTTGAGCTCATAATTCCATGTCCTGCACTCTGCGATGATCGAGAAGAGATCCTGTCCCTCTTTTATATTAAGGATGCTGAACAGCATAAAGGCAGATGGATTAAAAATACAAACGGTTACTCCATCAGGGTGGAGCAAGAGGTCATGGCGCGAATCATCAGTGGGATGTATCCGGTCCAGAGAGAGGCAGTGGCCAACATCAGCTCCTCGGAGAGTGAGGACAGCCGAACCGTGTCCTCTGATATTGGTGAGCAAGAGCTGCTGTCTTTTCATCTCCTTGTTCTTTCCAGCCAATTAGAGCCAAGGCTTTCACAGGAAGTGGGCTGAATCCAGGAAGGGGAATGCTCCTTATAGATTGATTTGACAGGGGAGACTTGGCCTGCGCTCAGCCTAAGCCTTTTTGGTCTAAGGGCCAAATGGGCTCTGGGCAAACAAGTCGGCGGCCACAGGCCAACAGATGGCAAGGCCATAGGCATTATTAAACAGGGCCACATTCAAAGTGGATGGGGATCCCACAATGCTGGCACATGCCCCCCAACATGGTTGCCCAGACTCCATTCACAAAACACACCCTCCAGAAAATGCACCCCACACACACACACTGTAATTTTCAAATGCCCCCATTGGCAGCAGTTAGTGAAAAAGACCCTGCTGAGCAGCAGTCCCACCCTCCAAAAATGCCCCTTCATTGGGTGTTGACCTCCAAGGGCCAAAAATGGTCTCAAACCAGGATATATTGGAGAATGTATGAATCTCTCAATCTTGAGTTATTCAAAAGTTAGATTGACATCTACTAGCAGCGGGGAACCTTCCTTATACAACACTTCCCCCCCCCCCCAGTCCTGATTTCTAATTCCTTTGTGATGTTTAAAATACACTGGTAGTGTATGAATGAATCTCTTTAATCTTCCCTTAAAGTTCACTGAAGCTGGCAGCCATCATATCTTTTGGCAGCGAACTCCACAGGTGAATTATGCATTATGTGAACAACTACTTTCAGAACAGACACACACACCATGTACTGCCAATCAATTTCATTGGGTAACACAAAGTTCTAATATTAAAGGAGAGGAAGAATACATTCTCTCTCTCTCTCTCTCTCTCTCTTCCTTCATATAATGCATAATTTACCCTTGTGTAAGTAGCTTTCTTGTATATGCAAAAATTCGAACACCTGAGACTGCTTTTATTATTATTATTATTATTTATTTATTTATTTATTTATTTATTTATTTATTTATTTATATAGCACCATCAATGTACATGGTGCTGTACAGAGTAAAACAATAAAATAGCGAGACCCTGCCGCATAGGCTTACATTCTAATAAAACCATAATAAAACAATAAGGAGGGGAAGAGAAAGCAGACAGGCACAGGGTAGGGTAAACAGTTTAAGAAAGCCATAAAGACTGATCTCTTCTGGCAGGCCTACGCAGATGTTTTTTAACATGTCCAACTGTTATTTTAATATTGTATCAGTTTTATGTTTTTAACCAGTTTTAAGCATTTTTTTGTGATTTTCTATTTAATGTTGTTCCCTGCCTCGATCCAGAGGGAGATATTTTATTCTGTTCTGTTCTGTTCTGTTCTGTTCTGTTCTGTTCTGTTCTAATAGCAGCATCCACTGCAGATAAGCCCTTGGGTGTAGATATCTAGCTCAAACAGAAGGGTGGTGGTTCAAGTTCTGGGGTGTCTGATTTCCCACACAGTTCCCAAGGATCCCCTGGTGCTCTAGAGTGGCTGGCGGGGCGGGGCACTGGGGGCTGCAGAAAATGGGAAAGCATGGGCAAGGTCTGTGACACAAGCACAGGACGGGCCATGATTAAGATCCAGGCCTTAATATCTACAAACCTGAATGTTGTATGTGTTCTGATTTATCTTTAGTTGAAGCGGCAGGGACTGAGGGTTTGCAGTTGTTTGTCGATGCCGGTATCCCAGTGGATTCAGAAATGATTCGTCGTTTTGTGAACGTGGCGCTTGCTGAGACCGTTGCTGTCATGCTGGGTGACAGAGAAGATCAGAAAGCAGCTTGTGCTACAGTCGTTCCTTCAACCAAGACACCGTTGTCAGAAAAGGTGGCTTTTCCTTCTATTCCTGGTTCATTGAATCATAGAATAGGAGAGTTGGAAGGGGCCTATAAAGCCATTGAGTCCAGCCCCCTGCTCAATGCAGGAATCCCCCCTAAAGCATACAAAGATGACTGTCAAGCTGCCTCTTGAAGGCCTCTAATGTGGGAGAGCCCATGGCCTCCCTAGGTCATTGGTTCCATTGTCATACTGCTCTAACAGTCAGGAAGTTTTTTCCTGATGTCCAGCTGGAATCTGGCTTCCTGTAACTTGAGCCCATTCTTCCGTGTCCTGCACTCTGGGAGGATCAAGAAGAGATCCTGGCCCTCCTCTGTGTGACAACCTTTTAAGTATTTGAAGAGTGCTATCATGTCTCCCCTCAGCCTTCTCTTCTCCAGGCTAAACATGACCAGTTCTTTCAGTTTCTTCTCATAGGGCTTTGTTTCCAGACCCCTGATTATCCTTGTCGCCCTCCTCTGAATCCCCTCCTTGTCTGCATCCTTCTTGAATTGTGGAGCACAGAACCGGATGCAATACTCAAGGCTTGAGTAATTAAGGCTTGAGAGAGCTTCTCTGTAAACTTGGAGTTTGTCTCCTGCAATGTGTAGACAATAAAAAAGTCTGAAAGAGAAGCCCTGCCTGGTTTTTTGTGCAGCTATAAATAAATGGGCAAAGACAGTGTAGGCTGTCTAAATTTGGTGCTGACCTGGGCATTGTAAATCCTTGTCTCTTATAGGTGGGAACTAAGTGAGGAAGAGCGAAACCCTACACTCATAGAATCATAGAATAGCAGAGTTGGAAGGGGCCTACAAGGCCATCGAGTCCAACCCCCTGCTCAACTTTCCCGGAGCCATTCATTTCATTACTACTCTTCCTTCCAGGATCATGCTTTATCTTCCTGCCTGTAGTTTTGTGTCAGACGGTAGTCTAACACCATCTACTTGCCCAGAAGGAATTGTTGCCTGCCCTGGGCCCTGATTTAAGCGTTCTCTGTGAGCCAGAATTGTTTTCATATCTATTATTATAAGATATTATTAGATAGTTATTAGAATGTAAGCCTATGCGGCAGGGTCTTGCTATTTATTGTTTTACTCTGTACAGCACCATGTACATTGATGGTGCTATATAAATAAATAAATAAATAAATAAATAATAATAATAATAATAATAATAATTGATTGATATGCTAAATTGTTAAATATTGGGCATCCTTTGACTTTGGGCGTTTGAGAAATTTAATTTCATTATTTATTACAATTATATACCGCCCCATAGCTGAAGCTCTCTGGGCGGTTTACAAAGGTTAAAGCCACTGGTTCACGCACTGGTTATCTCTCGGTTGGACTACTGCAACCTCCTTCTCTCTGGCCTCCCCTCATCTCAGATCAGTCCGCTGGTCTCTGTCCACCACTCTGCCGCTAAGATCATCTTCCTGGCCCGCCGCTCTGACCATGTCACTCCACTTCTGAAATCTCTTCATTGGCTTCCAATTCACTCCAGAATCCAATATAAACTTCTCCTGCTGACCTTCAAAGCTCTTCCCGGTCTAGCTCCTGCCTATCTCTCCTCTCTCATCTCACACTATTGCCCCGCTCGTGCTCTTCGCTCCTCTGATGCCATGCTTCTCGCCTGCCCAAGGGTCTCCACTTCCCTTACTCGGCTTCGTCCTTTTTCCTCTGCTGCCCCTTACGCCTGGAACGCTCTTCCAGAACACTTGAGAACTACAAACTCAATCACAGCTTTTAAAACTCAGCTAAAAACTTTTCTTTTCCCTATAGCTTTTAAACTTTGAGTTTGTTCTGACTCTATACTGTTAGCCTCACCCTACCCGGTGCCTGTTTACACTTCCCCGTGCCTGTTTGCATTCACTTTCCCTCCTTATTGTTTACTACAACTTTATTAGATTGTAAGCCTATGCGGCAGGGTCTTGCTATTTACTGTGTAATCTGTACAGCACCATGTACATCGATGGTGCTATATAAATAAATAATAATAATAATAAGTTTTCAAGAGAGGGAGCATTTTTTGGACTCACAGAAAAACATCTCGCTTTGTTTGTCCAAAGACTGCTCCCTCTCCTCCAAAAACTGTGTGCTTCAAATTAGCAGAGCTTGGAAATCTTGGCTGTTGCTTGAGGCTAACTTGGACATTTTTTAATTTTATTTTGGATGTAGCTCTTGCAAGGGGAAAAAACTTAAAAGATAATAAATCTAATTAACCAGGACTCTCCTGCTTATTAGAGACAGGCCCTTTACTTCCTGTCTATATCTGGCTTGGATTCAGAGAGTTGATCTGTCTTTAGTGTTTTAGAAGTACTAAGCCATGAAGACTTGTTTGGAAGAGGAAATCAGTGTTTTATTAAATAATTATTTTGCTTCTTGGATAGGTCTCTATTTTTTTTATTTATTGCATTTCTGTACTGCCCAATAGCTGAAGCTCTCTGGGCGGTTCACAGAAGTTAAAACCCTGAACACATTTCAAAGTATAAAAGAAACAACAGTATAAAAACACAGTTTAAAAGTACAGTATAAAAGCACAGTCAGGCTAAAACCAAGCAGCAATGCAGAGATTAATACAGTTTTAAAATACAGATTTCAAACAGCAAAGTTAAAAAACTGAGATGATAAACTGTTAAAATACTGGGAAAATAAAAAAGGTCTTCACCTAGCATCGAAAACAGTATAACGTAGGTGCCAGGCAAACCTCTCTAGACAGCTCATTCCACAGCCGGGGTGCCACAGCAGAGAAGGCCCTCCTCCTGGTAGCCACCTGCCTCACTTTCTTTGGCAGGGGCTCATGGAGAAGGACCCCTGAGGATGATCTGGGCAGGTACATATGGGAAGAGGCATTCCTTCAGATAGCCTGGTCCCAAGCTGTTTAGAGCTTTCAGTGTTAACACCAGCCCTCTATCCTTCTCTCAATGAAATTTGGTGGTTTAGCAGGTATTTTAAAAAAAATGGGGTGGTGGTGGAATCTTTTAAAACAGCTTTAATGCTTTCTTTTTATTGCCTCTGTGGGTTTTTTTTTTCTTTTCAGGAAATAATATTATCTACTCCACTGGCTACACCAGAAGCCACACCACCTCAGTCACCTCTTCCTCTGCAAGAACCGCTTCCAGTAAAAACCCCAGAGTCCTCTCCGTCTGTTACTGAAGTAGATGGAGACGTTGGTGAACGGCAGCTAACGACAGCAGCAGGTATCAAAGCATGTTTCCAAACTGGAAAAGGATCTCATTGACGTCCACCAGAGGTGGGCAGCTTGTAGGCTAAAACATCCAGAGGGTGCACTGCAGGTGAGCATCCGAGATGATCACAGAAAGAAAAGTCTCAGGACTCTGTAAACAAATTTATTGTAGAAAAGCCCTCTGGACAGTTGCCGGGGGTGGGTGGGTGGCGGGCTGAACAGATTGGGGGGGGCACTGGTGCTGTTCCAGGCAGAGCAGGACATGAAACTTCCTTCCTGTTAACTGCCTTACGTTCCCGTAGGATCCAAGACTGCAATTTTGCACCCATTTATCTGGTACTAAGCACCATTGAACTCACTGTGAGATGCATAATTGGGGTGGGGGTGGGGAATCCCTGGAATTGACACCTGAAATGAAACCAAAACTGCCCCGCATTGCCCATTTAATTTTTAGGATCGATTTCTTGAGCTAAAGGCATGCGATAGCAGGTCCGCACTTCCGCACGTGAAGAGAGAAGGTCTGGGTTTTTTTTTTTACAGCTTCAGAGCAAGCAATTTGATCTTGACCCATCCTGGCTGCTGAGCTTAGTGAGCAAAACTTTCTAGGAAGAAAATACGTCTTACATGCAGTGCGGTAGCTTGACTTTGCGTTCCTTTTCTCCTCTTGCCCCCCTCCTCTTTTTTGTGTGTGACTGTAAATACATGTAGGATCTGAGGCAGCAGCTGTTAGCCTGATTTACACCCCTGTGGCTACCCCTGTGGTGACGCCGCCCAGAGTAGCTACACCCAGCCCTCCTGTATCAGAGCGTGTCCTGCACAGAGGAGCGATGGAAGGACAAATGCCTCCAAACCCCTGGGGAGATGCAGAGCTTCCTCTGGAGGAGGAAAAACCCAGTCCACAGAGTGAAGACGGGGGCTATCCCCCACGAGCTGTGTGAGTTGAAACAGTTGACTTAAATTCACTTCCTAATCTCCCTTCACTGGTGAAGAAAGAAATTCATGATGAAGTGTACTTTCTATGGTGTTTTGTATTTGTGTTGTATCCCGCCACAAACCAGAGGGAGAGATGGGTAAGAAATAAATTTTGAATTATTATTATTATTATTATTTTGCCAAGATGAGGTTGTCTTCTTGGAATCTTTACCTAGGGTAGGTGGGATAGGGAGGGGCATCTTAGAGGGTCTAGGGTCTGGAAACAAAGCCCTATGAAGAGAGACTGAAAGAACTGGGCATGTTTAGCCTGGAGAAGGGAAGATGGAGGGGAGACGTGATAGCACTCTTCAAATACTTAAAAAGTTGTTACACAGAGGAGGGCCAGGATCTCTTCTCGATCCTCCCAGAGTGCAGGACACGGAATAACAGGCTCAAGTTAAAGGAAGCCAGATTCCAGCTGGACATCAGGAAAAACTTCCTGACTGTTAGAGCAGTACGACAATGGAATCAGTTACCTAGGGAGGTTGTGGGCTGTCCCACACTAGAGGCCTTCAAGAGGCAGCTGGACAAGCATCTGTCAGGGATGCTTTAGGGTGGATTCCTGCATTGAGCAGGGGGTTGGACTCCATGGCCTTGTAGGCCCCTTCCAACTCTGTGATTCTATGATTCTAGGAGGCACGTAGGGTTGATGGAGGAACATAGAACGAGGAGGAGGAGGAGGAGGCTGAGCTGAGCTAAATGGCCCTGATCCAGCCAGGTTCTCTGTGGGATGTGCATTCTTCTATGAGAAACCACAGAAGTGTCCAACTTCTACTCTAGTGCGCTTAAGTTAAGCTGTGTTCATCTCTGTTGCTTTTACAGCAGTGTCAGCCCAAGCAGATGCTTGCGTATTCATTTATTTACAATAATTATATACCACTCCATATCTAAAATAGATTCTGGAATGGTGAACATAGGAATTAAACTGTAAAAATGTTTAATCTTCCGGCAGCCCTACCCAGTTGAATTTGAAGATGCCTTTTTAATAATGTGCTGATTTTAATAATGTATTAGTTTTAAATGTTTTAATTAGTTATATGTATTTTATGGTGTTTGCATTTGTGTTGTACCCCGCCTCGATCCAGAGGGAGAGGCGGGTAACTACTACTACTACTACTACTACTACTACTACTACTACTACTACTACTACTTCTTCTTCTTCTTCTTCTTCTTCTTCTTCTTCTTCTTCTTCTTCTTATTATTATTATTATTATTATTATTATTATTACTATTATTATTTCTAACCTGCCTCTCCATTCTGATCGAGGCAGGGGAAAACAGCAAGTATAAAATACATAGAATATTAATCAAAACACAGTATAGATTGTTAAAAACTTCCTAAAAACATACTATAAAGATAAAAAGAGCATATTAAAATTGTTCGATTTAAAGCAGAATACCAATAAAAATGGTGGCTGATCAGTCGAGGAAGGCTTCCTGGAAAAGGGCCGTTTTCAGGAGATGCCAGAAGCAACACAGTGGCCTGGTTCAGACAACACGTTAAACCATGCAGCTTAACCACAAAATGGTTAACGGAATGCATTGACCTTATTGCATAGCAATTAACCATTTTGTGGTTTAGTGTGTCGTCTGAACTAGGCCATTGTTGGCCCCGCCTGACCTCCAGGAGCAGGGAGTTCCACAGAGAAGGGGCCACCACACTAAAGGCTCTTCTCCTGGTGGATTCCAACCGGGCTACAGGTCCATGTGGAACCACCAGCAGCATGCCCTCTGACAACCTCAGTGACCATGCAGGTTGATAAGGGAGAAGGTGCTCTCTCAAATTCCCTGGTCCCAAGTTATTTAGAGCTTTGTATACTAGTACCAAAACCTTGAGCCTCGCCCAGTAGCCAATAGGCATCCAGTGCCGTTCCCTCAGCAAAGGAGGTACTTGCTGAAAAGGGGCAGCTCCTGAGAACAGTACGACAATGGAATCAGTTACCTAGGGAGGTTGTGGGCTCTCCCACACTAGAGGCCTTCAAGAGGCAGCTGGACAGCCATCTGTCAGGGATGCTTTAGGGTGGATTCCTGCATTGAGCAGGGGGTTGGACTCGATGGCCTTGTAGGCCCCTTCCAACTCTGCTATTCTATGATTCTGTGAACAGCCGAGCTGCTGCCTTCTGCACTAGCTCCTGCTTCCAGGGCAGCCCCACATAGAGCTCATTGCAGTAATCTTGAGGTTGCTAACACTTTACCATTGTGGCCAAGCCATCCCTGTCCAGGAGAGGCCATAGTTGGCGACATCTTTGAGTGATCATTAATAAAAGTAGTAGTAAAAAGAAAAGAAAAGGAAAAAAAGTTAGCTATAAGAGCCACCTGTTATTAAAGGTCTATGTTTCGTTGTTGTTGTGTTTTAGTATAATGTCTGTGGCTAAACACGAAGAACCGGACATTTTGGTTTTGCCGGCTTCTCCTGTGCCAACGGAGCCCCGTGAACCGCTGCCTCAGGAGCCCAGGGCTCCGTCTCCCTCTGTGCACGCGCCGAGTTCTGGCCCCTCAACAGAGGAGAGCAGTCTCACTGTGACGGAAACCGAGACGGCCGACAGGGCGATCTCAGAAGGAGAAGTTCTGTACAGTTATGGACAATTGCTTGCTGCGCAAGGTGAAACTATTTCCGGCAATCCGCCGTTCTTTTAGCTTTAATTTTTAAACTCTGCTAACAGGTCAAGAGCAAGAAGACTCAGCGCATCCCTCTGACACAAGAGCTCCAGGGATGGTTTTGTGAGATGTGTAAAACATTGGTCAGCAGCTGTTTGTTCCGGAGACCACATTGTGCTGGGGTGGTAGAAGTCTGGGTTGTATCGCTTCAGACGGCAAGGGGAGATATATCTTAATGCAACCCCATGTTGAATTTTTAAAAATGGCAAACTGCTGCAGTTTGGTAAAATGAAGCATTATCCTCTGCACTGGCAATACTTTCTCTTCATCAATGTAATTTATTATTATTATTATTATTATTATTATTATTATTATTTATTACATTTATATACCACCCCATAGCTGAAGCTCTCTGGGCGGTTTGCAAAAGTTAAAAACAGTGAACGTTAAAAAGAAATATACACAATTTAAAACTATAAAAAGCATAAAATACAAACAAAAACAGGCAATATCCATTTAAAAACGACTATTCTGGGGTCAGTTAAAAAACTCAGCATAGGCTGTTAAATGCCTGGGAGAAGAGAAAAGTCTTGACCTGGCGCCGGAAAGATAACAAGGTTGGCGCCAGGCGAGCCTCGTCAGGGAGATCATTCCAGAATTGAGGGGCCACCACTGAAAAGGCCCTCTCCCAGATCAGATTGGCTATGACGTGATGCCATGATATAATCACATTCGTGATGTGATCCCTGATAGTCTTGGATCATGTGAAGAAAAACAAAGACATTTCAGGTTAAAATGGGGGGACGGGACGGATTGTGTTGAAGCAGCAGCAGATCCGGGCGGACCAGCGGCTGCAAACTGTTGCAAAAATACAGGCGTGGAAAATAAAAGCTAGGAAGAGCTCCACCCACCCACCCACCTATCCCTGGAAATATTTGTGGCTGAAAACTAATTGTGTAGCCCTAATTGTGTAGCCAATCGATCTACCTGTGCGTAATTGTGTGTTCTTCATTATTCTATCGTTAGCAGAAGGAGGACTGTCTTTCCCAAACCTCAGCGACAGTTTGGCCAGCACTCTTCATGACGCCCACGAGATGGTAATGAAATAATTTAACTGCACGTGAAACCAGAGCAAGGCTCTCGCCTAGCTGGAGAGCCGGATTTAAAATGTACCAACAACTGCATTAGAATGTTTATATGGTGAATAAAGAGTAGCAGGTCCTTATTCAAGAAACCCCAAAGATTCAGTTTACCAAAACTGAATCAGTGGCAAAAAGCACCTTTTATCAGCTTAGGCTGATATACCAACTGCGCCCTTATCTGGACAGAGATAGCCTAGCTACAGTTATCCAGGCTCTGATAACCTCTCGCTTGGATTACTGCAATGCGTTATACGTGGGGCTGCCTTTGAAAACGGTCCGGAAGCTTCAGCTGGTACAAAACAGGGCAGCCCGTTTACTAACAGGGACTGGCCGGCGAGAGCACATTACGCCAGTCCTTTTACAACTTCATTGGCTGCCAGTCCGGGTCCAGGCCCGATTCAAAGTGCTGGTATTAACATTTAAAGCCCTAAACACTTTGGGGCCAGGTTATTTGAAGGAACGCCTCCTCCCATATGTGCCTGCCCGGACCTTAAGATCATCCACAGGGGCCCTTCTCCGTGAGCCCCTGCCAAAGGAAGTGAGGCAGGTGGCTACTAGGAGGAGGGCCTTCTCCGCTGTGGCATCCCGGTTGTGGAATGAGCTCCCCAGAGAGGTCCGTCTGGTGCCTACACTGTACTCTTTTCGTCGCCAGCTGAAGACCTTTTTATTCTCTCAGTATTTCAACACTTAATTTTAACTTAAATTTAAATTTTACTGTTCTAACTCTGTATTTTAATCTTACATCAATTTTGCTGCGTGGTTTTATCCTGGTTCGTGCTTTTTATACTGTATTTTGTATTTGTGCTTTTGACCTGTTGGTTGTTTTATGATGGTTTTAATTTTTGTGAACCGCCCAGAGAGCTTCGGCTATTGGGCGGTATAGAAATGTAATAAATAAATAAATTGGCAAGAGTCTGTTTCATTCTAGCAGGCCTTTGCTGAATAATGTGAACCTCCATCTATATTTTAGACTTTTAAAATTTAAAAAGTATTTTAAATGTTGAGATGTTTTAATATTGAAACTTATTTAATTATATTTTTAACCTTTGTATAGTTTTACTTCTAGCTTTTATACCTGTATGTGTTTTAATTTTGTAAAGCTGCCTTGAGGCCCAGCATCTCTGCAAGGATGTGGCATCCGTTCTCGATGGTAGCAAGTGCTTCAGTACCCCTCCATCACAAAGTGGATTTTCCTGTTTACCAAGCTGCTGACTCAAGTTGAGAGTCCCGAAGCTTCAGAAAAGTGACTAACTGTGGCATGAATAGCTTTAAAACCAACCAGCAAACTAATTCTTTCTCTTCTGCATCTTTTAGGATTATGATCCTCCCAGTGAAGGACAGGTGTTGCGGAGACCCCACAGAGGATACCACAGGGACCCAATCCTCTCCCTCTTTTCAAAGCTAAACCAAGCACCGCTTGCTTCGCAGGAAGAAATCTGTCGGTCCGAGGTATTTTATTTTAGGAAGCTAAAAGGGATGACGGCAGTGATTCCATTCTTCTCTCTGTATGGGATGGTTCGCAGGAGTTTGGGTGGTTTTAATATGGAGACTCCTTCTGCATCCAGATGCCTGGTCTTTAAACTTGTTCCAGGGAGATGAGGCCCAGAGTGGAAGGGCTTCTAGCGCCATGTGGAGTAACCTTTTCCCTACAGCATCCAACACGAGAGCTACAGCATTGCCACCTCTGATGCCACTAAGACGCGATGCTGCCATGCTTCCCACCCACCCCTCCATATGAGCAGTTCCTCCTCCTCCTCCTCCTTCCAACAATCTACGCTGCTGCTTCTATCACTGCTGTTCCTCCTCCTCTTCTCTCCTCAAGCCTGTTTGGTTTGGGGTGGGTTTGTTCGCGCGTCAGAGGGTTTCTGCCTTGCCTTTCTCAAGCTCGCCTGTCGCTCAAGGCACATTACAGCAGTCGAAATGCCGGTCCTCAATAAAACGTAACGTCCATAAAATAGAATAAAACAGACAGAGCAATCTTCAGCTCAGACCTTATCTAAATGGGGCAGAGCAGAAGCGTGTGGGGATAAAAAGGCCCTAACTCTGACCAGTGGGAAACAGCAAGAGGGGGAACCGTCTGAGCTTCACAGAGCAAGGTGTTCTGCAGCTAAGAGGCTGCCCAAGGGACAGGGCGCTTTCTAGACTCCATCAGCTGTCCTCCTGCCTCAGGCAAAGCACAGAGAAGGGCTCGTACGCTAGCTCTTAGGCAGATCTTAGGCAGCAGGGTGGTACGGCTAGAGGTGGCTGTGGCGTGACACCCCACAAGTCAGTTCCCAAATGTATGTCTGCAGTTTGTAAGTATGTGGTGAGTTTAGAATATTGGCCTGAGTGGGTGGAATTAGAATGTCTTGGGAGTGGGAGGAGTGATATATAAGGGAAGGACTGAGGGGATTGGGAGAGACTTTTTAGGTACTCTTAGAGTCTTTAGTGCTCTCTGTGTTTAGAGTACTTAAGTTCTAGGAAATTTGAGGTTCAGGGTAGAGAGTGGTGTCTTTGGAGTGTGGTGTGCACATAGTTGATGTATATTAATCAATACAGATAATAAAGAAAGCTCAAGTGTGATTGTGTGAGGGAAAGGAAAGCGTGTATGTGAATGAGTGAAAGGATTGGATGAAAAGTTTCAAAAAAAGTTTTTAAATGTTTTATTTGAAACAAAGCTTGTGAACTTTTAAAAATAAATTTTAATTATTTTGTTTTTAACCACCACAAAAAAAACCACGTGTCTGTTTGGCATTTATCATCTGAAGTTTACACATTTAGCTCCCACTCTGACAATAATTCACCTCAGCACATATAACGCACAGTGTTTTATTTTATATCTTGAAATCCTTCTCCATTTAAACCCCTTTCTCCACATAGTTTGGAGGAAGGTAGGTTTTTATCCCTCGCCTCAGGCGTATCAAGCGGTGGTGCTTGGCTTGAGCAGGGAGTAGCCGCGGCCGGGTCTGGTGTTCAGAGCCTGTGTCGTGGCAGGGGCCCTTTTAGGTATCCTGGAACCAAGGATGCTAAAGGCAAGCGCCAACATTTTGAGGATGGTGCTGTCGAGGAAATCAAGATGGGTGGTCTTGTTAACTATGCCCACAGGTATAAGAAAATAAACTGCTTTGGCCTTTTCATTATAAATCATAAGATTCATGCTTTCAGCATAACTGACATATATTAAAACTGCAATCACTTTCACAACTGACGGTCTGTGTTGAAATACATGTCACAGGACTGTGTCTCATTCCACTATCAGTAGTCATGTAAATGTAAGTGGAATACTTAAGCGGTCTTTAATATACTATGTAACAAAAGTGTTCAATATGTTTCAAATAAACCTGAACTATATGGTATTACATAAAACCATCAAAAAACATGATACAAGCCATAAGCAATAAAACCACAATAGACAATAAAACCGAAACCAAACGCGTTTCGACCCTATATGGCCTTCTTCAGTGGTATACTAAAATTTACATACACATGTAAATTTTCTCGATCCTCCCAGAGTGCAGGACACGGAATAACGGGCTCAAGTTAAAGGAAGCCAGATTCCGGCTGGACATCAGGAAAAACTTCCTGACTGTTAGAGCAGTACGACAATGGAACCAGTTACCTAGGGAGGTTGTGGGCTCTCCCACACTAGAGGCATTCAAGAGGAAGCTGGACAAGCATCTGTCGGGGATGCTTTAGGGTGGATTCCTGCATTGAGCAGGGGGTTGGACTCCATGGCCTCGATGGCCCCTTCCAACTCTGCTATTCTATGATTCTATGATTCTATAAAGTACAAAAAAATGTTTTTGAATCGTCTTAGCCACTGTTCTGTAGCTTTTTAAAAGGCTGTAAAAAGCCTACTGAACTCAAGTTGTTTGCCAAGTTAGTAGCTTTTATATATGTCCTCCTATCCCACCTGGTAAAGTGGTTTTGGAATGACTAGGAGTTATTTTATGCAACAGATCAATTGGTACTTGTAATAGTTCAGTATGTTGTTATTCAAGCTGCTAGCAGAAACAGAGTGCTAAGCTAAGACAATTCAAAAACAATTTTTTGTACTTTATGCGTATGTAAATTTTAGTATACCACTGAAGAAGACCATATAGGGTCGAAACGCGTTTGGTTTTATTGTCTATTGTGGTTTTATTGCTTATGGCTAGTATTATGTTTTTTGATGGTTTTATGTAATACCATATAGTTCAGATTTATTTGAACTATATTGAACACTTTTGTTACATAGTATATTAAAGACAGCTTAAGTATTCCACTTACATTTACACGACTACTGATAGTGGAACAACTAGCAGTTTTTCCACCCCTTTTCCCTAGTTCATTGTTGTAACCTCAAGGGGTCGGGCTAGGTTTTTTGCTTCTCACAGGACTGTGTCTCAACAGAAACAGTTAGAGGTTGGAGCGAGGTATTTTCAAAGCAAGCTAAACCGCAAAAAGGAAACAGATAGATGGATGGTTGCTTAAATGATTGCAATACTCATCTACGTATTGTTTTTCTAGTCTTAGAATTATTTGCACTCTGCACATGCATAAATGCCTTGTCTATTATTGGTTACTGTATTGCAAAACTGTATTATGATTGATGGGAAGGTTCTGCCGTTGTTTCTAAGGGGAACTGACCCTATAAACATGATCGCCTTTCCTGAAATTAGTGGGCAGTCCTTCAGATCCTCTCGGGGTTGCCACCTTGCAGCACTGCAGGCTGCTTGTAATAAACCTTTTTCTAAAATGAGAGAAATTGTGTCTTGAGAGTCTTTGACCACCACTCAGCGGACAAAGGGGACCCACCCTTTTGGGTTCCTCCACAGTGCCCAGAGCTTCTACAATCCCTAGGGAACCATAATTTTGTACCTCCGCTATGACACGTCCCTCTTCTTCCCCCAGTATGCACCTAGAGGAGAAAGAAGGGGAAGCCGTCAGAGTATTGTAGACACACTCGGTGCGGGGCGGACGAGAGAGAAACAGCGGCGCGTTTTTCTGGCCATTTGGGACACTCCTCTCACCCCTACCTTGCATTGCTGCTGGGCTGGGAATCCGATGGGTCTGGATCCGAGTTGCGAGTGTGGCTCAGGTTGGGCTTGTTCTAGAGCCAACGGCGTGTGCGGTGACTAGGATGGAATGAGAATCAGTTCTTTGCTCAGCCACGTTTCCTCTCTCTTCTACTTTAGAACACTGACGACAGTGCTGGGGAACTTAGTCAGGGGCAGAGGCCAAGGCTGACGAAAGCTGCGGAAAGCATCCTCCTGGGACGTTCGGTTTACATGGACCAGCCTGCCATCCGAATCTCTCAGCCACCGGCTCGACGTGCGCCATCACCCGGGCAGTGTGACAGAGCCGCAGGTGCACATTTACAAAACATTCTTGTTCTATCTAGGTTGTCCTAAATAGAGCCCGCTGTAGCTTGAAAATGTTCCGTGCCACCAGTTCGCAATAGAAAACGATAGGTTTTAAACAACAAGTGAAAAGTGTTGCCACTTAGCGCTGTGCCGTTGAAGAGCAGCAGCGCCGACCGCCAGAAGATGTGGTCGCTGATATAGAAAGAGGCGTCGATAAATCCTGGAGATTAGGGAAATCAAAAACTGGATCCACCATAGCCAAGAATGGCTGGCTTTTAGAGAGAGGCGAAGAGTACATGTTCAGGCTGGCGTACGTTAGTCTGTGGAATGTGGAGCTGTTCGCTGCGCCATTATTCTGATTTCATACTCCTTGGTTTGAATCCCAAACTCCTGTTGCAAACCAGACAGAAGCTTTAGGGGAGACTCATAGCTCTTTGGGGGAATGCTTTGCGGACAGAATTTCCAAGCGTCAGTCTTGAACGGCTGGTCGGTAGCCAGGCTGGAATGGCTTTGCCCATGGCCTTTAAGAGCTTCTGGACTGGGCCGTGCCAGGCTTCATGGGCTAATGACCTGACATTTAAAAGAAAACAAAAAAAACGACAGCACCTAGATATCTTCTTAATTGACCACTTCCAGGAACCAAAAAGCTTTTCCAAAAGGCATTTTTTCTATTGAAAAAGAATAATAGAATCATACAATAGTAGAGTTGGAAGGGGCCTATAAAGCCATTGAGTACAACCCCTAATCTCAATGCAGGAATCCGCCTTAAAGCATACAAAGATGGCTGTCCAGCTGCATCTTGAATGCCTCTAGTGTAGGAGAGCCCACAACCTCCCTAGGTCATGGGTTCCATTGCCAAATTGCTCTAACAGTCAGGAAGTTTTTCCTGATGTTCAGCCAGATTCTGACTTCCTGTAACTTGAGCCCATTATTCCGTGTCCTGCACTCTGGGAGGATTGAGAAGAGATCTTGGCCCTCCTCTGTGTGACAACCTTTCAAATATTTGAAGAGTGCTATCATGTCTCACTTCCATCTTCTCTTCTCCAGACTAAACATGCCCAGTTCTTTCAGCCTCTCCTCGTAGGGCTTTGTTTCCAGACCCCTGATCATCCTGGTTGCCCTCCTCTGAACCCCCTCCAGCTTGTCCGCATCCTTCTTGAAGTGTGGTGCCCAAAACTGGACACAATACTCAAGATGAAGCCTAACCAGGGCCGAATACAGGGGAGCAAGTACTTTGTGCGATTTGTAAACTCTACTTCTATTAAAGCAGCCCAAAATAGCATTAGCTTTTTTTGCAGCCACATCACACTGTTGGCTCATATTCAGCTTGTGATCTACAACAATTCCAAGATCCTTCTCGTTTGTAGTATTGCTGAGCCAAGTATCCCCCATGTTGTAACTGTGCCTTTGGTTTCTTTTTCCTAGATGTAGAACTTGGCATTTATCCCTATTAAATTTCATTCTGTTGTTTTCAGCCCAGCACTCCAGCCTATCAAGATCCCTTTGAAGTTTGTTTCTGTCTTCCAGGGTATTAGCTATCCCACCCAATTTTGTGTCATCTGCAAATTTGATAAGCATTCTCTGCACCTCCTCATCCAAATCATTAATAAAAATGTTGAAGAGCCCTGGGCCCAGGACTGAGCCCTGCGGTACCCCACTCGTTACCTCTCCCCAGTTTGAGAAGGTTCCATTGATAAGTATTCTTTGAGTCCAGTTCTGTAGCCAACTGTGAATCCACCTAATAGTTGTTCCATCTAGCCCACTTTTAGCTAGTTTGCTGATCAGAATACCATGGGGTACTTTGTCAAAAGCTTTGCTGAAGTCAAGATATATGATGTCCTGTTTCTAAGCCAAGAAAGGCAGTAGTTTGGTTAAAATAGCACATTCAACATAGAACAGTCTCTTCGAGGAGAAACCGAGACTTTTGATAATTACTTTTTGAATGGCTGCCACTTTTCATGGTAATACTTTTTAAAAAATTATTTTAAATGTATCATATGCAGCATGAGCTTATTTGTCAGTCCATCAACAGTTAAGGTGAAGTGGTATATTTTCTTTCAGCCTTTCTTCCTGCGTCATAATTTAGGAGCTTAACAATTAAATAGCCCATTACATCACCTAGTAATAAAAGATTACATATTCGATAGCCTGACCCTGCACGTGCATTCAAGAAATTCATCTTGGGCCTGTCCTCACGTCACTACAGCCCA
Organism: Elgaria multicarinata webbii; assembly: GCF_023053635.1. Taxonomy (NCBI): domain Eukaryota; kingdom Metazoa; phylum Chordata; class Lepidosauria; order Squamata; family Anguidae; genus Elgaria; species Elgaria multicarinata. The sequence continues at coordinate 175,262,833 of NC_086172.1, read as the reverse complement.
TCATGGGTTAATCTACCTGCGGGGGGTATTGTGTCGTGCTGGGTGCCTGTGGGCACCATCTTTGCATGGCACCTGGGCTTGCCTAGTTTGCCATGATGCGGCGTGTTGTGCGAACCCAGGCAGCAGGGGTTGTTTGAGGGTTAGCAAATTAACCCATGGTGGGCTGTCATGTCGTGCGAACCAGGTCATTAAGTGAATCGTGTTGCTTAAAAGTAGGTACTCAGCTGGCATATTTGTTCAGAGGAGGGCAACCAGGATGATCAGGGGCCTGGAAACAAAGCCCTATGAAGAGAGACTGAAAGAACAAGGCATGTTTAGCCTGGAGAAGAGAAGATGGAGGGGAGACATGATAGCACTCTTCAAATACTTAAAAGGTTGTCACAGAGAGGAGGGCCAGGATCTCTTCTCGATCCTCCCAGAGTGCAGGACACGGAATAACGGGCTCAAGTGACAGGAAGCCAGATTCCAGCTGGACATCAGGAAAAACTTCCTGACTGTTAGAGCAGTATGACAATGGAATCAGTTACCTAGGGAGGTTGTGGGCTCTCCCACGCTAGAGGCCTTCAAGAGGCAGCTGGACAACCATCTGTCAGGGATGCTTTAGGGTGGATTTCTGCATTGAGCAGGGGGTTGGACTCGACAGCCTTGTAGGCCCCTTCCAACTCTGCTATTCTATGATTCTATTTGGACAATTTAAAAATCACATGTTAACTGATTGCATACAGCATGCCAAGGGTGATGGATCTTAGCATGTTTTCAGTTCTGTGACCTGCCTTTATTTTGTACATCATAAATTCAGGGAGCGGTTCCAAGAGTTTTATGAGCTGGCTACGCCTGCTTGAGCCGCCAAGCAATAATTGTGGCGCTATCAACATTTCCAGTATAAATCAACGTTTTCTGTAGTTAGGGGCTTTGGCATTAAAATCTCAGCTCTGAGTTGAAGTGCCATGAACTCCGCACTCCTGCTGTTGAACTACTCCTTTCACAACGTCTGCAAATGTGTCGTGGGTTTCGTAGCGAATTACTCTGTTTTTAATTAGTGTGTGCTGGTTTTCTGCCTGTTCACGTAATAAAATGAAATGCTTTTACTTTAGAGACCTCTGTGCATTGACTTAGATCGGTTTGTAAAGCAAAACTCCATATATGCTCATGCTTGTTGGATCCTTAGAAGCCCTATGATTGGGCATTTATTTCACGTTACGTTTAAAAATAAAATAAATTAATCTGTTGACAAAATTAGTCTCAGCCAGTGCTGATGCAATAGGACCAATCTTTTAACCGCACGTTTGCATGCTTCTTTCCTTCTTCTCCAGTCCCCGGCACAAACTCCCCCTCTCCCCAATTATGAAAAAGCATTACATTGGTATCAATGTCAAGTGGTTTAAAGCTGTTCAGATTTCTGCTTAACTTGGATTCTTAAGCAGATTCAAGCCATCAGTTCAGAATCTTAGGGCGTTTCTTCACCTGCCTTTTCCCCCGGGATTTTCCTGGGATCATCCCTGTGCATCCAAATGTCACACAGGGGATCCCGGGAGCAGGCAGGGACAATCCCTCCATTTTCCTGGGATAATCCTTAGGTGTAGAAAGGGCCTTAGTTAAGTGAGGAACCTGGTTGCTAGCAAAGACTAACCACACTTCAGGCAAATGTAATTATCTTATTTTTGGTACAGATGTTGGCCCCATGTTGTCTGCACCCAACCCTCTTTTCAAAAACCTTCACTCTGGTTTTCTTCCAACGAACAAGAATTCTTGAAAGCACGCTATTAAGAGATTTATGGCTAAATCTTATTTCATGCCAACCAGGGCTGGTTTAGGATTCCCAGTTCAAAGCTTTCTCGGGCTCTTGGCAAAATCCCCAGTGCAGTTGTTCCCGCAAAATTACCAGTACACATGCAGAGAAGTACAAAGAGCCACTACTATTGATGAGTAGGTGCGAGCATTGCTTTCCTCTTTTGAGAGTAGCCAGTGAGTCTAAATAATACACCCGCAGCCCAATAATCCCAGGTTCATGGGATGGCTATCAATTTCCCTTTCATCCGCTAGTGTTCTTTTGGAACACGCTGTGTCATTTTGAACGATAGCTTTGCGGTGTCCTTTAAGTATAGTTTTAATCTTTCAGGAGAAGTTCTTGGAGATGCTGACGTTACTCATGGGCCAATGAGCATCGCTGAACTGGATCGACCTGTTTCTCCTACAGCATATGGGGATAGCGGGCCGGCACCTCATTTAGATGATGCACCCCAGGTAATGTGCTTTTGGCATCTTTTGCAGATCTGTACTTAAAAATACTGTTTTTAAAATCGAAAATCCATAATGGTTTTATTGTGTTGATGTCATACAACCTGAAGCCAGGGGACGCTGATAAAAAAAAAGGTGTTGATTTTTCTAGACTTTTCAGAGGCTTTCGGTACATTAGATCTAAACGTTCTGCTGTGCTTTCTGCAAGATTACATTTGAGGTAGAGCCTCATGCTCTCATCACATTATGGGGTTCCCCACAGCTTTATCCTTCTGCAATTTCACTCCTGAAGTTGTTGTGAGATTATCTGGAGATTGGAAAGGGGTAGCATAAATGCATTGAAAACAGCTGGCTCTTTCTTTGTGTTTTTTCCCAATCTGGTCAAGAATCATAGAATAGTAGAGTTGGAAGGGGCCTATAAGGCCATCGAGTCCAACCCCCTGCTCAATGCAGGAATCCACCCTAAAGCATCCCTGACAGATGGTTGTCCAGCTGCCTCTTGAAGGCCTCTAGTGTGGGAGAGCCCACAACCTCACCAGGCAACTGATTCCATTGCTGTACTGCTCTAGCAGTCAGGAAGTTTTGCCTGATGTCCAGCTGGAATCTGGGTTCCTTTAACTTGAGCCTGTTATTCCGTGTCCTGCACTCTGGGAGGATCGAGAAGAGATCCTGGTCCTCCTCTGTGTGTCGACCTTTTAAGTATTTGAAGAGTGCTATCATGTCTCCCCTCAATCTTCTCTTCTCCAGGCTAAACATGCCCAGTTCTTTCAGTCTCTCTTTATGGGGCTTTGTTTCCAGACCCCTGATCATCCTGGTTGCCCTCCTCTGAACACGCTCCAGCTTGTCTGCATCCTTCTTGAATGGTGGAGCCCAGAACTGGATGCAATACTCCAGTTCTGGAGTAGTAGTTGCGGCTCTAAAAAAGTGTTTGTCAACCCTAGTTGGTCAAATAGACATTTGGAGAAGATGCAAGCACAGCTTGTTGGGAGTCCCAACTGCCTTGGAGCGGGCAAACGTCTTGATTTTATTTATTTATTTGCAGCATTTGTACACTGCTTGTCAATATTCATTTGCCAATACAGTATAGAAATATGAACTAACAAAAAAACACTAGTCTCATTAAAACCAACAAAACAATGACAGCAGCAGGAGTAAAACAGTCGTGTTTACCAAACAGTGACTTCAAAGGCTTGGTAGAAATGAGGAAGTTTTATCTGCTTTTGAAAAGAAGCCTGCGATTGACCAAACATGCCACCCATGGAGGGCATTATTGGGGCAACAGGGCAGCACGCTTACTAACAGGGACTGGCCGACGAGACCACATCACGCCAATCCTTTTCCAGCTTTATTGGCTGCTAGTCCAGGTCCGGGCCCGATTCAAAGTGCTGCTATTAACATTTAAAGCCCTAAACGGCTTGGGGCCAGGCTATCTGAAGGAACGCCTCCTCCCATATGTACCTGCCCGGCCCCTAAGGTCATCCTCAGGGGTCCTTCTCCACGAGCCCCTGCCAAAGGAAGTGAGGCAGGGGGCTACCAGGAGCAGGGCCTTCTCTGCTGTGGCACCCCGCCTGTGGAATGAGCTCCCTAAGGATGTTCGCTTGGCACCTACATTATATGCTTTTAGACGCCAGGTGAAGACCTGTTTATTCTCCCAGCATTTAAACAGTCTATAAATACATTTTAACTCGGTGTTTTAAATTTGTAATTTTGCGTTGCTGCTGTTTTTATCTGGTTGAACTTTTATATTGTATTTTATAGTATGGTTTTATACTGTTGTTTTATACTTTGAATGTTTTTAATTTTTGTGAACCGCCCAGAGAGCTCCGGCTATTGGGCGGTATAGAAATGTAATAAATAAATAAATAAATAAAGTACTGAGAAGGCCCCTGCTGTCCACGGATGTTTCATCTTTCATCCACAAAAGTGGTGTCTTGAACAGGCCTCCCCTTTCACCCCTCTCAAAAATATAAAGGGGATCTGTGGGTTCAGAGTGGATGGTAAATCAAGACTGCAGTCCCAGCGTGTGTTTATCGCTGTCTCAGCTTGCTCCTGTTGGCAACCACGGTCAAGCACTCAGGTTATCAGCTCCCTTTCATTTGCTGGCTGCAGTCTTATTTGAAAAGACGCGCTTTAATTGCCATCTATACTTTTGTGTCCTCCAAGTTTAAGCAAAGATCAATGCAAGGCTTTTACAAATCGAGTTTGGCATCCAGTGACTTTTTCTTGAAGTTTTGTTTTCTCTAAGGCCATCAGACGAGATGTCAGAATGTTTAACCCATCGTTTTAATAATTGGCACACAGAAAAAGCACCAAGAGATACTGCAGGCGGCACCGGTGAGATCCAGAGTCATCTGTGTGAAACCCAGATCTGAAGTCTCCCAACAGCCAGGTAAATGACTCCTTTTATAATCTGTTCAACCTGACGTTGTGGCATGCAGAGGTCAGACAGGCTCCATCCTTGTACTCTTTTCGGCGCCTCCTGAAAACATCTTTATTCCCAGAAGCCTTTCTTTAACCTGCAGCCTTGGATTTCTGTGTTGTTGTTTTTTGCTTCTTTTTAAATTTTGTTTTAACTGTTTTATTCTGTTTTTATTTTCATTTTACCTTGTACACCGCTCCGAAATTTTTTCAATGAGGAGCGGTATATAAATATTCTAAATAAATAAATAAATAAATGCAGATGGCCAGTTTAAACTGACTGGCTCGTTATATTTGATCGGGTAACCTCACTTGTGGACTGTGGGAATGCCGTGGATGTCATATATCTTGACTTCAGCAAAGCTTTTGACAAAGTGCCCCATGATATTCTGATTAACAAACTAGCTAAAAGTGGGCTAGATGGAACAACTATTAGGTGGATCCACAGTTGGCTACAGAATCGGACTCAAAGAGTACTTATCAATGGAACCTTCTCAAACTGGGGAGAGGCAACGAGTGGGGTGCCGCAGGGCTCAGTCCTGGGCCCAGTGCTCTTCAACATTTTTATTAATGATTTGGACGAGGAGGTGCAGGGAACGCTTATCAAATCTGCAGATGACACCAAATTGGGTGGGATAGCTAATACCCTGGAAGACAGAAACAAACTTCAAAGTGATCTTGATAGGCTGGAGTGCTGGGCTGAAAACAACAGGATGAAATTGAATAGGGATAAATGCCAAGTTCTACATTTAGGAAATAGAAACCAAAGGCACAGTTACAAGATGGGGGATACTTGGCTCAGCAATACTACAAATACTCAGCAATACCCTTGGGAGAAGTGGCAGGAAGTTGCTCCATCTTGAGCAAGCCAGAGTGTTCCTTCCTTGAGAAGCGGGTGCTCAGAATAGCACGAAAGGACTCACACTGAGCGATGTTCCATTTGTGGGAAGTATCATACTTCTCTTCTTCTTCAGGAGCATTGGGTATGACAACAGCACACCAGTCATAGAATCATAGAATAGCAGAGCTGGAAGGGGCCTACAAGGCCATCGAGTCCAACCCCCTGCTCAATGCATGAATCCACCCTAAAGCATCCCTGACAGATGGTTGTCCAGCTGCCTCTTGAAGGCCTCTAGTGTGGGAGAGCCCACAACCTCCCTAGGTAACTGATTCCATTGTCGTACTGCTCTAACAGTCAGTAAGTTTTTCCTGATGTCCAGGTGGAATCTGGCTTCCTTTAACTCAGCCTTCCTCAACCTGGGGCACTCCAGATGTGTTGGACCACAACTCCCAGAATGCCCCAGCTGGCTGGGGCATTCTGGGAGATGCAGTCCAACACATCTGGAGCGCCCCAGGTTGAGGAAGGCTGCTTTAACTTGAGCCCGTTATTCCGTGTCCTGCTCTCTGGGAGGATCGAGAAGAGATCCTGGCCCTCCTCTGTGTGACAAAGATCTGTGTTTTGCTAAAGCTGTTTTGCAAGTTTCCAAGTAGAATTTTTTTTTAAATTTCCTTCTGAAGATTTCCTCAGGAACATTAGCATAATGTGAGAGCTTCATGTGGTGGTTAAATTTAGGGAAGAGTTATTTTTAAAAAAATGCAACACAGCTCTAAATTCTTCCATTTTTACAAAACAACAACAACCCCAAACATAGTTAGATTCTATGGGCCTATTCATATATTACTTGTTCAAGTACAGAGTTAAATATCTAAACTATGAATGTGGCAAGCAAGTACTTGCACGTGTATAATGCAGCTACACTTGTCTGGGGGCTGGGATTAACTGGCTCCCCTTCAAATAGAATAAATGGACATTTGCAGCTGCATTATAAATGAAACCGCCTTCTTGGATCTGCTTGTATGTCTGTTCTTGACCACAAGATGGCAGCGATCTGTTCGTCTTACTAAGGAGATGCGTCCTTTCCCATATATTTATACATAAATTCTGTTCTTTTTAGAAAAAAGAACAAAAGGGGGGGGGGGAATGACACAACCAATAAAAAAATTCAGAATCCTTAAAGTTTCACATATGCCATTAAAGAAGGACCAAAACTAGAACACGATATAACATGATCTTCAGAGAGCTCCTCTTAATACAAAGTATTTTCTTACAAGACACAAAACCGTAGCTGTTATCCGGTTGGGGACAGTTTTACATAGTAGCTTTCCCATAGAAGAGCATTCGTCAACTTGACAGTCTTTTAGCATTTAAAAAAGCAATAAAGACTGATCTATTCCGGCAGGCCTATCAAGTGGATTTATAGAATGTTTTCAGGATGTTTTAAGGATGTTTTAATCATGTATGCTATGTTTTTAATCAGTTTTTAATGTGTTTTATATTCACTGTTGTTCCCTGCCTCGATCCAAGTGGAGAGGCGGGTAAGAAATAAATTATTATTATTATTATTATTAGTGTGTTGCCATTAGCACTACTAGGACGATTTAGTAAAATCCCGGTTAATGTGGTACTGGAGCAATAGAACATTATTATTATTATTATTATTATTATTATTATTATTATTATTTATATAGCACCATCAATGTACATGGTGCTGTACAGAGTAAAACAATAAATATCGAGACCCTGCCGCGTAGGCTTACATTCTAATAAAACCATAATAAAACAATAAGGAGGGGAAGAGAAAGCAAACAGGCACAGGGTAGGGTAAACAGGCACAGGGTAGGGTAAAACTAACAGTATAAAGTCCGCACAACATCAAGTTTTAAAAGCTTTAGGAAAAAGAAAAGTTTTTAGTTGAGCTTTAAAAGCTGCGATTGAACTTGTAGTTCTCAAATGTTCTGGAAGGGCGTTCCAGGCATAAGCATGTCGTTTTGCATTGTAACATGTATGAGGAATGCAAAAAGAAGTTAATCTTTTCATTATTAATAGCCTTTTCTGGATGTAACCCCACAAATTTGGTATTAATTTGTTTAAGGGATGTGTCCTCCCATATTACTGAAAGGGTCTCTTAAGTTTCTTATGACCTCAATGCAAATTAGAAAAATAACGTTGCCATCCTCCTGAGAGAAGGGACGTCACAAAACTATATTTTGTTTTTATGTCACTTTTTATTTATCCCTTGTATGTTTTATATTGATTTTGCTGGTCTGCGGCCGTAATAAATAATAATTGAATTGAGAATTTCCAAATCCTTGGTCTCTGGGATTTTTTTCCGTCCTTATATACAACAGAGATGACAAATTTCAGAAGTTAGATGATGGGCCTGTCTTTCTTCAGGACTGCTTTGTTGAGTATATGGACGCAGCCTGGCAGGGAAAGGCATATGGTACACGGCCCCACAATAATTATTCACTATATACAGAACCTACTTTTTTTTCAAAAAAAATATCCGTCATTGGGTTTGAAGTCAGGAATTCACGCAAAGCCTCAGAGAGGAAAAGTGAGTGTGCTTATTGTTAGAAAGTCAGTGACTGATATTAGGCAATGATTTCTTTAGACCTTCCAGCAATCTAAAGAAATTATTATTATTATTATTATTATTATTATTATTATTATTTAAACAGTAAATAGCAAGACCCTGCCGCATAGGCTTACAATCTAATAAAATCATAGTAAAACAATAAGGAGGGGAAGAGAATGCAAACAGGTACAGGGTAGGGTAAGCAGGCACAGGGTAGGGTAAAACTAACAGTAGAAAGTAACAGTAGAAGTCTGCACAACATCAAGTTTTAAAAGCTTTAGGAAAAAGAAAAGTTTTTAGCTGAGCTTTAAAAGCTGCGGTTGAACTTGTAGTTCTCAAATGTTCTGGAAGAGCGTTCCAGGCGTAAGGGGCAGCAGAAGAGAATGGACGGAGCCGAGCAAGGGAAGTAGAGACCCTTGGGCAGGCGAGAAACATGGCATCAGAGGAGCGAAGAGCACGAGCGGGGCAATAGTGTGAGATGAGAGAGGAGAGAGGAGAGAGGAGAAATTGTATGTGTTGGTGTTTGGTTTTGTTTTTTTTAAAATTGCAGTGTCTGCATTTTTGCATATGATTCTCCATAGTTTTACAGAAGGAAAAGCATACAAGGGCTGCCATCCAATGGCGTCATTCCACCAGCACCCAGCTTCTATTTATTTATTTATTTATTACATTTTTATACCGCCCAATAGCTGAAGCTCTCTGGGCGGTTCACAGATTGTAGGAACCCCATTTTCACAAGTGTCAAATCCAGTCCTTTGATCCTACCCGTGCAAGCCTTTCTGCAAGGTGGTTTCCGCAAGCCAGGTGTCGCTCGCTCTAGTTCTTCTGCTAGCTGTTGTGCAACCGTTAACAGAACAACGCTAACTCTTGCCATTGTTCTGCTAGGATAAAATTAGATATAACCCTATATCTGTTCTTCGATGATGCACTCGTGTGCGATAACAACCCCCTTCCTAGAAGAGGATCTCCTGTAGTTTTTATATTATTCATTTATTACATTTCTATACCGCCCAATTGACAAAAGTTCTCTGGGCGGTTCACTGCATAAATTATTGTATCAAAAATAAATAATACTTTTTTTAAGGAAGGAAAGGAACCTCTCGTGCAAGCACTGAGTCATTACTGACTCTTGGAGGGACGCCAGCTTTCGCTGACGTTTTCTTGGCAGGCCTTATAGCAGGGTGGTTTGCCGTTGCCTTCCCCGGCCGTCATTACCTTTCCCCCAGCTAACTGGGTACTCATTTTACCGACCTCAGGAGGATGGAAGGCTGAGTTGACCAGAGCCGGCTGCCTGAAACCAGCTTCCGCTGGGATCAAACTCAGGCCGTGGGGAGAGTTTCAGCTGCAGAAACTGCTGCTTTACCGCTCTGCACCACACGAGGCTCTTTTTTAAAAAAAACTGCCCTATTAATCAGGGCCACCGTTCTAGTAGATCAAAGGATTTTACACCTATTATTCAAAGTGATTTTAATTAGCAAATGGTGCAGCCCTAGATTCCTTGAATCAAGTAAGTTATCTGTATCCAGTGAGGGGCTGCTAGGAGGAGAATATAGACAAAGCATTAAAAGGCATTTTTTAAAAATATATATGGGGAGAAAAGGTTCCTTTGATATGTGATTTAAAATATGGCAGATAGTGCACATGCTGAAACTAACAATACATTAAATTAAGAAGTGGTGAGAAAGCTAAAGGATGTTTTAATAAAACTTGGGCTCCCTTTATGTGAAGATGTGGTTCAAAATCCATTTAGGTGATTTAATATTAAGTAGTAAATGGTTGCAGCATTATTTTAGATAGAATCATAGAATAGCAGAGTTGGAAGAGGCCTACAAGGCCATCGAGTCTAGCCCCTGCTCAATGCAGGAATCCACCCTAAAGCATCCCGGACAGATGGTTGTCCAGCTGCCTCTTGAAGGCCTCTAGTGTGGGAGAGCCCACAACCTCCCTAGGTAACTGATTCCATTGTCGTACTGCTCTAACAGTCAGGAAGTTTTTCCTGATGTCCAGCTGGAATCTGGCTTCCTGTAACTTGAGCCCGTTATTCCGTGTCCTGCACTCTGGGAGGATCGAGAAGAGATCCTGGCCCTCCCCTGTGTGACAACCTTTCAAGTTTTTGAAGAGTGCTATCATGCCTCCCCTCCATCTTCTCCTCTCCGGGCTAAACATGCCAGATGAATCATCTGGACGCAATTCAGACAAATTATCATGGAAATACATGTTGCGTTTATAGTATAATTATGGTAAGAATATTTATAGAATATTTAATAAGGTAACACTTCCCTATAGATTTATAAGTTGACTCTCCAGGTATTTATGTAAGGAATGATGCTTGACTTGCTTGAAGTAAAATAGAAATATTTCGTGTTTAATTCAGTCTACCTGGTGTCTTATTCTATAGATATTTATTATAAACAGCTTCCTACAATATCAACCCTCCATTGCAAATTACTAGTGTAAAGGAGCTGTCGAGCAATCCCAGTAGCATCAGCTTCTGCGGCAGGACGCTGCCCAAAATATTCAGTGTGGGTATGTGTGTATATCATATAAAAATGTGTGCAGGAGGAAATATGTCCACATTTTTCTAAGGGACTGTTAACAACTCTAGATCCGATATTTTTTCTTGTCAAGAAATCAGCAGTCTGGAGTGCAGATGAAGCTTTCTGCAAGCGGACAGATCTATTTTGATGAAAGTTGGTAGTCAACAGAGCTCTTGTTGAAAGGAGGATGTTTAGCGAATAAGGACTAGACACAAATATCAGTAGTTTTCAGAGGATACATTTGGATGATCAATGTCTTTTCATGCAGTTACTGTTGTGTGTTTAATCTAATCCTGGTACTGGGTCACAGGAAGGGACACTGTCCTTCAGCGATCGCATGTTTTTACTTTGGGTCTTGCAAAACAAAAACCTTGGTCGTGGAGCCAATTAAATAGAATAATAGAATCACAGAATCATAGAATAGCAGAGTTGGAAGTGGCCTACAAGGCCATCGAGTCCAACCCCCTGCTCAATGCAGGAATCCACCCGAAAGCATCCCTGACAGAGGGTTGTCCAGCTGCCTCTTGAACGCCTCGAGAGTGGGAGAGCCCACAACCTCCCTAGGTAACTGGTTCCATTGTTGTACTGCTCTAACAGTCAGGAAGTTTTTCCTGATGTCCAGCTGGAATCTGGCTTCCTTTAACTTGAGCCCATTATTCTGTGTCCTGCACTCTGGGAGGACCGAGAAGAGATCCTGGCCCTCCTCTGTGTGACAACCTTTTAAGTATTTGAAGAGTGCTCTCATGTCTCCCCTCCATCTTCTCTTCTCCAGGCTAAACATGCCCAGTTCTTTCAGTCTCTCTTCATAGGGCTTTGTTTCCAGACCCTTGATCATCCTGGTTGCCCTCCTCTGAACATGCTCCAGCTTGTCTGCGTCCTTCTTGAATTGTGGAGCCCAGAACTGGACGCAGTACTCTAGATGAGGCCTAACCAGGGCCGAATAGAGAGGAACCAGTACCTCACGTGATTTGGAAGCTATATTTCTATTAATGCAGCCCAAAATAGCATTGGCCTTTCTTGCAGCCATATCGCACTGTTGGCTCATATTCAGCTTGCGATCTACAACAATATTTGACTTGCTTCATATTCGACTTGCTTCATATACTCAGTTCCTTGTGGGTCCCACCAAGCAGAGATTGCATAATAACTGCTACAGGGGCTTGAATGCTGGTAATCTGGATCTACTTTGTGCATTGCTGTGTGTGTGTATGCGTCTAAGGCGGAACTAAAATGTTTATCGTCAGCCCTTATCCAGCAAATTTAGCAAGTGTTGTAGCTGCGATGAGAAAACGTGTGGTCCAGAGCTCAATCTGTAAAAGCTTCTAAGGAGATCCGTGCTGAAAATGACATCTTCCTTCCTTAGATTTCAAAGCTCTTCTGTGTCACAGAATTCACTTCCTCTGTTTATAGATTCATTACTTAACTTTGCAAGATACATTGCTGTCATCTCTTCATTAGCCAGAAATTATTCTAATGAATTACAGGACTTATTGTGGTATAGGAAATCCTCACCAGATGCTTCAGCTAGAAGGAACAGTATTTGGGCAAGCAGCAGAGCTCAAACCAGATCCAAAACAATCACAGTCTACGTTACTTGCTTCTCGTGGGTCCTTTTGGAGGTGGTTTTTGAGGGCCAGGAAGTTCTGTGCTTTGCTGCCTGGGTTGAGAGCTTACAGGGTGAGGCAAGACTTGGGGGACCAACCAGGAACAGAGAGTAATCGGTAGCAGAATCAGGACCTGGGACAGCTCCTTGAGGAGTTGTTTTTATTTATTTATCATAGAATCATAGATCTGGAAGGGGCCTATAATGCCATTGAGTCCAACCTCCTGCTCAATGCACGAATTCACCTTAAAGCATCCCTGATAGATGGCTGTCCAGCTGCCTCTTGAATGTCTCTAGTGTGGGACAGCCCACAACCTCCCTCGGTCATTGGTTCCATTGTCGTACTGCTCTAACAGTCAGGACGTTTTTTCCTGATGTCCAGCTGGAATCTGGCTTCCTGTAACTTGAGCCCATGTAACTTCCTGTGACTTGAGTCCCGCACTCTGGGAGGATCGAGAAGAGATCCTGGCCCTCCTCTGTGTGACAACCTTTCAAGTATTTGAAGAGTGCTATCGTGTCTCCCCTCAATCTTCTCTTCTCCAGGCTAAACATGCCCAGTTCTTTCAGCCTCCCTTCATAGGGCTTTGTTTCCAGGACCCTGATCATCCTCATTGCCCTACTCTGAACAGGCTTTATTTATTGATTGATTTTCTATACTGCCTAATAGCCGAAGCTCTCTTCGATGGCCCCAAGCTCAAGGGATTTTCCATTCCCTCACAGGGCCTGATGACTGCAGAGCAGAGCTGCAAGGGGATATAGCAATTTGACATCATGCACTGGGATGTGGTTGAATGGCCTTTGCTAGTGGTTCTTCTTGGCCTTCTCCAGTGCGGGATCCCCAGGAGGCCCAGCAGTTTTGAGATGTTTGGGGATCAATGTCAGATTCCCTATCTGGAAGGAAATCTGAACAGCCAATCCCACATTCATAGTCTGGTAATCCCTCTGTCCCCCTTTTGAGAGGTCGGTGGAGAATTCCCCTTCAGACCCTAGCTCTGGTTGATTCCAGAACCATGAGGCCTCCTAAGCTAAGGTGTGGTCATCAGAGAGGTCTTGGAATTGGGCCGCAACTTAGTGGACTTGATTCCAGTACTAAGTTGCTGATCAGTTTTTCAGAAAAAGAAGTAGCTAACAAAGCACCCCCATTTGGGTTCCAGGCTTATAATGCTTTATTGTCAAAAAGCCTTTTTTCTGGTTCAGTTTATAGACTGGTGGAACGGTCCAGTAAACTGTTGTGCCTCCACTTCCACTTCTGAATTTGTTGCCTCCTTGAGTAAAAAACCGTCAGAATCAGGTAACGCACTGAGCTGAAAGAACGGCAGATTTTACTGCAGAATTTCGAATTGCTGCTCCCTTCTGTACTTCCAGAGATTCTAGTTTATTCATGGCCTCACTCTCAAGACTGACTGCATGTGATGAGAATGAAATATAGTATTGTACAATCTTTTAAACTAGTGCAAATCCTGTGTCGCCACGTGATGTAAGGTTTTTCTCTCTCCTCCCTCTGGTGGTATTTCAGTTCTTTCCCCTCAGCTTTTCTTCACACTTCTCTAATCATCACCAACCGACTTTTCTTCAGCGCCTTTTCCCGGCATTCTGTGCTTGTCCTGTCATTGGCTCAAAGGTCTTTCCTCCCCTTCCCATTTCCCCAGACTAAATCCCCCCAAAGCTGCTATTTGATCTATTAAGGGGGCAAATACAGATATGGTGCCTGGATTTTTCTCCTCAGTGGAGCAGCCTCCGAATAATTTAGATCAGGGAAAATGTTCCTACCGTGAACAAAATCAGAGCACCCAGCAGTTTCTGGAGGTATAAAGGAAGCACTTCTTCACACAGCGCATAGTTAACTTATGGAACTCACTACCACAAGATGTAGTGATGGCCACCAATTCGGATGACTTTAAAAAGGGGGTGGGTTGATAAATTCCTAGTGGAGAAGGCTAGCAATGGCTACTAGCCCTGATGGCTATGTGCTATCTCCAGTACCCAAAGCAGTAAGCCTGTGTGCACTAGTTCCTGGGGAACATGGGTGGGAGGGTGCTGTTGCACCATGTCCTGCTTGTGGGTCCCCGGTCAACACCTGGTTGGCCACTGTGTGAACAGAGTGCTGGACTAGATGGACCCTTGGGTCTAATCCAGCATCAGGGCACTTCAGATGTTCTTATTTATTTATTTATTACATTTCTATACCGCCCAATAGCCGGAGCTCTCTGGGCGGTTCACAAAAATTAAAAACATTCAAAGTATAAAACAACAGTATAAAACCATACTATAAAATACAATATAAAAGCTCAACCAGATAAAAACAGCAGCAATGCAAAATTACAAATTTAAAACGCCGAGTTAAAATGTATTTATAGACTGTTAAAATGCTGGGAGAATAAAAAGGTCTTCACCTGGCATCTAAAAGCATCTAATGTAGGTGCCAAGCGAACCTCCTTAGGGAGCTCATTCCACAGCCGGGGTGCCACAGCAGAGAAGGCCCTCCTCCTGGTAGCCACCTGCCTCACTTCCTTTGGCAGGGGCTCCTGGAGAAGAACCCCTGAGGATGACCTTAGGGTCCGGGCAGGTACATACGGGAGGAGGCGTTCCTTCAGATAGCCTGGCCCCAAGCTGTTTAGGGCTTTAAATGTCAATACCAGCACGTTGAATCGGGCCTGGACCTGGACTGGCAGCCAATGAAGCTGGAAAAGGACTGGCATAATGTGGTCTCGTCGGCCAGTCCCTGTTAGTAACTGTGCTGCCCTGTTTTGTACCAGTTGAAGTTTCCAGACCATTTTCAAAGGCAGCCCCACGTATAACGCATTGCAGTAATCCAAACGAGAGGTTATCAGAGCATGGATCACTGTAGCTAGGCTATCTCTGTCCAGATAAGGGCGCAGTTGGTATATGAGCCTAAGCTGATAAAAGGTGCTCTTTGCCACTGAGTTCACCTGTGCCTCAAGTGACAGTTCTGGATCCAAGAGCGTCCCCAAACTACGCACCCAATCCTTTAGGGAGAGTGCAACCCCGTCCAGGACAGGGCAAACATCACCTCGCCGGACAGAAGAACCACCCTCTAACAATACCTCCGGCTTGTCTGGAATGAGTCTTATGCAGTGAACTCCATCAGTTAAGTATGAGTTGGATGAAGAAGTACTTCCTTTATACCCCCAGAAGCTGCTGGGTGCTCTGATTTTGTTCATAATATCTACTATTCATAAGTGGGTGGTGATAGTTGTTGTTGTTTATTCGTTCAGTCGCTTCCGACTCTTCGTGACTTCACGGACCAGCCCACGCCAGAGCTTTCTGTTGGCTGTTGCCACCCTCAGCTCCCCCAAGGTCAAGTCCGTCACCTCCAGAATATCATCCACCCATCTTGCCCTCTTCCTTTTGCCTTCCACTTTCCCTAGCATCAGCCTCTTCTCCAGGGTATCCTGTCTTCTCATTATGTGGCCAAAGTACTTCAGTTTTGCCTTTAATACCATTCCCTCAAGTGAGCAGTCTGGCTTTATTTCCTGGAGTAGGGACTGGTTTGATCTTCTTGCAGTCCAAGGCACTCTCAGAATTTTCCTCCAACACCACAGTTCAAAAAGATGGTGGTGTGCATATAATATATGTGTGTGTGTGTGTGTGAGAGAGAGAATATTTAGTAAATGAACGCTAATCATATTTTTTCCATTATAAAGATTTTAAATTGTATCCATGTGCCCAAGGAAAAAGTATTACGTGCAGCAGCCCACCCATTGAACCTGCCCCATCCCCACCCACCCAAAATGGAGTAGATTTCACTGGATACAGATAACTTTGAAGCAGCCTGTGTGAACTGAACCAACCAGTCTGAATACTTCGAAGTTCTGGAACTCTGCGAGGTTCCTTTGTGTGATTCCCGCCTTGTGACTGCCCTACGCGGAGCCAGCGCTCCTGGGGATTGTTCCAAAAGGAACAAAGCCACCCCCAATCCGTCATCCTTCAGAGGCGTTGGACTACAACACCCAGCAATCCCACCTGGCACCTGCTGCATGGGGATTATGGGAGTTGCAGTCTAACACCTCTGGAGGGAACGCAGATCACTGCAAAGGGAGGAATTGGCCACTTGAGCGGTGAGTTAAGGTATGAGGGGCAAAAGATGTTTTGAATCACGGATGAATCCCAGGTGCTGTGCTTGTGTGTGTGTGTGTGTGTGTAGGAAACGGTGAGCCAATTCCCCCCTCCCTCTATTGACAGGAGGAGATGCTGGGGTTTATGGCAGGCCCTTTACTTTGCCTCTTGTGCCAAACAAGCTATTTGGGATTTTCCCCACCTCCTCCTCCTCCTCCATCTGCACGGCTTCTTGCCAAAAATAATCTTTCTCACAGTCCCTTGCAGGACTCGGAAACGTACGAGGACGTTACTGAAGCAGCTTTGTTCTTCTTACATTGTGAGCAGCGGTAACAGGTCCTTCATGAAGCTAGTAATTGCTGCCGCCTTCATTGAGAAAAACTGAATGGGCGGGCGGGCGTCCCGTTGGCACCGAGCGCGAGTGGCCGTGAATAAAAGCGGATGGTGACGGTGACGGTGAGCTGGCAAAGCTGACCTGCTTTCACCCCCACCCTGCTCAAGCGTACATCCCTTTACATAAATGCCCCCACCCCGGAGAAACAAAATCAATGGACAGTAAAGGAAGAGCCTCTCAGTGATGCTAATGACCGTATTAACCCGAGATCTACTTCGTTACCCGTCCGTACGCTTCTCGCAAATTAGGGCTGTCCCAGCATGGTGTCCGGCGCTCGGGACTTGCGCCAAGCAGAAAATGTCGCGTTGTCCTTAAGTGACCCCCTGGCCTATGTGGTCTAACGAATGAAGCTCAATCAGAAGCTGCCAACTGAGGCTGTTGTACTTGGTGCATTTTTGTGTTTGCAGGATGCCTGTTGTTTCTGTGTTGGGAATGGGGTGAATGCCAAAATTGTAACTAAACCATCTTAGCCAAAGAAGAGGGGCCGTGGCTCAGAGCACCTGCTTTGGGTGCAGGAAGGTCCCAGGTTCGAACGCCAGCATCTCCAGGTAGGGCTGGAAAAGCTCTTGATTGAAACTCTTGGGGAGCCATTGCTGCCAGTCAGTGTCGACGATATTGGGCTAGGTGGACCACGGGTCTGACTCATTGTAAAGCAACTTCTGATTAGCCTTGAAGTGGTAAGGTGGGTTCAAATTCCAAAACAGGTAAAACAAGTGAAATCTTTCTGCATGTTATTTTCCAAGGCTTGTAAGATTTCTCAAGAGCAATGTGGTGAACGACAGACATTGGGATGCGTTTTATAGATTTTTGTACTCAGCTTTCATGCGTGATTTTTACGTTGCTGTTCTGGAGTATTTATTTATTTCATTTCTATATACCGCCCGGTAGCCAGAGCTGTCTGGGCGGTTGACAAAAATTAAAAACATAAAGTACAACTTAAAGTGTCATGTATGGAAACTTAAGCCACAGTACAAAAGTTAGGCATTTAATATCTGCTTTTCGCTAGAAAGTTTTAAACATAAAATTGAGTCATTAATTGCATTCAGCATCACCACCTACCTCCGTAATTGCCAGTTCTATGTCCAGATCATCTTCAAAAACGGCTGGTTTACTCACTTAGGATGGGGCGTGCCCTTGCCAGGGAAGCGTGCCTGGCACCTATATTGTAGACTTTTCAGTGTGAAGTGAACATTTCTTTTATTCTTCCAGGAATTTTAGACCTCCATTATTTTTTGATTGATTGATTACATTTATATACTGCCCCATAGCCGAAGCTCTCTGGGCAGTTTACAAAAAAGTTAAAAACAGTGAACATTAAAAAGTATACAAAATTTAAACCATCAAAAACATACAGTATAAAAACAACATCATCCATTTAAAAACAACAGTTCTGGGGTCCGTTAAAAAACAAACAAACTTAGCGTTAAATGCTGTTAAATGCCTGGGAAAAGAGAAAAAGTCTTGACCTGGTGCCGAAAAGATAACAATGTTGGCGCCAGGCGAGCCTCATCGGGGAGATTATTCCATAATTGGGGGGCCACCATTGAAAAGGCCCTCTCCCCTGTTGCCATCCATCCTGTACATCAGCCTTCCTCAACCTGGGGCGCTCCAGATGTGTTGGACTGCATCTCCCAGAATGCCCCAGCCAGCTGGTGCATTCTGGGAGTTGTAGTCCAACACATCTGGAGCGCCCCAGGTTGAGGAAGGCTAATGTACATGTTTAGAGAGAGAAAAGGCCTGCAACTCCCAGCATGGCCCAGCAAACATAGGATTGCACCTTAAATGTGTTGTTGTATTTGTTTGATCTTTATACTGCTGTTGGCTTTTACTTTGGTTTTATATCGTCGTTTTAAATTTGTACGAGTTTAACAACACATCTTTTATCATACTGTTCTCTTTCACGGTTTTAACTTACGCCAACCGCCTAGAGAGCTATTAGGCGGTATGAAAATGTAATCTTACATAAGAATATGGTAGCGTGAGGCTTATTACTTGAGATCTACCTGACCGATTTTGCTCGTTTTTGTTCTAAACTGAAGCTTGAGCAAGGTAGGCGTGCAGGGAAATTTTCAAATTTCAAAAAAGTTCAGAGCTCGGGCTTTAAAAGCCATTAATTTAAAAGCCATTTAAAAGCCTTTTTATTCTCCCAACATTTTAACAATCTATAAATTTTAAATAACATGGTTTTAAATTTGTAATTTTGCATTGCTGCTGTTTTTATCTGGTTGAGCTTTTATATTGTATTTTATATTATGGTTTTATACTATTGTTTTATACTTTGAATGGTTTTAATTTTTGTGAACCGCCCAGAGAGCTCCGGCTATTGGGCGGTATAGAAATGTAATAAATAAATAAATAAATAAATAAATCTCCTCTGTGCCAAACAGGCGGGGCAGCCCCTCTACCTGCAGGAGGACGGACAGTCCTGCTTGACCAATCAGTAAGATGCTGAGGCGGGCCCTGGCTGTAGCCATGTGATTAGGCCGTTGTCACCAGCAGGGAGAAGGGGATGGAGGCAGCCAATCGGGGGCGTGTGAGGAAGGGGAGGGACTGCACCACATGCAAATTTCAGAGGCGGGATTATACATGAGCCAGATTTGCATTATTCATGAGCCGTTCTATGGTGAGGGGATTGAGAGGCAGAGAAGCGGGAAAGGAGCAGGACTACTATGAGGACTACTACTACTATGAGGACTACTACTACTATGAGGACTACTACAATGAGTTTTTTTTTTTAAAAAAATCATTTTTAAAAAATTTAAATGAGTTTTTTTTTTAATAAAATAATTTTTGAGGAAAAAAAATCTATCTAAAGATAGTTTTCAATTTAAGATACATTATAGTCCAAAGGTTATTCATCATGAAATAAGGATTGTCCCCAGTTGACCCTGGGATCCCCTGTGCATCATTTGGATGCACAGGGGCGACCCCGAGCTGACCCCGAGATAACTGGCAGGTGTAGATTAGGCCCTCAGTGTAAGACATCTTCCAATGTTCCCGGAGTCATTTTTTTAGATTTATGGGTTTTTGCAACGTAATATTTAGTCCAACCTCAAACCAGTGCTGGGTTCCAAAAACGTTCTCTTAGGCTGTGAGCCTGTACTCACTTTCCTCACTAAACTGGACTGTTAAACTGGAAAGTTGAGTGTTTATGGTCATGCCAGACATCCATACCTGCTTTCCACAGTGTGCAACTGAATCTGAATGAGGCTGGTGGCAGTGGGACTGTGATAGTGGTACGATACAACAGGAAGGCTAAAAGCGGAAGAGGCCAAAGGCCTCCGAAGTAAAGAAGAAACGTCTTCAGGTGGTGCCAGAAGACTTTATAAAACACATCCTCTAAGCGACATGTGAAATCCAATCTCAAACAATAAAAATGCAGCAATTAACTGCTTCACATGATGCAGTGTTCATATAGCCATCATGGCTAATAGATACTCGTAGCCCATCTTCCATTAACTTGTCTAAGCTCCCCTTTAAACCCATTGAAGCCACCCTGTCTACTAGCTCCATAAATTATGTGTTGTGTGATAAATATGTCCTTTTCTCTGCCCCAGATCTCTTGGCCATCAGTGACCTTGAGTTCTAGCACGGCAGGACAGGGAGTAAATCATGAAAAGTCGTGACTAGCACTTAGCGTAGGGCGCAGTCTGGAGGCAGGTACTTCTAAGTCAATGGGGCTCATAATTTATTGAGTCCCATTTATTTCAGTGGGAATTGGACACAGTGAAGTTTGACCCATGAATTTACTGCAGCTTAGCTCTCGGTTCTCACGCAAAGAGATACAACTGTGGGATGTACTAGCAGTACACACTTCATAGAATCATGGAATAGTAGAGTTGGAAGGGGCCTATAAGGCCATTGAGTCCAACCCCCTGTTCAATGCAGGAATCCACCCTAAAGCATCCCCAACAGATGCTTCTTGAAGGCCTCTAGTGTCGGAGAGCCCACAACCTCCCTAGGTAACTGGTTCCATTGTCATACTGCTCTAACAGTCAGGAAGTTTTTCCTGATGTCCAGCTAGAATCTGGCTTCTTGTCACTTGAGCCTATTATTCCGTGTCCTGCACTCTGGGATGGTTGAGAAGAGATCCTGGCCCTCCTCTGTATGACAACCTTTCAAGTATTTGAAGAGTGCTATCATGTCTCCCCTCAGTCTTCTCTTCTCCAGGCTAAACATGCCCAGTTCTTTCAGTCTCTTCATAGAGAGTCATACCCTGATTTAACACCCTTCAGTGTTGGCTAGAAGCTTGTGACCCTTCAGCGTAGCCAGACTCTGTGTGTGTGTGTGTGTGTGTGTGTGTGTTTGTGTGTGTGTGTATGTGTGAGTGAGTGAGTGTGTGTGTGTTGTTCTGTACATAATCTGACATCAAGCAGATTTACATTAGTTAACGAAACACAGCATTTCACTCAGAAAATCTATTTAAGGTTTTAAGTTAAAAGCCAGGCCTATCTTGGTAGCTACCTAATTACCAGTGTTCCAGCGTGCTTTATTGCCCCCTCCCTTTTTATAGTTCTTAAGAGTGTAATTTCTAGTTGCTCAAGTGGTTGCTGTGTTTACTTGACAAGCCTTAATGATTTTTTAAAAAAGTAGATCACAATTATGGATATATTTTTAAAAGGGGGGTTATATCTTTACTGGTCTTCCCTGTTGTGCAAGCACAGTGTGACACTACTTAGAAAATGCATGTTTCTTTAGTCCTACCGTTAGGATCCGTGAATGCGTGTGGCTGCCTTGCTTCTGACAGAGCCCTACTCATGCTTTCTCCTTGAGACGTGGCTGGGAAGGGAGGCACTGGTCTTTTTTTCCAAAGCCCCTGATAGTCATACCTTTCTAGAGTGGAAGCGAACGGCCTGCTTTTCTGGGATTCTTCAGTGGAGAATCGAATGAACCCTGTGAATAAAGAAGTTGGCCATTGCTAGATTCTAGCATGTGAGCTTTCAACTGGAGGATTGGTTATTTAAAACAATTTAAGAAGACCACTTTTTATTATTTTTTTGTCATTGATATGTCCTGAACAAGCTTGCATGTGAATTGGTTGGTATAACAATTTGAACACATGGTATGGAGAATGTGGATAGGGAGACATTTTTCTCCCTCTCTCAAAATACTAGAAACTGGGGTCATCCTGATTGGTGGGAGATCCAGGACAAATAAAAGGAAGGACTTCTTCACACAGCGCAGAGTTAAATGATGGAACTCACTATCACAGGACATAGTGATGGCCACCAATCTGGATGGCTTTAAAAGGGGGTTGGATAAATTCCTGGAGGCAAAGGCTATCCATGGCTACTAGCCCTGATAGTTGTGTGCTATCTCCAGTATTCGAGGCAGTAAGCCTGTGTGCATCAGTTGCTGGGGAACATGGGCGGGAGGGTGCTGTTGCACCATGTCCTGCTTGTTCATCCCTGACCGATGGCTGGTTGGCCCCTGTGTGAACAGAGTGCTGGACTAGACGGACCCTTGGTCTGATCCAGCAGGGCTCTTCTTATGTTGTTAAGATTGCCTGAAACAAGCTATTGTGAAACCTAATGGGCCTTTTGGGACGCAATGCTAAACTATGGCTTAATGTTAACCGTGGGCTCATGCACTCCCTCATACACACACACACACACACACCAACTTCCTCTGGTTTGAGCACAAGGAGGAGATCGGAAGCTTTTGCTTTCACTTTTACACGGACCTGAGTTCCTGGTTACATGTGAACTTGTGGGAACTCTGGTTAAGTGAATTTATCATTTGTTATATTTATTATTTATTTATTTACAATATTTATATACAGCTCCATATCTAAAATAGATTCTGGAGTGGTGCACATAGGAATAAAACAGTAAAAAGAAAGAAGATTAAAAATAGAAAATTTAAATTGCTCAATTTAAAACGGACCAATAAAACCAGTGGCTGGTCAGTTGAGGAAGGCTTCCTGGAATAGAGTTGTTTTCAGGAGGTGCTGGGCGCCTGCCTGACCTCCAAAGGCAGGGATTTCCAAAGAAAAGGGGCCACCACACTAAAGGCTCTTCTCCTAGTAGACACCAATTGGGCCAAAGGTTCCTGTGGAACCACCAGTAGCACACCCTCCAATGACCTCAGTAACTGGGCAGGTTGATAAGAGAGAAGGTGCTCTCTCAGGTATCCTTCTCCCAAGTTTGATTTGTTCAAACAAGCCATGACCAATCTGTGCCTTATGATCCTGGTTTGTCCACTAACCACAGTTACCTGCTACCCATCACCCTCTGGAACGTGGAGTCCTAAGGGTGTGTGCTCTTGATTATTGCTTTGCATGAACTGCATAGTAAGGGTTGGGTGTGCCTGGAGCATGCCTCCTAAGACATGCCCCAGAATCCTCTGCAATATACCGAGACGAAGATGAGCAGGAGTTCCTTGGCAGACAAGTTAGCAGGAAGAGAGTTTTCTGAAAGCAGAAAGCTTGAAAATTACTTCCCTAGCACAGCACAGCACTCCCCTTTTGCCCATTTAGATAAAAATGAGTTCATCGGTGCTATTGGAATGTGAGCAATTCGCATTTTGCTGTAACAGCAGTAAGATGGCCGCAGCTTTGTGGAAGTATTTAAAATCGAAAGGGGAAAAAAGAAGTCTTCCCTTTTAGGAACTTCATATTATATGACATGATATAAACCACATTATCCTTTAAAGCTTCCCTGCTGTCGAGGTGTCTTCTGCTCTCAGTAAAGCGAGCAAACCCATGAACGACTTTGGAGGCATGGCGGAGGAGAAGGCCAGTAATCCGGACTGAAATTAATGAATCGTAAGAATTAGAAATCAAAACTTTTGTTTAGTCTGAAGAGAAACAAATTCCCTTAAACCAGCGCCGCACAACTGCTTCTTGTTTGCTTCCACTCCGTGTGACTGTTGTGTTCTGTTGGCTCTCCTGGTCCGCGGCTCGACTTTTTTGTTGAATGAACCGATTGTTTTTCTTTTGTGTTGCCCGTGGAGCGAGCCCCCATCTGGTTTGCATCAGACTGTTTTCACAGCCAACAACTGCTGCCTTTTCTATATCCTGACACTTAAGGGCCCCCACGCTATCAAAGCACAACTATGTGAGCCTGTCTGGCTGGGTCCGTGCAGCTGTGCAGCGGGCAGCTTGAAGCTATTAGCCAAATAATGGCAACTTAGAACTTGAACCAGCTCTTATTCCCATTGGTGTCATGTGTGTTCAGCCAACAATGCAGTATTGCTGAACCCCACAATTCAGCACACTGCGCCCCCCCCTTTCCACAAAGCTTTTAATGTTCACCTCTTCTTCGTAAAGTCGGGGTGGTGGTTGCAGCGGATTCCTGTATCTGTGAGACTGCCGCCTTTTCTAAAAGGCAACATAGGCGTGCGTGTGTAAACAGACGCACATATGCGCCGTTATCCAACAGCATTCCCGTCAGCATCGCTTAGACTTGCTTCCTGCAGCGTTGTTCAAGGTAAAGGCTGGGAATGCAACGGCAAAAGGAAGTTTTGCTCGTTCGAACTGTGATTTTTATTATCGGATTGCTAGTGGTAAACAGAGCCCGTGCGGAAACTCCCAAGGCCTGTTTGCAGATCCTGACTTTAAGCCACGTCGTGCATTTGTGGCATGAGTAATTTTTTAATTGGTTGCAGAATTGGGACCCCAGAGAACATCTGCTTCCATTTTTGTCAAAGAGACGATCTAGTCCTCAAGGTTCATGGAACATCTTTTAAAGGGCTGGATGGTGTCTGTTAAAGTCTTGGAAATCACAGCTGACCTCAGATTCTTTCTTTCTATGACACGTCAATCCTTATTTTCCCCTGGGACTTCATCTCCACCTCAGATTTTGCAAAAACCTGGGTATTGTCCCTGGTGCCTATGCAGATCAAGTTTAAATCATTGTTTAGGGCCTAGTTGTTGTTTATAAAGCAGATTTTTCTCAAAATATGTCTTGCTACTAAATGCATGGCTCTACTCTCAGCTTGTGGCTGCATGACTGTATCAAGCCCAGCTAATCAGCCCTATAGTGATCTAGTGAAGGCTGCAATTATAGGTGTACAGTCTCTGCCCCAAAGACTAATAATAATGGCATGTTCAAGAAAGAATACCGGCAAGGAAAGATCAGCCTGACCCAAAGTGCATTTAAATGCCTGCTTATAGCGCAACACCTTGTGCCGGCCTTTCTTTTCCCTCCGTTCCCCTTCCCTTGTGTATCTGGTCTTTTTATCTTGTAGGCGTGATGGTGGGGCCTCCCTCTCTCACTCTCTCTCTCTCTCTCTGATTGATGTGAACCACTTTGGGAGATGAAGATTGTCTGAAAAGTGGGATATAAATGCAATAAACAAATATGTAACAAATAGAATATTCTTATATGCTAGTGGTACTTAACCTATACGTGGGACTTCAATTTCATGCATTTGGGGGCAGAATAAAGCATCAGCTGGGTACTCATCAGTTGAATAGTGGAAAGGATTTGAGGATATTTGGGTTTATACTATGGGGTTCATTGGGGTCTAGGAATGAGTGGTATAAGAGCAGCGAATGAGAGGCAGGACCCCCTTTGCTGAAGGGGCAAAGGAAGCCAAGAGGAAGGCTCAGTTCAGACAACACATTAGTCAACGCAGTGTGGAAACTCCACTCAACGGTTGAGTTCCTAGGGGGTACTCTGCAAACAACATCTTCTAACTCCACAGTTGTGTGACTGTGGGCTCTGGTGGAGTTAAAATCTATCGTAATGTTTGATGGACGGTTCCTCCACCCTCTCTCCTCCCCTGGTCCTCCCGATGGTATCCCATCAGCCATTGCTGCAAAAAGAAACAATCCCAGCTGCTCTCCTAGAGCGGCACTTGCTCCTTTTGCCACTCTTTCAAGGGAACTCTGTAGCCAGTGGGAAAAGTCCACTCAACGCAACAGGGAACTCCACGGAGCCCTCCACGCAACATGCAACACAACGGTTTTTCAGGAACTCTCCTCTGCACAGCGTGGATATTCTGGGTGGAGTGTTTTCCCAAAAACCCCCCACTGTGGGGTGGATTTTTCCTGCCAGACAACACATTTCTCAACGGTGGTGTAAAAACTCCACCATTGAGAAACACGTTGTCTGAACTGAGCCAAAATGTATGTACGATGCCCCAGGCATATCCCTTCACTGGCTTCCAATTCACCTCAGAATCCAATATAAACTTCTCCTGTTGACCTACAAAGCTTTTCACAGCCTAGCTCCTTCCTATCTTTCCTCTCTCATCTCACACTATTGCCCCGCTCGTGCTCTTCGCTCCTCTGATGCCATGTTTCTCACCTGCCCAAGGGTCTCTACTTCCCTTGCTCGGCTTCGTCCATTTTCTTCTGCTGCCCCTTACGCCTGGAGCGCTCTTCCAGAATATTTGAGAACTACAAGTTCAATCGCAGCTTTTAAAGCTCAGCTAAAAACTTTTCTTTTTCCTAAAGCTTTTAAAACTTGATTTTGTTCTGACTTTTATACTGTTAGTTTTACTCTACCCTGTGCCTGTTTGGTGCATTCTCTTCCCCTCCTTATTGTTTTATTATGATTCTATTAGAATGTAAGCCTATGCGGCAGGGTTTTGCTATTTTATTGTTTTACTCTGTACAGCACCATGTACACTGATGGCGCTATATAAATAAATAATAATAATAATAATAATAATAATACACAGCTGAGTGCTTTCCCTTCCTTTGATATACATCACACACACACACACACACACACACACACACACACACACAGAGGGTAGTTTCTTTATGCAGTTTTGGGGCATGCTGGAAGAGCAGTATGAGGGCACAGTGCTACAGCTGTCAGCACGGCATCTGACGTAAAAATGGAGAGTTCGTGCTTTTCAATGCTGCATTCATTTTGTCGGCTCCTGGCACCCATAGCGTGTAAGATTTAGAAGCGGATTTGATTATCTAAAATAGCTTCTCTCTGCTGCCTTCCATTTCTCTAGTATAACACACACTTGCAAGCCAACTCACAGGGATGCCTGCTTCTCTTCTAGCTTGCGTGATTTCTACTTAATATTGCCCACCTACTTTCATGTTTGTCTTAACCTTCTAGAGGCGTGAAAACAAATTATTATTTTTTTAAAAATGAAAATTGCCGTTTTCAGAAAGCAGTGTTCTAATTAAACTCAAAAAATTGAAGTCATTTTATTAGGTAGAGGACTAACTCCCATTAAAATGTATTGTGCAACCTCATCGTTAAATGCTAATTATGCAGTAGTGTAACTTGGGCTGGTTGTAAACTAGGACGTGTGTTTCAGGAAGTGTTTTTTTTTTTAATTAAGTGGGGCTTCCTTTCTCAGACAAGACCCTTGCAGGACACATAACTAGTGAGGCGAGTCATTATTCAGTGGTGGGGCGTGTTCTTTGCATGCAGCAGGCCCTTGATTCCACCTCTGATATGCCCAGGGCTCTGGGCTAGGAAAGACCCTGGCCTCGGGCCCTGGAATGTAGCTGCCATTCAAAGGAGAGACTATTGGGCTACACCATCCTTCCCCAACTTGGTGCCCTCCAGATGTTTTGGATTTCAACTGCCAGCAGCCTCAGCCAGTATATTCTGCGGTCAGGAGTCTTTGGACCAAAACATCCGGAGGGCGCCAGGATGGAGAAGTAGCTGATTCCGTATGGCAGAATGACAAGCTCAAACTTTTGCTGAATGTTTTTGAGGTGTTAAGTGAACTTTCCCCCGAGCTATTTCTAAACATTTTGGAATCTTTCACTATGTATATGGTTATCTAGGGGCGGGGGTTGAGGGTCCTGGAGCTCAGCGTTTTTTTCTCTAAAGCCAGCCGTGGCCAACGAGGAGTCCCAAGGCTTTCCCTGTAAATACGACAGGAGCCCTCCAGCTGTTTTGTACGGCAACTCCTGGCATTCCTAAAGGTTTGGTACCTGGTTATCTGACAATCTACATCCTTGCACGTGAACCTTGTCCCAGAATTAAGTTTACCATCACTTCTCCATGCCTCCCCACCTGGTGACCAGAGAGAGGGCCTTCTCATTTGTGGCACCCCTATATGGAATGCCCTTTCCTATTATTATTATTATTATTATTATTATTATTATTATTATTATTATTTATTTATTTATATAGCACCATCAATGTACATGGTGCTGTACAGAGTAAAACAGTAAATAGCAAGACCCTGCCGCATAAGCTTACAATCTAATAAAATCATAGTAAAACAATAAGGAGGGGAAGAGAATGCAAACAGGTACAGGGTAGGGTAAGCAGGCATAGGGTAGGGAAAAACTAACAGTAGAAAGTAACAGTAGAAGTCTGCACAACATCAAGTTTTAAAAGCTTTAGGAAAAAGAAAAGTTTTTAGTTGAGCTTTAAAAGCTGTGGTTGAACTTGTAGTTCTCAAATGTTCTGGAAGAGCGTTCCAGGCGTAAGGGGCAGCAGACGAAAATGGACGAAGCCGAGCAAGGGAAGTAGAGGCCCTTGGGCAGGCGAGAAACATGGCATCAGAGGAGCGAAGAGCACGAGCGGGGCAATAGTGTGAGATGAGAGAGGAGAGATAGGAAGGAGCTAGACCGTGAAAAGCTTTGAAGGTTAACAGGAGAAGTTTATATTGGATTCTGAAGTGAATTGGAAGCCAATGAAGAGATTTCAGAAGCGGAGTAACGTGGTCGGAGCGGCGAGCTAAGAAGATGATCTTTGCGGCAGAGTGGTGAACAGAAACCAACGGACTGATGTGAGAAGAAGGAAGGCCAGAGAGAAGAAGGTTGCAGTAGTCCAACCGTGAAATAACCAGTGCATGAACAAGCGTCTTGGCAGAAGAGACAGACAAAAATGATCGAATCCTGGCAATATTATACAGGAAAAATCGACAAGATTTAGCTACTGCCTCAATATGAGGAATAAAGGAGAGCGAGGAGTCGAAGATAAAGCCAAGGCTACGAGCTTCCTTGACCGGAGTAAGCGTAACATCATTGACAGTAAGAGAGAATGAGAGATGAGGAGAAGGTTTAGGAGGAAAAACAAGCAATTCAGTCTTTGCCATGTTAAGCTTCAAGCGACAACGAAGCAGCCAAGCTGAGATATCTGAAAGACATGCCGAGATACGATCGTGAACATCAGGAGAAAGTTCCGGAGATGACAGATATAGTTGTGTATCATCGGCGTACAGATGATATTGGAGGCCATGAGATTGAATAAGCTTGCCCAAGGGCAACATGTATAAGGAAAACAACAACGGGCCAAGCACCGAGCCTTGCGGAACCCCTACTGAAAGGGGAAAGGAGGAAGACAAGCTGCCATTAGTCAACACGCTGAAAGAGCGACCCGCTAGATAGGAGGCAAACCAGTTATAGACAGAGCCACAAAATCCAAGGTCATGAAGGGAATCTAAGAGAAGATCATGATCAACCGTGTCAAAGGCTGCAGTTAGATCAAGGAGAATAAGAACGGAATTCCTGCCGTAATGTTGACATCTTTCCGGTGCTACGTTGTCAATACCTTTTTATTTATCCAGGCCTGCCAGCGTGTCATCTAGCTGATTTGATTTTGTTGCTTTTTTCATTTCTTTTTAACTGTCCTGCTGACCTACATGTTATATTATTGTCATTTGCGTGTTTGCTTTTTTAAAAATCTTCTTGTTTTGTTTTAGAGCCTCGTGTGGCGCAGAGCGGTAAAGCAGCAGTTTCTGCAGCTGAAACTCTCCCCATGGCCTGAGTTCAATCCCAGCGGAAGCTGGTTTCAGGCAGCCGGCTCGGGTTGACTCAGCCTTCCATCCTCCTGAGGTCGGTAAAATGAGTACCCAGTTAGCTGGGAGAAGGGCAATAACGGCCGGGGAAGGCAACGGCAAACTACCCCGCTATAAGCCCTGCCAAGAAAACGTCAGCGAAAGCTGGCGTCCCCTCCAAGAGTCAGTAATGACTCAGTGCTTGCACGAGAGGTTCCTTTCTTTTCCTGTTTTGTTTTATTATTTCACAAGCCATAAATCTGAGGGATGCTCTTAATCTTACCGTTTGGATTCACTTAAATGCTCCTCCAAACCCCGCTTGACCACAGCCTGGATTTACCTTAAGCCCCAAA
Source organism: Elgaria multicarinata webbii (assembly GCF_023053635.1). Taxonomy (NCBI): domain Eukaryota; kingdom Metazoa; phylum Chordata; class Lepidosauria; order Squamata; family Anguidae; genus Elgaria; species Elgaria multicarinata. Next base: position 175,233,137 of record NC_086172.1, on the reverse strand, counting down.
CAAAGAAATAATTCTTTGTCCAGCCTTTAGGAATTGCAGCTCTTAGCTTTTCGCTCAGTGCAATAATTAGAGCAGCCCTTCATAACCTGGTGCCTTCCAGATGTTTTGGACTTCAGCTCCCATCAGCACCTGCCACCATGCCAGTGGCCAAGAATGCTGGGAATTGTAGTTCAAAACTGTGGTGCTTGGAATGTTGGCCTGAGTGGGCGGAGTTAGGATGTCTGAGGAGGGGGGAGGAGTGATATATAAGGGGATGACTGAGGGGATTGTGAGAGACTTGGGTCCTCTTAGAGCACCCTTCCTCAACCTGGGGCGCTCCAGATGTGTTGGACTGCTGGGGCATTCTGGGAGTTGTAGTCCAACACATCTGGAGCGCCCCAGGTTGAGGAAGGCTGTCTTAGAGTCTTTAGCCTTTAGTGCTTGAGCTCTCTGTGTGTAGAGTACTTGGGTACTGGAGAGTTTGAGGTTCAGTATAGAGAGTGGAGTCTTTTGAGTGGGGTGTGCAGATGGACAGTTTGTATAAAATAAACAATACTGATCATAAAATCCAAGAACGAATGTGTGGGTGACAGGAAAGCGTGTACGTGAATGGGTGAAAGGATTGGAGGAGAGGTTTCAAAAAGGGTTTTTAAAGGTTTTATTTTGAAACAAAGCTTGTGAACTTTAAAAAAATAAATTTTAATCATTTTGTTTTAACTACCACAAAAATCCCACGTGTCTGTTTGGCATTTATCACCAGAAGTTTATTCATTTAACACCCACTCTGACAATAATTCACCTCAGCACATGTAAGCTCCGGCTATTGGGCGGTATAGAAATGTAATAAATAAATAAATAAATAAATAAATTCACAGCGCATTATTTTATTATTGAAATCCTTCTCCATTTAACCCCTTTCTCCACATAGTTTGGAGAAAGGCGGTGTTTGTCCCTCGCCTCAGGCGTATCAAGCGGTGGTGCTTGGCTTGAGCAGGGAGTGTCCGCGGCCGGGCCTGTTGTTCAGAGCCTGTGTCGTGGCAGGCACCAGGTTGGGGAAAGCAGAATTCGGGTCGTGCAAACTTTACGCTTTGCTTGGACTGCTTTTGTGGCAGGCCCAGAATTTTTCGGCAAAATCCGGGCCGCTTTCCCGGGGAGCTGGGCTGCAGATGAAAGAGTTGGGATGAAAGTGAAAACACTTCTTCTTGTTTGCATAGTTTCAGCCTGAGCCCAGGCAAAAATCGTCCGCTTCAGTGCTATCTCCTTTCACTAACATAAAAACAGTTTATTCCAAATGTAATCATCTTGTTTGTCTTTGGTTTTGTTTTCCTTCATAACCTTCCCTTATATAGTATTTTTTTTACATATATATAAAATGTAAGCTACACATATTTGTAACATAAGATCAAAGCTTCGCATCCAGAGCCAGGGGAAGGGTGTGGGGAAATGAATTATAAATAATAATTGAAAGTGGTTTCTCCCTCCGTTCAGGCAGCTCTTGAGTTCAAAGGTCATTGTTTTGTTTTTCAAAATGGGATGTTTCTGTTGATAGAAAACAAAAAGAAAGCGGCTTTGGGGAGACGTGGGAGTCATTTCAGTTGTCCACATCAGGGCCGAAAGTAGTTCTCCAGATGTTTTGGACTTCAACTCCCTGCATTCCTGACCATTGGCTGTGCTGGCAGGGGCTTCTGGGAGTTGAAGTCCCAACAGCTGGAGATCTCTCTTCTGCTCACCCCTGGTCTATATTAATGAGTAATAAACCGTCCACTGGTGCTGTACAGTGGCTTTAAAATTGTATTCCAAAGAAACCAGTGTGATATAGTGGCTAAAGTGTTAGACTGTGAGTCGGGAGATCTGGGTTCTAGTCCCCACTCCGTCATGGAAACCCACTGGGTGACTTTGGGCCAGGCACAGACTCTCAGCCCAGCCTACCTCACAGGGTTGTTGTTGTGAGGCTAAAATGAGGAGGATTATGTACACCGCCTTGGGTTCCTTGGAGGGAAAAAGGCGGGATATAAATGCAATAAATAAATAATCCCAGCGGTTTCTGCTGAAGTTTCTTGGAGAACACAAGAACCCTGATGGATCAGACCACGGATCTATCTCAGCCAGCATTCTGTTAAAAAGGCTGCCTGTGGGGCATGAGTGCCACCGAGCTACTCATCTCCCCCAGGGCTTGGGCCCAGTGCCGCTGAGGTGGCATGCAGCCATCAGGACTAGTAGCCATTGACTGCCTTCTCTTTCATGAATCTATCTTATCCCTTTTTAAAGCTTTACCGAGAACAAACAGAGCCGAGGAGAGCAAGAGAGCAGAAAGAAAGTCATCCCACCCCCCAGCCAGCTCTGTTCTTCTGCAAAACACGTGGGCTGACCCAGGAGAGCGATGAGCTGTTGTCTTGTGGTGCTGTCGCCTCCTTATGAGTCTCCTTTTCTGGGACACAGGCACCCCTACCCGACCCCCCTGAGAACGCAACAGGAAAGGGGAAACTGCAGGAGGGACCCTTCACCAGCATGCTTTCCTCCAAAGCCTTCCCCAATGGCAGGCGGGGCAGGTTTGGCCCTGGGAGAATGGCTGCCAAAGCCATGCAGGGGCCCAGCTCGGAGGACCCCGGCCGTGCTATCATAGAATCGTAGAATCATAGAATAGCAGAGTTGGAAGGGGCCTACAAGGCCATCGAGTCCAACCCCCTGCTCAATGCAGGAATCCACCCTAAAGCATCCCTGACAGAGGGTTGTCCAGCTGCCTCTTGAAGGCCTCTAGTGTGGGAGAGCCCACAACCTCCCTAGGTAACTGATTCCATTGTCGCACTGCTCTAACAGTCAGGAAGTTTTTCCTGATGTCCAGCTGGAATCTGGCTTCCTTTAACTTGAGCCTGTTATTCCGTGTCCTGCACTCTGGGAAGATCGAGAAGAGATCCTGGCCCTCCTCTGTGTGACAACCTTTTAAGTATTTGAAGAGTGCTATCATGTCTCCCCTCAATCTTCTCTTCTCCAGGCTAAACATGCCCAGTTCTTTCAGTCTCTCTTTATAGGGCTTTGTTTCCAGACCCCTGATCATCCTGGTTGCCCCCCTCTGAACACGCTCCAGCTTGTCTGCGTCCTTCTTGAATTGTGGAGCCCAGAACTGGACGCAATACTCTAGATGTGGCCTAACCAGGGCCGAATAGAGAGGAACCAGTACCTCACGTGGTTTGGAAGCTATAGTTCTATTAATGCAGCCCAAAATAGCATTTGCCTTTCTTGCAGCCATATCGCACTGTTGGCTCATATTCAGCTTGCGATCTACAACAATTCCAAGATCCTTCTCGTTTGTAGTATTGCTGAGCCAAGTGTCCCTCATCTTGTAACTGTGCCTTTGGTTTCTATTTCCTAAATGTAGAACTTGGTGTTAAATGTAGAACGCTAAGGTCCTACAAAGCACGGGGAGGGACCGGCTGATTATTAATCTGATTGCTGTGCTGGGAACTTCTTTGGACCGTACAACGCCTCAAGAGGGCTTCTGGCCTGAAAGGCAGCCAAGAAATATTTAAAAAAACTAACATAAATTAACAGCAGGATTAAAAAAAAAACTCCTTAAATAATTCCTCTGGGATTGAGCATGGTAGGGGTGGTAGTGTACAAGCGGTCTTCTTCTCCCTGGTGGAGGCCAGAGGACGTGATGAAGTTAAACGCTCTTTATTCCCATACCCCAGCAGTTGACAGGGGAAAGCATCCTCTGTGGGGCAGATCATAGAATCATAGAATAGCAGAGTTGGAAGGGGCCTACAAGGCCATCGAGTCCAACCCCCTGCTCAATGCAGGAATCCACCCTAAAGCATCCCTGACAGATGGTTGTCCAGCTGCCTCTTGAATGCCTCTAGTGTGGGAGAGCCCACAACCTCCCTAGGTAGCTGATTCCATTGTCGCACTGCTCTAACAGTCAGGAAGTTTTTCCTGATGTCCAGCCGGAATCTGGCTTCCTTTAACTTGAGCCCGTTATTCCGTGTCCTGCACTCTGGGAGGATCGAGAAGAGATCCTGGCCCTCCTCTGTGTGACAACCTTTTAAGTATATCGTTTGGTACAGGCATGCTCTGTCCTTCCTAGAGCGATCCGGTTTTCCCTAGATAGTACAAATTCCCACATGTCATATGGCCCCAGGTTGGAAGGTTCCCACAGCTTCTCTGACCTGTTGGTTGAGGGTGGCCTGAGCCTGTACGCCTGCCAATTTCATGCGGTTGACGTGAGTTCTGGTGCTATAGGAGAAAGATCCTGTGGCGTTACACCCCACAAGTCAATTCTCTAATGTCTAGGATTTGTGAATCTATTGTGTTTAGAAGGTTGACCTGAGTGGGTGGAGACTGAATATCTTAGGAGCGGGGAGGAGTATATATAAGGGAATGACTGAGATGATAAGGGGGGGGGGTGTTTTTGAAATACTTTGGTTCGAGAGAGAATTAGAGGATCAGGGTAAAGAGGGTTGTCTTTTGAGTGTAGTGTGCAGATAGTCAGTTGGTGTATATTAAACAATCCTGATAATAAAGAAAGTTCAAGAGTGAAGGTGTGAGAGAAAGGAAAGCGTGTATGAGAAGAGAGAAAGGATTGGATGCGAGTTTTTAACAAGGGTCTGAAAAGTTTTATTATGAAACAAAGTTTGTGAACATTGAAATAAATTTGTATTCAGTTTGTTTTACTACCACAAAAATCCCACGTGTCTCCTTGGCATTTATCATCTGCAGTTCTATACATATAACACCCGTTCTGACATTAATTCACCATCAGCACATATAATTCACAGCACATTATTTTATTCCTGAAATTATTCCTGTTTAACCCCTTTCTCCACATAGTTTGTAGAAAGGTGGTGTTTGTCCCTCACCTCAGGCTCATAAAGTGGTGGCGCTTAGCTTGAGCAGGGAGTGTCCGCGGACAGGCCTGTTGTAAAGAGCCTGTGTCGTGGCACAGATCCACCCTACTTTCTTGACCCCATTCATAGCTTTATAACCCTCCATCACATTCTTTCAGAGCTCTTTGCTGTGCACTTGAGTTTTCATCGATCTGAACATATCACTGATGGACCATGATGTGGGGTAGTGGCTAAAGTGTTTGGACTGGGTGCTGGGAGATCCGGGTTCTAGTCCCCTCTCAGCCATGGAAACCCACTGGATGACTTTGGGCCAGTCACAGACTCTCAGCCCAACCTACCTCACAGGGTTGGTTTTGGGAGGATAAAATGGAGAGGATGATTATGTCGTACGCCACCTTGGGTTCCTTGGAGGAAAAAAGGCGGGATATAAATGCAATAAATAAATAAATATGAATTAAATAGCACAGGTCTCTTCACAGATTTTGCGAGGTCTTACTTTCATCTACATTGAGAATTGAACCCTTATCCTTGCTCTCTCCTTCCTGCTCTTTAACCGGTTAATCTGTCAGAAGACTCATCCTCTGAGCCCATTCTTTATCTCCTCTTCCTCCTTTGCAGCACAGTGTGTCATGATCCATGAAGGAGAATTGGGAACTTCTTGCTTATTGACAGGCCTTTCCCGTACTGTCCCAGATGCTTGCGAGTAATTTTGAAAGTGCTGGCACTGATCCCGGTCGAGAGCTTTTCAGCAGTCTGCTGTAAAAGCAGCTGAGGTGCGGACCTTTTCACACCATTAAATTCTTCTCATTATCATAAATATGTCTCAGGCTTGCATGTAAATTCCAAAAAGATGTCCTGCCGGTGTTTTAGAAAACCATCTTGTAGGCACTCTGGGAGAATTCTTCCTGAAGTCTCTGTCGAGGAGCCTTCAAAGGAGAATGCAGGATTAGACATGGAAATAATTTATTTTATTTTTTATTGCATTTATATCCCGCCTTTTTTCCTCCAAGGAACCCAAGGCGGCATACATAATCCTCCTCTCCCTTTTATCCTCACAACAGCAACCCTGTGAGGTAGGTTGGGCTGAGAGTCTAGAAGGGTTAGAAAGTGGCGTTAAAAAAATTACTTCGGCTGTGAGGACTGCTCTCTTTTTTTCCACGCTCCGAGTATGACTTTCGCCAAGCAGCCAGCCCTGGTTCTGCAATGCCGGCATAGACACGCGTCTCTGCCTTGAAGCGGCTGAATCCATGCCCTCGTGGAGGGAGAAAGTGGTGGTGTCTTTGTTCTTCCGTTTCCAAAAAGAAAAGAAAATGTTTCATTATAACCTTGGGCGGTCACTCTTCGTGACTGCAAATATGGCAACCACTCCTCTTGGGGAAGACAGAAAAGTCAGGCCATTTGAATCCTGGAGCGGACTACTCCATGCATTTCAGGTTTTGAAACAATTCTCTCAACAGAAGCAGTAAACCTGTACCATATGACTGGGACTTCACATGACTGAATGCTCCTCCATCCAAAACAGATCCCAGGAAGACGAGTTGGAGCCTAGCCTGTGCGAGGAATTGTTATGAAGGGAAGGAGCATTTGGTCACCCAAGCGCCCATCCAGAAACAGGTCTACCACCTCTACGAGAGCTAAGGCCTAAGTTGATGGAGGATCATCTCAGAGATTCCCAGAACAGAATAAACCCACACTTGGAAATTGTTTATTTGTTACACTTACATCCCACCTTTCTTCCAAGGATCCCAATGCGGCATACGGAATCCTCCTCCTCTCCATTTTATCCTCATAACAACCTTTGAGGTAGATTTGGTTGAGGGTTGGTGATTGGCCCAAAGTCAACCAGTGAGCTTCATGACAGAATGGGGACTAGAACCCAGATCTTCCCAGTCCAACACTATAATCACTACACTGCAATGGCTGTCAGCTACTCTCCAGAAGAGCTCCAGGCCTGTTTTTTAGCTGCTTAGTGTAATGTTGATGGGCCTGTTTCAATGTTCTTGCCTTTCCTTTCTTGTTGGCACCCTATAAAACAAATTTCTTGTTTTCCCCTTAAACAGATTTCCAGAGAGACATGGATCGGACTCAGGTTGAGCCTAATATGTACCTTAAATCGTTGCTTTCAGGTAGGTTTTACCATCTGCTGTTAATTGTACCTAATAATTGTATTTGGTCCTCCCAAGAAGCTGATTGGTGGGAGATTCAGGAGAGATAAAAGGAAGGACTTCTTCACACAGCGCAGAGTTAAATTATGGAACTCACTGCCACAAGATGTAGTGATGGCCACCCATTTGGATGGCTTTAAAAGGGGGTTGTATAAATTCCTGGAGGAGATGGCTATCCATGGCTACTAGCCCTGAGGGTTGTGTGCTATCTCCAGTATTCGAGGCGGTAAGCCTGTGTGCACCAGTTGCTGTGGAACATGGGTGGGAGGGTGCTGTTGCACCATGTCCTGCTTTGTTGGTCTCTGGCCGACAGCTGGTTGGCCACTGTGTGAACAGAGTGCTGGACTAGATGGACCCTGGGTCTGATCCAGCATGGCCCCTCTTATGTTATGCCTTCTCCCTTAAAAAGCAATGACCTTTCACTGTCTCAAGCTCTCGGTCCCCGTTTCTAGCACCATCACGCCCTCTGCTATTTGATTGTCAGCACTGGATTCTGAAGCTGGAACCTAAGAGGTGAAATATGAGGAACGAGCTCCCCTCCCCAACTTCTCAAAGAGGGGAGCTGCAGAATTCTGTGCCAATCGAAGCTTCCGAGTCATCTTAAAAGGACGGCCTCCCGCAAAGCCTGTTGCCCTGCGACAGCTGGTGTTCAGTGGCACAGCACTTGTGGCTAATATTATTTATTTATATTTATTTATTACCTTTATATACCGCCCCATAGCCGAAGCTCTCTGGGCGGTTTACAAAAGTTCAAAACAGTGAACATTAAAAAAGTATACAACATTTAAAACCATCAAACCGCCCAGAGAGCTTCGGCTGTGGGGCGGTATATAAATGTAATTAAATAAATAAATAAATAAATAAATAAAAATATAAACAGTATAAAAACAATGGTATCCATCACCATAGCCATCACTATACCTCCTCCATGAATTTATCTCATCGCATTTCAAAGCCATCTAGGTAGTGCCTTTTGTGTGGAGCTCTTGGGTAATGCTGTCATTGATGTCCCTTAACCTGTTCTGGGTTCTCATGTGTTGTTTTTATGGATTCTTGAAATTGCCCTCTGCCTCCTCAAGTGAGGGACGCTGCAGGATCGAAATTATTTAAATAAATTGTGTCTCTTTTCCCTGATCTCTGCTTCTGTCCCATCCCTTTCCCTTTCTGACTGCACAACAAGCTCCCTTAGTATTTATTTATTTATGTATGTATTACATTTCTATACCGCCCAATAGCTGAAGCTCTCTGGGCGGTTCACAAAAATTAAAATCATAGTAAAACAATCAACAGGTTAAAAGCACAAATACACAATACAATATAAAAAGCAAAACCATGCAGCAAAATTGATATAAAATTAAAATACAGAGTTAAAACAGTAAAATTTAAATTTAAGTTAAAACTAAGTGTTAAAATACTGGGAGAATAAAAAGGTCTTCAGCTGGCGACGAAAGGAGTACAGTGTAGGCGCCAGGCGGACCTTGGAAGGAGTCTTCTCCCTTTGCTCCCTCACCTGTCACTGCTGCCTTTCCTGAGAACAGCCACCATCCCCTCCTCTATTCTGACACAGCTCCTGCTTCCGTTTTTCTCCTGCAAGACCCTTTCCTTTAGAAAAGCCTTTTCCTTAACTGCCCTGAATGGTTGAGTTGTTCCCCTTCACAACCATCCAACTCTCCCGTGCATCTTCCTCGGCCCTCATGAATTAGGCCTTAGGCTCTTCCCTTTCACCCCACCTTACGCTGACACTCCACAGTACATGGCTTAACCCGGCGGTCTTCAACGGGTGGGTCGCGACCCAAAAGTGGGTCGCAAGATCGGTCCAGATGGGTCATAGAATCATAGAATAGCAGAGTTGGAAGGGGCCTACAAGGCCATCGAGTCCAACCCCCTGCTCAGTGCAGGAATCCACCCTAAAGCATCCTTGACAGATGGTTGTCCAGCTGCCTCTTGAAGGCCTCTAGTGTGGGAGAGCCCACAACCTCCCTAGGTAACTGATTCCATTGTCGTACTGCTCTAACAGTCAGGACGTTTTGCCTGATGTCCAGCTGGAATCTGGGTTCCTTTAACTTGAGCCTGTTATTCTGTGTCCTGCACTCTGGGAGGATCGAGAAGAAATCCTGGCCCTCCTCTGTGACAACCTTTTAAGTATTTGAAGAGTGCTATCATGTCTCCCCTCAATCTTCTCTTCTCCGGGCTCAACATGCCCATTTCTTTCAGTCTCTCTTCATAGGGCTTTGTTTCCAGACCCCTGATCATCCTGGTTGCCCTCCTCTGAACACGCTCCAGCTTGTTCAGAGGAGCATGTTCAGAGGAGTCGCGGGGTCCTCCTTGGGTCGCGGCAAAGCTGTTGCTGCCATGTTGTGGAGTTGTGAAACTGGGTCTCATGTTGCAGGTTGGGAGTCCGAGGTGGGTCTGGACCAGTTGAAGACCACTGGTTTAACCGGTGTCATAGACTGCAACTCCAACATATCTGGAGGGCACCAACTTTTAGAAGGCTGGTATATGGAGTTCTGGGCAGGGATGGTCTCCTTTCTCTACAGCACCTGGTGCAGTGTTGATGCTATCTAAGTCTTTAGTAGTCATGTTCATACGGAGCTATTTGTAGCAAGCATTGTCCAAGTGTTCCCTAGCAATGGGGGGTCTGTGTTTTGCACACACACACACACACACACACTACTCTCATCTGTAAATACAATCCAGATGTGTTCCTGCTTTAGGCAAGAAGAAAAGAGGGAAGCAAAGAACAAAGAAGAGGAACAGAGGGATGATTTTAAAAAGAGAGAGAGAGAATAGTTGCTTCTCTACTGGAAGCATATAAAAACTTGAATGAGGGGGATGCAGGTGTGTGCTCAAAGCTCTGAGGATCGGACTTGAGACGCTGCCATGTAAGGGGGGGGGCACTGAGGCACTGGAACACGACAGCGCTTAAACTTTGAAGTCAGCACTCAACAAAGCAAAGCAGCCGGCATCTGGCAGCGGAAGAAACGAGTCACTTGTGTCAGCCCTGCTCTTAATGGAAGACGCATCCCGTGCCAGGGATGTTTTTCCAGGTGTTCTTTCCATAGGGCCGAACCGTTTTATTTTTGTATTAGGTTGCAAACTAGTAAAATGGGTGTCTTGATCTATGTTCTTTTTCTCGTTCTCTCTCACTCTCTCCCCACATGTGTGGGGTTGGGCGATATCCAAAGGCGTGCTGTAGGAATGGTCTGTAAGTGAATGCTCTTATGTATATCATGTATATCATACACTAAGGCCGGAGCCAATCAAATAAGGTTGTTGTTTAGTTTTAATCTATAATGTATTGAGCTTCCCTGGCGAACGTGGGAAGGAAGGAATCCGGTGTTGTGAGTTGAATAGAATCTGGGGCTCAGCATCCCTTCTTCCCCGTCGGCCTCAACTGCAGAGCAGGCTACTGGAGGCCCCTTTCCCATAGCAGCCGTGCAAAATCCTCTTCGTATATAACTGAGACAAGGAATCGTCTCTTGCTGCGGAAGGAGACCCAAGCTGCTGTTTGCCCTTTCATTTTAAAACAAACCCTGGGAAGGCGAACGTTTCGGCATCAGGGAAGGCGGCGGCATCACACAGCTTCCGAAGAGCCAAATGAATATAAACATTAAGCAAAGGGCTCGCCACTTTTGGAAGTGCGGCAACGGATTAACGTTGCTGCTGTTTGCGACCTTTAAAAACAAGAAAAGGTCTGAGAGAGCTACGTCTGCTCCCCTGTGCTACTGATGTAAAATCTAGGATGTCCATTTCCCCTGACATGCAGTCACACATCCTGACATGCATTCAGACACATGTGTACACATGTGTCCGCACACGTGTACACGCAAGCACCCGCACCCCTTCTAGGACACCCCACCAGGAGCCCACCTGGGGACACCTGGAAAAGGCGAATGAGCACAACAAGGCAGGGAAGGGGAGTAGCCAGATGCGCCTCAGTAAAAACTCCATTTACCCCCATGTAAGTGGCATGTAGGTGACTTCCAAGCCCCTTTCTTGCTGGATGAAGTTAATCCTGTTGAATCCACATTGCTGATTAACTACCAGGACATCACCATATAGGGGAAAGGTTAAGTGCAGGTATTCAGGACAAAAGACATCTGAGAGCAGGGATTTCATAGTAATGGCAGCAACCAGATGTCTCTCCCCGCCCCCCACAGCTCCAGTACCACCTAACTTCAAGTAAACATCGCTTCCAAGTCCTTAGGACTGCGCCCTAGCCACTTCACCAATAGGAGAAGGGCTACAAGCGCAAAGCACACCTGGGAAAGCACACAGCGATGACGGCCGAGCAATTTCGGCTGCAATTCCCCTCTCTGACCACTGCATGGAAGTATATAAGTTACTGCCTTGCCTCAGTGCAGGGTGACTCTGAATTAACACCTTGAGTGAGAAGAGTCACCTTATTCTCGAGAATAAACGTTTGGAGCCCAACGCCTCGTCTGTGATCTTTCGCGAGTGTCTCAATATTGGACTTTGGCACACTCGGATTTGGCATAATTTATGCAACACTGGCTACATGTAGCCTTCAAAGCAATAAACTGTAGGTGTGTGTGTGTGTGTGTGTGTGTGTGTGTGTGTGTGTGTGTGTGTACACACACACACCTTTCACAAAAGGAACCAGCATATGGGGACACAAGTCACAAAAGCTGTCCCAGAGGTGCCAGTGATTACTTGTGCTTAATGTATGTCTAGCTGGGAGGTGCTTTCAGTACTCAGAAAATACAACACCATCGCAATGTTGCAGAGTGACCTGTAGACCTTTATTGCATTATACTCCTTCTCCGGGGTTTTGGGCTCAGCCTGCCTGGAACCATCAGCCCAGACCACTGGCTAACATCACGATGTCATGATTCAGCCATCCTCTTAGTGTGGTCAGGTGTTATCAGAGGGCTGATGAAAAAAGCGGGGCCAGGAAGCCAAGGGGGAAATGAAATCAATATTAAGAGGTTGGTGGGAGTAATAGCAGCTCAGCGCCTGTCGGAAATCAATTGTTCCGGATGTGGGAGAGTGGCGTTCTTCACCCTGTTATACCGTTGAGCGGAAGAAGAAAACTGAAATCACAAGCCCAACCTTTCCCTTCAGGCGTCCATTAAAGGGTTTATCCTTTTCAGAAATCTCGGGTCCCCCAGGGTTTTCTTTTGTTCTCATGTTAATGAAGAGAGATTCTGTAAAGCAGGTTGAATATTGTAAGCAGGACTGGGTTAAAAGAATGCCATAGGACTACAAAGCCATTTGAAAACTGAGTGGCGAAAGTGAGGCGGTCACATGACCTCTCTCATGCCAAGCTCTACCTAATGCACGTCTTTCTTTTGAAAGAGGAGAGTCCAGATTTTTCAGCCTATCCTCAAACGGAAGCAGTTTACAAACTTCTGATTTCTCTCTCACATCTCTCTTCCCCCTCTCCTTTTTGCAAGGGGGAACACTAATATGTCCGCTATTGACCTAGTCGGAGTCACATTTGATAATGTCAAACTTAAATATGCATGGACTTGCTCTTTATTCAGATGCCAGTTTTAGTCCCAGTGAAACGTACATTTGAAACAAATTACGCGGATTTATTTTTAGTGCTTGACTTTCTTATGCATGAAATACGACACTTGTCTTTTCATGCTTTGCCACAAACGACTCACAGCCCTAGTTGTACTACAGTGGACTTATTCGTGTTTTGCCAAGTAGCCGTGTGTGTGCGTGCGTGTGCGCTTGTACGAGTGTGAGAGAGAGAACATGAACTTACAGGCGTTTCTGTTTATAAAGTGTCTGTGTTGCACACGCTGGAGGTCTGACAACTGGCGTGATTAATACAAACCAGATAAAAGCAATTTGGGGCTGAATCACTGGACCCTTAGAGAGTTTGCAGCCAGCTCTTGCCTTTAAAACGGATACTTCTATTGATGGGCCTTCCGCTTTTGCAATTTATCCTTTCCAACATCAAATTGGCCCTGTTAGTCCTGCCAAGTATATCTCACGTGCACTTTCACCATCTCAGATACAAATGCTACAGGAGGGGCATAGTCTAGGAACAGTGTGTGTGTGTTTTAGTAAGCTTGGAAACACCTGTTGAAACAGTGAAGTCACGGAATCGGATTTGTTATTGCAAAAATTAATTGCTATGCTTTGGAAAGTGCCAGCCACTGTAATTTAAGGCAATATAATGTAAGCGTGTGATTTTAAAGTAAGGGCTTTCAAACTTCCCTTCTGACGTTCATTTGTCAGCCAAAGATTCTGGGGCATATTCAAGGGTGCATATAGTCACTGCTGGCTAGGCATGTTGAACCTCACTGTTGCCGTGTGAGAGCTGAGAGCAGGATGTAGAATGGATCCCACATGCCCATCTCTCTGCGCACTGAGTGGTAGGCAAGCCATGTTCCAGGGAAACTAAGCGCACAATCCTAGGCATGTTCAGACAGAAAGAAAGTCCTGCATCTCCCAGTATTCCTCAGCCAGCCATGTTGGCTAGGAAATGCTGAAAGTTGTAGGACGATTTTCTCTATAGGCATGTTCTGCCCCCACCTCTGCTGTTTCTCTAAGGAAGCAGGTATCCCTTGAGCATCTTCCTATCTATTTTGGATATGTACACTCACGGTTTAGCTGAGTACCTGAAATGCCAGATTTCCTAAGGCCTTGGTCCTGAGAGCAGGCTGGACAATCAACCTGAAGGAACTGAGACGGCTCATCTACACCAAGCAGGATATTATTCCACTCTGAAAGCGGTATGAAAGTGGTATATAAAAGGCCGGATCTACACTACTGCTTTATAGTGGTACTGAAGTGCACTGACAACTGTTGGGGCCCATTGCCACATCCACACCAAGCAGGATACAACACTATGAAAGTGGTCTATGGTCTGTGTCAATGGGCCCCAACAGTTGTCAGTCCACTTCAATACCGCTATGAAGCAGTAGTGTGGCTCCTGCCTCTATTATGCTTTAGGGTGGCATTGAGCAGGGGGTTGGACTCGATGGCCTTATAGGCCCCTTCCAACTCTACTATTCTATGATTCTCATATGCCGTTTTCATAGTGGAATATCTTGCTTGGTGTAGATGAGCCCAGACTTCCTTGAGAGTCCTTCTCAAAGCCCAAAGAGAAGGAGACGGCTCTCGCTGTGAGTAGATCCGGTGGTTGGGCAACTTGGGCTGGCTAGGTGAAGCAGAGATGAGACTGGGAAGAGTCCATGGCTGCTCTCTTTAGAACTCAACCCGCCCGCCCGCCCCTCGCATATATCTGTAGAGGAGAAGCTCTATGCCAGGGCTGATCAGCTAATTGGTAGTCTCCGAAGCACAATACGGAGCACACGACATGAATCTGAGCTGCCGCTGCATAGTCACAGTAGATAATTAAGCAGGGAAAGGGGAAAGGATTTGGCAATATTATCCCTTTAGAATTGAGGGGGGTGGGAAACGTTAGTTGTTGTGCATGTCAATGAGAAAAGGGAGATTATTTATAGCCTGCCTCGATAGTCATACAAACTCCACTAGAGACTTCTGGTTTTATACTTTGAAAGTGATACAAGTCTTTGGCTTTCTCAGCTGAGACTTGCTCTTGCTTTGTGAGCCTTGTATAGGCGAGGGGTGCAGTCAGTCACTGAATGCCTTAGCAAACTGCCTCCTCTGGGTTTTAATTCCTGGTAAAGTTAGTGGAGCTTATGGGTAAGGGGCTGCCGGGAACAGTATCAAACAGAAAAAAGAAGGTGGGCTGCCTTGGGGTTCAGTGCAAAACCAAGCAGGAAGACTAGAGGCTGTTTTTTAGGGAATTGTACAAAATTAGCAGTCAGTATAAGAAGACTATAGGAACACAGGAAACTGCCTTATACTGAGTCAAACCCTTGGCCCATGTAGCCCAGTATTGTCCGTACTGACTGGCAGCAGCAGACGCTCTCCAAGGTTTCTGGCAGGAGTTTTTCTTGCCCTACCTGGAGATGCCGCGGATCAAACCTGGGACCTTCTGTATGCAAAGCATGTGGTCTACCACTGAGCTATGCTGCCTCCTTCAAACATTAATTCATTCCTGCTACGCTGTATATGGAGCACAAGAATCTTGTCATATGGACCTGGCTTACGTCAGAACCTGTCTACACATAACAGTAAACCAGGGTTTAGCCCCTTGTGCCAAAGACTCATGGTTGCACGCTTCTCCTGCCCTGCCCTGCCTCAATGCATGTTTCAGTTCCCTCCTTCTCATTCTCGCGAATCATAGTTTCCTGTTACGTCTGAACAAGCAAACACAGTTTGCCCTTGCCCTCCAGAACAGAATTGGAAACCATAATTTGAATGCTTTCGTTTATGCCTAGAAGTTGCACATGGGGTTGCCAGAGAGATGGAATTCAGAGTTACGAGATCTTGTGGTTTTTGGCTGTTACAGCCATGGATGCTTCTAATCCATATGGTTGGGTTTGACTAGCCTAATACTCACATTCCTATTTTTGGATTTGGAAAGGAGTTAGAATCATAGAAACATAGAATAGCAGAGTTGGAAGGGGCCTACAAGGCCATCGAGTCCAACCCCCTGCTCAATGCAGGAATCCACCTTAAAGCATCCCTGACAGATGGTTGTCCAGCTGCCTCTTGAAGGCCTCTAGTGTGGGAGAGCCCACAACCGCCCAAGGTAACTGGTTCCATTGTCGTACTGCTCTAAAAGTCAGGAATTTTTTCCTGATGTCCAGCCGGAATCTGGCTTCCTTTAACTTGAGCCCGTTATTCCGTGTCCTGCACTCTGGGAGGATCGAGAAGAGATCCTGGCCCTCCTCTGTGTGACAACCTTTTAAGTCTTTGAAGAGTGCTATCATGTCTCCCCTCAATCTTCTCTTCACCAGGCTAAACGTGCCCAGTTCTTTCAGTCTCTCCTCATAGGGCTTTGTTTCCAGACCCCTGATCATCTCCCTCCTTCTTCTTTTTTTGTTTTGTTTTGGTATGACTGTCTGTAGGAGTTACTAACAGTGTGGGTGGCTAACAGAAGTCAGAGCCCATACTCAGGAAAATCTGAATCAAAAATGCAGCTGCTTCTGCAAAATACTCTGGTTGATGCCTTGGCACTGGACACACAGGCAAGGTCCCTTGATGTTTTTCCTTGTGACAGTGAAATCCAATGGTGGTCTTGGCATGCCTTGTATTTATTTGCTTGGTCCGGATTGCAAATGACGAGATGTTCTCTCTGTTTCAGGGGGCGAAACCCCGGGCCAGTTAGGCACCCTGCTTGCAGCAGCAAAAATGCCTGTGACGGTCCCATCTGCCGATATAGACGACCAGAGCCTCAGTTCTATCCACGGGAGTCCAGACTCTTCTGGAGCAGATACATTTTGAATTGTGAATGTGTGGGGAAAGCTGGTATGGGGGCGGTGGCGGGGGAGGGGGAGTGTTGACAGCTGTTTGAAAATAATGTAAGAAACAAACATTTGGTGCAGAAATGGCATAAACCACGTGCCTGAGCATTGAATGAGCTTACTTTTCGTGATCAGAAACTTTTTATACGTGTGTGTGTGTGTGTGTTTTGCATGTGAATATGTACACTATTTTTTTTTAACAAATTAAATATTTTCGTTTTAAAATGGGTATTTTACATCCTTGTATTTTGTCTTGAAATTGCACGTTTGGGAGGAGAGGGCGGTTCAGGCCACACGGGAAAATATAGGAAGCTGCTTCATGCCGAGTCAAAGTATTGGCCCTTCTCGTCAATATTGAGCTTCTTTAAAGTAGTGTTTTATAGCATGCTCGTTATCAGCTACTCATGGATGTTCACGGGTCATTTTCACGATGCAGTGATCCTCCTGTCGTCTCCCGCTCCATTTCCCAGTTTTTGTGATTTTTTTAAAAAGCTCAGAAAACCACTCTTCTGAAAAACATAGTTATTTCTCGATATTTCTTGCCATGTGCAGTAGAAGTTGCGCTATAAAATACCCACTAGAGGGCGCTGTTCCATTCAACCTCATTGAGGCTATACAAGCCACTTGGTCACTGCTCTCTTCCTTGTGTAATTACAGCTCATTGCAGAAGCAGAAGAGATAAAGGAAGCGGAGCCACGGTAAGGGAATGTGATTTCCCTTCATCTGAAGGAGCTAATTGCCTATCTGTACTGACTGGCATTTTGGGAGCCCTCAAGAAGAGCTTTCTCAAACCAAGAATTCTGAGTGGATGTTTCAGCACAAAGTGAGGCCTGGTGATGTTGAAGGGCCCTGGTTCCTGTGCCGGTGTTGGGGTCTTGGCACACAAATGACCTCGCCATCTCCTGGAGCCAGGATATTAAGTGGGGTCAATATTTTCCATGAGGACAGGAAGGTTTTATTTTGGAATCTGAGGGGGAAGACGGGTTTCACATTTTAGAGGGGGTACTGGTGGCCCGCTGCCACCTGTACCCCCTCTAAATTGCATCCAGTTCTGGGCTCCACACTTCAAGAAGGACGCAGGCAGACAAGCTGGAGCGTGTTCAGAGGAGGGCAACCAGGATGATCAGGGGTCTGGAAACAAAGCCCAATGGAGAGAGACTGAAAGAACAGGGCATGTTTATCCTGGAGAAGAGAAGATGGAGGGGAGACATGATAGCACTCTTCAAATACTTGAAATGTTGTCACACAGAGGAGGGCCAGGATCTCTTCTCGATCCTCCCAGAGTGCAGGACACGGAATAACGGGCTCAAGTTAAAGGAAGCTAGATTCCATCTGGACATCAGGAAAAACTTCCTGACTGTTAGAGCAGCACGACAATGGAACCAATGACCTAGGGAGGTTGTGGGCCCTCCCACACTAGAGGCCTTCAAGAGGCAGCTGGACAACCATCTGTCAGGGATGCTTTAGGGTGGATTCCTGCATTGAGCAGGGGGTTGGACTCGATGGCCTTGTAGGCCCCTTCCAACTCTGCTATTCTATGAAAACACATGCCGTTTTCTGTTCTGAGCTCATTGCAACTTAACATTGGGCAAATCACGAGAGAACTGTGTGAGAGAAACTGCTCCAGAATGTGCAGCCATCCGTTTTCTTTACGAAAGGCAACGTGGGTGGATATGCCTTGTGTCCTCCTTTGCAGAGGACAGTCCTTTACATGTCAGAGGATATTCCACCGTTGTGAAGGTGTCCTCTGTTTGAAGGGCTGTCCAGTCAAAGTCCAGTTTAAAGACAAAGAACCATGCAAAGGAAGCGTTCAAGGAGCCTTGAAGTTGCCCATCGTCATACCTGGGCAGCAGATGGAGCAGGGGCACGTGGCTCACTTGGCCACCGTCTTCCACGTGATGGTGAGAGGGACCATATTTCTATTTACATTACAATAATTATTTCTAAGTTTGCATCTATACATATAGATTAGGGTGTGCAATTTTTATGCAAAACTGCCCTCATTGGGTGGTGTGTGTCCTCTTTTTGGCAATTCACAAGGAGCCACCCTTGGCAGCAGTCAAAAGATAGATTTTTAAGGCCCTCTGAATGGCCCGTACCGAAGGGACTAAGCAACTGTCAAACAGAAGGGAGCCCCACAACTCTGGGGCCACAAGCATAAGAACATCAGAAGAGCCCTGATGCTGGATCAGACCCAGGGTCCATCTAGTTCCAGCACTCTGTTCACACAGGGGCCCACCAGCCATCGGCCAGGGACCCACAAAGCAGGAAATGAGTGCAACAGCACCCTCCCGCCCATGTTCCCCAGCAACTGGTGCACACAGGCTTACCTGCCTCAAATACTGGAGGTAACACATAGCCATTAGGGCTAGTAGCCATTAATAGCCTTCTCCAGCAATTTATCCAACCTCCTTTTAAAGCCATCCAAATGGGTGGCCATCACTACTTCTTGTGGTAGTGAGTTCCATAATTTAACTATGTGCTGTCTGAAGAAGTTTTTCCTTTTCTTTGTCCTGAGTCTCCTGCCAGTCAGCTTCACAGGATGAGCCCATTGGGTTCTAGTATTTTGAGAGAGGGAGAAAAATGTTTCCTTATCCACATTCTCCACACCATGCATAATTTTGGACACCTCTATCATGTCTCCCCTTAGCCTCCTTTCCCCCCCAAGCTAAACAATCCCAGGTGTGGTTACCTTCCCTCATAGGGGAGATGCTCCAGCCCTTTAACCATTTCATTTATTTTTGTTTATTCTTAATGCATTTTTATCCCGCTTTCCCCCCAACAAGGAACCCCAGGTGGTGTACATAATCCTCCACTCCATTTTATCCTCACAACAACCACCCTGTGAGGTAGGCTGGGCTGAGAGTCTGTGACTGGCCCAAAGTCACTCAGTTGGTTTCCATGACCAGGTGGGGACTAGAACCCGGATCTCCCGACTCCCAGTGCAACCCTTTAGGTGCAGTGACCAGAACTGTACACAGTATTATAAGTGTGGTCGCACCATAGATTTGCATAAAGGCAGTGGGATACTGTCTGTTTTATTCTCAATTCCTTTTCTTATCATGCCTAACATGGAGTTTGCCTTCTTTACAGCGGCCTCACACTGGGAGCGAGAAGGCCCTGTCCCTTGTGCTCACCAGCCTAATCGATTTTACTGGTAGGCATACAAGCAGGGCACTTTCGGCATAGTTGAGGCTAAGATGGGGACAGGCCTATTTATCCTCCCAAAGGGGAAGCCATGCTGTATGTCTCTGTTTAGACCAGCCTCCCCCAACCTGGTGCCCTCCAGATATTTTGAACTACAACTCCCAGTAGCTCCAACCAGCATGGCCAATGGTCAGGGATTATGGGGATTTTAGTCCAAAACATCTGATAGGTAGGGTGGGTGCAACAAAATACCAATAAGCATAAAACCCTATCTAAAAACAAACATGATACAAAACAAATCCAACCCGTTGAGGAAATACTTAATAAAAAGTCAGCAGCAATTATTTTAACAGTTGTTGTTTATTCGTTCAGCCGTTTCCGACTCTTCGTGACTGAGATAATATTATTGGTCTACCATTGGAATTGTTAAGATTACTGAGCTAATATATGTAAAGTCCTTTGAGCTCTCTAAAGCGCTATATTACATGCTAAGTATTCTAATAATTGTTGGGAAATATGCTGTTTTGGACTTTGAGCTGGAAAAGTGGGGGGGGGGAATTGTCATCAGAGAACTCTTGAAACAACGGGTTCTGTAATCTACACACACGATCGGATTTTATTGGTTTTAAATCCTTTACACGTCAAACGGAATGCCTAATTGCAATGACAGCAACTTTGTACTTATTTAAATAAATGAGAGAGTAATATATCTAGAACTCTTCAAAGCACCTTAGGGCTTAGGTGATATTACATTCTTAACACAAACACAGTAAATCAATCCTCAGTGTCAAAATCGTGTTCAGGGAGCACAGTAATTACAAAAGGACATTAGCGCTCCTGGCAACAGACATACACACACACACAGCAAGTAAAGTTGCAATCCTAGATAAACTTCTCTGGAAGTAAATCTCATTGTGCTCAATGGGGCTTACTTCTGAGTAGACACATAGAGGATTGCACTGGTGGAGGCTGGTGGCTTTGATGTCAGTGCAGTGGTAAATCTGCTCCAGGTTTCAGTCAGGACTCTAAAGGAACTATCAAAGGCACTTGGAGAGCTCTTTTAAAGTTCTGACTGGTTCTGGCTGAAACCCAGAGCAGCTTCATCACCCCACTGACATCAGAGCCACCAGCCTCCACTGGATTGCACTGCGAAGTTGGGGGGGACAGCTTCAAAGAGCAGAAGGGGCGGATTATGGAAGAAGGGGCAGTCAGAGTCAGGACAATTCCCTTTTAAAATCACACACACACACACACACACATGCAAACATCAAGGCACCGAAAATAGGAGACTACATTCCATAACCGAAAACTAAAATGGAAGGGATGATACCAATGTAATATTCTACAGTGCAATTTCAGAGAGAGGTAATTTCAATATTTGGGGGTTGGACAAATTCCTGGAGGCAAAGGCTATCCATGGCTACTAGCCCTGATGGTTGTGTGCTATCTCCAGTATTCGAGGCAGGAAGCCTGTGTGCACCAGTTGCTGGGGAACATGGGCGGGAGGGTGCTGTTGCACCATGTCCTGCTTTGTTGGTCCCTGGCTGACAGCTGGTCAGCCACTGTGTGAACAGAGTGCTGGACTAGATGGACCCTTGGTCTGATCCAGCATCAGGGCACTTCTGATGTTCTTAATATTTGCACTTGTTAAATTCTACAGCAAAGGGGTTTTCCCTTGATACTGCATTAATTAAAGTCCCAGCAATGTTTATGCTGCTTCCATCTCTGGGTTTCCTGACGCCCTTTAACATGTGTAGCGCTTGTGAACTTACTCGCAGCAGCTAATTCCCGTCATTTTGTGAACCGCCCAGAGAGCTTCGGCTATTGGGAGGTATAAAAATGTAATAAATAAATAAATAAATAAATTTATTAGCCATTCTTACAGCGGCGGCCTTCCATTACTTTTTCCACTATCTGGGTTTCGCCTGTCTAGCTGTCATTAAGATGTAGAACAAAAGAGGTTTTGTTTTTAGAAATTACACTTTTCATCTACGTAAGAAGTTAAACTGGAGGGTCAAAAGACAAATTTAATCGTGAGAATTTTATTTTAGCATATATTGTATCTGTAGCCAGAACGGTCTTTTATGGGATTAAGATGATTCAACATAATTCTTTAAAAATAATAAATGCTTACAATTGTGGAGTGAAATGCTTTAGAACTTGAGAGAAATTATGCTTTTGGCCTAATACCCAGTTCATCTCTTACTCTACCAGTATCCTTCCTTCTTCCCTTTGATGCTGCTCTGGTGACTTCTGAATTAGCACGGGTTTCAAAAGTTCTCCATTCAAAGAATGCTTTCCTTGTAGATTCATCTCTTGAGGTGCTCCTGAATATCTGCCATGGACTTCCTGTGCATTGCAGAAGTTCCTAGGACATGGTGTGGGTTGCACTGTTAATTTAATCTGGGATCATGTCCAGGTCTGTATGGAATGAGTGTCACCCCCACATGAGAGTTGACCTAGACCAACCCCAATACACCTTTGAGATGGTCTCTTGCAGGACAAAATGGTAGTACTGAACCCTAACACCTGCTATTCACTTCCTGAATTAACCAAAACCTAGTTTGAAAACCACTGGATTAGCAAAATTGCGTAGGAGAGACCAGTTGCAATGGTATGATGGCAACCCATGTGATGCATCTGTATTGGCCCTGTTTGCCCAATCACCGCAACTTAAAACAAGCCACGGTGGCTTGTTTAAGCCACAGCACATGCTGAGCACCATTTACCCAATTGTCCACCTGGACCCAAGCTGGCAAGCTTGTCACACAGAGGAGGGCCAGGATCTCTTCTCGATCCTCCCAGAGTGCAGGATACGGAATAACGGGCTCAAGTTAAAGGAAGCCAGATTCCAGCTGGATAACAGGTAAAACTTCCTGACTGTTAGAGCAGTACGACAATGGAATCAGTTCCCTAGGGAGGTTGTGGGCTCTCCCACACTAGAGGCATTCAAGAGGCAGCTGGACAATCATCTGTCAGGGATGCTTTAGGGTGGATTCCTGCATTGAGCAGGGGGTTGGACTCGATGGCCTTGTAGGCCCCTTCCAACTCTGCTATTCTATGATTCTATGTCTTCTGAAATTGGGCGGTATGGCTTGTTGGAGGAGGAAAACTTTCAAATAATCCCTGCTTCCCCCTCAAACAAGCTGTGCTGCCTGGGATTGACTGACATGACAGGTCACGCCCCTGGCACGTGCCACAGCTTAAACAAGCCACAGTGGCTTGCTTAAGCTGTGGTGATCATGTGAACCAGGCCAGTATTGCATTGTTTCATGTATTATTGGAGTGGAATTGGACAAAGCCACAGGGAATGTACACCAGTTGCCGGGGAACCTGGGTGGGAGGGTGCTGTTGCCTTCAGGCCCTGCTTGTTGACGGTTCCCCGTCAACAGCTGCTTGGATATTGTGTGAACAGAATGCTGGACTAGATGGACCCTTGGTCTGACCCAGCAGGGCTCTTCTTACGTTCTCATGGAGCAACACATATTAAATTGGGCCTAAGATCATGCGTTGGCCTCCTAGCACTGTTCAATGTCTAGTCTGTATTTATTTATTTGTTTCATAAATTTATATACTGCTGAACATATTTTAAAATATCTGTAAGCAGTTCAGAAGAAAAACATCAAAAGTCATTATAATATCCATTAAAACACATTAAAAATTGTGAAAACATTTATATAAAACTAATAAAGACATCAAAACTAACACAACCCTATTATTACAAACAAACTAGGCAGCACACTCACTAATCAGCGAAGGCCTGGGTAAAGAAATTGGTCTTTAACTGGCACCTAAAGCATAGTATAGTTAGTGCCTCCCGAATACCAGGGGGACATCATTCCATGAAGTGGGTGCCACCACGGAGAAGGCCTGCTTCCTGATTGCTCCGAGATAGCACACTGCAGGTCATGGTACAACCAGGAACACCTCCTCCGATGAGCTTAACACTCATATATGTCTGTATCTGGGAAGGCAATCTGCCAGTTAACCTTGTCCCAAGGTGTTCAGAGCTTTATATGCTAGCAGCAAGACCTTGTCCTTGGCTTGGTAGCTAATAGGTAGCCAGTGCAGTTGCTGCAACACCAGCGTAATATGTGCATTTGGCCAGGCACTCGGCATCCTGGCTGCTGCATTCTGCACCAACTGGACCTTCCAGACTAAGGACAGGGGGACACTAAGGACAGGGTCCTTCCAGACTAAGGACGGGGCCCTTCCAGACTAAGGACGGGGCCCTTCCAGACTAAGGACGGGGACCTTCCAGACTAAGGACGGGGACCTTCCAGACTAAGGACGGGGCCCTTCCAGACTAAGGACGGGGCCCTTCCAGACTAAGGACAGGGACCTTCCAGACTAAGGACGGGGACCTTCCAGACTAAGGATGGGGACTTTCCAGACTAAGGATGGGGACTTTCCAGACTAAGGACGGGGCCCTTCCAGACTAAGGACGGGGCCCTTCCAGACTAAGGACGGGGACCTTCCAGACTAAGGACGGGGACCTTCCAGACTAAGGACGGGGCCCTTCCAGACTAAGGACGGGGCCTTTCCAGACTAAGGACGGGGCCCTTCCAGACTAAGGACGGGGACCTTCCAGACTAAGGACATAAAATAGGGTGACCATATGAAAAGGAGGACAGGGCTCCTGTATTTTTAACAGTTGCATTGAAAAGGAACTTCAGCAGGTGTCATTTGTATATATGGAGAACCTGGTGAAATTTCCTCTTCATCACAACAGTTAAAGCTGCAGGTGCCCTGCCCTCTTTTAAATCCGGTCACAGTATAGCTGCAGTATAGCTCCTGCAGCTTTAACTGTTGTGATGAAGAAGAAATTTAACCAGGTGCGACATGCATACAAATAACCCCTGCTGAAATTCCCTTTTCTGTGCAACTGTTAAAGATACAGGCGCCCTGTCCTCCTTTCCATATGGTCACCCGACATAAAGCCTATTACAGTAATCTATTTGACTCCAGATTTCCAGATCAGTCCAGTGTGGAGCTACTATAGGCCTAATTTGTGTTGGGTACAGTCCTTCAACCACAGATCAAATACTTGCCCAAGTGGTAAGTAGGTGGTGGATGGATGCTACAGAAAATTCATAGCAACCATCTGTATCTGCCGAGCGGATGCTTCCCTTGTGCCTTCCTTACATCTCATTTGGATACTCTAACATGCTGTATGTGGGGCTGCCCTTTGAAAACAGTTGAGAAACCAGCTTTTTCCTGAATGCTGGGGCCAGGCGGTTCCTGAATGCTTTCGGGCTACAGGCGGAGGATTGCATGACTGAATGGCTCCACATGTTAAGCAACAAAAACTCTCAGCCTGTACAAGGAACCTGACTAGTCTTTCCCCTGTCATGCTGCTTTTCTATGTGTGTATGTGGGGAGAGGGTTTCTTCACGGGCAACAATTTAATCAGGCAATCCTCCCTTAACAGTTGGAAGTGGTACAGTTTTCTGCAGGAAAGAAAGTAGATCAGGATCTACTGGATAATATACAAGGGCTTCTGATTTATTATTTATTCATTTATTTATTGTATTTTTATACCTCCCAATAGCTGAAGCTCTGGGCAGTTTACAACTCTTTAACCATTCCAACAACCAAAATACCTGCTACAATCCCTGAACTGTAGTATCAGAGATAGATTTGTACTTGTATTTGCCGGTCATCCCAGCGTAGGGCTTACAAAGTGTGCCACTGATATATACTTGCCAAACTTTGGTTATAGCAAGGTTTGGCGCATAGCCTTAATGGAGAAACTGACCAATAAACTGAGATTGGTAAGAGGAGCAAGAAGATCTGAAGACACAATGGACCCATTCAGAAGACACCTTAAACCACGGCTTTAACCACGGTGGTTAAGCCAGAAAGCCTTATTCACTGTGGTTAAAGCCATGGTTTAAGGTGTCTTCTGAACACATCCTGGCTTTCTGGCTTAACCACCTTGATTAAAGCCGTGGTTTAAGGTGTCTTCTGAACGGGGCCATTTAATATGGATTAGCATTGCTTCATGGTATATATATACAACCTTGTTGGAATGGGAGAATAAAATCTCAAAAGTATTTAAATCTTTTTGGTTGGCATAATAAAAGGTATCTCTCCTGCGGTTAGGAAAGGAAAGGAACCTCTCGTGCAAAGCACTTGAGTCATTACTGACTCCTAGAGAGACGCCTGCTTTCTCTGACATTTTCTTGGCAGACTTTGTAGCGGGGTGGTTTGCCATGGCCTTCCCCAGTCGTGGTTACCTTTCCCCCAGCTAGCTGCGTACTCATTTTACCGACCTCGGAAGGATGGGAGGCTGAGTCGACCTGAGCCGGCTGCCTGAGAACCAGCTTCCGCTGGGATCGAACTCAGGCCGTGGGGAGGGTTTTGGCTGCAGTAACTGCCGCTTACCGCTCTGCGCCACACGAGGCTCTCTGCGGTTAACTTATGCTATTTTTCCCTCTGACTTACAAAGAAAGGAAGGAGATGTTTAAGATCTGAAGAATGATCTATATTTTGTAATAGATTTATTTTGTAATAGTTATAACAGCATCATTGATTTCCTGTGAGATCGGGGGAGAAAAGGGATATTTAAGTTTTTAGTTTATTTTGTCTTCATTTCTTTATTTCTATATGCAATTTAAAATAAAACTATTTTTAAAAAATAAAGGGTGCCACTGAGCCACCATTTTGCACCTGGCTCCAACTGGTAAATTCCAGAGTTCTAGTTAAAAAAATGGGGGGAAAGAAAGGGGGGGGGAAAGGTCCTACACATGCCTGAAGTTTGCGTTCACCTAGAAAGACTCTGCATCTACTGGAAGGTGACCCTTTTTCTCAATTTCCCGGCGAACACTATGGAGTTAATATTGTAGCTGTTTTATTTCTTTCCTTGGGATAGGATGTGAAGAGTTTCCTTCATGGTGATTTGGTTTCAATGCAATAGAAATCTCAGCATTCAGGCAATGAGAAGCCGGCTAAATTTAACACAAGTGGGCAGCTCAATTAGCAGCTTCCCTTTCGCCCAGCTCCTAAGGAGTTCTGGTTTAAATAAACCTCAGTGGGCCTGTTCAGACGACAATTCAGGCTTTGGTTAGCGAAACTGTGGTTCTCTGGGGTTAGCACAAACCACAAGCCGAGCTGCCGCATGCAACACTTTAAGCCACGGTTAGATCCGCTAACCCTGCTGCAGATGGTCTGACTGTGGTTAATGAGTGAGCAGGGCTTAGCAACACGCACTGCACAAGACACCTTAAACCCTGCTGCTTAACCAAAAGCCATAACCAGCAGGGTTTAAGGTGTCTTCTGAACAGGCCCAGTGTACTCAAAATGGCTGTGTGCAGCAGCTGAGAACATACTGAGCGCATAGCATGTTACGTTCTACATTCCTTTGACAGCCATGAACATCAGATTTGCTGTTCCTGACTCACTGTAGAGCGGGGTCATCCCCTGCCCTGTATCTGTCACCAGAATCGAGTCGCAACATATGCTGTCGGTCTGCTTCCTTTATTTTGGAAAAAGCTGCGCTATGTGTCATTTGATCGCACGGACTGCCAGAGCAGGAGAGGGTTCAGGGCTGTAGGCCTGGAGGGAGAGGGGTGGGGCAGCAGCCAGCAGCTCCACTGAGATTCAGGCAGCAAAGCAATCTGTGAGCAGGACTTCAGAGTGAGGGATCGGGACAGAGTCTGCGCCTTTATAGAGCCAGATGGGATCTTATTGGCTCCTCCATGTCACCTGATAACCAGTGGCCTGAAAGCTGCAGTACCACCCTCCGGCCATTAACAGGAAGGGTGGCACTGCAGTAAAGCAGAGACTCAAGGTCAGCAGTTCCCTCTGTCCACGGAAGCTGCTTGGGTGGTCCAGAGGAAATAAAGCAGCCTTCCCCAACCTGGTGCCCTCCAGATGTGTGGGACTGCAGCTACCATAATCCCCAGCCAGTAAGGCCATCAGCCATGCTGGCTGGGAATCATGGGAGCTGTGGTCCCAACACATCTGGAGGGTGGTAGATGGAGCAGCATGTAGTAAAGGACTTGGGTCAATGTTAGAGTTCCTGGGTTGAGACCCTTCCCCCCCCCCAAGTAGCCGATACAGGGTCCAGCAGCTGTGAGGGAACTGGCTGTCATTTCCGGTTATGACCTTAATGAAGGCCGTGTTCTTTGCGCATGCCTGAAGTCCGAGGCAGACATTCCTACCGAACAGGTTTGAACCGGTTGTGCTATGCTGCCAAGATGCGCACGCAATTCCTTTGTGTAAAAGTGTGGGCGTTTCCTCTGCATGAGGGGCGTGTATAAAAAGCCCCTCCTCCCAGTCCCCAGGGCAGCTGCCCGTGGACTCATCCCGGGCTGCTGTTTCGCTAGCGAATAAAGCTATCTGTTTGGACAAGAACTTTGGTGTGGACTCCGGTTTCTCCGTGTGGGCTCCAGTTTTTCCGTAACATTCCTGGCGCCCGAACGTGGGGCCGCTTCCTTCAACAAGGAAACCTCACGGAGTACTGGACAGCCTGCCAGGGAGATTTCCCCCACTCCAGCTTGCCTCCTCGCAGCTCCCCCCCAGGCGTCCGCCGACACTCATCGGGAGCGCGCCATCAGCTTGCCTTCGGCTTCGCTGATGCCTGGTGATCTGGAGACGGACCGACCTGAGGGGGCGGCGTGGACGCAAGCTGAACCTCTGTGGAAGTTTTGCTACAGATACCTTTCTAACCGGCGCCGGAACTTCAAACAGGCAAGTAACAATGAGCTCTCTGTAATCTGTTTCTGTTCTGTTCAGCCAGCTCCCAGGAGCTGAAGGAGGGGCTGGATCAACCCCTCAGAAGCCGGAATGTTTCTCTCTGTAATCTGTTTCTGTTCTGTTCAGCCGGCTCCCAGGAGCTGAAGGAGGGGCTGGATCAACCCCTCAGAAGCCGGAAGGTTTCTCTGTTTTCTGTTTCTCTGCTGGGCTGGATTTGGGAAAGAGGGTGTTGTCTGTGTAATTGGTGTGTGAATGGCAGCCTGATTTCCATAGTTGGCCGTTGGATCCATCAGTCCTCTGGTGCCATTTGGTGCCTGGAAATTCCGGCAACGTGGGCTGGCAGCGTGTGATTGTGAACCTATTGTTTCACCAACTGACTCCCCCACTACCGATAGCCAGTTGGTTCCCCGTCTACCCACCTGATTTGTCTGTCTGTCTGGTGAATTTAGAAAGTTAGGATGGGGGGAGGTTCTTCCACTCCATTAGATCTCATGGTAGAGCATTTTGCACAAGTTTTTGATACTTCACAGTGTAATGTTCAAACCATGACTTATGAGTACCATTGGACTTGGCCGAGCCAAGGCCCCCTTGTGGCCTGGCCGCCACAAGGCACCTTTTCTGAATCCTATATTACCAGAATATATAATTTAGCTATAGTAGAAGGGGGGCCTCTGACTCCAGAAGATATCCCATACATTGAAGGGTGGCTGAAAGTGGCTAAGCTCCCCCCACCATAGGCGAAAAAGATGGTTGAAAAGGCAGCCCTAATAATGATGAACCAGGCGAAGAAAGATAAAAGAATCCAACTCCACCGCCTGAAGCAGCTCACTTACACTGCTTCAAAGGACAAACCAATCATACCTTGTCCTCAGGAAGAACTGCCGCCGCCTTATGTTTCGCCTACGGTGCCCCAGATGAGGCCCCCACCAACAATGCCCACTGTTCAGTTCCGCTACTACAGAAAAGTTGGTGTTGTGTTAAAGTGAAAAAAAAAAAAATTGTCAGTTTATGTTTTCCACCCGGCCCAAGTGAAAAGAGAACGTTTTTTTGTTTCCCTCCTACGGATCCCCCTTCGCCTCCTCCCTAGTGGTTTTTTTTTTTGCTTCTCTATGCTTAGCAGCTAGAGATAAGCAGTTTTGTTTCAGTAAAAGTTTTGTTCTCAGTAGAAGTAGTCCAAAGATTTTGAAGACTTTCTGTATTTTGTCTTTCACAAACCTCAGATAATTAGAAAATGTAGAACCCCATTTTCACGGAAGATGTCTTCCATAGCTTTGAAGATTCACTGCCTGAGTTAACCTTGTAAGCACAAATAGTTTTGCCAACCGGTTTGCCAAGAAGGGAGAAAGAAAAGTATGTTGCTGAAAGTGAATAGGAGATAAGAAGTTGAAACGTAAAAAAAAAAGAAAAGGAAAGTGTTTGAAGGTTAGTGTACGTGGCATGGTTTTTGACCAGAAGGAAAAGGGGGGTGAAGAAGCCCTGCCTTGAAAAAGTTAGTGAATGGACAATCTTGCGTCCTCTGCTGACGAAGATTGGAAATACTGAATTGCTATATTTTTGTGTGTGTTTTGAACGTTGTGTTCTGAAAATTGCCCAGTGGCTCTTTTTGGGGGGGGGGCAGAGATATTCTAACTTTGGCCTAATAGAACTTTTGAAATGCTTTGAGCCCTGAGCCTGAGCCCTAAATGCAACTACAATTGAAATCTAAAAGCACCCCTGTGTTCTTGCATCAGTATCCTTTGAAATTAGAAGCCAGAAGAAGAATACAGCTATTGCTTTTTAAAAATGGACTTGTGAAATGATTAAAGCAATTAAAAACTCCAGCTTGCATTACTGTGTTTGCAATACCAGCCTCAAGCGTGCTGTGCCAAAAACGTGGCACAGACCAGTGGAGTACAGTGGAAGAAGCTGACACCTGAACCCCACCTGCCAGTCCAGATATGAGATCAACCTCCTTGTGGACCCAAGGCTTGCCTCATTGAATCCTGCCACGTTGATACCTGAACTACAAAGAAGAAGTTCCAGAGCATGACTTGAAGTCTTGCAACTTGGCACCAAACCTCGCCCAGACCTATACGATGACCTCGAGTTGTTTACTGATGGATCCAGCTACAATTGTACAACAAGCAGCTGAACTCGTAGTATGCACAGAAGCCCTGATGCTTGTTTCAGGCAAAAGACTATATTTACTGATTCAAAATATCACATGGACAGATTTGGAAAGAAAGAAGATTTGTGACTGCCTATAGAGCAGTGACCCATGGAGAATTAACAGTTGATCTGTTAGAAGCCCTGATGTTGCCAAAAGAATTGGCTAATTTGTCTACAAACAGCTGCCATAATTGGAGCTAGCCCATTTCTCAGTATTTGAATCCACCTTATGCAAAAGAAGACTTGGAATTAGCACAATAACTCAAAGTTTTCAACAACCCAGAAAGATGGGATTTGTTACCCCTGATGTGCCAAGAATCATCATGACCTCCCTGTTTAAAGACCAGGTGTTTAAAGACCTCACAAGATGGACATTGATCAGACTCTTCAATGACTGAAAGACTTTTTTGAGAACCATGATCAGCCAAGGAATATAAATGCTCAGTGAATTGTTTTTACTGGCTTCATTTGTAAATGCATCAAAAGAAAAGCCCCTGCAGACATGGACTTGTTATCTTTTTTTTTAAGAATCCAGAACACCATCGCCCTGCTCAGACATCTGGAGACTGCAGGTTACCGTGCTAGTCAAGCCAAAGCCCAAATCTGCAAACAAGAAGTGACATATCTGGGCTTTATCATCAAGAAGAACACTCAACTTTTAGCTGCCAGCAGGACCCAGGCAATCAATTGTATACCCCAGCCCCGGAACAAAAAGAATTATGAGTTTTCCTGGGCATGGCAGGGTACTGCCAGATCTGGATCCTGAACTACGCCGCCCTGACACAGTCCCTCTATGAACTCTTGAAACAGAAAGTCCCTGAATCCGGGATCCTAGACTGGACATCTAAAGCAAAAGAGAGCCTCCGGAATCTTAAATCAGCCCTTACCAGTCCACCCGCTCTAGGACTACCTGATATCAGCAAGCCCTTCCACCTCTATGTAGACGAAAAGAAGGGCACAGCCGTGGGCGTTCTGACCCAGAGAGTGGGTTCGTGGAATCGGCCTGTAGCATACCTAAGCAAGAATACTGATCATGTGAGCAGAGGTTGGCCAGGATGTCTCCGATGTATCGCTGCCGCATGCCTACCCTTAACTGAAGCCATTAAACTTACCTATGGGCAGCACATAGAAATCACTGCCTCGCACTCCATGAAAGCCCTGCTGGAAACCCACGGACCAAAGTGGATGACCAACTACGCCTACTGCTTTAAAGGTCCAAGGGAATTCCAGTTGGATTCATTGGAGCCGAGCAAAATTAGCCGCACCCGAGAGATGGCAGGCCACAAAAGCCGCGAGCCTAAAGCTCACCCTGAGGAAACAGCCCTCACCGCTGGACGCGACGGGAGAAGACTCCTCGGGACCGGCAACCGAGGGAGCGAAATAACTGGGGGCGCTGCATCTCCTCTCAACCTGGAAAGAAGAGGTGGACACCGCCCGAAGCACGTTTTGCCTATTTTGCTCTTCCTGCTGACCCTGAGCATATCATCCCAGAAGTCAAAACTTGATCTCTGCTCCTCTTGTATACAAACAGTGAAACTGCATAACCAAATCAAACAGACTATTATATATCAGAGTAAATTGCAGTGTACTGAGACCAAAACGTCTTGCACTTTCCGTAATGTTTCTTTCTCAGCATGTTCTCTGAATGACAAAGTCACATGTTT
Organism: Elgaria multicarinata webbii; assembly: GCF_023053635.1. NCBI lineage: Eukaryota > Metazoa > Chordata > Lepidosauria > Squamata > Anguidae > Elgaria > Elgaria multicarinata. The sequence goes on along the minus strand of NC_086172.1, from coordinate 175,201,173 downwards.
TGATCCCAGAGAAAATCCTGTTAAATGGCACCTAGAGGTCAGAGATGCTAACCAGCAAGGTACACTATTGCAGAAAATACCCCTTAGAACCCCAAATTCTCCAGCTTCTGTGATCATAGACCCTTGTAAGATCTCCCACTGGCCAGATCAGTGTGGGGATCTCAGTTGGGAGAAAACATACATGCACGAAGACAAATATATATGCCCCTCCACAGACCCGATGCAGACTACCATCCCCAAACAAGCCAATTGCGATAACAGCTGTCCTTATTAGAACTGTGTATGGTGGGCCACTTATCCAACAACACCCCCCTTTAGTAAAATCCACGCCTCTTTAACCAAAGTGCCAGTCCTCAGTAACTGCAAAGCACAACAGTGCAACTTAGTGAATTTTACCGTTTTTAACCCACAACAGTTCGTGACCACTTTTGGGAACCAATTCGGGCTCCGCATTCATGGACGGGGAGCAGATCCCCTGGGGCGGATTTATCTGAAGCTCACCCAGTTTGTAGAAACAGGCCACACCATACAAGAGCACTTCTTCCAAGACTTTTAGAAAGAAGTCGAACAGCCTTTTGAAGTGCCAGAGATAGCGCGCAACCTTTTTGTCACTTTTGCAGAAACTGTCACTGCGACTCTGAATGTATCTAATTGTTATGTATGTGGAGGAACCAACCTAGGAGACCAATGGCCTTAGGAAGCCCAAGAATACAATGTCAGCCAGCCGTATAATAAGACCACTGACCCCAATCCCCATAGTCAGTGGATGCTGACAAACACCCTAATTGGAAGGCGGTGCATCCAAAGAATATCTTCCGGGGGTCCCAAGATCGGAGAAACCCCGTGTCAGACCATTACCACGCTGAACCAAACTATCTTGTCCTATTGACCAAATCAAACCGTCATACCTCCTAATCGCCCATGGCCAAGCTCACTTCAGGCCAGGGCTTAGGCTCATGGTTCAATTAGTTTGGTGGGCTAAAAGAGATGATCAGTATTGTTGTTATAAGAATTATGTTATGCTTGCTGTTACCCTGTCTTATGCCAATGATTATACAAAGTTTGAAGGACATGATAGAGCAAATTGCAGATAAACGTACTGCAGTGCATCTAATGGCCTTGCAGGATTACAGGCCAGTCCCTGTCAATGATGACAATCTAGGATAATGATAGCACTCTGTGCCTTCGCTAAGAGTGTATCAAAGGGGGGAATGTGAGGGAACTGGCTGTCATTTCCGGTTATGACCTTAATGAAGGCCGTGTTCTTTGCGCATGCCTGAAGTCCGAGGCAGACATTCCTACCGAACAGGTTTGAACCGGTTGTGCTATGCTGCCAAGATGCGCACGCAATTCCTTTGTGTAAAAGTGTGGGCGTTTCCTCTGCATGAGGGGCGTGTATAAAAAGCCCCTCCTCCCAGTCCCCAGGGCAGCTGCCCGTGGACTCATCCCGGGCTGCTGTTTCGCTAGCGAATAAAGCTATCTGTTTGGACAAGAACTTTGGTGTGGACTCCGGTTTCTCCGTGTGGGCTCCAGTTTTTCCGTAACACAGCCACACCTTAAGCGCTGGCATGTCGTCATAGTTTGAGTATCAAACTAGGCCAGGGAGACCCAGATTCAAACTCCCATTCACCCATGAAGTCCATCCTAACTTACCACACAGGGTTCTTGTGAGGATTCTGTTCTCTGTCTGTTTAATGGGGTGACCTCTAGTATTATGAGAGAGGGATAATGCCCTCTAACCAGTACACCTCATGGCCAAACAAAAAGTCTCTATTTCTTATAAATATGCCAGATTGAAAAGAGTTAACTTCAGAATACATACACAATACTGGGCCTGTTCAGAAAACAGCTGAAACCCTGCTGGTTAAGGCTTTTGGTTGAGCAGCAGTGTTTAAGGTGTCTTGTGTGATGTGTTTTGCTAAACACTGCTCACTCACTAGAATCATAGAATCATAGAATAGAAGAGTTGGAAGGGGCCTACAAGGCCATCGAGTCCAACCCCCTGCTCAATGCAGGAATCCACCCTAAAGCATCCCTGACAGATGGTTGTCCAGCTGCCTCTTGAAGGCCTCTAGTGTGGGAGAGCCCACAACCTCCCGAGGTAACTGATTCCATTGTCGTGCTGCTCTAACAGTCAGGAAGTTTTTTCTGATGCCCAGCCAGAATCTGGCTAACTGGAACTTGAGCCCATGATTCCGTGTCCTGCACTCTGGGATGATCGAGAAGAGATCCTGGCCCTCTGTGTATTTCGTAATTGTGTTTTAAACTGTTGGGTGTTTTACTGTGGTTTTAATTTTTGTGAACCGCCCAGAGAGCTTCGGCTATTGGGCGGTCTAAAAATGTAATAAATAAATAAATAAATAAATAAATAAATAAATAAACCTTTCAAGGACTTGAAGAGTGCTATCATGTCTCCCCTCCATCTTCTCTTCTCTAGGCTAAACATGCCCAGTTCTTTCAATCTCTCCTCATAGGTCTTTGTTTCCAGACCCCTGATCATCCTCATTGCCCTCATCTGAACACGCTCCTGCTTGTCTGCATCCTTCAAACCACTAACAACAGTCTGCAGCAGGGTTAGTGGCTCTAACTGTGGCTTCAAGTGTTGTGTGTGACAGCACGGCTTGTGGTTAGTGCTAACCACAGAGAACCACCATTTTGTTAACCACAGAGTGTGAAGTGTCGTCTGAACAGGCCCACTATGTTACTTCTGTTTTTTTCTCGGCTAAATTGTGTATCTGAGATGTTTAATGTAAAATGACTCTTATCAGCCCTGCCAGTGTGTTGGACTACAGTTCCCATACAAACCAGGTAGATTATGGGAGTTGTAGTCCAACATATCTGGGGATGGCTGGACTGGATGAACACCCCATATTCTTTCTCCTCTGACTTTCTGTTTCTCCAACATGGCTCAGCTCTAAAATAACAATAAAAAGAAAAACTCTCCTTTCTGGCTTGGAAGAAAAAACACAGCCTGTTCCAGAGGAAGAACTTTCTTCGTAGCCATAAAATCTTGGCCCAGTTGAAGGCTAAGAAGAACCAATGGCTTCCTTTGAAGCATGATGTTATTTTAGAGGTTAACATTTAGATGCAGCCAGAAACTCGTGAGGCCTGTTTCTGTCTCTAGTGTGGAAAATATCCATTTACAAAGACCGGTGCAAAATGAACCGCTCGTATCTTAATAAGAAAAAGCTACCCAATTATGAAAGCTGTTCAGAAAATGTTTGTGTTTAAGAGAACGCTGAGTTGATTAGCCCAGGCTCTCGTTGGGAAAGTCAAAACATCTGCTTCTATTCAGCCGAGGAATACATCAAAATATATTACTGGAAACGCTTCAGTCTGAAAATATGGCACCTGAGAAGATTAGAGAGAAAAACAAAGGCATGGTCGTAAAGTGGAAGCCCAGCCACTGTGCTGTGGCCTGCTGTCTTCAGCCAATCCCAAACTGACACTTCTGGCGCCATATTTTCTGTGTCAGATGCTGAGACTCGGGAGCAATCCCAGTCAAGATGATCGTTTCCATAAATGAGATGGTCCCTTCAGGCAGCTGATTCCGGGGACGCTTCCAGAGGAAGAAGAAGACCTCCTAGTGCCACCAACGAAAAGGCATGGTATCACTCTTCAAATACTTGAAAGGTTGTCACGCAGAGGAGGGCCAGGATCTCTTCTCGATCCTCCCAGAGTGCAGGACACGGAATAACGGGCTCAAGTTAAAGGAAGCCAGATTCCGGCTGGACATCAGGAAAAACTTCCTGAGTGTTAAAGCAGTATGACAATGGAACCAGTTCCCTAGGGAGGTGGTGGGCTCTCCCACACTAGAGGCCTTCAAGAGGCAGCTGGACAACCATCTGTCAGGGATGCTTTAAGGTAGATTCCTGCAATGAGGAGGGGGTTGGACTTGATGGCCTTGTAGGCCCCTTCCAACTCTACTGTTCTATGATTCTACGGTATTGTGCAGCTATGTGGGATTTTCTGTGTCAGGGACCATAACCTGGCCAGCCTTGGGTACTACACACTTTGACTATGTGGGGTGATGGGGACATTTGGAAGGGACCACAATTATTCTGCCTCAGGCAGCAAAACTCCTTTGTTTTTTGTTTTGTTTTTAAACATTTTTTTTAATTGTTTCATAACCATATATAACATAAAAGCATTGCATAAAAGACATTACATCTAAGAGTAATGAACACACAAGGTACAAAGATAAAAGGAAAAAAGACAATAAAATAAGAAGAAAGAAAATCAAAGAAAAAGGGAAATACATAAACCAAGGTTAAGGTACGTTTTCAGCTCCCTACACATAAATTATATTCTCTCCTTGCTAATACATTTAACACAATAATCAAATTCATTTCTTTCTCCCAAGTTAACTATTTCTCATACATTGAACCCACAGACAAATGTATCATTTTTCTCTGTTTCTTGCAAAAATTCTATCAGAGGTTTCCATTCAGATATAAATGAGACTGTTGATTTATCTCTCATGATCGCTGTCAATTTTGGCATTTCTGCTAACTCTAATATCTTTGGTATGTATTCTTCCATTGTTGGTGTTATTTCATTTTTTCCACTTCTGTGCATACAATAGTCTCCCTGCCGTTGTCATATACATGAACGAAGTTCCCCCTTCTCTTTCAGTTCATTGTCCATTAACCCCAGTAGAAAGGCTTCTGGTTTCATTTGTATAGTAGTCTTTAATATTTTCTGCATTAAAATTATGTACTTGCGTCCAGAATGCCCTGGCTTTTTTGCATGTCCACCAATGGTGATAGAAGGTTCCTCCTCCTCCTCCTCCTCCTCCTCCTCCTTCTTCTTCTTCTTCTTCTTCTTCTCATTTCCAACATTTGCTCGGGGCTCCTTATACATTTTAGTCAGTTTTGTAGGCAAAATGCCTTTGGTATGCCCCGGGAAGGGGCCATAGCTCAGTGGTAGAACACATGGTTTTGCATGGACAAAGGTTCAATCCTGTCATCTCTATCTAGGGCTGGAAAAACTCCTGTCTGAAGAGTTGGAGACCTGTTGCCAGTCAGTGTCAACTATACTGGGCTATATATGGACTGATGGACCGAGTCAGAGTAAGGCAGTTTCCTATGTTCCTATGGATTGCAGGAAAGTTATGTATCAAATTTTTTTTGAGCATCAGTCTGGTTTAAGAAGGAAGATTGGGATCTACTGATTTGCAGTCAGCTGACAAGGATATCTAAAGCTCCTCTAAATGAACGATTTATTGCGTGTTTGTGATTGGCTGCTCATGAGGATCGCAGTTCCATTACACAATGTCATCAATGCCCAAGATGTCTCCAGCGCTATCCCCTGGGAATCTCGCTTTTTAATAAACGGGGATAATGTGGTATTACCTGGGATATCGCACTATATTTCCACCACTAGATGACAGTGATTCACTAAATGTGTGTGGGGGGGGCTTTCAAAGAAAGGAGGTTTTCAATTCAAAATCACATGGTCACGCGTAAAGGAGCACATCACGATTGTGGGAAGACTGTGAAGGATAAAAGCCTGGTAAAGCTGTGGGTTTTTTTCTTTGTGGAGAAAGTATCTGACTCGCCCTCTTTTTTATTTATTTTAAGAATAGTAATAAAAGTGTTCCCCTCCCCACAAAAGTTAGGCTACTGTAATAAAGAAAACTTGAAGGGAAAACTGGCATGGATCTGTGTTTGGGGGCGGGGGGGGAGGAGAGAGAGAGAGAACAAGAAATGACCATTTCTCCTCTCTCTTAGTTGCAACCACCAATAGAAGCAGGTTTGCAAATGCTGGTTTGAGTTAACTCTGGTTAGCATTAACGTCAGTGCAGATGTAACGCTATCCATCGCTAGCACCAAACCTCAATGGGAGAGATGCTCACATAAGGGGGAGAAGGCGCTGCTGATTACCCAGCCTGAAAGGAAGAAAAAATAAACCGGAGACCCTCCAATGACCCCCAGATCTCAGGGAATTCCGCCAGAAAAAATTGAGATTTAAAACGTTTGTGGAAATGATGATCGCTTGTGAGAAGCGGCAGTTAACAGCTGTGAAATGCACAGAGCAAGAGACCATTTTCCTGTTGGGTGCTGGAATTTCTGCCTTTGCAGTGCTGACACTTCACAACTGCTGCCGCATCCTCCCGGCTCAGCTCTGCAAGATTACGCTCTCCGCACTTCTCCTCACAGGGTTTAGGTATCGTATCGCCGAGCGCTTATCAGTCACGAACACAGGAGAATATTGCTTCCCTATAAGTGTGTTGACTCTCTTATTTGAAAGCGAGCCCAGTTTTCCCATGGCAAGTTGTTAACAAGTATAATTTAACACTGGGCTTTTGAAAGACTCTGTACAGCCACAACACTTAATTTAAAAACTGCTCCTGCGGCATTAGACAAGGCAGAGATCGTATCCTACAGGGAACAGATGCTGGTGTTGAAAGGAGCTGTGTTGCATTTAAAAGGAGGTGTCGGAAAAGCAACGATAGAGTTTTAGCAACTTCCGCAGCCCAGCCTTTCAAATATAAGATTTGCATTCTGTTGTCTTGGGGAAAACAGAAGGCGTTTGAATGCTGCCATATTAAGAGAGTTGCGCTTGTGTTAAATTACAGTCTCCTGTGGTCTCACAGAACAACATGATCAGCAGCCAAAACTATTTGAATTCAAAATAAAGAGGCCTAAGATAACCCAGGGCTTTTGCCTGGTATTCAGTACTTCACAGCATATCAGGATGCAAAAGCCATAATGCAATTATTAGTAGGGTGGGCTGGCCAGTGAGACAAGATTAGGAGGGGGCAAAAGATCGTATGTATGCCCTCATCCCCTACCAGGAGGGCTGCCCTGCTGCCACTATCTGCAATTTTTGGGGCCTGCCCACCACAGAGAGCTCTTGCCAGCTGGTCCCAATGCCTCACTCTGAGGAAGGATCCCTGAGAGCGAGACATTGGGTTGACAGGCACTCCAGAGCCCTTCCAGCCAGGGCTGGAGCTTCCATAGAGGCCAGTTAGGCGGCCGCCTAGAGCACCAAGGTAAGGGGGTGCCGAACGGCACGCCCGGAAGTCGCCATCCCACTCCCAGAGCCGCTCTGGCCGAGTGAGGGCAGCTTCCGGGCACGCCGTTCTGAAGCCTTCCGCCCCCCCCCCCCCAGCGTCCCTGGCTTGGCTTCAGCTGGGCACCTGCCCAGCAGCCGAAGCCAACCCGGGACACTGAGGGGCGGGGGTGGGGGCGGGCGGCTCCACGTTCTGACTTCCGGCGCACGCCGGACGTCAGAACGTGGAGCCGTCCGACCGCCCTCCTCCAGCATCCCGGCTTGGTTTCGGCTGGGCGCTCCCAGCCAAAGCCAAGCCGGGACGCTGGGGGGCGGGAGGAAGGAACGGCTCCACGTTCTGACGTCCGGCGTGCGCCGAAAGTCAGAACGTGGAGCTGTCTGACTGCCCTTCCCCAGCTTCCTGGCTTGGCTTCAGCTGGGCCATCCCAGCCGAAGCCAAGCTGGGACGCTGGGGGGTGGGGAGCGGTGAACGGACGGCTATTGGGAGGTATAGAAATGTAATAAATAAATAAATAAATAAAAGTGGAGCTGCCCGCCCGCCCACCCCACCACAGCGTCCCGCCAAGCCAGGAGGACTTTGGGCGAGGGACAGGTAACCTGTCTCCGCCTACCTGGGGTGGGGTGTGTGTGTGAAAGCAGCTCACCTTGCCTAGGGCGCAAAAAAGCCTGGCACCGGCCCTGCTGCCAGCCGACTTCCTGCTATGGCAACTGCTAACTAACACAGGTCTCTGAAGCAGCTAAAAGGCCTAATGGCTCACTCTAAGATGCCCTTTCTCAAAAGTCCAACACCTCTAATCAGTAGGCCTAGTGCCTCGCTCTGAGGAAGAACTCCACAGAGCGAGGCATCCAGTGGGTGCTCTGCTGGATACTTTGCCAGAACGGTGAAGTGGCTGGTGGTGTGGCTGTCCAGGATCAGTAATGCCTCACTCTGAGGGTGAATGGAAAGGAAAGGAAAGGAAAGGATCCACCAAAGCTCCTTTAGCCACATGCACTATCCCTGGGGAGCCCAGTGTGTAGCATAAATACCATCAGCCTCAATATAATTTATCTGAACTTGAAAAGTCGACAATCATTTAATAAACAATGTACATGAATCACAAGGTTACACATGTGTGCTTTGATACAAATGTCTCATGGCTGCGGGCTCATAATCCTCCAATCTCTAAGCCACAGAAATGTATATCACCAAGGGAAGTGAGGCAGGTGGCTACCAGGACGAGGGCCTTCTCTGCTGTGGCACCCCGGCTGTGGAATGAGCTCCCTAAGGAGGTTCGCCTGGCACCTACATGATATGCTTTTAGACGCCAGGTGAAGACCTTTTTATTCTCCCAGCACTTTAACAGTCTATAAATACATTTTAACTCAATGTTTTAAATTTGTAATTTTGCATTGCTGCTGTTTTTATCTAGTTGAGCTTTTATATTGTATTTTATATTATGGTTTTATACTGTTGTTGTATACTTTGAATGTTTTTCATTTTTGTGAACCGCCCAGAGAGCTCCGGCTATTGGGCGGTATAGAAACATAATAAATAAATAAATAAATAAATAAATAAATAAATAAATAAATAAAATAAAATAAATCACCACTTGATTAGCAACCATAACATACATGCATAACTGCTTTAACTGCTTTTATTGCTTTTAAATTATATATCGTTTTAACTTGGATCATGGTTTAATTTGTTTTTAACTGTGTATATTTATTGTTTTATACTGTATGTTTTTATCCGTACGCCGCTCTGAGATCTTAATGATATAGGGTGGGATATAAATGTTTTAAATAAATAAATGATAAATAAGTAGGTGTTTAGAAATTTACTGTTGATTAACAACTACAGGAACATGTCATAAGCTTGAAAGATTATGAACAAATGAAAACATATAAATATTGTATTAAACGATGATTCCAGACGGTATAAACCGTTTCCACCTTTGTCAGTAATAAATGTTTTCAATTTACAAAAGACAGGAATTCACCATAACATAACATACACATGCAGGCGTGGTATAACGGCTGTGAGTTCTAGCCCCCGTGGTAGACTGTTTGCTTCCCGAATGAAAATTGATGGACTCTATGTCCAAGAGTATATAGGGTAGAATTCTAATCTGTTGTTAACAGCTTCTGGAAATAGCGTAAGTCTGAGCTGACTCTGAGGGTGAGGCGTTGTGGGCAAGGTGGCCTTGGAGGTCACCTGTGCCCCAAGGCCTTGATGGGCCTAATTTGCCTGCAGTGCTACCTCTGATGCAGGGATAAAAGCAAACAAATCAGTGGAAAGCAGAAGGCGCACATGGTCCTGCTTCAGGTAATAAGAGATTGTACACAGGGCCGGCGCTGCCATAGAGGCAGCTCAGGCGGCAGCCTAGAGCGCCAAGTAAACAAGGGTGCTGAACGGCGCACCCGGAAGCTGCTCTCCTAGAGTGGCTTCCGGGTGCGCTGTTCCAAAGCCAACCCCCCCCTGGCCGCCCCCCATCCCCATCATCCTGGCTTCGATGCCAGCGCCCGGCCGGAAGCCGCTCCTGGCTTCGAAGCCAGGATGCTGGGGTTGGGGGGCGGGGTGGTGGCGGTGGCTTCAGAACGGCGCACCTGGAAGCCACTTCCGGGTGCGCTGCTTTGAAGCCACCCCCCCAACCCTAGCGTCCTGGCGTCGAAGCCAGGGGCGGCTTTAGTACGGCGCGCCTGCCTAGGGCGCAAAATAGTCTGGCACCGGCTCTAATTGTACACCAGCTCCATTGCCGTGCACAGCACATTTCATTAGGGTGTGTAGTGTACCCAGGGGTTTAAAACAATTTTTTTTTAAAAGGCTGACATTTAGTGAGTAACCAATCATAAAAGACATTATTTTTATTCATTTATTTATTAAACACTGTAGACACTCATGCCTTACTCTGCATTCCACTTGCCTGACCACAGGAGGGTTGTTGCTGGGGGGTGGGGGGAGGGGAATGAGGAGATGTATTATATTATATTTATATTATATTTATCGCATTTTTATACCGCCCATTAGCCAAAGCTCCGTAAGCCCCAGAATTGGTGGGGCTTTGTGGAGACACTAGCTGGAGGGGGGTCTTATGAGGCGATATCAGCCTTCGGGGGCCCTCCTCCTGGGCTCTTTGAAGTGTGGCTCCTGCCAGCATAGCGATTCCTTTTTGCTCCTGCTGCTGGGAGAAACTGTGCTTTTTCGGAGGCAGCGGTTCTTCAGCATGGTGGTGGAGCATCCAAAGGGCAGCCGGAGGACCGTTCCTGCTACATCTGGATCCCTCTCTGGATCTCTACTCAATGCCTCCTCTCAATTCGGCGCTTATTGCTTGAGACATTAGGGTGTGCCTGGGCACACACAGCACATCCCTTGCACATGCCTATCATAGAATAGCAGAGTTGGAAGGGGCCTACAAGGCCATCGAGTCCAACCCCCTGCTCCATGCAGGAATCCACCCTAAAGCATCCCTGACAGATGGTTGTCCAGCTGCCTCTTGAAGGCCTCTAGTGTGGGAGAGCCCACAACCTCCCTAGGTAACTGATTCCATTGTCGTACTGCTCTAACAGTCAGGAAGTTTTTCCTGATGTCCAGCTGGAATCTGGCTTCCTTTAACTTGAGCCCGTTATTCTGTGTCCTGCATTCTGGGAGGATCGAGAAGAGATCCTGGCCCTCCTCTGTGTGACAACCTTTTAAGTATTTGAAGAGTGCTCTCATGTCTCCCCTCAATCTTCTCTTCTCCAGGCTAAACATGCCCAGTTCTTTCAGTCTCTCTTCATAGGGCTTTGTTTCCAGACCCCTGATCATCCTGGTTGCCCTCCTCTGAACACACTCCAGCTCTTACTGTTAGTGTTGATTATGTAGATTATGTGCCGTTTCTGCTGCATCTGGATCTCTACTCAATGCCCCCTCTCAATTCGGTGTTTATTGCTTGAGACATTAGGGTGTGCCTGGGCACACCCCGCACATCCCTTGTGCACACCTATGACCAGCTCTTACTGTTAGTGTTGGTTATGTAGAGCAGGGCTGGGCAGACTTCAGGCTTGCGGGATCCACTTCATTTTTCATTAGAAATCCGAGGTTCTCCCAATTGGAGCCAAGTGCAAAATGGTGGCTGAATCAGTGGACGCCCGCTAAGAATTAAGGAGCAGGCTGCCTCTGACGCCATGCACAGCCCAGAGATTTGTGACCAGTGTCAAAACAAAGCTCACAATTCCTTTCACAACAAAATCCACTCCAGGTTCCTCCCCCACCCACTCCGCTGCATTATTTTTCAGCAAATTAATATAGAATGGGGGAAGCTTTTTATTTTAAGTTGCTGCCAATGGAGGCTGGTGGCTCTGATATCAGGGTGGCGGTGAATCCGCTGTGGGTTTCAGCTTGGACACCTCCTTTAGAGTTCTGACCGGTTCTGACTGAAACCCGGAGCGGATTGAGAGCCACACTGAGATCGGAGTCACCGGCTTCCACTGGTTGCTGCTGTTGTTTAGTTGGGAGTCAGAAATTTTACTAAACTGCTGCAAATCACTGGGAAACCTCCCAGTAGACCTTGGATCTACCTCCTTCCCACCCCTGATTGCGGAAGAAGCGTTCAACGAATTTTGTTTGTTTCAGAATATATGCCGCTTCCCATTTTAAAAAAGGAAAGGAAAGGAACCTCTCCTGCAAGCACTGAGTCATTACTGACTCTTGGAGGGACGCCAGCTTTCGCTGACGTTTTCTTGGCAGGCCTTATAGCGGGGTGGTTTGCCGTTGCCTTCCCCGGCCATGATTACCTTTCCCCCAGCTAGCTGGGTACTCATTTTACCGACCTCGGAAGGATGGAAGGCTGAGTCGACCCGAGCCGGCTGCCTGAGACCAGCTTCTGCTGGGATCGAACTCAGGCCGTGGGGAGAGTTTCGGCTGCAGAAACTGCTGCTTTACCGCTCTGCGCCACACAAGCCCGAAGCAAATCATAACACGTCAAAAGCACACAACGTTTAAATGTGCTAATGACTGGGGAAAGCCAAGGTAAACAAGGCTTTTAATAAACATCAAAAGCCGGTACTGCAGAGGGGTGGGCATTCCAGAGGCATTCGAAATGCCAGCAAGGCTTTAAGAATAATCTAGTACGGTGAGCAAAGAAATGCAGCCATCCCTTGCTGGGATTTCTTGGCCTTGTCAAAAGTTAAGAAGAAGGGGGGCTAGCTACTTTGGGATGACTACAGAACAGCAACTTTCCCTGGGCACGTCCTTCAAGAGTAATTGGAGTTTCTGAGGTTAACCTCTCCGTGAATGAGTCAATGCTCAATTTTGATTTATGTGAAAGGCCTTGGGACAAGCCTTGTAATATTACGTTATTTTTGAGCACAGACCTCAGAGCGGACCTCCTCCAGCTGGTTCCAAATGGAAGGAGGGCGATGGGAAAAGGAGGAGCAAAATCTCCGTCTTTAAACAGAGCGTCAGGTGGTGCGGGAGTGCAAAGATTTCTTTCCATGCAGCCATTTCTGTGCCAACGAAGCGGATTGTCATTGTGGGACAGGCCTCCAGTTGTATGTCTCTTTTATTTGTGCTCCAGCCGCTTCCAAGTACTTCTCCCAAGTTATCTTAGGTTATCCCTGATTTTGTACTCAGGCAGCAATTATCCTCCATCTGTGTGTTTCATTATTACCTAAGGGCTCATCTACACCAAGCAGGATATTCCAGTATGAAAGCGGTATGAAAGTGGTATATAAAAGGCAGGAGCCACACGACTGCTTTATTTATTTATTTATTTATTTATTTATCTATCTATCTATCTATCTTATATACCGCCCCCATAGCCAGAGCTCTCTGGGCGGTTTACAGGAATTCTAAAATTAAGATAAAAACGAGTATACAAAATTTAAAATTCTAAAACAGAACATACACACATAAAGCATTAAAACCCGTTAAAAACAACTAAACATGTGGGTGATTAAGATGTGCCGCCATATGCCTGGGCAAAGAGGAAAGTCTTAACCTGGCGCCGGAAAGATAGCAGCGTTGGCGCTAGGCGAGCCTCGTCAGGGAGACCATAGTCTGGGGGCCACCACCGAAAAGGCCCTGTCCCTCGTTGCCACACTCCGAGCCTCTCTCGGAATAGGCACCCGGAGGAGGACCTCAGATGTTGAACGTAGTGACCGGGTATATTCACGTCGGGAGAGGCGTTCCGTCAGGTATTGTGGTCCCAAGCCGTGTAAGGCTTTATAGGTCAAAACCAGCACCTTGAATTGGGCTCGGAAACATACAGGCAGCCAGTGCAAGCGGACCAGAGCAGGTGTTATATGGTCGAACCTTCTGGTTCCCGAAATCAATCTGGCCGCTGCATTTTGCACGAGCTGCAGCTTCCGAACTGTCTTCAAAGGCAGCCCTACGTAGAGTGCATTGCAGTAATCTAACTTGAAGGTTACCAGAGCATGGACAACTGAGGCCAGGTTATCCCTGTCTAGATCATTTATTGTGGTACTGAAGTGCACTGACAACTGTTGGGGCCCATTGACAGGCCATATACCACTTTCATAGTGCTTTATCCTGCTTGGTGTGGCTCCTGCCTTTTATATACTGCTTTCATACTGCAATATCCTGCTTGGTGTAGATGAGGCCAGTGTGTCCTGGGCAGTAGTGTAGATCCTGCCAGGGACTGTAGACGCCAGCCTCATTGGGACGGTTCTTATGCCAGCTAAAGTATTGCTGAAATCTCAGCTAAGTCACATATCCGCTACCAAGGCTGCTCAGCTGTCCTTGACGTAGTCACGGACTGTTTGCAAGTAAAGCTCAACATTTTCTGTTTTTGCTGTTTTCAGACGGAGAATCTCCTAGCCCTGCTGGTCAAAAGGCGTGTCGCTCTTCCGCTTTTCTCTCCTTAACAGATTTTTTTCATCTGGTGAGAAAAATGATGGAAGAACCGATGGGAAAATGCAGGCAGGTTACAAATGGAATTATGCTTGGAAGAAAGGAGGCTGAAGGGGAGACAGGATAGAGGTGTACAAAATTAAGCATGATGTGGAGAACGTGGACAGGGAGACATTTTTTCTCCCTCTCTCAAAATACTAGAACCCACTGGGGTCATCCCATGAAGCTGATTGGTGGGAGATCCAGGACAAATAAAAGGAAGGACTTCTTCACACAGCGCAGAGTTAAATTATGGAACTCACTAACACAAGATGTAGTGATGGCCACCCATCTGGATGGCTTCAAAAGGGGTTTGGATCAATTCCTTGAGGAGATGGCTATCCATGGCTACTAGCCCTGAGGGTTGTGTGCTTCCTCCAGTATCTGAGGCAGTAAGCCTCTGTGCACCAGTTGCTGGGGAACATGGGTGGGAGGGTGCTGTTGCACCATGTCCAGCCTTGATGGTCCATGGACGGTGGCTGGTTGGCCACTGTGCGAACAGAGTGCTGAACTAGACGGACCCTTGGTCTGATTCAGCAGGGCGCTTTTTATGTTCTTAGCACCAGCACCTGGAGAGTGGGCATAGCTCAGTGGTAGAGCACTTGTTTTGTATACATAGAAGAGCAGAGTTGGAAAGGGCCTATAAGGACAGCAGGTGTCAGTTGTATGCATGCAGCACCTGATGAAATTCCTCCATCACAACAGTTAAAGCTCCCTACCAAGAACGGTTATGTCCCTCTGAGAAGGGTAAAGTGGAAACAGTAGGCCATGTTCTGCTGGACAACCATCTGTGAGGGATGCTTTGGGGTGGATTCCTGCATTGAGCAGGGGGTTGGACTTGATGGCCTTGTAGGCCCCTTCCAACTCTGCTATTCTATGATTCTATGATTCTATGCTGTATAGTTCCTTTTACCAAGATTTGCGCAAAACATTTATAACCTCTATCTTGCAGCGAACTCCCGGTAGATCAGATGAATATACCATAAAACATCTTCTATCGGATCAGAATCCTCAGGTTACTCTAAAAGTGGCCAGTTTTTGTGCAGCTGCCATGAGTCGACAGAAATTGATGTTGAAGAATTTTATTGTACTTTAGACTTAGGCTGAGACTGCCATTTTTTTGTATTTTATGTATGTATTTTATTGTATGTTGGGGTTTTCTAATATTATTGTTGATGATGTTTTCTGCTGTGCTGGTCTATGACCGAAATAAATAAAATAAACAATAATGAAATAGTTAAAGCTGCAGAAGCCCTGCCCCCTTTTGTAATTGGTCAAGAGGGCAGGGCTCCTGCAGCTTTAACTGTTGTGATGAAGAGGGAATTTCAGCCGGTGCATGCCTACAAATGACACCAGCTGAAATTCCAAACTGTTAAAGATACAGGAGCCCGGTCCTCCTTTCCAGATGGTCACCCCAGCGGTATAGAAATATATTATTATTATTATTATTATTATTATTATTATTATTATTATTATTAATTTATTTATATAGCACCATCAATGTACATGGTGCTGTACAGAGTAAAACAGTAAATAGCAAGACTCTGCCGCATAGGCTTACATTCTAATAAAATCATAATGAAACAATAATGAGGGGAAGAGAATGCAAACAGGCACAGGGTAGGGTAAGCAGGCACAGGGTAGGGTAAAACTAACAGTATAAAGTCTGCACAACATCAAGTTTTAAAAGCTTTAGGAAAAAGAAAAGTTTAATAAATATATAAAATTTATATATGCGCCAACACTTGAGGTTGGAAGCATTTATTCAGAATTCAAATACTGAATTCAAATACTTAAAAGGTTGTCACACAGAGGAGGGCCAGGATCTCTTCTCGATCCTCCCAGAGTGCAGGACACGGAATAATGGGCTCAAGTTAAAGGAAGCCAGATTCCAGCTGGACATCAGGAAAAACTTCCTGACTGTTAGAGCAGTACGACAATGGAACAGTGGGCTCTCCCACACTAGAGGCATTCAAGAGGCAGCTGGACAACCATCTGTCAGGGATGCTTTAGGGTGGATTCTTGCATGGAGCAGGGGGTTGGACTAGATGGCCTTGTAGGCCCCTTCCAACTCTGCTATTCTATGATTCTATGATTGTATGAAACTTGGGAATCCCTGCAGTCTGCATTGTGCAACAAGCTGGGCCCCGTTCATTCCAAAGGATGTCCTCTGCAAATCGGACCTGCCCTTTCAGTGGTTTGTGCTTTCTTCTGCATTTGTCAAGTCTTCCACTGAATGTGAGATTGATGCGTTGGGGTGGAGAGAGTGGTGGAAAAGGAATGGCCTGGTTTGAAAGGAATCCGTTTCGGGGGAGGCCTTTAGAGGATATCGAAGATCTTAAACCCAGCCATGTGTTAGAAAGGAATGAGCCACTGGAATGGGCCAACGGAGGCTAATAAAAATGGCTTTGTTGCTCTTCCCAACTCAGCTGAACAAATCTAGCTGATCTCTGCTGTTATTCCTAGCCCTTCGTTGTTCTCAGGCAGTTTCCTTTGTGACAATAAGAAAGCGCAGTTTGGAAACACATGTTTCGTTTTTTTTAAAGGGAGAAGTAAGAGGGTCTATTTGGACAGGCATCCTGTATCGCTTTTTAAAATTGCTTTAGACAAATCAGTGAGCCCAGCTAAGCTCGCCTTCTCACTGCCTTGGATAAACACACACCTTCCTTCTAACTTGTGCTGCTTTGTACTCTGTATTTTCCTAAAATAAGAATCATAGAATAGTCGAGTTGGAAGGGGCAGGAATCTACCTTAAAGCATCCCTGGCTGATGGCTGTCCAGCTGCCTCTTGAAAGCCTCTAGTGTGGGAGAAGAGCCCATGACCTCCCTAGGTCATTGGTTCCATTGTTGTCATACTGTTCTAACTGTCAGAAAGTTTTTCCTGATGTTCTGCAGGAATCTGGCTTCCTGTAAGTTCAGCCCACTAGGCCGTGTCCTGCACTCTGGGATGATCAAGATGAGATCTTGGCCTTCCCCTGTGTGACAACCTTTCAAGTATTTGACGAGTGCTATCATGTCTCCCCTCAATCTTCTCTTCTCCAGGCTAAACATGCCCCCAGTTCTTTCAGTCTCTCTTCATAGGGCTTTGTTTCCAGACCCCTGATCATCCTGGTTGCCCTCCTCTGAACACGCTCCAGCTTGTCTGTATCCTTCTTGAAGTGTGGAGCCCAGAACTGGACGCAATACTCTAGACGAGGCCTAACCAGGGCTGAATAGAGGGGAACTAGTACCTCATACATGGCTGGCTACGGGATGCTGGGAGTTGTATTTATTTGTTTGTTTTTTCTCTGGGAAATGTGTTTGTGGGGAACCAACTTGTTTGTTTTTAATTTGAGGGTTCCACTAAAAAAAGCATTGGGATCAATCAGACCTCAATTAAAGTGAAGGCGGGGGAGGGGGGAATGAACGATTGCATATCGAGGGTCCTGGGTGGGAACTCTAACAAAGTGTACATAATGAGACAAAGAGCAGTTTGAGGCAGGGGAAGAAGGCATTTTTTTTAATCAGGAAAGCAGCATGTTCTGGGGAAGCATTATGCCCCCACATCACAGTCACATCCCACTTGCTAAAAGTTAAACTTTGATCCAGTCATGGATTCCTGTCACATCACCTAGAGCTTGCTTTCCCAACACTGCTTTGCCGCTACGCCCTGTGATTTCACTGCTACGGGGTGGGGGGCAAGTAATCCCCATGGCAGGAGGCAGTGGGGGCTTTCTGGCGGCCATCCAGGGACTCCACCCCCGTCCCCTGCCCAGCTTCCGGTGACCAATCAGCAGTCACCATCCACCCTGGCACGTCCCTGGCTCAACGCCAAAGTGAGGCCACATGGCAGGAGGGTCGTGGTGACTTCGCTTCAAAGGGAAAAGTCGGAGTAAGTCCCCAACATTTTTAAGCCGCAGCTTCAGGGAAAAGGCCCACGGTGGCTTCAGATTGGTGGCTGCATAGTATAACTGATGCGGAGTCACCATGCAGCCACTGCAGGGCAAAGAAAACATACAGACAGCTCCTTCCTTAGGCTTATATAATGCTTTATAATCTTCCTTCCTTCCTTCCTTCCTTCCTTCCTTCCTTCCTTCCTTCCTTCCTTCCTTCCTTCTATCTATCCATCCCACCTTCCTCCAAGGAGCCCAAGGTAGCAAACATGATCCTCCTCCCCTCCATTTTATCCTCACAACAACCCTGTGAGGTAGGTTAGGCCAAGAGCCAGTGAATGGCCCAAAGTCATTCAGTGAGCTTCATGGTCAAGTTGGAATCTGAACCCTGGTCTCCCGAGTTCTAGTCCAATACACTAACCACTACACCACACTGCCTCTGACATTTACAGATGTAACACAGAGGGGGGCACAGAAGTAGGCACACAGGCAGGCAGCATTCGTTCCGCCCAAGACCAGCCCTGTCCCCCACAAACCAAACGGGGGTGCAGCCAGTGCAAACCTGAACTGCTGTGGCCCCCGTTATCTTTGTGAACACACTCTCCAGCCCCCGTTCACACGTTACAGAGGGTAGAGCAGGACTGCACCCCCTCGCCTCGCTTATTCAGCATAATTTCTATGTGAACAGGCAGCGTTCAGACCGGGTTTGGCTCTTCTCAGTGAGCAAATGCAGGGAGGGCAAGAAAACAACCACAAGAACCACTTTTAAAATTCCACATCTGGGGGGGGGGGGAAACCCTGTTAACGTCTTTCTCAAATCTGTCTCACATTAGAATCCCAGGCTCTGCCGCAAATTGCTGATTCTAATGATCTAAAGTGAGAACGGCTTGAAGATTGGTTTGCGTGCGTCCTGGCCAGCCCCAGCAATTTTATTAAATATGTACAGGGACTTTGCATGCTTGAACATGATGTTATGGGTTGTATGTGTGTGAGTGTGTGCTCAGCATTGTAATCGGCACGCTATACAACAATAAAACTGCGTTGCCAAAGGGCATCGAACACACTTGCAAGCCGGGGGACGAGGACAAGGGCTGTATTCTCTGTCCTCAGTAAAGCGCTTACTCTCCTAGCCATCAAGGAAGGAGCCTGTGCCCCATCTCCATCAGAATCCTCTGTTGCACGCAGGAAGGGCTGGACAACATGACACCCATGTTCGGCACACTTACTCTGGAGTAAGTCCCATTAAACTCAGTGGGTGTGCTACCTACCCCCCAAAGGCCAAAAATAGAAGCAGTGATTTATTTGCCATGAGAACATCAGAAGTGCCCTGATGCTGGATCAGACCAAGGGTCCATCTAGTCTAGCACTCTGTTCACACAGTGGCCAACCAGCCACCGGCCAGGAAAACATAAGCAGGACAGAAGTGCAGCAGCACCCTCCCACCTATGTTCCCCAGGAACTGGTGTATATAGGCCCCGTTCAGACAACACGCTAAACCATGCTGCTTAACCACAAAATGGTTAACGGAATGCATTATGCATTCCATTAACCATTTTGTGGTTAAGCAGCATGGTTTAGCGTGTTGTCTGAACGGGGTCATAGACTTACTGCCTCTGATTACGGTGACCCTATGGAAAGGAGGACAGGGCTCCTGTATCTTTAACAGTTGTAGAGAAAGGGAATTTCAGCAGGTGACATTTGTAGGCATGCAGCACCTGGTGAATTTCCCTCTTCATCACAACAGCTAAAGCTGCAGGAGCCCTGCCTACCATGACCAGATACAAAAGAAGGCATAACTGTAGAGATGAAGATGGAATTTCACCAGGTGCTGCATGCCTACAAATGACTCCTGCTGAAATTCCCTTTTCAATACAACTGTTAAAGATGCAAGAGCCCTGTCCTCCTTTCCATATGGTCACCCTACCCCCCGCCAATCACTTCCCCCACTGGAACCTCAGTCCCTCCACTTCGTTCTGTTACTCCTAGCACAGGCCCATCTCTTTTTCTAGCACGAACATCCTTTTATAATATGGATCTGATCTGGTTTGTGTGTGTGTCTCTGTGTGTGTGTGTGTTTTAACCATCAACTCAAGAGTTGAACTCATGGGATGAAAACAACTTGTGTGTGGTGGTCCAGCAGTTCGAAAAATTGTGCCTTGATCTTTTCCTATGTATGTCTGGATAACTTTATATATTGGCACATTATTTCTATTTTACAAAGCAATAAAAAATCTTTATGCAGACTTTTTCTCCAGCAACATGGCATTGTGCATGTGTTCCCAGTACACCCTGCTTTCAAGGATTGCCTTGACTTTTCTTTAGATCCTGACCCAAAAGGCCTTAAATCTTTTTTTTGGCTGCATTCACTGCCTGCTTCATAGGCTGGTGGGGCCTCTAAACCCATTGACAATGGCTCTTCTATGAACATTTTATTGATCTCCCAACCCACATGCTCCCCACCCCACCCCGTTCCTTTAAAGCACACACATATACACACACATGCACGCAAGGACCTGAGTCCACCAGATGTCCGGAACTGGCTCAAGCCACCGGCTGCCTTGTCTTCCCCTCCAGGACAATCTGCCAATCTAGAAATATAATATTGTGTCTTGAAACAGGTCCGCACAACTTGTAATGTCGGCTGAACCTTTAGTTGCCAACACAAAAGTGTTGATAACACAACGGTCTATTAAACAGGGTTATTATATACAGCTTCCTAGCATGATGCTAAAGCAGAGACCTGCAACCAGCTGGGTTCTTGGTAGCGCAACAAATGAAAGAAAAGAAGGACGCTAGACTCTGGGTTGTACCAGAGCTTGCACCATGGATAACTACTTTAGAGTTCTGAGTGGTTCTCGCTGAAACCCGGAGCGGATCCATTGCCTCACAGATGTTGGAGCCGCTGGCCTTCATTGAGTTGTACTTAAGGGGACAGGGCTGCAGGGTCTTGCTATTTACTGTTTTACTCTGTACAGCACCATGTACATTGATGGTGCTATATAATAATAATAATAATAATAATAATAATAATAATAATAATAATAATAATAATAATAATAATAATAATGCAGCATGTCTGGGTGCACCCTTTGCTCAGAATTGGCTTGAGTGATTGACTGGTTGCCAAGCCCAGCCTACACTAGATTGTCCTGGGACAGGTGTGAATTGCTCGTGACCCACCAAGCAAAATGCAGGTTGCCTATCATACATGGCACCGTCACAGGCTTGCAGGTAGGACTAGTTCAAGACACGGATGGCCAGAAGAGTCTGTAAATGTGGCATTTTATGATAGGGTGACCATATGACCGGATTTGCCCGGATTTGTCCGGTTTTTTGATGACAAATCCGGGAGGGGAAATCCGGATTTACCCAAAGAGCAGCTCTAATGGGAAATAATAAAAATGCTTATAACTCCGTCATTTTTTAAGATAAATACATGAAACTTGGCATGGTGGTAGCTCTTAGGAAGGGCTTTAGTTATATCAATTTTGAAACTGATCTGTTCATCCATTGATTTTTTAGAATTTTTTTAAAAATTGAGGTTTTAAAATTATTATTTTTATAATCATCATTTTTAAAGATAAAGAGCTGGAAGTTGGCACCATGATAGCTTTTAGGTAGAGCTTTAGCCATACCAAATCTGTTCATCCATTGATTTTTAGGAATTTTTTAAAATTTGAGGATTTAATTTTTTTAAAAAAATATGTTATTTTTAAAGATAAAGAGATGAAATGGCACCATGATTGCTCTTAACAAGGACTTTAGCTATGCTAAGTTTGAAAAAGATCTGTCCATCCATTGAGTTTTAGGATTTTTTTAAGGTTTGAGGTTTTAAAATTATTTTTTAAAAATAATTTTAACATGGCGACCATGTTGTCCTCCTTTTTGGTTTCCAAAATATGGTCACCCTATTTTATGAGTCACATTTGAAAGCCAGTGTGGTGTAGTGGCTAGGATAGGGTGGCCATATGAAAAGGAGGACAGGGCTTCTGTGTCTTTAACAGTTGTATAGAAAAGGGAATTTCAGCAGATGTCATTGGTAGGCGCGCAGCCCCTGGTGAAATTCCCTCTTCATCCCAACAGTTCAAGCTGCAGGAGCCCTGCCCTCTTTTGTGTCTGATCACTCTAGTATAGCTCCTGCAGCTTGAACAGTTGTGATGAAGAGGGGATTTCACCAGGTGCTGCGTGCCTGCCAATGACACCTGCTGAAATTCCCTTTTCTATGCAACTGTTAAATTCCCTTTTCTATGCAATTGTCCTCCTTTCCATAGGGTCACCCTATAGCGGCTAGGACTATAGGACTGGGATACAAGAAACCCATGTTCTACTCCCTACTCGCCCATGAAGCTCACTGGCACTTCTGGCAAACGTTGTAGGACTTTCTTATTTTTTGTCTAAATGTACATAGGATTGCACACAAGTGCTTAGAAATGCTCCCGATATGGGGTTATGGACAGCTCTTTGCTTTTGAACTAACTGCAGTTTCATATTTTGACCTGTTCAGACAACACGCTAAGCCATGGTGGTTTAATATTTTGAGCTAACCATTATAGCTTAGTATGTATTGTGAACCATGACTTAGTGTGTTGTGTAAACCATTCCTAATCATGGTGGCTACACAACCACGGTTTAAACACACTCACTAACCATTTGCTGCAAAAGGTAGGGTGTCCATATGAAAAGGAGGACAGGGCTCCTGTATCTTTAACAGTTGAATAGAAAAAGGAATTTCAGCAGTTGTCATTTGTAGGTATTAAGCAACTGGTGAAATTCCCTCTTCATCACAACAGTTAAAGCTGCAGGAGCCCTCCTCTCTTTTGCATCCTGTCACTCAAAAGAGGACAGGGCTCCTGTTATAATGAAGAGGGAATTTCAGCAGGTGTCATTTGTAGGCATTAAGCACCTGGTGAAATTCCCTCTTCAGCAGAACAGTTAAAGCTGCAGGAACCCTGCTTAGCATGATCAGATACAAAAGAGGGCAGGGCTCCTGCAGCTTTCACTATTGTGATGAAGAGGGAATTTCACCATGCCTACAAATGACACCTGCTGAAATTCCCTTTTCTCTGCAGCTGTGAAAAATACGGGAACCCTGTCCTCCTTTCCATAGGGTCACCCTAGCAAAAGGGTTAGTGGCCTAACCATGGCTTAGTGTGTTGTCTGAACAGGCCCATCCAGTCATCACAGGAAACGGGGCTTAGTTCTAATAGCCATGCTGGCTGGGGTTGATGGGATATGTAGTCCAACACATATGCAGGGCAGCAGGTTGTTCTAAAGCGGGAGTGTAAGTTTCTGTTCTCTTGTGAAAAAGTCCAGGAGAGGAAGGGCAGCGCTCCAGCGAGGCCCAAACTCACGTGTCGTGTGAAACTACGTCTGAACCCGCCCAACGTGCATAAGGAGTGTTCTCTGTTAACGTCAATATCTGGCATTGACACGAGCAGTTTGTCCACATTCTCTCTGTCTCTCACCTGCCGGATGCCCTGAGACAGCTACTTAGGAGTGATTCCCCAACCATTGGCAGTTGTAACAGTTTTGTCTCAAGGCTATATCACATTGTTAAAGCTGTGCAGCCGCTTAAAAGCCACTCCGAAAGCAATTAAGAAGCATTTCTATAGGCACTTCATCCCAAAAGCAAAAAAGGAAAGGGGGGGGGGGATTGCTTCCGCCAAGCCGGCCTTTAAGAGAAAAAGCAGCCTCAGCGAACAGCTTTGAAATGGAGGAGATCAAATAAGCGAAGTTGTGCGCTGCCGCCCACCGTTAAAAGCGCTATAGACAAACCTTACAATAGACAAAATGGCCCTTTAAAGGGGCTATTTACGTTAAGTAGTGGAAATAGCCCCCAGGAACTCCCTGGACCGCTGGAAAAGAAAATGTAGGGCTTCTGCATAGGATTTCTCTGTTCATTTTAAAAGAGAGAGTTTTGCATTGTGGACTTCAAAGTCTGGAGCTGGAACCTTTTCTTTCTTTTCAGGTCTTATGTGCCTATGTGCTTCTGGGTGGTTTTTTGTGTGTGTGTGTGTGTGTGTGTGTGTGTTTTGATATATCATAGAATCATATATTAGCAGAGTTGGAAGGGGCCTACAAGACCATCGAGTCCAACCCCCTGCTCAATGCAGGAATCCACCCTAAAGCATCCCTGACAAATGGTTGTCCAGCTGCCTCATGAATGCCTGTAGTGTGGGAGAGCTCACAACCTCCCTAGGTAACTGATTCCATTGTCGTACTGCTCTAACAGTCAGGAAGTTTTTCCTGATGTCCAGCTGGAATCTGGCTTCCTGTAACTTGAGCCCGTTATTCCTTGTCCTGCACTCTGGGAGGATCGAGAAGAGATCCTGGCCCTCCTCTGGGTGACAACCTTTTAAGTATTTGAAGAGTGCTGTCATGTCTCCCCTCCATCTTCTCTTCTCCAGGCTAAACATGCCCAGTTCTTTCAGTCTCTCTTCGTAGGACTTTGTTTCCAGACCCCTGATCATCCTGGTTGCCCTCCTCTGAACACGCTCCAGCTTATCTGCGTCCTTCTTGAAGCGTGGTGCCCAGAACTGGACGCAATACTGTAGATGAGGCCTAACCGGGGCCGAATAGAGAGGAACCAGTACCTCATGTGATTTGGAAGCTTATCTTGAAGACTGTTCAAAACTAGGACCCTACACTGGAGGAAGAGGTTTTTAGGCAGTGGAGGCTGGTGCCTCCGATGTCAGTGGGGCGGTGAATCCACTCCGAGTTTCAATCAGAACCCGTCAGAATTCTAAAGCAGCTTTCCAAGGTGCTTCCGAGATTCTGACTGATTTGGACTAAAACCTGGAGTGGATTCACCACCCCACAGACATAGGAGCCACCAGCCACCACTGATTTTACATCACCAAAATTGGGACTTCGTTGTCTGAGGCTCCATCCCTTCCAATTGTTAGGTAAAACTATCCAATTTAGCTTCTGATCATTTTTTTTTAACCTAATACCACATCTATAAAGAACCCTCAGCTTTAGTACTGTAAAGACGGTCTAGTAGATCTCTGCTTCTGTTTTCCACCAACCAAGGAAGCGGTCCAGTTCGCCCTGGACAGAGATAGTTTTTAGTTAACAGCTAGATTTTATGTTCTTGGAAATGAAGATCAACAATTATCTGAGATTTTGTTCTGCCCAGTGGTCCTATGGGGCACTGAAATCTGAAACCCTCACATCACCTGGCAGAGCCTAAATTGAATGACTGCAAACCTTATCTCCGCCATATCACCTTGGGACAATGACCAGACAGACATTGGCCCCGTTCAGAAGACAACTTAAACCACAGCTTTAACCACAGTGGTTGAGCCAGAAAGCCAGGCTGTGTTCAGAAAACCATGGCTTAACCACTTTTCGCTTTATTCACCATGGTTAAAGCCATGGTTTATGGTGTCTTCTGAACACAGCCTGGCTTTCTGGCTTAACCACCATGGATAAAGCCATGGTTTAAAGTTATTTCTGAACACAGCCTGGCTTTCTGGCTTAACCACCATGGATAAAGCCATGGTTTAAGGTGTCTTCTGAACACAGCCTGGCTTTCTGGCTTAACCACCATGGTTAAAGCCATGGTTTAAGGTGTCTTCTGAATGGGGCCATTGTGAGTTCAGCATCTACTCAGCCTTCCCCCACTTCCATTCCCACCACCAACCCTAACCCATCACCACCAACCTGCTTTTTGTAACATCTTGCCTGATAAAAGATCTCCAGGGATCTGATCATTTTTGGGGGGTAATTTAGGGTGACCATATGAAAAGGAGGACAGGGCTCCTGTATCTTTAACAGTTGTATAGAAAAGGGAATTTCAACAGGTGTCATTTGTAAGCATGCAGCACCTGATGAAATCCACTCTTCATCCCAACAGTTCAAGCTGCAGGAGCCCTGCCCTCTTTTGTATCTGGTCACTGTAGTATAGCTCCTGCAGTTTGAACTGTTGAGATGAAGAGAGGATTTCACCAGGTGCTGCATGCATACAAATGACACCTGCTGAATCTCCCTCTTCTCTACAACTATTAAAGATGCAGGAGCCCTGTCCTCCTTTCCACATGGTCACCTAGACTGTTGGTCTAATAAAGGTTTTCTATATATGGGTCTGGTGATTTTTCTTATGGTCAATACAGCTGCCTTTGTTGCCTTTCTTTTTTAACATATCAACTGATTCTTTAGTCCTAACTGAGATTTGATAGCACTGGAAATTGAAGCCCAAATAATTATAATAGTGATATTTGGCATTTCTATTTAGCATCCATATATTCAAAGAACTTCATATACACTATAGTACAAGAACTCTGTAGACAAATATTATTATGCCCATATTGCAAATGGTAAGCTAATGAATTCATAGCAGAAATGAAATTTAAACTAGGGCCCTTCTTAACCAGCTATGCTGGATCAGAACAAGCAGGCTAAGGGGTGACATGATGGAGGTGTACAAAACTATGCATGATATGAAGAATGTGGATAGGGAGACATTTCCCCACTATCCCATAATACTAGAATCCAATTGGGGTCACCCCATGAAGCTGATGGTTGGGAGATTTAGGAGAGTTACAAAGAAGTGCTTCTTCACAAAGCACATAGTTAAACTATGGAACTCACTACCACAGGATGTAGTGATGGCCACCAATTTGGATGGCTTTAAAAGGGGGTTGCATAAATTCCTGGAAGAGAAGGCTATCAATGGCTACTAGTCCGGATGGCTATGTGCTACCTCCAGTATCTGAGGCAGGAACCCTGTGTGCACCAATTGCTGGGGAACATGGGTGGGAGGGTGCTGCTGCACCCATGACCTAGTCAACAGCTGGTTGGCCACTGTGTGAAGAGTGTGCTGAACTAGGTGGACCCTTGATCTTATCCAGCATTGCTCTTTTTATCTTCTTATTTCCATCAAATTTTATTTTATTTCACGGTGTAAACTACTCTGGTCTCCAAAGAAGAAATGGGTAGTGATGTTTTACAATAAACCATTAGAAGCCATCTTGGGAGTATGGTCAAAAGATGGGAATAATAATTATTAAGAATATTCCCCCCTTCGTTGAAACCTGCTTTGTGTAATGTAGAGATCTCGAGGGCTTGCACATTTTTATTTTTATCGTTGGTGATTTTCAGTTGGCCTAATAAAGGTATTTCAGGAATAATAAATCTGTAATTGGAGTAAACTGGACCATCACGGGCTGCATCGTCA
This sequence comes from Elgaria multicarinata webbii, assembly GCF_023053635.1. Taxonomy (NCBI): domain Eukaryota; kingdom Metazoa; phylum Chordata; class Lepidosauria; order Squamata; family Anguidae; genus Elgaria; species Elgaria multicarinata. Next base: position 175,174,238 of record NC_086172.1, on the reverse strand, counting down.
AAGACCCTGCTGTTAGTGTAAAGTTGGTTTTCCTGCAGCAAAAGGACCTGCCGTACATGATGTGGGCTGTCTGTGAACGGATCTGTTTTAATATAATTCACCTCTGGGGAGGCTGCCTGAATTGATTGGCACAGCGGCAGGGGAAGGGGTGTGTTTTAACCCTCCCTCACCCCATTTCTCAATCTATATTGCTTACCTAGCTGCTGTTTGCTCTGCAGGAGAAAAATGCAGGTAGCTGAATTCTGATGCCGAGTCCTTAATGAACTGATCTCAGGCTGTTGCCGTGCCTGGTTCCTGGGTGACTTGTGTCTAATGAATTCATACCAAGTGCCGCCTTCGCTCACCTTCCTGGAGGTATACATGTATTTCTCCCTATTTACCACAATGCAATGGCAAGCACACACACACACACACACACACACACACACACACACACACAGAGAGAGAGAGAGAGAGCCTTCAGGCATTTTAAATACACTTCTAATTATTTACGAGTCTTTTCGTGGGAGTCGGGCAAGTGCATTGGGATTAAAATGCCATTTAATGCTCGCTGCACCCGGCTAATAAAATCATGTTGGGCAAAGACTTCAATTAGCCAGCGTATCATCCGAGCCTTTCAACTAGGTTAATGATGGCTGGGTGGAAGAATGTGACACCCCTGGCGTCGTTTCTTGTGGCCCGCGCCACGGGTGCGCGGGATAGCAGGTTAGTCATGTGTGCCGAATGCTATGCAACGTCTTCCATTATTCATGGGTGTCAAGCAGAGAAGGGGTGCTTCTTGTGTTTGCTGTCACTCCGTGGTGTAGACAGATCTATCTCTGCCATTAATACGCATGATTCTAAAGGTGCTGACACTAATGATATGGGAGCACATTATTCCATGGACTCGGGCTCCATGCGCTAAAGAACAGGCAGTGTTCGCAAGTCTTCTCCGGGGGGGGGGGCACCCGCGGGAACCATAAATTTCACAGCAGAATCGAAACCCTTAGTTTTCCTTGTTCTTGTCTGTTGTGCCTTAACACTTCAACAGACCTGGACAAAGCACAGATTCGCTTCATTTTTTAATGGGAGTCAGTGCCATTCACTTCACTGGTATTGACTCTCGAGTAAACATGCGTAGGCTCAGGCTGCACTTGTGTAAAAAAAAAAAAGGAGGAGGAGGAGGAGGAGGAGAAGGAGGAAATAGAAAAAGAGAGGGCATGGTGGAATAAAGATTTTATTTATTTATTTATTTATTACATTTATTTTGTTGTTTATTCGTTCAGTCATTTCCGACTCTTCGTGACTTCGTGGACCAGCCCACGCCAGAGCTTTCTGTCGGCCGTCGCCACCCCCAGCTCCCCCAAGGTCAAGTCTGTCACCTCCAGAATATCATCCCTCCATCTTGCCCTTGGTCGGCCCCTCTTCCTTTTGCCTTCCACTTTCCCTAGCATCAGCCTCTTCTCCAGGGTATCCTGTCTTCTCATTATGTGGCCAAAGTACTTCAGTTTTGCCTTTAATACCATTCCCTCAAGTGAGCAGTCTGGCTTTATTTCCTGGAATATGGACTGGTATGATCTTCTTGCAGTCCAAGGCACTCTCAGAATTTTCCTCCCACACCACAGCTCAAAAGCATCTCTCTTCCTTCGCTCAGCTTTCCTTATGGTCCAGCTCTCGCAGCCATAGGTTACTACAGGGAATACCATTGCTTTAACTATGCGGACCTTTGTTGTCAGTGTGGTGTCTCTGCTCTTAACTATTTTATCCAGATTTGTCATTGCTCTCCTCCCAAGAAGTAAATGTCTTCTGATTTCCTGGGTGCAGTCAGCGTCTGCAGTAATCTTTGCGCCCAGAAATACAAAGTCTGTCCTCCAAGGAACCCAAGGCGACATACATAATCCTCCCTCTCTCCATTTTATCCCAACAACAGCCCTGTGAGGTAGGCTGGGCCGAGAGTCGGTGGCTGGCCCAAAGTCACCCAGTGAGCTTCCATGGCTGAGTGGGGACTAGAACCCGGATCTCCCGACTCCCAGTCCAACACTCTAACCATTACACCACACTGGATAAGAGAGGCATGCTCAGCTCCAAGAAAGCCGTGATATATATATATATATATATATATATATATATATATATATATATTATCACCACTCTTTATTTCTTTATTTAAGATATTTCTGTACCACCTTTCTGAAACCAACCAAGGAGGTATGCAAAAAATAAAAAATAAAACAGGAATCAAATAAAAAAACACAATAAAACAATAAATGCAACATTAAAAGATGCATCTTGTTCCTCGTCCTGAATGCAGAGAGAGAAGGGACCACATTCAAATACCAGAGTTTGGAATCAACACAGGAAGAAGCCTTTTCCCATGTGCTCGATAGGTGTCATGTCTAGCCCTGCTTCTCCTAGTTTGGAAGAAGGTGTTTCAGGTGATCAATCAGAATCAGACTCTGAAGTAGAGGAGTCGGTGCCAGACACAGGCCAGCCTGTAGCAGTGGGGGAGGAAGCTCTCATGGGCTCTTTGCCAGCTGAGGTGAACCCTCTCCAGAGCATATCTCCTCAAGTTCAAACAATACACAGTCACTGGGAAGCCAACATTCTTCCGAAGGAGAAAGCACTGACAGGTTAGCCAATCCAAGAGTACATCGCAGGCTAAAACAGGCAGAGCGAAAGGAAGGTGCGAGAAAGTCAACCCGGTTCGCATCATGTCTGAAGCCACCTCAGAACTAGTCACTCTGAAGTTAACACATCTTAGGAAAAGGCTTTCTTGTTCTTGAATGGACAGTTGTCTCGCTTAGTTTGCATAGTTTTGCATAGGGGAAATTTCCAAGAGATTAGACTCTCTTCAGGAGGGAAGAGATGTTTATTGCTTGAATAAAGCTTTGTGGATTACTTAGCAGGCCTCGTTATTGTCTCCCAAGAAGGCAGGAGGTTAAAGAGAAACACCACCATAGCTGTCCCTCTGCAAACAGGGGTGTCTTCGAAAGTGTCCCTCGTATTGACATGCAGCACAAGCCTGCATGAAAGGCAAATGCTATTTTGGGCTGCATTAATAGAAGTATAGCTTCCAAATCACGTGAGGTACTGGTTCCTCTCTATTTGGCCCTGGTTAGGCCTCATCTAGAGTATTGTGTCCAGTTCTGGGCTCCACAATTCAAGAAGGACGCAGACAAGCTGGAGCGTGTTCAGAGGAGGGCAACCAGGATGATCAGGGGTCTGGAAACAAAGCCCTATGAAGAGAGACTGAAAGAACTGGGCCTGTTTCGCCTGGAGAACAGAAGATTGAGGGGAGTCATGAGAGCACTCTTCAAATCCTTAAAAGGTTGTCACACAGAGGAGGGCCAGGATCTCTTCTCGATCCTCCCAGAGTGCAGGACACGGAATAAAGGGCTCAAGTTAAAGGAAGCCAGATTCCGGCTGGACATCAGGCAAAACTTCCTGACTGTTAGAGCAGTACGACAATGGAATCAGTTGCCTGGTGAGGTTGTGGGCTCTCCCACACTAGAGGCCTTCAAGAGGCAGCTGGACAACCATCTGTCAAGGATGCTTTAGGGTGGACTCCTGCATGGAGCAGGGGGTTGGACTCGATGGCCTTGTAGGCCTCTTCCAACAATGCTATTCTATGATTCTATGATTCTATGCCCACATTTACTCTGAAATGAGACCCGCTGGCGCAGTATAGGTTTTATATGATCAAATCACTTCACCCCCATCAACACTTGGGCGGCCATATTCTGCACCAGCTGAAGTTTCCTGGCCACTTTTAAAGGCAGCCCCACGTACGGTGCATTACAGTAGTCCAGCCTGGACAACACTAGTGCAAGGAGAACTGAGGCAAGGTCCATCATCTCCAGATAAGGCCCAAGTTGCTAAAACACGCTCCTGGGGGTTGTCTTTTTGGTGCTGGGTTGGCGCTGCCTCCCTCTGAAACCCAACGCTTTCGCTCTCCCAGGGTGGTGTCGGGTAATCCCGACATCGCTGAGGCTGCTCAGGGTTTCTGGGCGGCCATCTGGGTACCGAAGCCACCTCCCACCCTCTTCCTGGTGGAAGGCGACCAATCGTCAGTCATCTTCCACCAGGCACTACCCTGGGATTGGCCCTGGATTGGCCCTAAGCGATGTCATTCACTAGAAGTGCCGTAGTGACGTTGTCCTGATTGAAGATGTCAGGGTAAATCCCAGACTTTTTCAAGCTGCAGCTTCAAGCTGCACCTGCATTGTCTAAGTGACCCAGCACAGATCTGCAAAGGCTTTCCCTGTGTATAGGCAGCCCCTGGACACTGCAGCCACCTGGGCTTCACATTTAACATCAAGTCCAGGAGGAGTCCCAGACTATAGACTAAGGCCTTAGCTAGACCTAAAGTTTATCCTGGGGTCGTCCCTGCTTGCTCCCGGGAAATCCTGTGTGTCATTTACATGAACAGGGATGACCCCGGGACGATCCCGGATTAAACCTTAGGTCTAGCTAAGGCCTTAGGGCTCATCTACACCAAGCAGGCTATTCCACTTTGAAAGCGGTATATAAAAGGCAGGAGCCACACCAAGCAGGATATAGTGGTATGAAAGCGGTATGAAAGTGGTCTATGGTCTGTGTCAATGGCCCCCGGCAGTTGTCAGTGCACTTCAATACTGCTATAAAGCAGTCGTGTGGCTCCTACCTTTTATATACCGCTTTCATAGTGGAATATCCTGCTTGGTGTAGATGAGCCCTTAGTCTTTTATGGGGAGTACAGCCCTGTCTAAGTCCAGCTATAGACTTCCATCCAGAGTAGTTGGTTTTCCAGTCCACAACACCTCCGTCTTGTCTGGATTAAGTTTCAGCTTCTTTACTCTCATCCGCCTGAAAACAGCCAAAACCACACGTGTGAAAGGCAGGCATGAATGACTGAGATTAAGCCAATGTAATGGCGCGAATTGCAGTCCAACAACAGCTGTGTACGATTCTGGGCTCCACATTTCCAGAAGGACATTGGCAGGTTGGAACAGGTTCAGAGGAGGGCCGCAAAGATGATGCAGGGACTTAAGAACGAGCCCTATGAGGACAGGCTGAAGGAACTTGGGATGTTCAGTCTGGAGAAAAGAAGGCCGAAGGGAGACAAGTTAGCAGGGTTCAGGTACGTAAAAGGGGCCTGCAGGGGAGATGGTCAAGAACTATTTTCCATGGCCACAGAAATTAGGACCTGAGATAATGGGTGTAAGTTGCAGCTAATTAGATTTCGATTAAATATAAGGGAAAACTTCTTGACAGATCTGTACAACAGTGGAGCTGTCTACCTATGGAGGTCGTGGGTTTTCCTTCTCTGGAGGTTTTTAAGAGGCTCAACAGCCACCTCTCACGGATGGTTTTTCCTGCACATTGCAGAGGGTTGGACTAGCTGATCCTTGGGGTCCCTTCGAACTCAACAATTCTATGATTCTATGATTCTAGGAGGCTGGCATGCTTCCAAATGAAGGGCAGCCCTTCAGTGCAATCTGTATTTTGGTTCAAAAAGAGTGGTTTTCCATTTTTGAACTCTGATGCCACCTCTGCCCTTTAGTTTTTTTGGGGGGTGGTGGTGGTAATTATTTTTCTTTTAGTGTCACCAGTGTGCCTTTTGGGAAGTATTTGATCAATTCTTATTTGGTAAGAACTTACCAAAATTCTCAAAGTTCACATTCAGGAGAGAAAGAAAGTGGGGTTTAAAAATAAATAAATCAAATTGCTTTTCCTGCACATTGCAGAGGGTTGGTCTGGATGATCCTTGTGATCCCTTCCAACACCACATTTTTATGATTCTTTGAAGGCTGCACGGCTTCTGTCCCTGGGATAGAGTTTATGAATATGGGATATAAATGTAACCAACACATAAATAGCCTACTGCAAAGGGTTGTTGTGAGATCATAATGGAAAACACAATTTCCCACTACCCTGCCCTGAACTCCCTGGAGATTCTAAGAATGCGCTCAGTAATAAGTGTGGGATGTGTTAATTTGAGTTAAGAGCTATGGTCCATCTCTCACAGCTGTGGAGGGTTTAGATGACACTCTTGTCTGTGATTTTCTTTTTCCTGCTGTTCTTGTTCTCATCTGGGTGGCAACGGATGGTTTTCCTCAACCATCCATGCGGCATTTCAAGACACAGAGGTTATTTAAACGTCTGCCTCCCGCAGTTCAACTTCTCTGTTAAGGATGGGAGATACATTGGATCAGATGCACAGATGATGTGAAACTTAGAATTACAGTCTCCCTGGAGTTAAACATTCAAAAGGAATTCTACAAACTAGACCGCTGGCATCTCTCATGTTCTCCGTCACCTTGTAGCAGAAAGCAACTCATTGTGTGGGGTGATTGGTTGGTTGCTGAACATGTATCTGCCCTGGGGATAGGACAGAAAAAGATCACACCAGTCCACAGAATTCTAACAACATCACCTAGACCAGGGGCCTTCAACTAGTCCAGACCAGAGACCCACCTCAAATTCCCAACTTGCAACATGGGACCCATGCCCAACATTTCTCCACGCCCAACATGGTGGCAACAGCTTTGCCATGACCCATCTGGGCTGATCTCGTGACCTGCTTTTCGGTCGTGACCCACCGGTTGGAGACCACTGATCTAGACTGTTGTAGTTTAAGGACAGATTATTATTATTATTATTATTATTATTTATTTATATAGCACCATCAATGTACATGGTGCTGTACAGAGTAAAACAGTAAATAGCAAGACTCTGCCGCATAGGCTTACAATCTAATAAAATCATAGTAAAACAATAAGGAGGGGAAGAGAATGCCAACAGGTACAGGGAAGGGTAAGCAGGCACAGGGTAGGGAAAAACTAACAGTAGAAAGTAACAGTAGAAGTCTGCACAACATCAAGTTTTAAAAGCTTTAGGAAAAAGAAAAGTTTTTAGTTGAGCTTTAAAAGCTGTGGTTGAACTTGTAGTTCTCAAATGTTCTGGAAGAGCGTTCCAGGCGTAAGGGGCAGCAGACGAAAATGGACGAAGCCGAGCAAGGGAAGTAGAGGCCCTTGGGCAGGCGAGAAACATGGCATCAGAGGAGCGAAGAGCACGAGCGGGGCAATAGTGTGAGATGAGAGAGGAGAGATAGGAAGGAGCTAGACCGTGAAAAGCTTTGAAGGTTAACAGGAGAAGTTTATATTGGATTCTGAAGTGAATTGGAAGCCAATGAAGAGATTTCAGAAGCGGAGTAACATGGTCGGAGCGGCGTGCTAAGAAGATGATCTTTGCGGCAGAGTGGTGAACAGAAACCAACGGGCTGATGTGAGAAGAAGGAAGGCCAGAGAGAAGAAGGTTGCAGTAGTCCAACCGTGAAATAACCAGTGCATGAACAAGCGTCTTGGCAGAAGAGACAGACAGACAAAAATGATCGAATCCTGGCAATATTATACAGGAAAAATCGACAAGATTTAGCTACTGCCTCAATATGAGGAATAAAGGAGAGCGAGGAGTCGAAGATAAAGCCAAGGCTACGAGCTTCCTTGACCGGAGTAAGCGTAACATCATTGACAGTAAGAGAGAATGAGAGATGAGGAGAAGGTTTAGGAGGAAAAACAAGCAATTCAGTCTTTGCCATGTTAAGCTTCAAGCGACGATGAAGCAGCCAAGCTGAGATATCTGAAAGACATGCCGAGATACGATCGTGAACATCAGGAGAAAGTTCCGGAGATGACAGATATAGTTGTGTATCATCGGCGTACAGATGATATTGGAGACCATGAGATTGAATAAGCTTGCCCAAGGTGAGAACAGGCAGGCTTCTCTCCTTCGGGGCTGCATCAGGACAGTGGGGTTGGTGATGGCATTGGCATTGTCTTTTCCATCCCTTCGTTGCTTATCAAATCCAATGAGCTTTTTTGCTGGTGTAATAGTAAAGAAATGTTCCCCAACAGTGTGCCACCCAAATATTTTGGATTCCAATACCCAACAGCCACATCCCGCACGACTGCTGCTGGGGGATGATGGGAGCAGTAGTCCAAAACATCTGGAGGGTGGCAGGGTTGAGCCTTTGCAGGATACATTTCCTTACTGTCCCTCTCCCTCAAATAACTGCAGCCCGACGCCACACAACTGGAATGAGGAAAGCGGATTTTGAAGGTCATGCATGCACAAACAAGGTGTCTGAAGCCCCCAAACATCGTTTCTTCTTCAAAACGGTTTGCCTCAGGCTTAACGTTGCCTGTTTAATTTATTCCCTCCTAGCCTCTCAAGGCTTTCCGTAAAACAAAGGCAATTATCAGAACCCAGCTACCTTTGTGGCTGCACCTTGAAAAGAGCCCAATTAATTTCGTGCATTTTACAGTAATGTATACATTAGAGGTGACAGCTTGCAACGTGGCACAATTCTCTCTCTCTCTCTCTCTTAGGGAAACTTGCCTCTACCTTTTAATTAAAATGGGGATTTCATTGGTCCTTTCTTCAGTTCTTTCTTTCGTGGTCAAATTATTTGGAGATGTTCCTCCAGGAAACCACCCACTGAGTTGCAGTGGCTCAAGTCCTCGTGAGCGCACAGGCGTGTCACTGCTATTTAAGGGGAAAGAAAAGCCCTTGCATGCGATAATTAGTGTCATCCCAAATTCATATTTATGCTGCTAATTGCAGGGCTAAGTGAAGCTCCAGTTTAGCCACAGACGAATCAGCTAAACAAACAGAGACAACCAAAACACACAGATGCGCTTCTGTCTCAGAATCTGCATGCTAATTGCTGTTTGCAGTCTTCATAATCCCCCCACGCCTCTCGCCCCCCCCCCCCATTACACCAATACAAAGGGATACAGCAATCAACACTTCAGAGGATTCAAAAACAGCTTGGCAAATGGGAAGGACAATAAATCACCCACCCCGGGAGAACCTTCATCAAATTTCCTTCCCCACATCTAAGCTTTTCCTCTTCCAGATACGATTTTCCTCAAGAATTGTTTTAAGGTTAGCAGGGCAAGGGTTGTGTATCCGGTGTTCATAGAATCATAGAATAGTAGAGTTGGAAGGGGCCTATAAGGCCATCAAGTCCAACCCCCTGCTCAATGCAGGAATCCACCCTAAAGCATCTCTGACAGATGGTTGTCCAGCTGCCTCTTGAAGGCCTCTCGTGCGGGAGAGCCCACAACCTCACCAGGCAACTGATTCCACTGTCGTACTTCTCTAACAGTCAGGAAGTTTTTCCTGATGTCCAGCTGGAATCTGACTTCCTTTAACTTGAGCCCGTTAGTCCGTGTCCTGCACTCTAGGAGGATCGAGAAGAGATCCTGGCCCTCCTCTGTGTGACAACCTTTTAAGTATTTGAAGAGTGCTATCATGTCTCCCCTCAATCTTCTCTTCTCCAGGCTAAACATTATTATTATTATTATTATTATTATTATTTATATAGCACCATCAATGTACATGGTGCTGTACAGAGTAAAACAGTAAATAGCAAGACTCTGCCGCATAGGCTTACAATCTAATAAAATCATAGTAAAACAATAAGGAGGGGAAGAGAATGCAAACAGGCACAGGGTAGGGTAAAACTAACAGTATAAAGTCTGCACAACATCAAGTTTTAAAAGTTCTTTCAGTCTCTCTTCATAGGGCTTTGTTTCTAGACCTCTGATCATCCTGGTTGCCCTCCTCTGAACATGCTCCAGCTTAGGGTGACCATATGAAAAGGACAGGGCTCCTGTATCTTTAACAGTTGCATAGAAAAAGGAATTTCAGCAGGAGCTATAAGAGGGCAGGGCAGCTGCAGCTTTAACTATTGTGATGAAGAGGGAATTTCACCAGGTTCCCCATATATACAAATGACATCTGCTGAAATTTCCTTTTCAATACAACTGTTAAAGATACAAGAGCCCTGTCCTCCTTTACATATGGTCACCCTACTCCAGCTTGTCTGCGTCCTTCTTGAAGTGTGGTGCCCAGAACTGGATGCAATACTCTAGATGAGGCCTAACCAGGGCCGAATAGTGGGGAACCAGGACCTCACTTGATTTGGAAGCTATACTACTATTAATGCAGCCCAAATTAGCATTTGCTTTTTTTGCAGCCATATCGCACTGTTGGCTCATGTTCGGCTTGTGATCTACAACAATTCCAAGATCCTTCTCGATTGTAGTATTGCTGAGCCAAGTAACCCCCATCTTGTAACAGGCTAGTGCCTGTGCCATCGTGGCCATCCCACCCATATAACTTACACAACATATAAACAGGTGCATGTTCAGGTGGTACTTTAAAATGTAATTTGAAAGGCAGGCAGCTTGCCTGAAATATGGAATGGGAGGAGGGTTAAGGCTGGCAGCAGATGCAGTAAGCAGATCAGTGACATGTACATCTATCATTCACATTGCAAAACCAGGAGGAAGCTAAGCTTACAATACAGCTGAAGAAGTCACTTACCCCCCTCTTTTTATATGATGTTGATCTTCACCAAAAGAGTTAAAGGTAGGGAGACCATATGGAAAGGTCTCCTGTATCTTTAACAGTTGTATTGAAAAGGGAATTTCAGCAGGTGTCCTTTGTATGCAAGCAGCACCTAGTGAAATCCCCTCTTCGTCACAACAGTTGAAGCTGCAGGAGCCCTGCCCTCTTTTGTAAAGTGACCAAATTTAAAAGAGGACAGGGCTCCTGCACCTTTAACTGTTGTGATGGAAGAGGGAATTTCACCAGGTGCTGCATGCATACAAATTACCCCTGCTGAAATTCCATTTTCTATACAACTGTGAAAAGAGCTCTGTCCTCCTTTCCATAGGGTCACCCTATGTGTAAGTGGCCACCCTATAAGGCTTTTCTCCTCTCCAGCAAGAGAGAGATCTGTTTTCATCAGCAGGCTTCTTCTATATGGATCCTCTTCCTCTTCCACATCTTGAGTTGACACCTCTCCTCTTGAATTGTCTGGACGCATCCTCTGATAGGAATGGGGGAAGCCCCTCCAAAGGCAGGACCAGTCGTGGTTCCATGTAACTAGGTGCCTACAATGACAGCTGGATTGGGACCATTGGCAGGCAGGCATATGCAGTGGAGGCTGGTGGCTCCAATTTTGGTGGGGCAGTGAATCATAGAATCATAGAATCATAGAATAGCAGAGTTGGAAGGGGCCTACAAGGCCATCGAGTCCAACCCCCTGCTCAATGCAGGAATCCACCCTAAAGCATCCCTGACAGATGGTTGTCCAGCTGCCTCTTGAATGCCTCTAGTGTGGGAGAGCCCACAACCTCCCTAGGTAGCTGATTCCACTGTCGCACTGCTCTAACAGTCAGGAAGTTTTTCCTGATGTCCAGCCGGAATCTGGCTTCCTTTAACTTGAGCCCGTTATTCCGTGTCCTGCACTCTGGGAGAATCGAGAAGAGATCCTGGCCCTCCTCTGTGTGACAACCTTTTAAGTATTTGAAGAGTGCTATCATGTCTCCCCTCAATCTTCTCTTCTCCAGGCTAAACATGCCCAGTTCTTTCAGTCTCTCTTCATAGGGCTTTGTTTCTAGACCTCTGATCATCCTCGTTGCCCTCTTCTGAACACGCTCCAGCTTGTCTGCGTCCTTCTTGAATTGTGGAGCCCAGAACTGGACGCAATACTCTAGATGAGGCCTAACCAGGGCCGAATAGAGAGGAACCAGTACCTCACGTGATTTGGAAGCTATACTTCTATTAATGCAGCCCAAAATAGCATTTGCCTTTCTTGCAGCCATATCGCACTGTTGGCTCATATTCAGCTTGTGATCTACAACAATTCCAAGATCTTTCTCATTTGTAGTATTGCTGAGCCAAGTGTCCCCCATCTTGTAACTGTGCATTTGGTTTCTATTCCCTAAATGTAGAACTTGGCATTTATCCCTATTAAATTTCATTCTGTTGTTTTCAGCCCAGCACTCCAGCCTATCAAGATCACTTTGAAGTTTGTTTCTGTCTTCCAGGGTATTAGCTATCCCACCCAATTTGGTGTCATCTGCAAATTTGATCAGCGTTCCCTGCACCTCCTCGTCCAAATCATTAATAAAAATGTTGAAGAGCACTGGGCCCAGGACTGAGCCCTGCGGCACCCCACTCGTTGCCTCTCCCCAGTTTGAGAAGGTTCCATTGATAAGTACTCTTTGAGTCCGATTCTGCAGCCAACTGTGGATCCACCTAATAGTTGTTCCATCTAGCCCACTTTTAGCTAGTTTGTTAATCAGAATGTCATGTGGTACTTTGTCAAAAGCTTTGCTGAAGTCAAGATATATGACATCCACAGCATTCCCACAGTCCACAAGGGAGGTTATCCTATCAAAAAATGAGATCAAATTAGTTTGACAGGATTTGTTCCTGACAAATCCATGTTGGCTTCTAGTAATCACTGCATTGATTTCAAGGTGTTTACAGATTGACTTCTTTATAATCTGCTCCAGAATTTTCCCAGGGATGGATGTCAGGCTGACTGGTCTGTAGTTCCCAGGTTCCTCCTTTTTGCCCTTTTTGAAGATAGGGACAACGTTAGCCCTCCTCCAGTCGTCCGGCACCTCACCCGTCTTCCATGATTTTGCAAAGATAATAGACAAAGGTTCTGAGAGTTCTTCCGCTAGCTCCTTCATTACTCTTGGATGCAGTTCATCGGGCCCTGGGGATTTGAACTCATTCAAGGAAATTAGGTGTTCTTTGACCATTTGTTTATCAATCTCAAACTGCAATCCTGCCCCCTCAACTTCTGCTTCACTTTTTCCAGGGGGGTCATAGATCCGCTTTTGGGAGAAGACCGAGGCAAAGTAGGAATTGAGCACTTCAGCCTTTTGTTTGTCGTCTGTTATCAATTTGCCATCCTCATTAAGCAGTTGAACCACCATTTCTTTCCTCTGTCTTTTACTACTCACGTATCTGAAGAAAGCCTTTTTATTGCTTTTAGCATCCCTCGCTAATCTCAGCTCATTCACAGCTTTAGCCTTCCTGACGCCATTTCGGCACTTCTGCGCCACTTGTCTGTACTCTTCTTTTGTAGCCTGGCCTTCCTTCCACTTCCTATATGTATCCCTTTTTGTTGTTGAAATCCATCCTGGGTTTCAACCAGAACCAGCCAGATCTCTAAAGGAATGAAAATCTATTCCTTTCGAGTTTTGTCTGGTCCTACTGAAACCCAGAATGGATTCACTGCCCCACTGAAATTGGACCCACCAGACTCTACTGCTTAAATGCATGATTTCAGGATACCATGAGCAAGCATGGAATCAAATGACCAATGGACGGGCCCTAGTCATGTAAACAATGTTTAGTCACCAATTATCTCTTGCTGGGTCCATCCATGGTAACAGGACATGTGGGAAATGTGTCCTGAGATCTAAGTGATCAAAGCTAGGTTTCAAGCCCATTTAGAGTGGCCCAAGTATAAGGTGACCATATGGAAAGGAGGACTGGGCTGCTGTATCTCTAACAGTTGTATAGAAAATGGAATTTCAGGAGGTGTCATTGGTATGCAAGCAGCACCTGGTGAAATTCCCTCTTCATCACAACAGTTAAAGCTGCAGGAGCCCTGCCCTCTTTTGTATTGGGTCACCCTAGCCAAGTACACATTGCAAAAAGAAAGAAAGCCCTGTCCTTTTCATATGGTCGCTCTATTTTATGGCACTATATAACTGGCCACCCTATTTATTTATTAAATTTTTATATCACCTAATAGCCGAAGCTCTCTGGGCGGTTCACAAAAATTTAAACCATGAAAAGCACAGCAAAACAAGCAACAGTGAAAAAACACAAATACAAAATACAATATAAAAAGCACCACCAGGATAAAACCACACAGTAGAAATTGATATAGATTAAAATACGGAATTAAAACAGCAAAGTTTAAATTTAAGTTAAATTAGGTGTTAAAATACTGAGAAAATAAAAAAGTCTTCAGCTGGCGACGGAAGGAGTACAGTGTAGGCGCCAGGCGAACCTCTCTGGGGAGCTCGTTCCACAGCCGGGGTGCCACAGCAGAGAAGGCCCTCCTCCTAGTAGCCACCTGCCTCACTTCCTTTGGCAGGGGCTCGTGGACAAGGATCCCTGTGGATGATCTTAAGATCCGGGCAGGTACATATGGGAGGAGGCGTTCCTTCAAATAACCTGGCCCCAAGCCGTTTAGGGCTTTGAATGTTAGTGCCAGCACTTTGAATCGGGCCCAGACCTGGACTGGCAGCCGATGAAGTTGTAAAAGGACTGGCGTGATGTGGTCTTGCTGACCAGTCCCTAGGCATTTGTCACTTGTATATAATTCATATACCTACATGCCATGGTGCCATGTCCAGCTATAAATACAAATCAGGCAGGCAGAAATGTAAAGAGCTTGTTCAAAGGAACTACAAAGAGCTAAAAGAACATCAGTTAGTAATCCTCCTCCTCCTCCTCCTCCTCCTCCTCGGCCTTTTTTGTCAGTGGGCCGGGAGTTGCAAGTTTCTACCTGGCCAAGAGAAAGGATAATAGTTCCTTGAAGTTTGGGCATTAAGTGCATTTAATGGGGGAAGCTGAAAAGAGGCAGGTCCTGGTAATGCCCTGAAGGATCTTCTTGTTCTAAGCCTGTAATGGAAATACATGAAAAGCTAATGCCCTGGTAAAAGATGCTAAATGAAGCCATGCATTATGTATGGTGATAACATTTAGAATCCCAGAGCTGCCGAGAGTTCAGCCCTCACCAGAGAGCAGCAGCATCCAGCCAGAAACATATGCAGCTGTTTCAGGGTCCGGCAGGGGAATTTTCTCAGAGCTGGCTGCCAGATTAAACTTCTTAAGTAAGAAAAATGGTTTTTCTATGTGTGTTTTCCTGATTGCAATCGGCGGTGCTTTCCAGGGTCTGAGCAAAACTACGACGGCAACTCCTACGCGGTTATGGATGCAAGTTTGCTAGAATTTCCATAATGATAGTAGTTTGGGGGGGTTGAGAAAAATCGGAGAAAAATAGGCAAGGAGAAAAATCGAGTGATCCCACCCACCCACTGACCGAGGAGTGTTGCTGAGCACTCAAGTGTTTCAGGCCCAGGCCCACAGGACACACATTTGCATAAAGCCTGTATATCTGTACGTGCCAACTTAGAAAGAATTGCGAGGATTTATTTACGGTAAATTTCACAGGAGGCAAGACCAGCCAATTAATTTCTCATGCAAATTAATAAAATTAATTCAGAGGGTTCCCTCCCCCCCCCTAAGTTTCGTTGCCATGAAAGGGAAGGTTTTGAGGGTGGGGTGAGAGTGTGTGTTGCAGCACCTGGGAAGGAGTGAGTTAACCCTTCACTTCCCTACTGAAATCCCCCTTGAAAATTGCTCCCCTGCGTGGCCATTAAGCTGAGAAAAAACATCTTCCATCTGCAAGAATGGACACTTAGGGCTCCAGAGAATAAGACTGAGGCCCTGGGCAATCCGTTTGCGACCCCCTTGCACCCCCCTGAAGAATCAAAGCATTGTCTTGCTATATCAGACCTTCAAGCCTAGGATTCTGTTTCCAACAGTGGGCAGCCAGGTTCCTAAAAAAGCACACAAGCAGGGTACATAAGAAGAGCCTTGCTATATCAGACCAGGGGTCCATCACAGTGGTCAACCGTCAACCAGGGGCCTACAAGCAGGATATAGGTACAACAGCACCCTCCCACTCATGTTAACAACATATAACATCAGAAGTGCCCTGATGCTGGATCAGATCAAGGGTCCATCTAGTCCAGCACTCTGTTCACACAGTGGCCAACCAGCCATCGGCCAGGGACCGACAAGGCAGGACATGGTGCAACAGCACCCTCACGCCCATGTTCCCCAGCAACTGGTGCACACAGGCTTACTGCCTTGAATACTGGAGGTAGCACACAACCATCAGGGCTAGTAGCCATTGATAGCATTTATCTCCTGGAATTTAGAGAGCTTCGGCTATTGGGCGGTATAAAAATGTAATAAATAAATAAATAAATTTATCCAACCTCTTTTTAAAGCCATCCAAACTGGTGTCCATCACCACACCCTTTGGCAGTGAGTTCCATAATTGAACTATGCGCTGTGTGAAGGACTTCCTTTTCTTTGTCCTGGATCTTCCACCAATGAGCTTCATGTGATGACCCCATTGGGTTCTAGTATTTTGAGAGAGGGAGAAAAATGTCTCCCTGTCCACATTCTCCACACCGTGCATAATTTTGTACACCTCTATCATGTCTCCCCTTAGCCTCCTCTTTTCCAAGCTAAACAATCCCAGTTGATGGTTTATATAGGCTTACTGCACTACACTGACAACAAAGGTCCGCATAGTCAAAGCAATGGTATTCCCCGTAGTAACCTATGGCTGCGAGAGCTGGACCATAAGGAAAGCTGAGCGAAGGAAGATAGATGCTTTTGAACTGAGGTGTTGGAGGAAAATTCTGAGAGTGCCGTGGACTGCAAGAAGATCCAACCAGTCCATACTCCAGGAAATAAAGCCAGACTGCTCACTTGAGGGAATGGTATTAAAGGCAAAACTGAAGTACTTTGGCCACACAATGAGAAGACAGGATACCCTGGAGAAGATGCTGATGCTAGGGAAAGTGGAAGGCAAAAGGAAGAGGGGCCGGCCAAGGGCAAGATGGATGGATGATATTCTGGAGGTGACGGACTTGACCTTGGGGGAGGTAGGGGTGGTGACGGCCGACAGAAAGCTCTGGCGTGGGCTGGTCCATGAAGTCACGAAGAGTCGGAAGCGACTGAACGAAGAAACAACAAAACTGCCTCTGATGCTGGAGGTAGCAGCACATAGCCATCAGGACAGGTAGCTGTGGGTCTTCAACATCTCATGGTCCAAAGATATACTACCTTGGAATATGGAGTTTCTAGGCCAGGGATAGGCGATGTGTAGCCTTTTGGCTCTGGATGTTGTTGGACTGCAATTCCCATCAGTGCTAGCCAGCACCGCCAATTCTAATGCACGATGGGCATCGTTCAACAACATCTGGAGGCCCACAAGTTGCCCACCCTGTCCTAGGGGCACAGTACAAGGGTGGCTGCCAACCTGTTTCAGCCCTTGGAGCAAGTTCAGTTTTAGTGAAGATCTCAGAGGCTGCAATCCAGTAGCCGGTGGAGCCAAAGGCAGAATCAGTAAGGGCAAAACACAAAAACAAAACATCACCCCAGCTTAGTCCAGCTAAAAGGTCTTTCTGCCAGTAACTAAACGTCAGGAGAGGCATCTCGACCCTTTAAAAGTTGGGAAACCACACAATGATCAGTAGTTGGGAAAGTGGGTGTGGCCAATGGTTGGGGGTGTGGCTCTAAGTCGAGACTCGACTTCTGCAATGCGCTCTACATAGGGCTACCTTTGTGCGTAGTCCAGAAACTTCAACTAGTGCAAAACATGGCAGCCAGGCTGGTCACCATCACACCTAGGGGTGACCATGTTACACCAGCTTTAAAATCACTACACTGGCTGCCAATTAGTTTCTGAGCGAAGTATAACGTGTTGGTTATCACCTTTAAAGCCCTACATGGTTTCCTACAAGGCTACCTGTGGGATCGCCTTCTCCTGTTCAATCCACACCTCACACTCAAGTCCTCTGGGAAGAATTTACTCCAGTCAACAAAAACAAGGCTGACAACCATTACCCAGAGGACCTTCTCTGCTGCTGGTCCCAGATTGTGGAATGGCCTGCCGGGAGAGATTCGTCAACTAAAGAGTTTTCCGGAATTTAAGAAAGCCATAAAGACTGATCTCTTCTGGCAGGCCTTCCCAGTTGAATTTTAAGATGCCTTTTAATAATGTGTTGCTTTTTAATAATGTATTAGTTTTATATGTTTGAATTAATTATATGTATTTTATGGTGTTTTGAGTTTGTGTTGTATCCCACCTCGATCCAGAGGGAGAGGCGGGTAATAAATAGACATTATTATTATTATTATTATTATTATTATTATTATTATTATTAACCTGGGAGTGTCAATTTGGGGGTTCTGGAGATCTGGATTTGCCCCCTGGTCCTGAGGTTCCCCATCCCTGTGTTAGTAGTTCTGTCCAACCTTGGGGTCAGCGCATGGTGTCCTTACCACTGCAAATGCGCACCCTTTGGGAAAGCGTCTGTGTCTGGGAGCTGCCATTTTAATTTCCCACCGTGCCATTGAGTGACGCTACATCAGAGGCTTTCTGGGAAATTTGAAATAGTGGCTCTGGAGCGCAATGTCTGACGCTGCTGCCAGGGAATCTGGAGGAGACCTTTGACGTAACCTTTCGGGACGCACCGTCCTTGCAAGGAGACTTTACAATATTACAAAGAAGTGGACATACAATGACGAATTAAACACACAGACATCGGCAGCTAATGGCTTTAAAGCACCAGATTCAAGCTGTCTTCAGGGCTGCACAAATTGAAAAGTATCGACAAGTGGGGCCCAAAGTTATGCCCGCCCGCTGTGCATCAGCTATGGCATCCAAGTTGGCACAGAGACGATGGATTTTTATTTGCAAAGTAGCCTGCTGTGACCAATTTGCATGACGCTTTGCAGATAAAATCGATCGTATCCGTGCCAACTTGGATGCCATAGTTGATGCAGGTCGGGCGGACATAACGTTGGCCCCCGCTTGTCCAGTTACAGTGGATACTTTTCAACTGAAGCCTAAGGAAGTGGCCAGGATCTTTGGAGAAGTGAGGCCTTCTAGTTCCATGCTGGGCCCTTGCCCTTCCTGCTTTTAAGACAAGCGGTGAATGTGTCTTTACAGCAAAAAGAGACTCCTGTTTGCTTTTGTTTTTAAACCTCTCTGAACCCCACTGTATTGGATAACTTCTCGCTGGTCTCCAATATTCCATTCTTGGGCAAGCTGCTGGAGCATGTATTGGCTTCTCAGATTTCTGGATGAAGCAGATTATTTAGATTTATTTCAATCTGGCTTCAGGTCTGATTATGGGACAAAGATGATGATGATTTTTTACATTTATATACCACCCCATAGCCGAAGCTCTCTGGGCAGTTTACAAAGATTAAAAACATTGAACATTTAAAAACCAATATACAAAATTTAAAGCCACCAAAAGCATAAAAACAGACTATATATCAACTAGCCAGGGGTCAGTTTAAAAACTCAACCTATGCTGCTAAATGCCTCGGAGAAAAATCTTGATCTGGCGCCGAAAAGGATAACAATGTTGGCGCCAGGCGAGCCTTGTCGGGGAGATCGTTCCGTAATTGGGGGGCCACCACTGAAAAGGCCCTCTCCCTTGTTGCCATCCTCTGAACTTCCCTCGGAGTAGGCACCCGGGGGAGGACCTTAGATGTTGAGAGTAATGTACAGATAGGTGCTTGTCGGGAGAGGTGTTCCACCAGGTATTCTGGTCCCAAGCCATGTAAGGCTTTATAGGTTAAAACCAGCACCTTGAATTGGGCTCAGAAATGTAGAGGCAAGCAATGCAAGTGGGCCAGAGTCGGTCTTATATGCTTTGGTTGCTTTAGTGGGTCATCTACGCCAGGAACCGATATAGAATAGGAGCAATATCATCCAAACGCCTAGCTGCCACAGGTGTTCTGGCTGCCTGTACCAGTTACAGTTTCTGAATCGTCTTCAAGGGCAGCCCAACATAGAGCCCATTGCAGTAGTCTAATCTGGACATAACTAAGTCATGTGACAGCTTCCTCTAGATAGCCCAGGGGTGGCAAAGCAGCTCTCATCTGGTAAGTGTTCCCGAAAGCTTGATCCGGTGTTTGATCTGTGGTGTGGATTTACACGTGCAGGTCACAGGGTGCTGCTGAGATGTCAAGTGTGGAACAAGGAATGTTTATGATTCATAGAATCATAGAATAGCAGAGTTGGAAGGGGCCTACAAGGCCATCTAGTTCAACCCCCTGCTCAATGCAGGAATCCACCCTAAAGCATCCCTGACAGATGGTTGTCCAGCTGCCTCTTGAAGGCCTCTAGGGTGGGAGAGCCCACAACCTCCCTAGGTAACTGATTCCACCGTCGCACTGCTCTAACAGTTAGGAAGTTTTTCCTGATGTCCAGCCGGATTCACCATCTGCCACCAAAACAAAAACAAAGTAGACGTGTAACAGAAACCCCTTTCCTACGATGGGCAGTCCACGATACTCCATGGCGATGTAATGGGATGAATTAGGTTAGCAACGTCTGGGAGGTTATTCCTGAGCCTGGAACTGAGACGCATTCCACAGTGCTGAGTGGGTCCTGCAGAGCGTTTCTCCCGTGAGCCACATCTGGTCCTCATAAAACAGCAACAAGCGAAATGCCGGGGATCCGATTTCCTCCATCAGCTGCTCCATCATGAGATTTTCAATAGACTGGGTTGGGGATGGGCTTGTTTTCTTTGAAAAAGAAACAAACTGGATATATATATAAATTAAAATATCTTCCTGGACGGCTAAGTCTCTTAGATCTTTTCTCTCGTTCCTTTTTTCTTTATTCCTTTCCTCTCTTTTTCTGCTGCGGTTTCCCCAACTATGGGTAGGGTGTAGAGAAATGTCAGCAGGGTGGGCTGGGGGGGGGGAGAGGAATGGAAGAAAGAACACAAATACGGCCATGTAGTGTCACTGTAGCAAATGTTGTGGCACAAACGTTGAAATCTGTGTAGAGGGGCGAAGAAGGCGCCTCCTAGTTCCATTCCGCAACCTCTGCTATTGGGGTTCTCATCTGTCCAGGGCCTGAAGAGCGAACGACCCAATGGAGGTAGACTTTGATTATGTGATCAGGCGGCTGTCTCTACGGCGCTGCTTTGCCTGCGAATTCCCCCCAAACTCTGCAGCACTGCTGCTGTGAAGTGGCATCTATAAGCAGCAGTGAACACTTGCTATCCAGCCGGGGGGAAATCGCTATGCCAGATGGTGGCAATGGCCAGCAAATATTAAGGCAGCCTTCCTCAACCTGGGGCGCTCCAGATGTGTTGGACTGCAACTCCCAGAATGCCCCAGCCAGCTAGCTGGGGCATTCTGGGAGATGCAGTCCAACACATCTGGAGCGCCCCAGGTTGAGGAAGGCTGTATTAAGGGATCGAAAACCTTTTTGTTACAGTTGTTTTCTGGCAACACTGTACCTTTGAAAGTCTGTAGCTGCGCAGCTGCAGTTCATTGAATTTATGCATGATACGTCCTAACAGCCCTTACTTTCGTTCACCAGACTTTAATATCACCATGGTGCTCATTCCTAGGCTTGTCAAGACCAGCCTCTGCTTTGGGAACTGCCCCTAACCACGCCCACTCTCTTAACCCGAACTGAAGCCACCACTGACAGATGAACAAGCAACCGTGGTGACATCGGAGCGATGTAAAAAGTTGTGGTGAAACGACCCATCGAAACAGTGCAGCTTTATGGGGAATGGCACGATGTCGCTGCGAGTTGATTGCATCATATACACAACAGGGTGCAACTGTGCAACCACAATGGAGTTTATCGAGCGTACAGACAAGCCCCAGTCATCCACCAAATCGTGATGTATGTGCACAGGCTGCGGTCTACCGAGATGGAAAGCATCATTTCAGCTGGAGGACCCTGCTGAAATACCAGTTTCATTAGGCTCCTCCTTGCTCTGAACTGTTTCCATTCCAGCTGGCCATTATAAGAACAGCTATGCAATGTTAAAAAAAAAAAAAGTGCCTGCATTAGTTTATTTTCCTCTTCCCTCCTCATCTCCTTCTCCTTTTGTGTCATAGCGTGTGTCTTTTATATTGCAAGTGTGCAGGCAGGCACTTCCTTGTCTTCATCAGTCGTAGGTTAATAAGTTCGCAGCTCTGGAAATTCCTTTCTCGCTCAGCTTCCTTGCACAGCTGGGTTAATAGGAAAGACGGTTTGCATTAGTAGAAAGGGAGGGGCGACATCTTCCCAGCTGATGATTTGGAACTAATGCTTTAAAAAAGAACCCAAAGAGGGGTAACTTGAGAAATTCAGCCCAAAGGGCAAATGTATTATTGAACCATCTATCAACCTATCTATTAGCAAAGTCAAAGGCAGATTTGAAGAACAATGCTAGGCATTTGTGATGGCTGGGTTGCAGGAAGGCGAATGGGGGATCAAATTAAAATACAAACATAAAAAGTTTTTCAGAGAACAGTAGTGGTTTGGGCGATTTGCTCTCCAAACCAGATAAATTTTGACAGAAGAAAAACACACATCCTGCCGGCTGTGCATTTTTAAAGGTCTGGAGCTATGGACTGTAAGAGCTCTGGCTTTGATAGATTGAAATGAGATTTTCTGAGCTGTTAGCTGAGCATTCCAGGTTCTCACAACTGGCTCTTTAACTAGCAGCTCATTAGGTCTAGGGACTGGGTGGAACCAGTGGTGAGGAAAGGTACAGAGGAGGAAGGACTCAGCACTGTCACTATGGGAGTGAGCCCATGGTTTGTTGTCGGATTAACTCTGGTTTACTTAATCCATAAACAACCCAGAGTTTCCGGGTTCACATGTCATGAAACAACCAAGGAATGGAGCGTTTCTGGGTTGTTAATTGGAAATGGAAGTGGCGAGCAGAATGCTTGCTCGCTCCTGGGCACCTCTGCCAATTCCTGGGTTTAAAAAGCATAAAACGATGACTGCACGGCTTGTTGCATCACTCATCCTGGCAATTCCTGGCAACTGCTGTCAAGATGTGTGAACTGGGTCTAGCCTATGATTTAATTTGTAGTTAACCCATGGTTTGTGATCATGCATGACCCAGGGCTTAACTGGCACAGAATTGAACAAATCACAGTTTGTTTTCTGAATCCCTGGGTTGTTTAATTCCCACCCTTGTTTGCCCTCTCCCTCCCTGCATCTCAAATGCTTGCGGTGTTTGTAGCGCTGCCATAAAGTCATTTTTTTGGAACACGCCTGCCCCCCATGAAACAACCCATAAAGAACCCAGAGTTCTGGGTTCACATGAAAATCAACCCATGGCTTAAACAACCCAGTTCACAGCCCAGCAACAAACCATGGATTCTTTCTGGGTTGTTTGTGGTATTCAACCATGGTTGCTAGCACAAATGGGTTTATACAACATGACAACCCAGAATTCAACAAAACATACCATGGATTAGTGTTATGTGCAAATCCAGTGGACCGGTTTGCATATCACAGCCAATTCCTGCACTGTTTAACCCAGGAATTAGAGGAGGCAGGTGGGTGTGAGCATGTCATTCAGCCCTTCCATTTTCATCTGGGACATTCCTGGATTATTTTGTAACATCCAAATCTGTAACTCTGGGTTGCTTATGGATAAACAACCCAGAGTTAACCCTATAACTACTGATGGTTTGTTGTTGGGTTAAATCCTTCCATCTCCCACCTCCATGGGGTCATATGGATCTTTGACCACTGCCCAGTGAAGGCCATTGGCTTATGGAGGCTTACCCAGCATAATCAATGACCAGGCACCATATGAGTTGTAGCCCAAAACCATCCAGTGGGCACCATTTGATGACTTAAGGGAATGAACTTATGGGTGGCCAGAGTCCTATTTTACAGAGGACAGTCATTCCTCTCTTTGAAGGTGTCCTCTAATTTGAGAAGTTGTCCAGTCTAAGTTTGCTTTAAACTCACAGGGGTCGCCCATTAACAATTAGTACTTGGACAGCAGGGGTCACCTGGTATTATTATTATTATTATTATTATTATTATTATTATTATTTCTTGCTCCAGGCGGTTTTTCTAGACAGACATGACGGGCTTTGCCAGGTCATGCTGCCTTTTACTGATTCAGGAATTTCCTGGCAATTGAGCCTGTTTAAGCGTGACTGCTTTCTGGATGTTGGCGTCGATGTATTTTGGTAGGCCCGGTTTCTGAACGTTTTCTGTACAGTTTCTTGATGTGATGCCAGTGACAGATGTGATGTGATGATGATGTATATAGTGCTTTCCAGAAAGGTATCGAAGTGGTGAACTTAAAATACAAAGCAACAATAAATATAACAATAGAAACACCACCATACAAATTCATTGGTATAACACCGGACGCTTTTCTGTGCGCTACAAACCGTAGGGGGGGTCACACTTCAAGGAAAGCTGTTGATAACACCTGTAGAAAGGGATGACTTTTAACTATGATGAGAGGTCTTGTATTTCTATTTAAATAATAGTGGGTTTTTTCCTACATTTGCACCTACGTGTGTAAATGTGCATATGGAAATGTTCTGCAAATTGGGGTCCTCTTTTTTGATGATGCATCTCCTCTTTTGGGGTGACGCCTTACTTACGTCCCCTGTCCTTTCCACACAAATCTCCGAGAACGTTTCTTCTCCTGCAATCTTCCTCTTTCTTTCACGTCGGGCCAGCCATGGAGGACACGGTGTTCACTTTGGCCTCCGACGCGGCTGTTGGCTTTCTTTTCCCCTTTGAAGCCTGCTCTTCCTGGTCTTCCCTCCTCACAACCCCACGCTGTAATCAGTTTTTCCACCGCCGAACATTTGCTTTATCATGGCTGCCCGGTTGACTTTGAAAGCAGCTGCGCCGCTAACGCTTTTGATCACGGCCTGCTACAATTTGGGGCTGCCCCATCATGTTCAAAGGGCTCTTTCGTGCTCCCCCGTCCACACCTCCTCAGCCGCCTTGTCTCTGCTCCCCAGGAAAACAGCTTTGCTCAACACCACGTTCTTGTGTTTTACATTTCTGGTTGCGACTGTCGGTAAAAATGGTACAGTTCAGAAGCGCGGAATGGGGTACAGCAGCCTCCCCCAACAGATCACCTCAGATAGTGTAATTGTTATTATAATTATTAGCGTTACTACTTGCATTTCTATTCCACCATTCGTCCAAGGGAGTTCTGGGTGGCATTCTTGGTTCTCTGCCACACATCACAGCGGCAATTCCTGGGTTGTTGAGCCCAGGAATTGCCAAGGATAAGCAGAGCATGTGAGTTGTAATTGGGTAATTTCCACTTTTAATCAACAAGCCAGGAATGCTCCTGGGTTGTTTGTGATGTTCTCTTGGAAACTCTGGGTTGTTTACGGGTTAAACAACCCAGAGTTAACCCAACAACAAATAGTGTTTTACCCATAAGCAAACCATTATTTCCGGGTTTGCACATCCTGAAACAGCTCAGGAACGCATTCTACTCATCCCTGGGTTAAACAACCCAGGAGTTACTGTTGTGAAGAGCAAACCAGACTGGCCCAAGGTCAACCAGTGAGCTTCATGGGTAGGTGGGAATTTGAGCACCAGTCCAACACTCAGGATGGTGAAATTCAGTGCACGTGGTAAGAAACTCCAGTAGGATCTCTCCCAACGGTGAACAATGACCCAAAAGGAGGAACATCGAAGGAGATTCAAGGTAAGCAAGCGTAATAGGCAAAAATAATAATAATAATTAAAAAAATGCTAATTTCACCTATAAACCGACGGAGTCCGAGCTGGCCATGGAAAGTCACCTTGGGCTAGCGAAAGCCTTGGCTTTAAAAAACCAGTCAACCGAGTTCCATCATCACACCCATACTCAGCTGTATCCAAAGTAGCCCGGCTTAGAGTGGGCCCACTGATTTCAATGGGTCTACTCTAAGCAGGCGTGTACCCTTGGGCAGAACCCACCGTTGCGAGGTTCCTCCGCTCGCCACCTGGGAGCCCCTCGCGGTGGCTGCTCTGGGCCGGGCAGGCCGCTTGGAGCGTGCGATCTGGCGGCGGGCTTTCTTCGGGGCGGCGTCGGCTGCCGCTGGCGGGCGAGGAGGAGGGAGGGACGGAGGGAGAGAGGCAGGCGGGGAGGGAGGGAGGAGGGGACAGGCGGAGGAGCCGGGGGCGCCAGAGGGGAGGAGCCGGGCAGCAGGGGAAGGGGGGGCATTGGAAGGAGAAGCCGGGAGAGGCAGAGAAGAGGGAGGCGGCGGCGGGGAACCAACCAGCCCCGCTCGAGTGGGGAGCGGCGGTGGCCGGGATGCTGCTGCTGCTGCTGCTGCTGCCGGCGCGGAGCTGCGCGCTCGCCGCCGTCCGAGCGCCGCTGCGGAGCCGCTGAGGCCGGCGCGGCGTCTGCAGCGGCCGGAGGATCGCCTGCGCTGAGCGGCATGAAGGCGAGCCCGGAGCAGGGCCAAAGCCAGGCGGCGGCGGCGGCGGCGGCGGCGAGGGAGCCCGACGCGCGCTGGCCCCGGGACGGCGCCAAGAGCGAGACGACGGAGGCGGAGCGGCTGCGCACCCGCGAGCGCCTGGAGGCCACCCTGGCCGGGCTGGCCGAGCTGGAGTTCCTGCGCCAGCGCCACGAGCTGCGCGTCCAGCGGCTGCTGGCGGCCGGGCCCGCCGCCGCCGCCGCCGCCCCCCTGGCCGGGAGCTGCTCCGAGGAGCCGCCGCCGGGCGACGGAGCCGCCGCCGCCCCGCGCAGCTTGGAGGAGAAGTTCCTGGAGGAGAACATCCTTCTCCTGCGGAGGCAGCTGGTGAGCCGCGGAGCGGAGCGCTGCCTGTGCGCACCGGGCGGGGAGGGTTTCGGTACGCTGCGGAAAGCCCGGCTGGATGAACCCCCCCTTTCAGTCTGGATGAACCCCCCCTTTCAGGCCCCGAACCCCCTCCCCTCCTGCCAAGAATCGAACCTTGGAACGTGTGACGAGAGCACCTCTGAGCGCGCGCAGAGCGCCCTTGCCAATGCCGCGCCGACTGTCCGCGCGCGCCTGGGATTTTGCCCTGCAGTTGGGAGATTGGCTTCCTCGACCTCCTTCCTGCACCCCCACCCCGGAAAGAGGCTGGGAATGGGAAGTGGGTTCTCTTTTAGCATCCATTGTGCCCGATTGATTCGGTTGCAGATTTGGAACAGGGGATCGGGTGAGGATGGCTCACATTTTGGGGAGCGGGGCGGGGGGCTGGCATTCGAGCTGTCTGTGCACGCAGCGGCTGGTCCAAGGGCAAGGTGGTGAAAGGCACATTGAAATGCTTCTGCTCCTACAAAATAAACGGTGGAGGCAGAGAGGGACCCCCCCCCATACCTCCCCATGCAAGACGGGAATGGCGCCCCCTTTCCCGTATTTACCAGTGGGCGCCACAAAGAGAGGCACTGGGCGCTCTGTCATTTGAAGTGGCATCCCTGTGTCGGGAAGGTTTCTTTCCCAGGATTCTGAAATATCATTGTTCAAGGACACCCAGCGTCCATTTGTCTGTCTCTTTTTTTCAAAGAGCAGTGTGGTTTTGTTTGAACACCGCAAAAGTATTCTCTTTTTAGAAATAATAATAATAATAATATAATAATAATAGGTCTGTGCAAGGCAGCTGGCCTCCTTCCTCTTTCAGCCTCCTGCACCTCTGTCCGCCCTGCGCTCATCTTCTTTTGGGCTGACAATAGCAGCCATAGCTGCTAGTATATAGTGATTAATTACTGCAGCTTCCAAATGAGGGTGGGTTTTTTTTTTTTTGCTACCCTGGAAGTGGCCGTAGGGAATAGCCTCTCCCCCCAACCCTGGAAATCCAATATTTTCCCAGATCTTACAAGCTGGTCTGATTCTTTCCACTGGAGAGTTGGGGAGGTCACTTTGACACACTGTGTGTGTGTGTGTAAAACGGGTGTGTGTGTGGGGGGGGAAGAGACCAGGGTGTGTGTGTGCCCATCTAGGCTACCAGTCGCCTGGATGGGCGTTGAGTTGAATATCAGACTGCCTGCTGTCGGAAAGCGGTTTGCCTCCTGTTTATGCTGTCCCTGTCGGCTGCAGTCAAGAGCAGGTATTGGATGGGTTGGGAATAAAACACCTTACTGAATTTCCCTCGGTGCTGCTGGGGCCTTTGTGGGACAAAACTGAGGAGCGTCGCCTGGCTTCTCATTTCTATCCTTGCTCCGTGGCAAAGAGTCAGATTAAATGTACTTGCATGAAGCCCAGGGGGGAAAGCTTTTACGGACATTGGTGCCCCCCTCCCAGGAATCAGTCCCGCTGGAAGGTGACCCTGGTGAGCTCCCTGTAAAGTCAGCAGAAGAATGCCTTCTGCAGCACTTTGAGGACACCGGCAGCAAAGCGGTGGAGTTGTGGGGAGACCCGAGAGCAAAAATCAAAATCAGGTGCTGTTTTGCTCAGCTGACAT
This sequence comes from Elgaria multicarinata webbii, assembly GCF_023053635.1. Taxonomy (NCBI): domain Eukaryota; kingdom Metazoa; phylum Chordata; class Lepidosauria; order Squamata; family Anguidae; genus Elgaria; species Elgaria multicarinata. The sequence continues at coordinate 175,146,406 of NC_086172.1, read as the reverse complement.
TCCTCCCCCACACTTCTCCCAGCTACATTCCAGCAGGGCTTGTTTTCCAAAGGGGTCCTTGCTTGCTGTGGTGATGACGCTCTTCCCCCGAGATCTCATTTCTTTTCAAATGGGCTTGTGCGATGACAGTCCCTGGAATACGCCCCCCGCTGGTCCAAGGGACTCCCTGGGCTTCCTTTCCATAGGGGTCTGTGCAGGAGAAGTTCCCAGGGGTGTATATATGTGATTTCAGCCAGCATAAAAAAAAGAAAGAAGAAGGATTGGCAGAGCTACGGACTTGCGCCGCTTTGCCAAGGTGGCCAGGCGGTTCGTGATTTTTGTGCCAAGGAGAGGCTGTCTGTCTGTGCCAGCGAAACTTGGTTTCTGCAGAGTCAGTGATGCAGAAACAGTAAAATAGATGGAAATGTTGCTGATGGTAGAAAAATGTGCTTGACTGATGTGTTTTATTTTGAACCCGATATTAAGTGGTGTGTGTGTGTGTGTGTGCAGAATTAGAACTTCTTGGAAAAGGGGAAATGCAGGAGGTGGCCGGAAGGATGATATGGGTAGGTGAGAGTGGAGGACATGACAGGAGGCCAGAAGAAGTGGCTGGGGGTCATCATGAATGGCAGTGGTTGCTGAAGAAACAAGAAGGGCCCAGAACCTGTGCCACAAAACTCTTTCTGTTCCCTAGGACCTTTGTGAGGTTTTATTCCCAGCCAAATGGACAGGTTTCCCTTCACTCACAGAATTTGGGCTGCAAACATTCCAACAGTTCTGCTCCTTGAGAAGTTGGAACGTCTGTGAATATTCCGTGCCATCGCACTAACTCAGCCCATCCAAACCGCAAATGCAAAATTGAGTGCAGATGTGGGTGTGTGCGGGGGGGGGGGGGCAGCCTCTGCTTTGGGTGTGTGAGCTGGGAATGGGGCAGAGCAGAAATAAGGAAAGCTTATTTGCATGTCTAGCAGCTGTAATTCCAAAAACGGCCACCTGTTTATTCAGTCAGGAAAGAGATCAAAGTAATTTATTACGGTGAGAGAGCACTGGCTCACCTAGAGTTCCTCCCAGCAAACGGGCAAATAAATGTTTGCAAAGGGGGGAAGAAAATTCCTTCCTTTCTTTGAGAGCAGACGTGTGGTGCAAGTTATTTTACATGTGGGCCAGCAGGCCTTTGGACTTTTTCTGCATGGCCCTGGACGTAATGTGCATGCGGAACTGCGTCACAGACGTCTGCTGCGGCCTGCGTGGTGCAGCTCAGGGTCTCCCTGGCCTGGGGTGACCAGGCCTTTGAAGGCGGCAATAGTCCCGGAGATCTCATTGGCACATGTTGGATCGAAAGCAGCTGTGGTTCTATCTCCCTGCATCCTCCATCTTTAAATACAATCTCTGATTCCTCCCTGGGAAGGAAAAAGAAATCAAAGCCGTGGGCGAGTTAAAGAGTAGGGTTCTCCTGTCAAGGGGAAGAAGAAATGGGTCTGGCGTTCTCTCCTCTGCAATGGAATCAGAGGGTTTAAGGTGGGGTCTCCTTCCTGGGGAGGTGGTGTATGGGTCTTCAGTGGGGCGGCTCCTGGAAGCAGACCTAGAGCTTTGTTTCCTGAGCTGCTGCCTCTCTCTTGCATGGTGATTCTGCTCCGGGGTTCAGTCAGAACCAGTCAGAATCTATTGTTATTGTTTCTTTCTCGCTCATGGTAGTTTTTCTAGGCGGACATGTTAGGCATTGCCAAGTCATGCTGTCTTTTACAGATTCAGGAATTTCCTGACAATTGAGCTTGTTTTAAGTATGACTGCTTTTTGGATGTTGGTGTGGATGTATTTTGGTAGGCCCAGTTTCTGAAGGTTTTCTGTATAGTTTTTTGATGTGATGCTAGTGAGTGATGTGACTATTGGAATAACTGTGATTTTTTGTTGTTGCCATAGTTCTTTGACTTCCGTGGCCAGTGGTGTTCATTTTCAGCAACATTTTTGTCATTCGGTATTGCTATGTCGATGAGGTATGTGTGTTTTTCTTTTCTGTCTATGATCATTATGTCTGGTCAGTTGCAAGTTCTGTCCCAGTATATTTTATGATCTGCATTTTCCAAGATAGTTTGGGGTGAGTATGTATAGAATGGTGTAGGTTGTTTGATAAGATTAAATTTGATGGCCAGTTGTTGGTGAATTATTTTTGCAGCTGTATTGTGTCTGTCCATATAGTCTATTCCTGCCAAAACTTTACATCCTCCTGTTACATGGGTGATTGTTTCTTGAAATTGATGGCATTTCCTGCATAGGTCTGTTGTTACATTGTTATCTTTTATGATGTATTTTTGGTAGTTCTTGCTATAACTTTATCCTGCATAGCTATTATTATTATTATTATTATTATTATTATTATTATTATTATTAATCTAAATAAATTCATAGACACGTTCATACAAAAACTTTGAAGAAAAAGTAGCCATTGCAGCCCGATCCAGAATCTACTCTGAATCCATTCGATTTCTGCTGAAAATCGCCCCTTCCTGCCATGCTGCTCTTTGCAAACAGCACCTTCAGGGGCAAATAGCCCAGGAGCTCGGCTTGGGCAGGAAATGATGCTGGCCTTTGATTGAGAGCACATTCTAGATCAGGTCCCTCCAGCTGCTTTTCCCCTCTTCAAAATAAAAGTGGCCAGTTTTATCCACATTATATGTAAAAAAGTGTTGGGGTCACACGCATGGGAAGCTGTCTTATATTGAGTCAGATACGTCGTCTATCGAACCCAGTATTGTTGACACTGGCTGGCAGCAATGCTTCTCCAGGGATTCAGGCAGGAATTGAAGAGGGGGTTGGACTCGATGGCCTTAGAGGCGCTTTCCTACTCTACGATTCTTTGATTCTGGGTCACTTGATCTGACTAGTTTGACAATCCTGCAGTAATCACTGACCATTACAGGAGTGGTGCTGCAGAGCAGCAGAGATCGTGCATTGTAGTCTAAGAGGATGTTTCAAACTACTTATGTCCTATAGTTAGTGTGACCGTATGAAAAGGAGGACAGGGCTCCTGTATCTTTAACAGTTGTATTGAAAAGGGAATTTCAGCAGGTGTCATTTGTATATATGGGGAACCTGGTGAAATTCCCTCTTCATCACAACAGTTAAAGCTACAGGTGCCCTGTCCTCTTTTGTATCTGGTCACTCTAGTATAGATCCTGCAGCTTTAACTGTTTTGATGTAGAGAGAATTTCACCAGGTTCTCCATATATACAAATGACACCTGCTGAAATTCCCCTTTCTATGCAACTGCTGAAGATACAGGAGCCCTGTCCTCCTTTTCATAGCAGACAAACCCAGGCACTTGAACCTGCAGAAATTTACAGCAACGGCCTCCGATGTTGCCTTGAAGTTTATTTATTTATTTATTTATTACACTTATATACCGCTCCCATAGCCAGGGCTCTCTGGGCGGTTTACAGAAATTCTAAAATTGAGATAAAAACAAGTATACAAAATTTAAAACTCTAAAACACAGAACATACACACATAAAGCATTAAAAACCGTTAAAAAAAACTAAACGTGTGGGTGATTAAGATGTGCCGCCATATGCCTGGGCAAAGAGGAAAGTCGTAACCTGGCGCCGGAAAGATAGCAGCGTTGGCGCCAGGCGAGCCTCGTCGGGGAGATCATTCCATAGTCTGGGGGCCACCACCGAAAAGGCCCTGTCCCTCGTTGCCACACTCCGAGCCTCTCTCAGAGTAGGCACCCAGAGGAGGACCTTAGATGTTGAACGTAGTGACCAGGTATATTCTCGTCGGGAGAGGCGTTCCGTCAGGTATTGTGGTCCCAAGCCGTGTAAGGCTTTATAGGTCAAAACCAGCACCTTGAAGTGTGCTTGCACTATTCACAGTGGCGTGCAAATGCCCCCGGAGTGCTAGTTGATTTGGGTTGTACGAAACTGCCCTCGAATGTCAGTCATCAACAAGTCAAGGTGTCGGCTTGTTTATGTCACTATAAATGAATGCATTTTCCATCCATCCCCTTTCGAAGGCGCAATGCGTTCGCGAAGGCAGCTCAGCGAAACATTTTAAGATACAAAGGAAAACGTCTGTAAAAGCTTTGCACCACTGGGGTGGGTGTTGATGGATAGATATAATTATAGGATTCAGCAGGAAAACTGATTGCTCTGACCTAGGGTTAATGAGCTTATTTTAAACTCATTCTTTATAGCAGTTTGCATCAAGAATACCTTTGCAAAATTGCTTAAACACTCTAGTTATTTTGAGAAAGTAATGCATTTGTATAATTGAGGGTAGAGAAGGGAATTTCATTGCATTGATCCAACTCTTATAATCTTGCCAGCATAGTTGTACAGCTATAGGTCTGTGACGTGCAATTGGGGTGGTAACTAAATGCCTGCATTATAAAATGAGGTGAAATTTCTGTCCCCAAAAGCAAGGCATCCGATTCTGTGGAAGGACAGAAAAAGGGCAGAATATGGTATTGCATTCAAAACTCAGCTTCTTGATTTATTGTTTTCCAAAGTAAGTTTCTAAGTCTTATTTTTTTTAAAAAAAAAATCCTGTCTTTCCATTTTTTTAAAATAAAAGCATTCAATGCAGCTTGGAATAAACACTAACAACCTTAACTATTCCCCCCCCACTAAAAAATTACCAATATACTAAAATAAAGCCTACCTGTACAATTGCACAAAGCCCATCTGACCAAGATAAGCAAAAGCTCCCAGAATAAATACTATTGATGTTAATTAAAAACTTGGGGAAAAAAGGAGGCTAAATGTAGACATGATAGGTGTACAAAATTATGCATGGTGTAGAGAATGTGGATAGGGTGACATTTTTCTTCCTCTCTCAAAATACTAGAACCCGACCTGTCCCATGAAGCTGATTAGTGAGAGATTCAGGACAGATAAAAAAAGTACTTCTTCACACAGTGTATGGAACTCACTACCACAAGATGTGGTGATGGCCACCAATATAGATGGCTTTAAAAAGGGGGTTGGATAAATTCCTGGAGGCAAACGCTATCAACGGCTACTATCCCTGATGGTTGGGTGCTATCTCCAGTACCTGAGGCATTAAGCCTATAGGCACCAGTTGCTGGGGAACATGGGTGGGAGGGTGCTGTTGCACCATGTCCTGCGTGTAGGTTCCTGGTTGACAGCACTTCTTCACATGGCACATAGTTAAACTATGGAATTCATGACCACAATTTATTTATTTATTTATTACATTTTTATACTGCCCAATAGCCGAAGCTCTCTGGGCGGTTCACAAAAACTAAAACCACGAGGAACATAATAAAACAACCAGCAATCTAAAAACCCAAATACAAAATACAATATAAAAAGCACAACCAGGATAAAACCACACAGCAGAAATTGATATAGGATTAAAATGCAGAATTAAAACAGCAAAATGTAAATTTGTTAAGTTAGGTGTTAAAATACTGAGAAAATAAAAAGGTCTTCAGCTGGCGACGAAAAGAATACAGTGTAGGCGCCAGATGTAGTGATGGCCACCAATTTGGATGGCTTTCAAGCCGGGTTAGATAAATTCCTGGAATAGAAGGCTATCTGTGGCTACTAATCCTGATAGCTGTGTGCTGTGTCCAGCAGTAGAGGCAGTGAGCCTATGAACACCAGTATCTGGGGAACATGGGTGGGAAGGTGCTGTTGCATTCGTGTCCTGCTTGTCGGTTCCTGGTCCACAGTTTGGCCAATGTGTGAACAGAATGGTGGACTAGATGGACCTTTGGTCTGATCCAGCACGGTTCTTCTTATGTTTTTGGGAGAACAGGAGAGATTCATCCTGGTGCCTACGTGATAGTAAGGAAGGCATCAGGTTATCCTTTCTCAGGAAGAAATTCCCAAGCCAGGGTACCACCACAGAGAAGACCTTCTGTGCGTTACACCCCTACCTTGCATCTGATGGGAGGGGTTTCTGGAAAAGCACCTTAGGGTGCAGTCTTATGCATTTTTAGACAGAAAAACCTCTACTCCTCTCAACATTCCCTGGATGTGGCATGCTGGGACTTGTATTTATTTATTTATTTATTTATTTATTTATTTTGCCTAAACATGCATGGGATTGCACACTTAGAAGATTAGCTTAATTGCTTGGTGGGTTCATGTGGCGGATATGCTTGAAAATCGGAAGGTTTGTTTGAAGAGTGGGCCACTTTGCATGTCACAATGGCAAATTGTGTATTAATAACCTAAGAACAAATTATGAGTGAATTTGGGGTTGTTTAACCCACAAACAACCCAAAGTTCAGACGTCACACTAACAACTTACGAATGGCCGTTCGTAGGTTGCTTGGCAGCCTGGAAGTGGATTGCGCACTCTGCGTGTCCCTAGCTGAAGCTCCCTGGGCGGTTCACAAAAACTAAAACAATTCAAAGTACAAAACAAACAGTATAAAAACATGATATAAAATACACATTAAAACGGATTGAAACATACCATACATGATTAAAACATCTTTAAAACATCCTGAAAACATTCTAAAATTCCACTGGATAGGCCTGCCGGAATAGATCAGTCTTTATTGCTTTTTTAAATTCTAAAAGATTGTCAAGTTGACGAATCCCCTCCGGCAGGCCATTCCACAGTCTGGGAGCAGCAGAAGAAAAGGTCCTCTGGGTAACAGCTGTTAATCTAGTTTTTGCTAGCTGAAGTGGATTCTTCCCAGAGGACCTGAGTGTGCGGGGCGGATTGTACGGAAGAAGGTAGCCTGGACCCAAACCATGTAGGGCCTTAAAGGTAATAACCAACACTTTGTACTTTGCCCGGAAACTAATCGGCAGCCAGTGAAGAGATTTTAAAACTGGTGTAATTTGGTCACCCCTTGGTGTACCAGTGACCAGCCTGGCTGCCATATTTTGGACTAATCCGGACTAGGCACAAAGGTAGCCCCATGTAGAGCGCGTTGCATAAGTCGAGCCTCGAAGTTACCAGTTACTACCGTCTTTAGGTCTTCCAACGCTAGGAAGGGGCGCAGCTGGCATATCAGCCTAGGAGGAGGGCCTTCTCTGCTGTGGCACCCCGGCTGTGGAACGAGCTCCCCAGAGAGGTTCGCTTGGCGCCTACATTGTTTTCCTTTCGTCGCCAGCTGAAGACCTTTTTATTTTCTCAGTATTTTAACACCTAATTTAACTTAAATTTAAACTCTGCTGTTTTAATTTCATATTTTAATCTTATATCAATTTTTGCTGTGTGGTTTTATCCTGGTCGTGCTTTTTATATTGTATTTTGTATTTGTGTTTTTAAATTGTTGGTTGTTTTATTATGCTCTTCGTGGTTTTAATTTTTGTGAACCGCCCAGAGAGCTTCGGCTATTGGGCGGTATAGAAATGAAATAAATAAATAAATAAATAAATAGGCACTCCTGGCTGTCATTTGGAGCGACGGATCCAGAAGCTGCGAACACAGTCTTTCAGGGGAGTGTAAGAGGAGAAGGATTATGTACGCCGCTTTGGGTTCCTTAAGAGGAAAAAAGGCAGGATATAAATGAAATGATGATGATGATGATGATAATGATGATGGCAGGGAATGCTCCCTTCAGGCGGCAACCTGCCATGGGCCGGATCTGGCACCGGGTTCAAAAGGGAAACACTTTGCCTCTGCAGGGCGGGAATCGAGAAAGCTGGCTGGCTACTAGACAGAATGTTTGGCCCAGCCAAAATGTGTGGAACCCTTTTATTGCGACACATTTGTTCTTCCTGGCCCGTCGCGTCTCAGCGTTGTTTTCTTCTTTTGTCGCTGTAGAACTGCTTGCGGAGACGGGATGCCGGCTTGTTAAACCAGTTGCAAGAACTGGACAAGCAGATCAGCGACCTGAGGCTGGATGTTGAGAAAACGGCAGATGAGCACCTGGAGACGGACAGCCGCCCCAGCTCAGGTAGGTGTTCCGGGTGGCCACGCCGGGGCTGTCAGGAGACACGCGTGAATTCTTGGAAGCGTGCCGGTAGAGGTGCTTTTGCAGCCCTGGAATGTACTCGTGCTCCACACCCCGAATCTTGCAGCCCAGAGGCATCGTGCATGGATTCCTTCCGTCCTGCCTGTCCACAGAGAGGGCTGTGAGTTAGGGTGACCCTATGAAAAGGAGGACAGGGCTCCTGTATCTTTAACAGTTGCATAGAAAAGGGAATTTCAGCAGGTGTCATTTGTAGGCACGCAGCACCTGGTGAAATCCCCTCTTCATCACAACAGTTAAAGCTGCAGGAGCTATACTAGAGTGACCAGATTTAAAAGAGGGCAGGGCACCTGCAGCTTTAACTGTTGTGATGAAGAGGAATTTCCCCCAGGTTCTCCATATATACAAATGACACCTGCTGAAGTTCCATTTTCTATGCAACTGCTAAAGATACAGGAGCCTTGTCCTCCTTTTCATAGGGTCACCCTATGTAAGTGGTCGTGTCATTTGATATCAGGATGGCAAAGATTGCACTAGGCATCTGTTAAGAACAAACTGCAAGTGATAAAGGAAAACTTCCAAGGAAAAGTTGCAACGATTAAGGGTCCGAGGCTATCAAGCACGAGTTGCTGTAGCTGCTGACATCTACTTTAGTCTTGAGTGAAGGTCTGTTCTCATATTTATTTATTTATTTATTTACATTTATATACTGCCCCACAGCCAAAGCTCTCTGGGCAGTTTATATTGCTTTCTTATAGAAGGCCCGTATTTATGGAAGCCTCGCTCTGCCTGCACTGGCCTTCCTTTTAAAACTGCCTGCAGTGCTGCATTTTGGGCCTCTTTCTGTCTTGTTTTCCTGGCGAGGAAAGAGCCACGGATGCATACACACTGCATCAAAGAAGCATCTAGCTTTTCCTTACCAAAGGGAAACGGGAATTGCTTTTGCCTTAGTCACTGTGGTTAAAGCTGTGGTTTAAGGTGTCTTCTGAACACAGCCTGGCTATCTGGCTTAACCACGATGGTTAAAGCCGAGGTTTAAGATGTCTTTTGAACGGGGCCTCTGAGTGTCTGCTGAATATTCACACCAAATGTTTGTTATCTGTCCTTGACACAGGATGCTGTGTGATATGACAGTTGATATTTAACTGTAATTTAATAATTAAACACACAATGGTCCAGCTTACTTGAAAGTTGGCATGCACTGGTACTTAGTATTTGTCAGTAGGAGGCTGATGAGATCTTGTATTTTGATGCCTGCCAAAAATAAAAATACAAAAATAATCAGAAGATGCCAACAAGTTTAAAGCTCTAGAGCAGCTTTCCTCAACCTGGGGCGCTCCAGATGTGTTGGACTACAACTCCCAGAATGCCCCAGCCAGCTGGCTGGGGCATTCTGGGAGGTGCAGTCCAACACATCTGGAGCGCCCCAGGTTGAGGAAGGCTGTTCTAGAATTTGCAAAATTTGGGGCAAAATGCTGCATTCAAAATTTAATCATATAAAAGAAAGATAAAATTGCATTGAATCCCTGGATGCTAAAAGTATGACACTTTGGTAACTCTGAAACATTTGCCAGTATCCACTTGTGCTCTGCTGCTAACCCTGGTTATAAATCTATCAAGCTGCAATACAGGGGCTTTATTTTCACTTCCAAGGAATCGAATCACATTAACTTATAGTGAACTCGGGGTGTTGAGTCGTGATGGGTTGTAGCGAAAACAGGGTTACTGAGAAAGAGTTGGAAGGGTGCCAGCGTGTTTGGGAGGGACCTCAGGGGTTGGAGAAGTAGAAAAACTCATTAGGGTAGTGGCTAAAGCCAGGGTGGTGTAGTGGCTAAAGTGTTGGCCTGGGAGTCGGGAGAGCCGGGTTCTAGTCCCCACTTGGTCATGGAAACCCACTGGGTGACTTTGGGCCAGTCACAGGCTCTCAGCTCAGCCTACCTCACAGGGTTGTTGTTGTGAGGATAAAAATGGAGGAGGAGGAGGATTATGTATGCCGCCTTGGGTTCCTTGAAGGAAAAAAGGAGGGATATAAATGCAATAATAATAATAATAATGGGGAAAAACACCCTGAGGCAGCAACACCTCCCTCTCCCAAAACAGCCCATTGAGAACTGAGCCAGGGGCAGAGGTGGCGTCACGGGTAGGCGTGGTTGGGCCACCTGCGGTAGGGTCCTCACTCCAGGCAGGGGCCCACTGACAGGAGCCCCCTGGAGTTGCATGGCAACCGGCTTCTTCACCTGCCTCTCGCTCTGGCCCAGACAGTGGTGATGGGGAGGAGGAGGAGGAGGAGACGCCCCGGCTTATTGGCTTACAGGTTCTCTGCTTGTAGTAGCAATGATGAGAAGGAGGAGGAGGAAGTGTTCCAGGAAGTGTTCAATTCGATAACCGGACAATGGGTTCACTTAGCTCTGTTATATTTATATTGGGGATCAGATATCAATCTGTTAAACAAGGAATTAGTAAGCCATCTACTCCTAGCGGCCAGGTGGTTGATAGCGAAACATTGGAAGGATGGCAAAGGGTTTCATATTGATCGTTGGTATCAAAGGGTTTGGCGGATGGCCCTCTTAGAAAAGCTGATACAAAAAATGAGGGAAGTACGAGGACAACAGAGTGAAGATAAATTTGAGGGGCTATGGAAGAGATTTATTGACTATGTGGATAAAGAAGATGGGGGAACACCCCCATCAGCATATATAGAGCTATGGAAAGCATAGGTGGACGGGTAAAGAGATTTAGCAATTTAGGGTGCCCTAAATTAAATCGAATTAAATTGAATTTATTGATTGATTGATTGATTGATTGATTGCACTTATATACCGCTCCCATAGCCAGGGCTTTCTGGGCAGTTTACAGAAATTCTAAAATTAAGATAAAAACAAGGATACAAAATCTAAAATTCTAAAACACAGAACATACACACATAAAGCATTAAAAACCGTTAAAAAAACCTAAACGTGTGGGTGATTAAGATGTGCCGCCATATGCCTGGGCAAAGAGGAAAGTCTTAACCTGGCGCTGGAAAGATAGCAGCGTTGGCGCCAGGCGAGCCTCGTCAGGGAGATCATTTCATAGTCTGGGGGCCACCACCGAAAAGGCCCTGTCCCTTGTTGCCACACTCCAAGCCTCTCTCGGAGTAGACACTCGGAGGAGGACCTTAGATGTTGAACATAGGTACCAGGTATATTCACGTCGGGAGAGGTGTGTAAATCAAATCAAACTAATTAATGTTAAACACTCTTAAACCCAAGCAGGAATAAGTATAAATATGTGTATTGACTCCGAATGTACATATGTGATGTATTACCGTACTTGACCTATGTAACCAGAACTGTAATAATAATAATAATAATAATAGGAGGAGGAGCTAGAGGAGCTGGTAAAAATGGCGGTGAGAAGGTAGGCTCACTGAGGGAGGAGTCCCATGGAGGGGGCCTTGCCCAAAGTTCCTGAGGGACCTGGACCTGGCACTGCCTGATGGGCACGGAACACTGACTGACTGTTGGGGTTGAGGAATGGGGTAGCAGCAGGGAGGGGGGACGCAATGGAGTGTCCTGGGAGGGGGCATGGCTGGAAAACGGGACAGGAGCACGCCGTGTGGCAACCTTTCGGCGCGAGCCCCGCTTGTAGCACGTAGATACCTTTCCGTCTTTATACTGCCAGCCGGGCGTGGCGTTAATGGGTCCTCTTGTTTCTCCTAGGGTTTTACGAGCTGAGCGACGGGGCTTCTGGGTCACTCTCCAACTCGTCCAACTCTGTCTTCAGCGAGTGCTTATCCACTTGCCCCTCCAGTAGTTGCTTCTGCAGCCCTCTGGACGCCTCCTTGAATAGCTCCGACGGACGGCCCAAGTCTGCAGGTACAGCAGGGGCATAGAAGGCCCTGGAACCGCTTCTGGGGCGACTTAGGCTGTTAGCTGTGGTGTAATGGGAGTCAGGGCTTGTGAGGACACCGCAGCAACACTTCTTTGTTAGCAGGGACTCTGCCACACACACCCCTCAGAAATTCCACGTTCCTTCTGAGCTTACTTGCAACCCTCCCAGTAGCTGGCAGGAAATTTGATTTTTTTTCAATAACCAATATATTGTTCTTGATGTAAGGCAAAGACAAAACGGGAGAGAAGTCTCAGGATGCTGTGGCAAAGATGCCCAACGTTTTTCCAGCCTCTGGCTTTTTTATTAGGCCTTCTTCAAGGGCTTGTAGTAATGTAGGGTGACCCTACGGAAAGGAGGACGGGGCTCCTGTATCTTTAACAGCTGTGCTGAAAAGGAAATGTCAGCAGGTGTCACTTGTATGCGTGCAGCACCTGGTGAAATCGCCTCTTCATCACAACAGTTAAAGCTGCAGGAGCCCTGCCTCGCGTGACCAGGTACAAAAGAGGGCAGGGTTCCTGCAGCTTTAACTGTTGTGATGAAGAGGGACTTTCATCAGGTGCTGCAGGCACACAAATGATACCTGCTGAAATTCCCTTTTCTATACAACTGTTAAAAGAAGCAGGAGCCTTGTCCTACTTTTCATACAGTCACCCTATATCATAATGTCTGCAGAAATTATTAACAACAGATTTGTTAAACTTTTCTACAGCAGACTTAGACTTCGCTCCCTTTTTGTGTTCCTCGTGAGTGCTCACCTGCCTTGCACCCTTTGTCTTGAACGAGCAATTGAAGAAGAGTTTTGCTCCTGAACCATCCATATTTATTAAAAGTCATATTCCTCTTAGAAGAGGTTTAGAAAGGCTCGTGGCGAGGGCCCTCTGTGATTTTCCACGCACGGCTTTTTCAAAATCTTGCAAGACGTGTTACTGGGGATTACAGCAGTGTATTAAGTTTGTCCAGAATTACCTTGGCAACAGATCACATCAAGTAGAGCAGCGTTCTGCAACCTGGTGCCCTCCAGATGAGTTGGGCGACAATTCCCAGCATCCCCTAGCTGGCTGGGGGATGCTGGGAGTTGTAGTTCAACACATCTGGAGGGCACCAGGTGGGGCAAATTAAAAAACGTGTGCTCTGGCTGGACTCTTTATTTTCCAACCAGGAATGTGGAAAAAGCAGAGGTACCTTTTTTGTGACACCTGTTGTTTATTCGTTCAGTCGCTTCCGACTCTTCGTGACTTCATGGACCAGCCCACACCAAAGCTTTCTGTCGGCCGTTGCCACCCCTAGCTCCCCCAAGGTCAAGTCTGTCACCTCCAGAATATCATCCATCCATCTTGCCCTTGGTCGGCCCCTCTTCCTTTTGCCTTCCACTTTCCCTAGCATCAGCCCCTTCTCCAGGGTATCCTGTCTTCTCATTATGTGGCCAAAGTACTTCAGTTTTGCCTTTAGTATCCTTCCCTCAAGTGAGCAGTCTGGCTTTATTTCCTGGAGTATGGACTGGTTTGATCTTCTTGCAGTCCAAGGCACTCTCAGAATTTTCCTCCAACACCACAGTTCAAAAGCATCTATCTTCCTTCGCTCAGCCTTCCTTATGGTCCAGCTCTCGCAGCCATAGGTTACTACGGGGAATACCATTGCTTTGACTATGCGGACCTTTGTTGTCAGTGTGGTGTCTCTGCTCTTAACTATTTTATCGAGATTTGTCATTGCTCTCCTCCCAAGAAGTAAACGTCTTCTGGTTTCCTGGCTGCAGTCAGCATCTGCAGTCATCTTTGCACCCAGAAATATACCGGGTCAGTCCATTGGTGCAACGAGGATGAACGAGCTGGAGTTGTTACATTTTCATCTGACAAGTTTTTTAAGGAAAGAGAGTTTTGGGGATTAATAATCACTCTGGCAGAGACATCCTGTGTTAGGTACCAAACAGAATCTGTGCTGCTTTGGTTAGCAGCAGTTCGGGCAATTAGACATTTAATGCTGGCTCTTGCTGATGTCACTCAGTTGTACACCCTTTTCCCCTACAATATGTGAGCAAGGTGGATGCCCTCTAGGTAGGTTCAAATCACCATCCTTTTAGTTAGGAGCCGGATACATCAGCCAGTTGAGCCAGAGAGACAAGGCGATAATTTGGTGCTGCCTGTAAGAAGCTAGCCATAAGAACATAAGGAGTGCCCTGCTGGATCAGACCCAGGGTCCATCTAGTCCACCACTCTGTTCACACAGTGCCCAACCAGCCATCGGCCAGGGATGGACAAGCAGGACATGGTGCAACAGCACCCTCCTGCCCATGTTCCCCAGCAACTGGTGCACACAGGCTTCCTGCCTCGAATACTGGAGATAGCACACAACCATCAGGGTTAGTAGCCATGGATAGCGTTCTCCTCCAGCAATTTATCCAACCCCCTTTTAAAGCCATCCAGATTGGTGGCCATCACTACATCTTGTGTTAGTGAGTTCCATAATTTCACTATGCGCTGTGTGAAGAAGTACTTCCTTTTATTTGTCCTGGATCAGCTTCATGGGATGACCCCGGGTCCTAGTATTTTGAGAGAGGGAGAAAAATGCCATGTGGACGTGGTGACTGTGGGTCATGTCCTGGTTGGTGTAATCCATACGGACTGGTAAGGGGACCAGTGATGGTAGCTGGATTTCATAATCTGGACACTGGGAATTTATACCGCTGAAACGGCACACCCCGTTTCCCCCCAAATTAGGTCTGTGTGGGTGTGTCGTAGGAAATTCTGTCTGACAAGCTGAAAGAATGAAATCAAACTTTGGCCAAAATAGACTAAATTTCCAAACTTACGGCTTGAAATTGGATGGAAACGTTCACGTTTTCAGTAAAAAGAAAAAAGTCAATGAAACCCAGAGTCCCTTAATTAGAAAAAAGAGTGGTGTTTGAAATCCCCTGTTGTTGGGAGGTTTTGATGTGGGAGGTGGATGGGGCCCTCGGATCCCTAATTTCAATTTTTTTGGATGTGGGGAAAGTTGGGCACCAGCCTCAAAATCCAAATTCTACGGGAACCTGGTACCCTTGACCATTTTCTGATTTGGATTTTGAATACAAAACTTAGTTTTGCTTTTCACAAAAATTAAACGCCCCTAGAGTCTTTACTATAGTCATAGACGTTATTATTTGTATTAAACATGGAACATTTCCTTACTCATTTCTCCTCCTCCTCCCTTCCACCCCCAATTCCAGATCTCATTGGCTGGCTGGAGTATAACAAAGGAAGCCAACATGAAGACCAGTCCGTGGGGATGGTCTCTCGCTCTCCATCCACACCCCACTCAAATTCCCTTGACGTCATCGCGGACGTGCATCCGAAATATCAGTGTGATCTGGTGTCCAAAAATGGGAATGATGTGTATCGTTATCCCAGCCCCTTACATGCCGTTGCTGTCCAGAGTCCCATGTTCCTTCTGCCGGTGACCTGTAACCCCGCAAGAGAAGAGGAAGAGCGAACTGATGACCATCTTGTTGATGTTTGTGTTGGTCCGGAGCTCGATTTGGCAAAAACGGGCGCTCCCTGCCTCCCGCAAAAATCCCATTCTGCAGCCTGCCCTGTGGCCAACAGAAAAATGGACGGCTACATCTTGAGCCTGGTGCAGAAAAAGACCCTTGCGGTGAGGACTAACAAACCGAGGACGAATCTGAACGCAGATCCCGCCAAAGGGATTTTGAGACACGGGAGCCTGTGCGTCCGGCAGATGGCTGGTGTTGCTCACAACAACGCTGCCAGTCTTAAGAATTTGAGTCCAGCCTTTCCACATTCCAGTGGAACCCCCGCCGGACTAGATAACGGGGCCTTCTCCCCCTTAAAACAGCTTTCGAGAGAAGCGGAGCACCTAGAGACCAAAAAGACGCTTCCGCCCACAGTCTTCCCACCAAATGCCAACCATGAACTTCAAAGCAAACATCCGCCAAGGAGCATCAAACCTCTAGAGGCGGCCCACTGTCCGGTGGCAAACAAGGGCGACGCCCCCAAGGAAAGCGTCCTGACCTTTGCGGCGTGTCCAAAAGAAAGCCCTTGCAGGCACACGACGCCCCTGAAGGACAACAAAGCTCTCCAGCTGCCCAAAAAGATACTGTTTAAAAGCAACGGGGTGGTGCAGACAGCCTGCTCGATTGCTCAGGAGACCAGGCCTCCTTTGGATTTCAAGAGTGAGGGGTCATCTTCTCAGAGCCTGGAGGAAGGGCTGTTGGTGAATGCCCAGTACATACCCGCTCAGCCGCAAACGGTCCGACTCCACAAAGGCACCAGGAGCATCAAAATTCTCAAGAGTTCATTGGCCAAACACAGGTCCCATCTGGTCCCGGTGCTGGAGAACGGGCCACAGGCCGGGCGGGAGAAAAGCAAACCCGCGGGCAAGAAGTGCCGTTTCCCCGACGACTTGGATACAAATAAGAAGCCGAAAAAGGCCACCTCGAGAGGGAAGAAAAGTGGCCACCTGCAGCCGGAGGCCAGCCTTCTGAGCCGGCCGCCGGGCGCACCGAAGTCCGTGGTGCGGCCCCACGGACACGGGCGAGAACCCGTGGTTGCGAAACCCAAGCACAAGAGGGCTGACTATCGCCGTTGGAAACTCTCGGCCGAGGTGTCTTACGAAGAAGCCCTCCGGAGGGCGAGGAGGAACCGGAGAGAAGCCCTTGGGGTGTATTCGCAGGCGCCCCCTCCCTACGTCAGCCCCTACGCCTACGTGGCCAGCGACTCGGAGTATTCAGCCGAGTGCGAGTCCCTTTTCCATTCCACGGTGGTGGACACCAGCGAGGACGAAAGGAGCAACTATACCACCAACTGCTTTGGGGACAGCGAGTCTAGCCTGAGCGGGGTGGAGTTTGTCGGCGAAAGCGCCACCACCAGCGACTCGGACGAGAGCGGGGGGCTCATTTGGTCCCAGTTTGTCCAAACGCTTCCGCTCCAGGCCGTGGCCGCCGCTTCGGAGCTCCACGAAAACGCAGCCAAAGCCTTTGTGAAGATCAAAGCCTCGCATAACCTGAAGAAGAAAATCCTCCGCTTTCGATCCGGCTCGCTCAAACTGATGACTACTGTCTAAATACACGCTGGGCGCACATAATAACAATGCTGATGTTGATGACGATACATATGCCCACTGGGGGGACGAGTGTGTGTGTGTGTGTGTATTTTGTATTTGTGTAAGGGTATGTAGGAACCAAGTTCTTGGTGGGTCTCGGTCACGTTCGTTCACGCAAGCAGTGTCAGCTCAGATGCGACTAGGGTTGTCGCCAACGTCTGACTGGGTCGGGGAGGCCAATGGACACCCCTTCCCCCCCCCCCAATCCCCCTGGATCCAGTTGGATGTGCTCGACGCAAGCACACCCAATCACCCTGGCTGCCAAAATCATGCACTTTTCCCCGCCACATTAATGGCGTCCGCCAGTAACTCAGCAGGGGGTAAGTGAGCGATTCCTGGAGCCTCTGGAAATGGCGGCCACCTTTAATGCAGTGTGTGTGTGGGGGGGGGGGAGTGCACGCTTTCGGCAGCCAGGGTGGGCGGCTGCTGAGCGTTTGCTGGGCCCAGCCGGGCCTCAGAAGAGGCTCGCGCGCCCCAGGGGCAGATGGGCGTGGCAAAGGGAGAGCATCTGCCAAGACAGGCACAGGCGGTTTCACCCACGCCCTCCCTTGAGAAAAGACCCTCCAGGTATTTGAACAGTGAAGCCCGGAGGGGAAAGGATAACCCTTTCCGCCTGTGCTGCACTCCTTCTGAAAATCGGCCCTACTGTTGGGTATGGGAGGGACGCTGCCACAGGCAGCAACGGCCGCTTTCCTTCAATGCCAAGTAGCACCAAGGTACACTTATCAGGAAGTTTTTCGGTATATTATTGGGGTGTTTTTATCAGGATCATGGTGCAAGGGGGAAGGCTTAAAAAACCTTGGTGCAGCACCTCAGGCCTGGGGACCCAATCCTAATCCCCCTGCCCCCCTCTTACTGATTGGTTGTTGGTTTCATGGCGTTCGTGCAGTTTTTTCCCCATTCTAAAATGCCCCTCTTAAGTCTGAGTTACTGGCACTGAAAGCGTTAAGCTAAACTGTGCTTTTTTTGGCCCCACCCCTTTTTGAATTTAGCCACGCCCACTTCTGGAGAAAGCTTCCCCGGAATTAAGTTCAGCCCACAGGGCGAAAGAGGGTTGAAAGAAATTGATGCAACGCTAAACAGGGTGCTCAACGTAACATGTAATTTTACGGGGATGGAGTGCGTCGTGCGCCTGGCACATCTGGTGTGCCCCAAGACATACCCTGTGGCAAACCTGTGCAACCTCCCCCCTCCCCAGGTAAACATTTCAAAATGTTTACTCTCTCTCTCTCAAGGATCTACCAGGAAAATCACACACACACCCACACCAGCTCTTTTCCAGTTTACAAATGTTTTTATGCTTGGTCACCTGAAGGCCATCTTCACTTGCCATAATGCACCGGGCGAGCGGCTATTTACAAGCCCGGTGTTGCATAGCAGAACGACCCGCCAAGCCTTGCTCTATGCAGAACCTTTTCTCGATCTCCGGTGCTGCTTTTACCTTTCCAGATGTGCACTAATATGCCAAAATGAAGCTCTCCTGCAAGCATACCGTGGGTGAGCCCTGTGCTAGCGGTCATGCGCACATCTCCCTCCTGAAATGAAACAAGGTGCTTCGTGTAAATACTTTCCCAGAATGCTGTTGTTGTTGTTGTTGTTGTTGTGGGTTTTTTTCTGTTTCTCGTTCTAAAAAGAAATGCACATATTTAAATCTGAAGGGACTGCTTAACTGATGTCACTTGAACCTCCAAACGTTTGACACTAGTGCCTTTTAAGTGGCAAAGCAAAGACCAGAGTGCTAGTTTTTAAGAGAGGAATAAGACCGCCTGTTTTTAACTGTGACAGCTTCAAGCGCGTAGAAACAAGACATCTGGAGCAAGTGTTGGTTACACTGCTCCTCTTTGGCCATATGTGCGTGTGTTAAAAGACATCTGAACCCTGTGTTGATCCTTACTTTGTTTTCTACAGATCCTTTGATTCATACAGAACAGCCTCCTTCTCTGCCTGCATTCACTGAGGCAGAAATGTGCTGGGTTCATACACGCAGGCGAAAAGAGCAGTGGGTGGTTGGAACAAGGGGCGAGTGATTTCAGCCCACTGGTTTGTGTTACGTTTACAAAGTTCAGTTCAGATTATTGCTCGATAGCCAACCAGGAGGCTGTCTGTACACGGGGAGAAGTCCCGCAGTGGCTGTAGATCTGTGCTGCGTCAGGTATACGACGCAGACGCAGCTTTGCAGCCACTGTGGGACTTTCCTGCAAAGCTGCACATTGAAAAAGAGACTTATCCCAACTTTTTCAATGGAAGCGATGTCAGTACAGTCTTCCTCCATCTGATGTCGCTCCGGGTCCAAACTAGGGGGAGTCCCTGGTGGAAGGCAACCGAAATTGGTTGCCTTCCACCAGGAAGAGGGCGGGGAGGGGGGCTCAAGTACCTGGGTGGTCGCCAGAACCCCCCGCCTCCCTCCTTGGTGTTGGGATTATCTGATCCCACCCCGAGAGACAAAGACTGCGTGGTTTTGGAGGGAGGCAGTGCCAACCCGGCTCCGTAAAGACAGCCCCCAGGCATTTGCATATACATCAGACTAAAACACAAGCCTGAAAGACACACAAGGTCAACATGCAAGAAAATCTGGCTAGATAACAATAATAGGAAAGCCAGCCATAATAACCATCAACAACAGATTTGTAGCTACAAGTTATTGGCCCCGTTCAGGAGACACCTTAAACCACGGCTTTGACCATGGTGGTTAAGCCAGAAAGCTGGGCAGTGTTCAGAAGACGCCTTAAACCATGGTTTTAACTATGGTGAAAAAGGCCTTATTCACCATAGTTTAAAGTGTCTTCTGAACAGGGCCCTGCTTTCTGGCTTAACCACCATGTTTAAAGCTGTTGTTTAAGGTGTCTTCTGAACGGGGCCAATGATTAAATTAGCTCAATAACCTATATTGTCATTTGTCAATATTAAAAAAACCAAACTCTTCCTATTCCCTAGAGCTGATGTAACAAATGTCACTGTGTGTTATCCCACAAAAGATCTCTCCCAGCACGAGATCATTTTCAGGATCTCGCAGGAAGCTGCCTTAGACCAAGAACAATCTATTTGTCCATCTAGCCCAGTGTGGTCTTTTCCAGTGGGCAGGGGGAGGAATCTGAGACCCTTCAGATGTTGGACTCCCAACTCCCATCAGCCCCAGGCATCATAGCCAAGGGAGAAGGGAGTTGTAGGACAGCACACATCTCCGGGACCACAAGTTTCCTCATCTCTGGTCTGTTCCCACTGGCCGTGCCTTGCTAGGGTCTCGATTAAACACTATTTTCCATCACTTGCTACCTGCTCACTTTTTACCTGGAGATGCTGGCGATGGAAGCAGAGAGCTTCACGCAGAGCTGGTGCTCTGGCACTGAGCGATGGCCACATGAAGCTGCCTTGGGCTTGAAGAGCCAGTACTGTGCACTCCGGCTAGCAGCCATTCTTTCTTAAGGCCTTTCTCAGCGCTGGTATCCAAGAACTGTGAGATACTGGAGATTGAAGCTGAGACCTTCTGCGCATGTTCTACCTCTGAGCAATCAATCGCTCACTATCCTTTAACAGTTACAGCAGCTTTCCCCAACCTGATGCCTTCCAGATGTGTTAGTTTCTCCTGGTGTAAAAGGCTATCAAGGGCTACTAGTCCTGACGGCTATGTGCTATCTCCAGTATCGGAGGCAGTAAGCCTTGATACACCAGTTGCTGGGGAACATGGATGGGAGGGTGCTGTTGCATTGTGGATTGCTTGTGGATTGCTGGTCAACAGCTAGTTGGCCACTGTGTGAACAGAGTGCTGTACTAGATGAACCTTTGGTCTGATCCAGCATGGCTCTTAGATTTTAACTTCTAGCATTCTCCAGAGCAATCCTAATAGCCTGTTAGTCTTGTTAATGCCCAGAGGCTCTGCGTAAACGTAACAACTGAGACAGAAGTCCAACTTGCTCTGCATTCGGTGTAAGAATCTCCACAATCAGCAGATCCTAGGTGGTCCATCAGTGGGTTGTGCTCTTTCATCCCTGCTTTAAAAACCTACTTAGCTGTGACTACAGAACGTGGCCTGTGGCAGAATCGGGTGGGTACTTCGGAATCCACAGAACATCTCCTCTAAATGTTTATTTTAAGAGCACATTCTAGCACTCAACGATCGAGAATTAAAACATGAAAAGGTGTGGACGCTTTGTGTCAGACGCTGAAGTAGCACTGAATCAAAATATTGCACAGATTTTGAAATCCAGCGAAATTCCTGAATTTTGAATTCAAAGTTCCCAATTGCAAGCTGATTGTCAGGTCGTTGAGGTTTTTGAACTTCAACGTCTTGTAATGGTCCATATCAACTTGCCAAATGTCATGCTGTTGAATCATTTTATCCATATTCCAGAACCTCCTAAATCTTCCATTGGAAAGGTTAACATGTCAAGGAAACGTGTTCATTATTTATTGTCACAATTTTGTACATAAGTGTATTTGTTTTGCCGTTGAAACTTACAAATTAGGGTAACTTGTTTTTGCAAGCAGGTTGGGGTTTGGAGAAGATGCTTTAGCGCAGGAGGTTCTCCAGATGTTGTTGGGCTTTAATTGCCATCATTCCCAGGCAACATGGTCAGTGATGCTGGGTGTAGCAATCCTGCAACATCTGGATGGCCATGGGTTCCCGAACGCTGCTTTTGAGATGCTTCCCCTTGGTTTGTTTCAGCTTAAATCTGCTTTCAGTCTTAAAAGGGCTTTCAGCGTTGAGATTTCTATAGGTAGCACAAGTTGAAGGAACTTTGGATGTTCAGTCTGGAGAAAAGAAGACTGAGGGGGGACATGTTAACAGGATTCCACAGGGAAGATGGTCAATTTTCCATGGGCACAGAAAATAGGACCTGAAATAACATGTGTAAGTTACAGCTACTGAGATTTTGATTAAATATAAGGAAAATCTTCCTGACAGTAAGATCTGCAGAACAGTTGACCTACGGAGGTTGTGTGTTCTCCATCTCTGGAGGTTTTTAAGAAGAGTCTGGACAGCCACCTCTCATGGATGATTTAATTGGTTTTCCTGCTCATTGCAGAGGGTTGGATTAGATGATGCTTGTGGTTCCTTCCAACTCCACAATTCTATGATTCTAAGCCTGTGCCCCTCTGCCTCTACATACAAAAGGCTCTGATGGGTCATAAGAATAAAATCACGGGATTTGCCATCAGTGGTGCAGAACCCAAACAAACAGCCCTGCCCCTTAAACCCAGGCGGAAGAAGCCTGCAAGTGTTGCCAACATGTCCCCTTCCCCCACTCCCAAAGTCTGCAACCCAAACGAAATGTTGGCAGGTTTGCACCATTTATTCCAGTTTTGCGCAATTTTGCTTGCAAAATGTGGGGTGGTTTGCGTACGCCGGTTTCTAGACTTCTGCCCATTCTGCTCCCATTCCTAGGCTAGATTTTTTAAAATGTCCCAGAAGTTAGAACAGGAGCCTTGGCTCTTTTTTCAAGTGAAGAGGAACAACTTTCGTAATGTTGTGAGGCAGAGCTTCCGACGAGGAAGTGCTTTAAAGGGCTTCAGTAGAGAGGCATAAAGCAGCAAAGCTAACACAAGGAATGCATTTGATCGATTTCCCATCATAAAAAGTCTTGGTGTTCTAGTGTAGGCCAGCTTTTCCCGGACCTGGCGCTCCCCAGATGTATTGGACTCTCAACTGCTATCATCCACAGCCATGGGCTGTGCTGGACGGGGAAGATGGGAGCCTAGTGCCAACATATATGGAGGGCACTGGGCTGGAGGAGGCTGGGCTCATTGAGAACTCCATTTCAGCAGGACCACATGCTCTAGACCACACATACGGTGCTTCATCTGGCCCTGCCTTCGCCTAGTGCTTATATCGCCAGGCCTTGTACTGGACTATCAATAACATAAAGCAGGCTTTCCCAACCTGGTGTCCTCCAGATGTTTTTGACCATAGCTCCCATAAGCCCCAGACAGCATGGGCAGTGGCTGGGGATTATAGGAGTTGTAGTCCAACACATTTGAGGACACCAAGTTGGCATAAATCCTAGAATATGTGTAGGGAGGTTAGGGCAAGTGGTGCAGAAAAGGGTTCTGCACTGTTTGGGTCAGACAGTTCCTTTGGTCTTCCAGTTGTCTTAGGTCAGGTCTACACTACTGCTTTATCGCGGTACTGAAGTGCACTGACAATTGTTGGGGCACATGACACATTCCATATACTGCTTTCACAGAGCATGTTCAGACAACTTACGAAGCCATGGTTAGGCTGCTAACCCTTTTGCAGCAAATAGTTTGTTAGTAAACCGTGGTTCGTGAGTAAACCATGGTTATGTAGTCACCATGGATAGGAATGGTTCACGTGACACACTAAGTGATATGGTTTAGCTCAAAATGCTCCACCACCACGGCCTTGTGTGCCGTCTGAACAGGCTCGGTGTCTTATTTCCTGCTTTTTATTCTACAGAATCCAAAATACTGCAACTAATGTTATTGTGTGTCCTATGAAGTATAAATGCTCAAGACGGATATAGCGCTACCACGATGGAATCATGATTTGACCCAAGGTGTAGATCTGGCCTTGGAAGAGCTGTGTAGGATTGAAACCAAGGCCTACCCACACCTTCACCCTGATTCCCACGTTGACCACCAGATTCCTCAGGGAAACCCACAGGTAGAACATGAGGGCAATGGCTGCCTTCCCCTGTTGCTCTCCAGCGACTGGAATTCAGAGCCATGCAGCCTCTGATCCTGAAGGTGCATATAGCCATCCTGACTAGTAGCCACTAGTAGCCTTACCTTCCATTCATTTGTCTAGTCTATCCAAGCCATCCTAGCTGAGTAGCAAATTCCATAGTTTAAAAATGTGCTGTGTGAAGAAGTTCCTTCCTTTCGTCTGTCCTAAATCTCCCACCGTTCAGCTTCATGGGATGACACCACTGGGTTCTAGTATTGTCAGAGGGATGAAAATATCCACCATCTCACCATGAGTAATTTTACCAGACTCCATTATCTCTCCCCCTTCTTACCTTTTTCTCTACTAGGAAGGGAAAGGAACCTCTCGTGCAAGCACTGAGTCATCACTGACTCTTGGAGGGACGTCAGCTTTTGCTGACGTTTTCTTGGCAGGCCTTAAAGCGGGGTGGTTTGCCGTTGCCTTCCCCGGCCATGATTACCTTTCCCCCAGCTAGCTGGGTACTCATTTTACCGACCTCGGGAGGATGGAAGGCTGAGTCGACCTGAGCCGGCTGCCTGAGAACCAGCTTCCGTTGGGATCGAACTCAGGCCGTGGGGAGAGTTTCAGCTGCAGAAACTGCTGCTTTACCGCTCTGCGCCACACAACTAACCTCACTCCAAATGTAACCTTTCCTCATGGTGGAGTTTGCTCCAACCCCTCAATCATTTTGGTTGTCGTCTCTTGCAATATCCAGTTCTGCAATATCCTTTTTTAAGATGTGGTGACCAGAACTATGTGTAATACCCTGGCCGTTATCTGACTCAGTTTCCCTTCCTTTGGATTCCGGGAAAAGCCAAGACGTCTTCTGAGTATATTGTGTAATATTTGTTTTCTTAAAAACCCACACAAATATGCATGTTGAGAGCATGAGCGTCAATTGTGTCAATCATTTCTGTTGATGTCCAATAATTGTACATCATAAGCAGCTGTGTTTTATATCTATATATAAATCATATGGCTTTGTAAATTAATATAATGCATCAATATGCTGTAATAAACACTTGTCTTTTAATCCTGTGTCATGTGCGATGGATGGACATATAAACCCAATTTCGTTTTAAGATCATAAGAATTGCCTTGTTGGATTTGACCAAGGTTCCATGGGCAGGGCACTCCTACAGGCACAGGAAAAGGAGAAGAGGAGGTGAAAAAACTGGCCATCATGGTTGTTTTCGCCATCTCCGTTGTTGGAGCACCAATGGTGGACCTTTTAACAGCTTCTGGGAAGAAGCCTTTGAGTATAGACCTCCCTCTTCAAGAGGGGACCTCCTTGGACTTGATGGCCTTGTAGGCCCCTTCCAACTCTGCTATTCTATGATTCTGCAGAGAGGGCAGGCTGCAAATTTTATGGCTCCTGGGATGCCCTTCTGGAGACGGGAGACATTAAGGTTGTGCCCGTTGTCCTGTGTTCTGTCTTGAGAAGCAACCAGCTCAGCTAGGTGGACCTCTGGAAGCTCACAAGTGAGATGTATGAAGGCCTTGCCATGTGGTGTGCTTCAGAAGATGATATGCCGAGGTATTCCACCCCTATACATGGAGGTTCCCTTTACCATCATGCTTGGTTGCCTTTGATGTATTTGTCTAATCCAGCCTTCCTGACCTTGATGCCCCAAAATGTTTTGGACATGACCAATGGTCAAGAGTGTTGGGAGTTGTAGGTCAAAATATCTGGAAGGCCGCAAGTTGTCCATCTCTGCCTTAAGAGAATGTAGCAATTCTACTAGCTGTTCCTGGTTTGTTTTGGGGGATTAGTAAAAACAGTAAATAAATAAACGCACACGGTGATTTGCAGGCTACACAGGAAGAGCACAAAGAATTGTGTGGTTGGAAGGCTGTGGTTGGATTCTTTCCAGGCAAGAGCTACGCCCTCTTCCTTAGCTGTCAAAGGGTCTGATCCACACATGTGCACCTTTTGGGGGGAATCCCAAGGGAGGGGCAAGCTTCCATGGGCCAGTTGCCTGTACGGCAAAACTTCAGTGGGAGATGTTTGCAAGACTGAAAGAACTGGGCATGTTTAGCCTGGAGAAGAGAAGATTGAGAGGAGACATGAGAGCACTCTTCAAATACTTAAAAGGTTGTCACACAGAGGAGGGTCAGGGTCTCTTCTTGATTATCTCAGAGTGCAGGACACAGAATAATGGGCTCAAGTTCCAGTTAGCCAGATGCCGGCTGGACATCAGGAAAAACTTCCTGACTGTTAGAGCAGCACGACAAAGGAACCAATGACCTAGGGAGGTTGTAGGCCCTCCCACACTAGAGGCCTTCAAGAGGCAGCTGGACAACCCTCTGTCAGGGATGCTTTAGGGTGGATTCCTGCATTGAGCAAGGGGTTGGACTCGATGGCCTTGTAGGCCCCTTCCAGCTCTGCTATTCTATGATTCTATGACTGGTGTGCTGTTGTCATACCCAATGCTCCTGAAGAAGAAAAGTATGATACTTCCCACAAATGGAACATCGCTCAGTGTGAGTCCTTTCGTGCTATTCTGAGCACCCGCTTCTCAAGGAAGGAATGCTCTGGCTTGCTCAAGATGGAACAACTTCCTGCCACTTCCCCCAAGGGGGAACCCAGGCTGCTTAAGCTCAACAACAGTCTCTGAATCATAGAATCATAGAATTGTAGAGTTGGAAGGGGCCTAAAAGGCCATCGAGTCTAACCCTCTGCTCAATGCAGGAATCCACCTTAAAGCATCCCTGACAGAGGGTTGTTCAGCTGCCTCTTGAAGGCCTCTAGTGTGGGAGAGCCCACAACCTCCCTAGGTCATTGGTTCCATTGTCATACTACTCTAATAGTCAGAAAGTTTTTCCTGATGTCAAGCCAGAATCTGGCTTCCTGTAACTTGAGCCCAAGATTCTGTGTCCTGCATTCTGGGAGAATCAAGAAGAGATCCTGGCCCTCCTCTGTGTGACAACCTTTCAAAGATTTGAAGACTGCTAGCATTTGAATTCCAAGACAACATGTTTTGCTACCTTTCCTCTCATTTTATAAATACCGTATCAGCATTTTAAGAAATCATCTCCGTAGAGGCAATTCTTTTCCTCTCCCGTAAGTAATCTACCCAACCCCAGAAGGTGATTTCCCCAAGTTCTGTTTGGTCAAGATTTATTCCGCAGTCTCGCTCCCTGTCCATCCTCCCACTCCTGTT
This sequence comes from Elgaria multicarinata webbii, assembly GCF_023053635.1. Taxonomy (NCBI): domain Eukaryota; kingdom Metazoa; phylum Chordata; class Lepidosauria; order Squamata; family Anguidae; genus Elgaria; species Elgaria multicarinata. The sequence continues at coordinate 175,119,735 of NC_086172.1, read as the reverse complement.
CCCAAATATTTGTAATTGCGCCACCAAATCCTTCAGCAAAGTTCAGGAATTCCCAGCCAATCTCCCCAAGGGGCAGGGGGTCATGTAAACAGAACAGTGTTGCCACAAAGACCTTGCGGCCTTGTGAGGCGGAAGAAGTGCAGCTTTTGAACAATGGCCACGAAGCACAGCGCAATTGCCCTATGAAGAGAGACTGAAAGAACTGGGCATGTTTAGCCTGGAGAAGAGAAGATTGAGGGGAGACATGATAGCACTCTTCAAATACTTAAAAGGTTGTCACACAGAGGAGGGCCAGGATCTCTTCTCGATCCTCCCAGAGTGCAGGACACGGAATAATGGGCTCAAGTTAAAGGAAGCCAGATTCCAGCTGGACATCAGGAAAAACTTCCTGACTGTTAGAGCAGTGCGACAATGGAATCAGTTACCTAGGGAGGTTGTGGACTCTCCCATACTAAAGGCCTTCAAGAGGCAGCTGGACAACCACCTGTCAGGGATGCTTTAGGGTGGATTCCTGCATTGAGCAGGGGGTTGGACTCGATGGCCTTGTAGGCCCCTTCCAACTCTGCTATTCTATGATTCTATGATTCTATGCATCTTGCACAATGACGACAGCCCCCCTTTAGTAATAAAAATAAATCGAGCTGCTTAAGGAATTGCCTTTTCCATAACTGGGCAAGGAGGTTATTATCCCCACCACCATATAAAAGAAATGGGAACCATTGGCCGATAGCAGCAGCAGCAGCTACATCCGCGCCTGGTGCTCTTGGAAGAGTTGGTGAAATGTTCTGATCTTATCGCTCCCTTAATTGTGGGTGGCTCCTTGCAGCTGAGAGAAGGAATGTGCGCTAGAGGAAAGGAAGAAGCAGAAGCAATCGAGGAAAGCCCCGAAGGAGCGTGACTTGCGAGCAAATGACTAGGCTTTCTTTCGCGGAAATCCTGAAATAACAACAACTACTGCTACTATTTTTAGAATCCTAGGGCATGTCTAGATGAGGGCTTATCCTGGGGATCGCCCTGGGATCATCCTTGTTCGTCCACATGACGCACAGGGGATCCAGGGGGCAGGGAGGGGAGATGATCCTTCCCTTTCTCCGGGATAACCGGGATGGCTTTAATCCTAACTTTTCCCATGGTCTCGGGATCGAGACCGCGGGAGGTGTGGGTGGCTGTCCCTGTTTTGTCCTATTTTCTCGTGAGTAAACACGAGGAGCCGAGAATTGGTCATGGGGCGTGGAGCTCTTCAGGAGTTCCGGGCCCATCAGGGGTGGGAGAAGGGAGAGAGGGATCTCTCTCTCTTTTTTTAAAGAACCTTTTTGATGGAGCGCTCAAGCGCTCAGCTTCAATAAAAAATATATCAAAAATGGCGGCCATTGCATCCTCTTTCCTCCCGGGATGTCACGCATAGCATGTGGACTGAGGGGAAGGATCTCGCGATCACCATATTGCGAGATCCTCCCCCTGCCCTCCTTAGGTCTAGACATGCCCATAGAATCATAGAGTAGTAGAGTTGGAAGGGGCCTATAAGGCCATCAAGCCCAACCCCCTGCTCAATGCAGGAATCCACCCTAAAGCATACTTGACAGATGGTTGTCCAGCTGCCTCTTGAAGGCCTCTAGTGTGGGAGAAGAGCCCACGACTTCCCTAGGTCATTGGTTCCATTGTACTGCTCTAACAGTCAGGAAGTTTATATAAAGCTACATAAGTTTTCCTGCCCCCATCCTGCATTGAGCAGGAGGTTGGACTTGATGGCCTTGTAGGCCCCTTCCAACTCTGCTATTCTATGATTCTATGATTTATGATCTAAATGACAATTGTGGCGATGGGGATGAATACAAGGGTAGAAGGAAGGAAACCACACTTTTGAATGCACAAGAATCCAGCCTTACATCCGCTGGGTGGATTTAAGATTCCCATTTCAACTTTTACATGCTTCTGGTGTCACAAAGACCAAATCTACACCATCAGACGGGAAAAAACCGTGTTTCCCGCACACTTCTGTCCCACGATACTTTCTCTTTCTTCACATAGGGAAGAAAGGAAGTAAACAATGACCACGTGGCCCATTCAGTCGGTGTTTTTATCCCTCCACTATTCCTGCAGACAGCAGGAAATGCTGGCACATTTCATTTCCAAAAATAAAAATAAAACCCGGATTTACCGGGGTATACTTTGTGACGGAAAGAAGGCCAGAAGAAGCGGGAGTCACATGGGACGCAGTTGAAAGCACTCACGAAAAACCATGAGTGGGCAGTAATGAGCATGTAGTAAAATGCTCATCTGATGACACTCCTTATGCCAAATTATTATGATCCCATCATGATAACGCTACATGCCTCTTGTGCATTTATACTTCATAGGACACACAATGACATTTGTTGTGGTATTTTGGATAATGTGGAATAAAACGCAGGAAATAAGGCTATGAAAGTGGTATATGGAATGTGTAATGTGCCCCAGCAGTGATCAGTGCACTTGAATACCGCTATAAAGCAATAATGTAGATCTAGCGTAAGGGATAGAAAAGAGGTGCTACCAGTCAGAGTCAGTAGCACTGGGCTGTATAGATCCATGGCCCGACTCAAGCCTTAGCTAGACCAGGGCGAACCCCAGGATCATCCCTGTGCATCCACATGACGCACAGGGGATCCCAGGATCAGGGAGGAATCATCCCTCCCTTGCCCTGGGATAGAGCCTTCCCCTTTGGGCCCGCTTTTTCCACGGTCCCATGCTAAGTCCGAGACCGTGGAACATGTGGCCTGTTTCAGCAGCTCTGTGTGATTACTCGTGCAGAGCCGGGAGCTGCGCCCATCAGGGTTAGGTGGGGGGAGTGGGGAAACCAAATCAAATTAAAAAAAAACCCCACTTACCTTCAGCACACCAGCGTTTGTACACTGCCATCGCTTTAAGAAAATTAAAAAATGGCGGGCACGACGCCTCTCTTCCTGAGGTCGTTGCGCCTTATGTGTAAATGGAGGAGGGATCTCGCATTAATCCCAACGTGAGATCTTCACTCCTCCATTGCGTGGTAAAAGGTAGGACTAGCTAAGGCCTCAGTATAAAGCAGCTTTCTATGTTCCTATAAGTGCTGAGGATGGCAGCCGTTGCTATGCCGGAAAGTATGATTTTGCCCTTGGGTTCAGTGTGCATCTGTTGAAACATCTAGGAATCCAGCATGAGAGGCTAATGAGTTTAATTAGATCTAGAAAACGAGTGTTAAACTGCACTCCCCGGCTCCCAGCGGGTCTTTTCGCTCTCCCTGGCCATTTCCTCCCCCGCCACTTGACAGATGGTCCTATCACTGATTCATGCCTGGAAAAGAGTCCCAGTTGTTTGTCGAGATGCTCCTTAAGATTAAAGTTGTCTGACTCGTCGTCTATCTCATCCGTCTCAGTCTGTTCAGTGAGCGCTGCCAGCTCTCAGGTTTCTTCCCTGCCCGTCTCGCTCCCCCTCAACAATAGCTGTACTCCAGTAGTCCTGTACGTACGATGTTAAAGTAATAACCTGTCCCTGTAACGTCTGTTGTTTCTGTTTTCTGTTGAGGAGCTTATCTCTCCTTACAGAGCAATCATAGAATCATAGAATCATAGAGTAGTAGAGTTGGAAGGGGCCTATAAGGCCATCAAGCCCAACCCCCTGCTCAATGCAGGAATCCACCCTAAATCGTATTGTGTACGCGTGTGGGGTGGAGCAGGGAGGAGTGAGAAGCCACGGTGGTAAGGGGTGAGTTTCTTCACACACAGCGCATAGTTAAACAATGGAATTCACTACTGCAAGACGTAGGCATGGCTTTCAAAGGTGTTTGGATAAATTCCTGGAGGTGAAGGCTATCCATGGCTACTAGCCCTGATGGTTGGGAGCTATCTCCAGTAATCGAGGCAGTAAGCCTGTGTGCCCCAGTTGCTGGGGAACATGGGTGGGAGGGTGCTGTTGCACCATGTCCTGCTTTGTTGGTCCCTGGCCTACAGCTGGTTGGCCACTGTATGTACAGAGAGCTGACTAGATGGACCCTGAAGCTGATCCAGCATGGCACTTCTGATGTTCTTATGATTCATAATCTTGGCAGATGGCAAATGTCTCCAGCTGGTGAGCGTCCTCGCTTTCTATATGTGACAACTTTGGTAGAGTTTTTGGGAACTCGATTTGACACACGGAACAAAAGACGCAGACCTGCGGCATCTGTATTGACTACAAGCATGTGTTTTCCAGAGGGTAGGCAAATGGATATTTTGACAAGGAATGTTTCTTTAGTAATACATGCCCCTGATCCTCCGGGAGTTGGTTCCTCCCTCCCTGCAACTACTCTTCTCTGCACAGAGCTGTACGGAAAAAGAACGGAACCTAATTTCATCTGGCAAATGTTGAAGGCTACGCAGATGGAAGACAGCAGAAGGCCTCCTAGAAGGGTCACAGGGATAGCATTGCCCCAAATCTGGGAGGGTAAACCTAATACCTGGACAACTGGCAAGAGTCGCTAGACCTTTGCTTTGTCTCCTCAAGGGGAAGACACGACGGTTGACTCCTGCTGTCGTGGAAGTCTGAACATCAAAGTTTCTCTCCGTAGAAATCCATCAGAGATCTGTATCGCTCAGCCTCCGGCACTCGGAGGGAGACTGATTGACAGGCGAGAGGTTCTTTGTGGGCAGATGGCAGCTTAGGAGTCCCCCCGCTGTTCAAAGATGCGGTGCCTGCCCCTTTCATCTGTGGCCTTTGCTGTGGATTTTAGAGAAACCCAAGATATTATCTTAGGTGTGTTCTATAGACCTGCTAACCTTTTCTATCCTGAGTCTTTAAGTCGGTCGATGATAAGGATTGCGTTTCAGGGTGGAGATGAGCTCCCCCTGCCCCAACTTCAGGTTTGCATCTTGAGTATTTCTTTATGCAAGAATCTGTCTTGTATTGCCATATGTTCCAACCCACAAACACCCAACAAAGGCCATTTCTACACCAGCCTGAAAATGCGGGCTGGTCACGTTCGAGTCCCTGTGCATCCAAATGACACACAGGGACTCCCAGGAGGAAAGAGGGATGAGGATGGCTTTTCCCAGGGATAAGTACTCCCTGGGAAAATCCAATTCTTCCTGCGGTCTCGGGATCGTCACGAGACCATGGGATGTGTGGCCGCCCATCCTGGCTTCTAGCGGGGAGCAGTAGAGGTAAGGAATCTAGCCGGGAAGAATCGAGGGGGGGGAGGGGGAGGGGCTTTTTAAAAAAAACTTACATTTGAGTTGAAGCGCATGTGGGCTCAGCTCCTTTAAAAAAAATTTTTTAAAAAAAGTGGTGGGCACGACACTGTCCTTTCTCCCGGGATGTCACGCCCACATGTGGACTAACGGGAGGATCTCGCGATCAGGATCTCATGAGATCCTTCCCCCTCCCTCTCTCCCTCTACACCAGGCTGGTGTAGAAATGGCCAAACAGATATATCATGAAGGATGAATAGACAGGTACATAAGGTTCTATCTTAGGCCATAGCTAAGGTTTATCCCTGGTTCGTCCAGGGGTCAAACCTGTTCATCTAGGTGACACACAGGGGATCCAGTGCTCAGGCAGGGCCGAACCCTGGATGATCCCAGGATAAACCTTAGGTCTCGTTGTGGCCCTAGCCACAGTAGTGCATGCACTGGTAACTTCCCGATTAGACTACTGCAATGCACTCTACATGGGGTTGCCCTTGAAGACGACTCGGAAGTTGCAGCTAGTGCAAAATGCAGCAGCTAGACTGCCCACCGGATCCAGTGCTCAGGCAAGGGCAAACCCTAGATGTTCCCAGGATAAATCTTAGGTCTAGCTGTGGCTTTAGTATTAATCTAACTTCCAATTTATCTTGATGAGTTTACTCTATATAGGACTCACATTGGCTGCAGCGATGCTGGCGACTGAGACAGGCCTTACTCCAAAGCTGAATCAATCGCACTCGTTGCCAGTCGGTTCCTGGGACCAAGGCAGGGTCTACACTACTGCTTTAAAACCGTTTATAACAGTAGTGACTACTGTTGAGGCCCAGGACACACTCCCTAGACAGTCTTCAAAACGTTTTCAAAGTGTTATATCCTGCTTAGCGGAGATCTGGCATATCAGTGCTGAGCTTTAAAGCCCTTAACAGCTTAGGGCCAGCCTACCTGATGGACCGTCTTCTCCCGAATCTTCCTGCCTGATTGCTGAGATAACCTTTGCAGGGGAAGGGCCTCCCCAGGTAGATCTACCTGCCGAATTCATCGTATACATTGAAAAGGCAAGTTAAGACTTTTCTCTTTAAGCAGGTATTTAACCTTTAATCTGTTGCCCTATTGATTTTACTGCTGGCTCTTCAATGTTTTTAAATGTTTGATATTGCTACTTGTATTGTAATATTATTTCATTTATGTATTTTTTGTTTGTTTGTTATTTTCTTTGTCTGAGGGCATTTGGCAGCTGATCAGTATACAAATCTAATAAATAGCAAAAACAACAAGCCACTATATGGGTGAATATGGAACTGCCCTTTTGGCTTTGTTCTCAATGAGCTGGTTCACATGATCACTGCAGCCCACTTCATTTGAGCTACAATGTGCGTGAGGGCGGCCATTTTAAATAGGGTGACCATATGGAAAGGAGGACAGGGCTCCTGTATTTTTAACAGTCATATAGCAAAGGGAATTTCAGCAGGTGTCATTGCATGCAGCACCTGGTGGAATTCCCTCTTCATCACAACAGTTAAAGCTGCAGGAGCCCTAATTTTGAATATTCAACCCCTGTCAGGAGGTTGCCATGGTTAGTTGTATCATCCAAACCCAGACAGCAAGGCTTGTTTGAGGGGGAAAACAACCCTTAAATTATCATGTCTAATCCTACTGCCCCTGTTTTGGGAGAAGATGTTTCAGGTAATCAGTCAGAATCCGATTCGGACCTAGAGGAGGCGGCGCCAGACACCAGCCAGCCTGTACCGGTGGGGGAGAAAGCTCTCATGGGCGATTCCCCAGCTGGGAGTCAGCCCTCTCCAGAGCTTATCTCCTCAAGGCCAAATCCTACACACTCAGTGGGAAGTGAGGTTTCTTCCAGAGGTGAGCATCCCGACAAGCTAGCTGATGCTAGGGTCCGCCGGAAGCTCAAACTCACGGGGCGGAAGGAAGGCGTGAGAAAGTCAGTTCGATTATGCCAGAACCTGCCTCAGCACCAGTCACTCTGAAGTTACGGGCGTTTGGGAAGGGGATTCCTATTCTTCTTGAACGGACAATTGTCTTGCTTAGTTTGCATAGTTTTGCCTAGGGGGAATGTTTACAAGAGGTTAGACTCTCTTCAGGTAGAAGAGACATTTGTTGCTTAATAAAAGCTTTGTGGATTATTTAGCAAGCCTCATCATTTGCCTCCCATCGAAACCAGGAATTTTCTGAGAAACACGACATAAATAACCCAACAACAGACCATATCTACCTGGGTTCAGAGGACACAATTTAACCATAGCAACCCCCCACTGGGGTTGAATATTCAAAATGGCCTCCCACATGCTGTGGCGATCATATGAACCGTCCCAGTGTTTGCTACTGTGCTTTAGATTCATAGAATCATAGAATAGCAGAGTTGGAAGGGGCCTACAAGGCCATCGAGTCCAACCCCGTGAGGATGGATGCTCTGAGGTACATCAGGAAAGGTCAATGTCAACATGGGTGTGATGTCCACTGAAATCAATGCCCCTTAGAGGTGCTTAACATTGACTGGACTGAGTTGGATGGGGCTGCAATGCGAGTGATACAAACTGTCGGTTTCTTGGCTGAGGTCTCCGATTCAGGCCTCAGATAGAGACAAAGGACACCCAGCTTTTCTTTTCCTAAATGGCTCATCAATATTCAAGTGCCCATGGCCGCCTCTGACTCTAAAAGGCTGCCTCCTAGCTGAAGCACACTTCCTGCTTCCTTCCAGCTGGTGTTCACTTCCTATTTCCTTCTCTGATCCCTCGTGATGCCACATCTTCCGAGACTAGGAACATGCCTCTGTCACTCGACATCAGGGACAATGTGGCCAACAGACAGACAGACAGACAGACACACACACACACACATCCCTCCCCGTTGTCATGGCAATCCTAGTGATGTGGGTTTTCTGGAAAATTTTGAATTGGAAAACTTTCCCATGCAAATTAGGTTAATTTACACAGGGTCATTTGCATAGGAACGTTTTCAGTTAGTATCAGAAAATGTTATTATGCAAATTAGGCTACTTTGCATAGGCTAATTTGCATTGGAAATTTTTCAGTTTGCACAGGAAAAATTTCAAATGCCCTAGAAAGTTATCCGATTTAGCATGTTTATTTCATTTGTGTTTAGTAAACAACAAAGCTAAAAACACACACCCCATGTTAGTTTTTTGACCCAATACACCACAAGTATTTGACCTGAATTATTTGAGGAGGGAAATGAAAGCACTCTTAATGAGATTTAAATCTTATATTATGTAGAAATTGTTATTGGAATCATTGCCTTACATGGTTTTTAAATTTAAGAAAGAAAGGGGAAAAGTACTGAAAACGGTTACAAATTCAGCTTTTCCCAACCTGGTGCCTCCAGGGCATTGGACTACAACTCCCAGCCTTCTGAGCCAGCCATGGGGCCCTGATGCCAGTTATGGATGGCTGATGCCAATTTTGGCAACCCAAAGAACTGTGCATGATATGCTGATAACTGCTCACCTATTTCAACAGGGTTCATCTCGCTCCCACTGTGGAAACCTTCAGTTTCTCTCTCACTACTTATTAGTTCCATTTGACACTGTGACATATATGTTTTTCAATGACACATATGTATTCTCTCACATACATGTTAGAGACAATCACCTCAAAAACATTAAATAAAATTTGGAACTACCTGAACCCTAATATATTTGCAATTGCCATCCATTCATTGTTAATTATTATTATTATTATTATTATTATTATTATTATTATTATTAATTACATTTATATACCGCCCCCTAGCTGAAGCTTTTGGGGTGGTTTACAAAGATTAAAAAGATTAGATTAAAAAGAATGAACATTAAAAATCAATATACAAAATTTAAAAACAAAAATATAAAAGCAGCTAACATTTAAAATTTTTTTTAAACAGCCAGTTAAAACTCAACATATGCTGTTAAATGCCTGGGAGAAAAGGAAAGTCTTAACCTTGCACTGAAAAGATAACTATGTTGGAGCCATCGGGAAGATTGTTCCATAATTGGGGGGCCACCACCGAGAAGGCCCTCTCCCTTGTTGCCATCCTCTGAGTTTCCCTCGGAGTAGGCACCCGGAGAAGGACCTTAGATGTTGAGCGTAGTGTATGGGGAGGTTCACTAATGAATTTATGAAACAGGAATTTTTCTGTGGAAAAATAAAGCACTAGAAAAAATTCTGAAAAATGCTCATTTGGGATAAAATTTTCTGTCCCACACCACAGTGGCAATAAACCTCCTGTGGGAAGGTCTCCCCTTCGCTTTTTGGCCTCTTCCAGCTTTGGCATCAGAACATTTCCTTCACAAAACCAATTGCGAATGTATTGAGATTGCCTTAGCATTTATCAACGAGTCATCAGTGCGTCATAAATTTTAATTTAAAAAAATTGTTAGACTTCAAAGTTCAAACCTTGTAACATTTCCTCATAAGGGAGATGCTCCAGCACCTTGGTCATTTCAGTTGCCCTTTTCTGCAACTTTTTCAACTCTACAATATCCTTTCTGATGTGCAGTGACCAGAACTGTTATGCCGTATCCCAGAGGTTTTGCATAAAAGCATTGTGAGATTGGCAGTTTAATTTTCAGTTCTTTTCCTACTGATCCCAGACATAGAACTGGCATTTTTCACAGCAGCTGCAGATGGAGTTGATGGTTTTGTCCATTTATCCACTAGGGATGGACATCAGGAAAAGCTTCCTGACTGTTAGAGCAGTATGACAATGGAACCAATGACCTAGGGAGGTCGTGGGTTCTCCCACACTAGGGGCATCCAAGAGGCAGCTGGACAACCATCTGTCAGGGATGCTTTAGGGTGGATTCCTGCACTGAGTGGGGGGTTGGACTCGATGGCCTTGTAGGCCCCTTCCAACTCTGCTATTCTATGATAGGCATGTGCAAGGGATGTGCTGTGTGTGCCCAGGCACACCCTAATGTCTCAAGCAATAAGCGCCGAATTGAGAGGAGGCATTGAGTAGAGGTCATGGGTTCTCCCACACTAGGGGCATTCAAGAGGCGGCTGGACAACCATCAGTCAGGGATGCTTTAGGGTGGATTCCTGCACTGAGTGGGGGGTTGGACTCGATGGCCTTAGAGGCCCCTTCCAACTCTACTGTTCTATGATTCTATGACTCACTTCCATCTGGGGTCGTCGGTCACTCACTGAGCCGCTCCCTATGCCTGTTTGCCGCGCGAACCCCTCGATGACAAGCGCTGCATGCCCAGCCGCTTCTTCCCCAAGCTGCCATTTTGCGGAAGAATGGCAGCTTGGGTCTTTTCAGGAACAGTAATGTTGTATAGATTCTGGCAGTAAAGGGCGATCTACATGACATTACAACCATGAATTTGGGACCAAGATACCTGAGAGAGTGCCTTCTCCCATATCAACCTGCCCGGTCACTGAGGTCATCTGAGGGCATGTTCCTGGAGCTTCCACATGGACCTATGGTCCAAGTGGAGTTCATCCGGAGAAGTGTCTTCAGTGTGGTGGCCCCCTTCCTATAGAATTCCTGCCTTTGGAGGTCAGATGGGTGCCAACCTTGTATTCCTTCAGGTACCTCCTGAAAACCTTGTTATTTCCAGAAGCTTTCCCTGAGTGACCAGCCGTGGGTTTATTCACGCCTTATTTCTTTTTTAAAAATGTATTTTTAATGTGTTTTTATTCTGTTTTTATTCTATTTGTTTAATGCTCCGAAATTCTCGAATGGGGAGCGGTATATAAATATTGTAAGTAAATAAATAAATCCACGCATCTAATGTTGCCTAGGTCTATGCAACATTACTCTTCCGGAACAGACCTGAGCCGCCATTCTTACACAAAATGGCAGCTTGGGGAAAGAGCGGGCGGTAGCTGGATGCTCGCAGATTGTGTGGCACTCGTGGACAGGTCCGGTGAGTGCTGTGCAGTTCACGCATGGTTATCTGGGGGTTCGAATGGGGGGGGAGAGTCCATCAGAGGCCACTCCTGTAACAGGGACCTGTGACATCCCTATCCCATGAGCACCATCAACTTAGACCCTATCAGTGTATGTGTGAAGTTAGGACTTTTTGCCCCAACATACATGATTTTTGCCCCAATCCCCTTACATTGATTTACACTGAACCACTTTTGCTATTTTAATGCCCATCCCCCCAGTTTGGAGAGAGCCTTTTCTAGCTCTGGTTTAACCACTCTGAGAGCTTTTCTACACGAGGCTGTTAATCACAGTATCTACTTTCAGTTTTGTCACAGAATTGAGATTCAAACTCTACACAAAGAGCATTTCCTTTCCCGCTTTCCCACTACATGACCTCTAGGTGGTGCTGTGCTATAGCAGAATATCACAATTACACAAGGAGGAAATATCTTTTATTTCACTTTCAGAAATAATACTCCATTTCCCCCAACTCTAAACTTGGGAAAAAGCTCTTAAAAAAGCAGAACCAAAATTGGAGGATCGCAATGTCATCTAAAGAACCCGTGAACAACCTTGAGCAAGGAATCATGAGTGCACAATAAATGCCTTGCGTAGAAAAGCTCTAAATAACTTGACGTCAACAAATTTGGCCACCTCACTACGCTCCCCTAACCAAGAGTTTGATTGAGGAGGATACAACTGGTGGAACAGGACTTCTATGTCCACTACTTCCCACCGCACCCCCTCCAAATACCCTCTGGAGGGTTGGAGTCCCTCTGGAATTTGTGGGGCCTTGGAGAGGAGGCTGCAGGATGGGGAAAGGTGCCATCGATACCCTTTTGCTTGTGGATCAAGGTTTCTGGATCCAACAGATGAACATTTTATCCCTGTTTGTTAAACTCCTGAAAAGACAAATAACTCCTATTTTGTTCCTTCAAACAAACCTTCTGGTCTGAGAAACTGAAATGGGGAGTTCATATTACGAGAAAAAGAATGTGTGATGCAAACTCCTGCAAGCTCTATCGCCATTCTTACTGCAATATCCCTCGTCCAGTGAGTCAATGGCTTTATCTGTTACATGGATCTTTAATATCTTTTCAGTCTGTTGCTATTTCTTTCCCCACCCCTAAGGCACTGATGAAATAATAGCTATTTCTTTCCCCACCATCACGACAATTGCTGGCATTATGATACTCATCTGTAACTCCTGAATAGCTTCAATTTGATTGATGCATTCTTAGCACTCGAATTGAAAATAGCTGCATTCTCGATCCTTGAACCGCGACGTACTCGTCTAGAGTATTAAACAAAGACAATCTTTTCCTAACGGCTGCTGCATCATCAGGTGGGTGCATGAAAGCTATGTCTGTCTCTTTGCAACCTGATTTTTGCTTTTCAATAAGTACTCCCTAGGAAAATCTGATTCTTCCTGCGATCTCGGGATCATCCCGAGACAACAGGACGTGTGGCCACCCATCCTGGCTTCTTTCCTCCTCCCCGCGAGTAGCAGGGAACAGTAGAGGGAAGGAACCAAGCCGGGAGGAATCAGGGGGGGGGGAGAGTTGGGTCATTAAAAACAAACAAACTTACGTTTATCATTGAAGCACACATGTGCTCATCTCCTTTAAAAATAAAATTTAAAAATGGCGGGCGCGACACCCTCCTTCCTCCAGGGATGTCGCGCCCGCATGTGCATGAAGGCGAGGATCTCACAATCAGGATCTTGCAAGATCCTCCCCCCTCCCGTCCTGGGGTAGAAATGGCCCTTGTTCCAGCATCATGCTGGGGGCATTCCTGGGTGGAAAGTGACCTCTGATTGGTCAATGGAATCCAGGTGAGGGGCAGGGTTGGGTTTTTTTAAAGCAAATTTTCCAACTGCACAAATGCCCTAACACAAAGATACGATGATTGGAAAAGGTTCATTGACACAAATAGGGGATTCCTCTCCAAAGCAAATGCCAGCTTCAGAACAGAGGCCTTAGCTAGACCTAAGGTTTATCCCGGGATCGTCCCGGGGTCATCCTTGTTCATGTAAACGACACACAGGGGATCCTGGGAGCAGGCAGGGATGACCCCGGGACGATCCCGGGATAAACCTTAGGTCTAGCTAAGGCCGGAGATTAATTTAATTTATTTATTACAAAATCCCAGGATTTTGGCAGAAGACGACAGGGTGACATTCCATCTTCATGGCTGTTCTTGATCCCATTAATGATCCCCCCTCCCTTTCTACCCTGAAAAAACAAAACAAAACTGCGTGATACTTCGAAAAACACATTTCATATGTCTGGTTTGGGCCCCATTTTCAAAAGAGGTTTTCACCATGAGAGAAGGAGCTGCTATTTAGAAAATACAAGTGCCTGAATTACCAGAGCGATGCTGTTCTTTAGATCTGGGCTGTCAGTGCCTCTCCTCCGCCTCCACCAACCACCCTTGACTCTTTTCCCCCCCCAGGCTCTGCAGCCTTGAAGTGTTTAGAAACGTTGTTGTTTTGTACGGGCGGTGGGGAGGGTGGTGGTGGGGGAACCACAGATCTGTTTTTCATCAATGTAATCTCTTCTATACTATTCAGTGACATATCAAAAACAGCAGCACAGTATTGAATGGTCCGGCGGGGTGGGGGTGGGTGGTGGGTGGTGGATATGCGCCTATCCCTTCAAACCGTCCAAGAAAGGATTATTCGTTTACATTGCCCTTTCGAAATTGCTTATAAGCAGGACCACATGCAAAGAAAATAGGCAAGCGAACTAAGTATCACTTAACAAGCATGTGGGATGCACCGGCTTTGATGTGGTAGAGGAAGGAGGAATCCTCCCAAACTTGGCCATGTTGGCACTTTGCAGGCGCTGGAGACGTGATTTGCCCCACAGAGGAGACACCTTTTGACACCGAGGAAGTCTGTAAGCGTTCTGCAAGAGCTTCAAAGCAAAGCGAACCCATTTGGTGCGTCGCCACAGTCTGTGGTCTGTGAAAACGGAGAGGGCTGTGAAAGGAATGTTGGTCTATGCATTCATTTTCCCTCCCTCAAAGTCATTATATCTTTCTCATCGTGTATAGCTCACGCCCGGCTTGCACACTCGTGTTTGCTGCGCGAAGGTTTGTGTGTGTGTGTGTGTGTGTGTGTGTGTGAATACGTCACCACAGACACAACCTTCTTTGCGCCTCACATCCCCTCAAAGAGAAAGCTCTTTAATGGAGTCAGATACACACATACTTTGCTGCTGGAGGGAGAAAGAAAATAAATGGTATAAAGAAAATAAAATGAGAAACAGAGTGGCGGCCCCCTCAAATTCTCCACTTTTTTCTTTTGAAGGTCCCCATGAGTTCTTTAGCAGTAGTTTTACTGTTAGTTTTATCCTACCCTGTGCCTGTTTGGTGCATTCTCTTCCCCTCCTTATTGTTTTATTATGATTTTATTAGAATGTAAGCCTATGCGGCAGGGTCTTGCTATTTACTGTTTTACTCTGTACAGCACCATGTATATTGATGGTGCTATATAAATAAATAAATAAATAATAATAATAATAATAATAATAATAATAATAATAATAGAGCAGGAAAGCACTCCTATAAAAATGACTAAAAAATAGATCTGAACCTACCCAAATTAAACCTTTGGTTTTAAGGCCAACATTGTGTGAGCACAGGGCAAAGTGGTGTTCTTGTCATCAGTGACTTCACAAGTGCTTGAGGGAAAAAATGTTCTGGTCAAAATTTTGGGATTTTCTGTTTCTTTCCCCGTCTTTGAGTGAGTCTGTGGCCTTAGCTAGACCTAAGGTTTATCCCAGGATTGTCTTGGGGTTATCCCTGTTCATGTAAATGGCACAGGATATCCTGGGAGCAGGCAGGGACGACCCCGGGACGATCCCGGGATAAACCTTAGGTCTAGCTAAGGCCTAACTGACAAGGAATCATATCATAGAATCATAGAATAGCAGAGTTGGAAGGGGCCTACAAGGCCATCGAGTCCAACCCCCTGCTCAATGCAGGAATCCACCCTAAAGCATCCCTGACAGAGGGTTGTCCAGCTGCCTCTTGAATGACTCTAGTGTGGGAGTCATTCTCCAGAACCTATGTACAAGGCAGAATACACACACACACACACACACACACACACACACACTTCTGAACCCAAATAAAGAGGCTGCTGCAGATATAATACAAAAATCAGGAGAGGCAGGGAGGCAGGCATCAAGAGAGATGTCTGGCGCACAGGTCGGAGACCAAGGCTTATGGCAATGACCAGGGCTGGCCCAAGACATTTTGCTGCCAGGGGTACTGAATAAGATGGTGCCTATTCCCATTCAGTGACAAAGCCAACTGGATTGGCAGCTGAATCTTTCTTTGACACCACAGGTGGGACAACATCCTCCACCAGACCTGAAGGCAGCAGGCTAGTTTAGGGGTCACAGGGCAGATCGCTTGCGACACAGCTGTCGCCTCTGATACCTTGCTGTAGTAGCTGCCACCCGAGGCAATCAACTTATTCGCCTAACAGTAGGGCCAGCCCTGGCAGTGACATTAATTCTTAACTCGAAATGCTGGAGATAGAATCATAGAATCATAGAATCATAGAATTATAGAATAGCAAAGTTGGAAGGGTCCTACAAGGCCATCGAGTCCAACCCCCTGCTCAATGCAGGAATCCACCCTAAAGCATCCCTGACAGATGGGTGTCCAGCTGCCTCTTGAATGCCTCTAGTGTGGGACAGCCCACAACCTGCCTAGGTAACTGATTCCATTGTCGTACTGCTCTAACAGTCAGGAAGTTTTTCCTGATGTCCAGCTGGAATCTGGCTTCCTTTAACTTGAGCCCGTTATTCCATGTTTTGCACTCTGGGAGGATCGAGAAGAGATCCTGGCCCTCCTCTGTATGGATCATAAGAACAAAAGCAGACGGAGCTGCAGAAAACACGAAGGGGCTATAGCTCTGTGATAGAGCACATGTCAGAGCATAAGAACGTAAGACGAGCCATGCTGGATCACACCAAAGGTCTGTCTGTTCACACAGTGGCCAACCAACTGTTGACCATGAACCCACAAGCAGGACACAGTGCAACAGCTCCCTTCCACCCATGTTCCCCAGCAACTGGTGTAGATAGGCTTACTGCCTCTGCTACTGGAGGCAGCACATAGCCATATAGGAGCCACTGATAGCCTTCTCCTCCAGGAATTTATCCAACCCCCTTTGAAAGCCATCCAAAGTGGTGACCATCACTACATCCTGTGGTAGCGAATTCCATAGGTTAGCTATGCACTGTATGGATCTCCCACAAATCAGATTCATGCTATGACCCAATAGGGTTCTAGTATTTTGAGAGAGGGAGAAAAATGTCTCCCTCTCCACATTCTCCATACCATGCATCATTTTGTATAGGGATGTGTTCCGCTTCTAATCGGACCGGAGAAGCAGTAGCGGAGCGGGGGGCTTCGCCTGCCCTTAAGGCGGAGGCGAAGAGGATTGGGGGGCCGGCGGAGCGTGGCGAAGAGGATCGAGGTGAAGGCGGATCCTTCGCCTCGATCTGGAGCTCCGCCGGAAAGGTAAGTGGGGTTTACCGGGCCCTGCCGCTGTCGCTGTCACCCATGCGGCGACAGCAGCAGGGCCCGGTAACGCCCCCCGCCCTCCTCTCCCTTACCTGCCTCCGTCCGCGGTCCGTCAGTGTCTCCAATTGAGCCCGTGGTTCCAGCAGGAAGTCTGGGCCGCACTTGCGGCCCAGACTTCCTGGTGGAACCACGGGCTCAATTGAAGACGGTGACGGACCGCGGACGGAGGCAGGTAAGGCCCCCTTCCCCTTGGTCCCTTACCGGGCTCTGCCGCTGTCGCCGCATGGGCGGCAATGGCGGCAGGGCCCGGTAACCCCCCCGCCCTCCTCTCCCTTACCTGCCTCCGTCCGCGGTCCATCAGCGTCTCCAATTGAGCCCGTGGTTCCAGCAGGAAGTCTGGGCCGCACGGCCCAGACTTCCTGCTGGAACCACGGGCTTAATTGAAGACGGCGACGGACCACGGATGGAGGCAGGTAAGGCCCCCCTCCTCCTTACCGGGCTCTGCCGCTGTCGCCGCATGGGCGGCGATGGCGGCAGGACCCGGTAACCCCCCCTATGGGGGGGACCGGAGCTCCGATCCGGATCCGGAGCTCCGAGCGGAGCGGAGTGGGCACAGGCGGAGTGGGGGCGGGGCGGAGCAGGCCGATCCAAAAATGGCGGATCTTAAAGTGAAGCGGAGTGGGGGGTCTGTGCACACCCCTAATTTTGTACACCTCTAACATGTCTCCCCTTAGCTTCCTTTTTCAAAGCTAAACAGCGCCAGCTGTTGTAATCTTCCCTCGTAGGGGAGTTGCTCCAGCCCCTTGATTGTTTTAGTTGCCCTTTTCTACACTTTGTCCACCTCTACAATGACCCTGTTCAGACACAACGCACTTAGCCACGGTGGTTAAGCATTTTGAGCTCAGTGTGTCATGTGAATCACGACTTAGTGTGTCATGTGAACCATTCCTAACCATGGTGGCTACATAACCATGGTTTAAACACGCTCACTAACCATTTGCTGCAAAAGGGTTAGCAGCCTAACCACGGCTTAGCGTGTTGTCTGAATGGGCCCATCATCTTGCATGCAGACGGTCCAAGGTTCAGTCCCCAGCATCTCCACATATTGGGTCATGTGCAAGACCTCTGCCAGAGACCCAGAGCATGTTCAGAGGAGGGCAACCAGGATGATCAGGGGCCAGGAAACAAAGCCCTATGAAGACAGACTGAAAGAACTGGGCATGTTTAGCCTGGAGAAGAGAAGATGGAGGGGAGACATGACAGCACTCTTCAAATACTTAAGAGGTTGCCACACAGAGGAGGGCCAGGATCTCTTCTCGATCCTCCCAGAGTGCAGGACACGGAATAACGGGCTCTAGTTACAGGAAGCCAGATTCCAGCTGGACATCAGGAAAAACTTCTTGACTGTTAGAGCAGTACGACAATGGAATCAGTTACCTAGGGAGGTTGTGGGCTCTCCCACACTAGAGGCCTTCAAGAGGCAGCTGGACAACTATCTGTCAGGGATGCTTTAGGGTGGATTCCTGCATTGAGCAGGGGGTTGGACTCGATGGCCTTGTAGGCCCCTTCCAACTCTGCTATTCTATGCGTCTATGACCTGCTGCCAGTCCGAGTTGGCAATACTGAGTTGGTAATACTACATAGCTTGACCTGGGATAAATGGTTCATTCACAGTGTTTGGTACTAAATTAGGAAATAAATTGGAACAGTAGAGGGTGTCTAATACATCAGTTCCACCATGCAGCTAATCTGGAATTCCAAATCGCAGGAAGAAATGTACACAAAGCATCCCTGAGGATGCTTTGTATACAACGAACTGCCCTTTGGCTGCCCCACCCGTGGGAGAATGGGTGACTTTCTGAGGGTTCCTAAATGGCTGCCTTGAAATCCAGGAGGACCACAGAAGCAGCCAGCCAGAGCGATAGTCCTGGTGCCTCAATTTGCCAGTCCTCTTTGACAAGAGCTGTAATTATCTTATTAAGCGGCACTTCAGATGTAACAAACCAAAGGTGCTTATTTTCTCTATTACGGTAGGTTCTTGCTAGAGTTTAATCACTCTATTGTTTAGGTTGTGTTCAGACGTCGCTCACAGGGAGGTCTGGAGGTCTGTGTCCAAAAAGCCTCAGTTTGGCACAACGGCTACAAAAACGCAACAAGGAAGTGGAATAAGAGTGGATTCGCTGATGTACTTATCACACTCTATTCTATTCTATTCTATTCTATTCTATTCTATTCTATTCTATTCTATTCTATTCTATTCTATTCTACTCTATTCCTTAGATTTCTATACTTTCCAATAGGCAGTTGTCCCTAGGGTGTTAACAAAAATGAAAACCCTAAAATACACGCCATCAGAAACTGCAAACGAGGCTGCTTTTGATGCTAGATCATCAGCACGACTCAACATTACGTATTGGTTGTGTGCAGTCATGACTCTGGACATGGTGGGAGTGAATATTGTCTTCAGGAATGTTTGATTTTGTTAAATCTGTGCCAACGGTGTTTCGTGGAGTGTCAGGCACCTTTTGCTAACTGACGGAATCAGATGTTTTGTACGAGAATTTTGTTTGTTTGCAAAAACTCATTTGCGGATGTGTGCATTAGTTAATTTACATTTCCAATTGAAAAAACAAACAAAATTGCACAAATCCCACCAAATAACAACAACGGTCTGCAAACCGGTGGAATTTGTGGGACTCTGAAAAAACTGTGGAATCCCTAGGTTGGATTCATAGAAACCTGAACACATTTGCATCAGTTGTAGATTTCTCCAAGAACCCTACTTCAGACACGCAAAGAAATATTGTCGGAAGGCTGCAGTCACACGTACACTTTCCAAGGGGTATAAGCCCTAGTGATTATAGGGGAATTTACTTCTGAGAGCATCTCTATATGAGCAATTTATTGCATGCTCAGGATTGGCCACTCATGGAAGTTTGCAGGTCCTTTACATGACGCCATCAACCTTCAGGACATCTCCCATGCCTTCCCTGGTAATCTCGCTTTAAAAAAGATCAGAGACAACGCACTTTTTAAAATTATTGCAGGATATCATAGGATATCCCCAATGTGTAAAGTTGGCATTGTGCTATAAGGCAGCTGCTAAATGGCGCTATTTCATTGAACTTTGTGGAGCATTTCCCAGAGGAGAATTTTTCAATAGTCACTGTTGGTCACCGTCTAAAGAAGCCTGTAATGGGGGAAGCAGCGGTTTGCTGCTGCCGCGGCCCGTGCGGCGGCTTTGAATGCCGCCCACACCTAAGGCTGGAAATTTCCGGCCTTAGGTGTGGGCAGCATTTGAAGCCGCTGCACGGACCGTGGAGGCGGTGGACGATGGAGCCAGGTAAGTGGGGGTGGGGGGGAGGGGGACTTACCTAGCTCCTCCACTGCCGCTGTCTGTGCGGTGACACTGGCGAAGCCAGGTAAGGGGGGTTACCTGGCTCCGCTGCTGCCGCGGTCTGTGCAGCAGCAGACGGAGGAGCCAAGTAAGGGGGGAGGGGTCTTATTCGGACCCCATTTCGTCCCCCCTTCCCCGCTTCCGCCATCCGCCGTGGAGGCAGGTAAGTTGGGATGGGGGGCAAAATGGCGTCCGAATATCGATCCGGACCTCCGGATCTCACTCCAGATCTGGTTCCAGAGCTGGTCGAGGGGGGGTGTCTGGATCAACCCGAAGCGGTTCGGGCCCGATCCGGAAGGTCCAAAGCGTGCACAACCCTAATTTATACCCATCTCTCCTCTACTAAGGCCGTGGCATATAATTGCAGCAAAGTTAAGCAACTGATGTGAAGTGAGCTAAGGTGATTTGCATCCAAATTTCAGAGGCATCATATATCGAATCTAAAAGAAGCCTGCTTTTTTGCACATTGCAGGCAAACCTCCCAAAATCAAAGTGTTTGTGCGAATGGGTGTGGCTCCCTCGGTTTAAAAACTCAAAGAGATTTTCATTGTCTAGGGATAAGCCAGAACATTAAATGGTTGAAGATTACACCCTTCTTGTTGTAGAAGTGTGAGATTAGTTTACATTATATTCCTTGATTAAAGCACAATAGCTCAAGTTGTTCTAGGGAGAGAGAGAGAGAGAGAGAGAAAGAGAGAGAGATCAGTTGTAGAAAATATGAGACCAGTTTGTTAAAAAACTGAACCACCAAGTATTATTAGCAGCACTGCGGAGAAGAAAAAGAGGCAGGCGGTTGCTGTGAAAGTCTCATCCTCTTTTGCAACGGAAATGCATGAATTTCCCGCTCACAAAGTGTCTGGGGTCTCAGAGCTCTATCACATGATTGTTTTATTGCACGCTCGTTGCTGGGCACTCATGGATTTTCGCGGGTCCCTCTCATGATGTTGTCTGCCTCCTGTGCGTCTGCCGCCCCTTCTAGCCTTCTTTGTGCGACAAAAAAACACCCCAGTAAGTTTGACTTATTTTTAAAGACGGAAGTTGCTGCTATCTCCTGCTGTGTGCAGGAGGAGCGGCGCGATCCAAACGGCCCGCTGCATGGGCCACGTGCACGTTGTTTACTTCCTCTTTCAAAAGAGGAAGTAAGGAGGAGGGACAAACGTGTGGGCGGAGAAGATTCCCCCCCCCGTGTGATGATGCTCTCCGTCGTGGCGAAGTTCCATCGCTCAGCCAGATTAAGCTTGAATTTAACCTGCTTTGCTTGCTGCGAAATTCGTAGAGGGAAGTCACAGATCGGTTGAGACCCTTGATTCCTATTGGGACATGCTTATGATGCGCTCTGTCCCTAGAAAAGTTTAAGCCAGCAGTGCTGAGTCCAAGAGTTGAATTCCTCTGAATTCAGTTTTGAAGAAGCTCTTGGCAGGGGGGGGCGGGGGCGGGGACGTTTCGGTGGTGGTCGGGGCCAAAGGAAAAAAGGCGCGGGTCCAAAAATACCAGCATACTTTTGCTTAAAACTCTTATTGCCAGTAACTAAGCTTTAAGAGAGGCATTTAGCCTTTAAAAATTGGGAAACACAGGGCAAAGGAGGGAAGCCTCCAAATGATTTGCAGTCAGGTAAAGGGATGGAGCTGGGTAAAAGGGTGTGTGGAGAACCCCTAGAGCAGCCTTCCTCAACCTGGGGCGCTCCAGATGTGTTGGACTGCAACTCCCAGAATGTCCCAGCCAGCTGGCTGGGGAATTCTGGGAGATGCAGTCCAACACATCTGGAGCGCCCCAGGTTGAGGAAGGCTGCCCTAGAGGGACCAATTGTGACCCTGGGTGGGCCCAATTTGGCCCAGAGGCTCAAGGTTCAAAACTCCGGGTTTAAGCCAAACACCCGTTTTTGACATGGTTTCCTATGATTTCTTTCTTTCGCTTCTCCGCTTCCGCCCCACCCCCACGCTCTCTGACTTCTACCCTTGCCGGGAGCTCATGAGTTTGCAATTTGTTCCTGCCGGTGTAATGAAACACAAAATGGACTGAACAAACACTTTTGCAACTCAATCCTGTACCTGCATTGTGTATGCAAGAATGCCCGTGAGTAAAAGATGTTTTCTCTCCTTTGGGTCTCTGTGTGATCTCTCTTTTTATTGTGGTAAAATAGCCCATGTGCATGTGAGACTGGTAAATGCTCATTGTGTTTTGCCCTTTTGGTTTTTTTGAGCTAACTGCCTTTCTAACAAGAGACATCATTATAGTCTTCCAGAGCAGCTTTTCAAGACGTACAGAGGTAGAAGGGGAAAGGAGGAATCACTGCCACCCTGCCACTTTCCTCCAGTGCAAGGGGAACTCGCTAATCTGTATCCAGTCTGCCATCTTTTGCAGTGTGAAGGCTCCAAACAGCTGCTCTCCTGGCATTCATCTCTTCCTTATTTCATTTCAGAGCAAGAGCACAACGTGCAGACGCATCTCCGCATGAGTACATTGCAAAGTGGGAAGCGATTCTTCGGGCGTCATCAGACGAGCGTTTTATCACACGCGCATTACTGCCCACTCATGGTTTTTTGCGCGTCCTTTTGATGCCGCCATCTGCCTCCCAGGTGTCTCCCGGCCCCTTCTGCTCATATTCCCGTTTCAAAAAAAGACCAGGTAAATCCGACTTGCTTTTTTTAAAGCAAAACTTCCCACCATTTACTGATGTGTGCAGGAAAAGCAGCGCAATGAAAACGCCCACTGAATGGGCCATGTGGTCGATGCTGCTTCCTCTTTCTTTTCCCCATGTAAAGAAATCGTCGCTGTTTATTTATTTATTTAAAACATTTATATCCCTCCCTATATCATTAAGATCTCAGAGCGGCATACAGATAAAAGCATGCTGTAGCAGGAGGCCATAGCGACGGTAGGGAAATGCGATTTCCCCCGTCTGATGATGCTCTTTGGGGCAATTTTCAGCTTACATGGCAGTTGGATTTCTCTTGTTTGCCAGTCCTTAACTGGAGACGTTTCTCCATCGTTGCGCAGGATTCAGAGTCAGGCCTGTTACTAAATTTTGCTATAACCCCCTTCCAGATCCATTATTTTTTTATTGAGTCTCTCTGGTCCCCCGGCCCTGTTGCGTGTTAAAGTGCTCACGAAAATGGAAACGTGACAAACGGCTCCAGTGTTTGGAGGCTGGCCTTTCATCATGAGCTGGAGGCTGTGCCTAAGCTAAAACCCGGCTCCTTGACTTGATTGAAAGCCCTATGAAGAAAGCCCTATGAAGAGAGACTGAAAGAACTGGGCATGTTCAGCCTGGAGAAGAGAAGATTGAGGGGAGACATGATAGCACTCTTCAAATACTTGAAAGGTTGTCACACAGAGGAGGGCCAGGATCTCTTCTCGATCCTCCCAGAGTGCAGGACACAGAATAACGGGCTCAAGTTACAGGAAGCTAGATTCCAGCTGGACATCAGGAAAAACTTCCTGACTGTTAGAGCAGTACGACAATGGAATCAGTTGCCTGGTGAGGTTGTGGGCTCTCCCACACTAGAGGCCTTCAAGAGGCAGCTGGACAACCCTCTGTCAGGGATGCTTTAGGGCAGATTCCTGCATTGAGCAGGGGGTTGGACTCGATGGCCTTGTAGGCCCCTTCCAACTCTGCTATTCTATGATTCTATGATTGAAAGCTACCAGCTGGGTGGGTGGATGTCTCATGTCTGTTAAATCCTCCTAAGTCACAGGCCCTTTTGAGTGGGGCTGTAGAGCTTGCTGAAAGGAAAGTGTTTGTGTGTTTGCGACCCTCTCTCGCCGAATGGAGCCAGGGACTTGGCAAAGCCAGAACTATATCAGTTGGAGACTAAACACACCTAAGAATGGCAGGTTTGTTCCCTTGCAAGCTGCAGAGACTTTAAAAAAAATTCATCTCCAGCAGTCGATGAGTTAATATGCTGCTTTAAGCCAGGAAAATGTTGACCCTGTTGCTGGTCCCTTGCTTCTGGCAGAACGCTGAAGATTATTGGAAAGGATTGTGTGGGCGTCTTTCCCAGTCCTTAGCTTCCGAGAGATGGAAATACCAGCTCCCTTGATGTTTTGAGGTTTTAGCTTGAGTGATCCAGAGAACTGGATTCTTGGCAAAGCAAGGAAGCTCTTTTCTGTTGAAGGCTTTGGAGGAGGCGAGCTCCAACTTGCTGTGGATGTGCCAAATCTGTGTTTGGCGTCTTCACCTTACCTCCTGGCTCGGGGGTATATGCGTCTTAGGGAGGATACATTCTTGAAGAGGCAGAATTGACCGCAACTGGAACTGGGTCCAGTAGGTGTGGGGTCTTCCTTTTGCAGGGAGGATTGATGTATTTCTAAACATAGGGGTGTGCACGGGGTGTGCTGGGTGTGCCCAGGCACACCCTAATTTCTTGGGGTCGCCTCTGCAGCCATTAGCATCCCCGGGGAAAATATGCATACTTTCCGGAGGCCCCAGAAAATGAGATTTGCCACCCCCACTGCTCCAACTGGGGCCTTAAAGGCCCCGATTAGAGCGGGGGTGTGTGTGCGCGAGACAGCACAATTTCCTCTTCTCTGTTCCAATCGGGGCTTTAAGGCGCACACCCTAATGAAATGAGCTGCACATGCCTCTGTTTCTAAACATTTACAAGCTGGCCTTCATCTGCAAGAGAGATCCCAGAGTGGTGTACAGGATGTTCTAAAAAACAAATACCATATTATATCAACAATAGAATTACAAAATAAGAGGCAAAAAAGCAATTCAACCAGCAAACAAACAAGTCAATCAAATATATATATATATATATATATATATATATAGTCTGGTTGAAAAAGGATCCGGAAAAGAAAGCAGGTTCAGAACAAATTTAACTCCCTTGAGAGGGCATTCCAAAGTGGGGGTGCCACAATAGAGAAGGCCCTCTTATTTGTAAATGTGTAATAGGTTTTTACCACTGAGAGTACTTGAAGAAGGCTTTAGGGTGACCCTATGAAAAGGAGTACAGGGCTCCTGAATCTTTAAAAGTTGTATTGAAAAGGGAATTTCAGCAGGTGTCATTTGTATATATGGAGAACCTTGTGAAATTTCCTCTTCATCACAACAGTTAAAGCTGCAGGTGCCCTGCCCTCTTTTAAATCTGGTCACTCTAGTATAGCTCCTGCAGCTTTAACTGTTGTGATGACGAGGGAATTTCACCAGGTGCTGCATGCCTACAAATGACACCTGCTGAAATTCCCTTTTCTACGCAACTGTTAAAGATACAGGAGCCCTGTCCTCCTTTTCATATGGCCACCCTAGAAGAAGGGCCTTCTCTGATGATTTTGGGAGGAGGCCGTCTCTCAGGTATTTGAGTTCCCAGCTGGTTAAGGTCTTAAAAGTAATCAACACCTTGATTTGGGCTATGTAGCAAACCTCTCCTGAGTCCCTTGTCATTTTTTGTTGTCTTTATAACCATATTATTATTATTATTATTAATTTATATAGCACCATCAATGTACATGGTGCTGTACAGATTACACAGTAAATAGCAAGACCCTGCCGCATAGGCTTACAATCTAATAAAGTTGTAGTAAACAATAAGGAGGGAAAGAGAATGCAAACAGGCACAGGGAAGTGTAAACAGGCACTGGGTAGGGTGAAGCTG
This sequence comes from Elgaria multicarinata webbii, assembly GCF_023053635.1. Lineage (NCBI taxonomy): Eukaryota > Metazoa > Chordata > Lepidosauria > Squamata > Anguidae > Elgaria > Elgaria multicarinata. The sequence continues at coordinate 175,094,125 of NC_086172.1, read as the reverse complement.
ACAGTACAGGGTCAGAACAAACTCAATATTTAAAAGCTATAGGGAAAAGAAAAGTTTTTAGCTGAGTTTTAAAAGCTGTGATTGAGTTTGTAGTTCTCAAGTGTTCTGGAAGAGCGTTCCAGGCGTAAGGGGCAGCAGAAGAAAAAGGACGAAGCCGAGTAAGGGAAGTAGAGGCCCTTGGGCAGGCGAGAAGCATGGCATCAGAGGAGCGGAGAGCACGAGCGGGGCAACAGTGTGAGATGAGAGAGGAGAGATAGGCAGGAGCTAGACCGTGAAAAGCTTTGAAGGTCAACAGGAGAAGTTTATATTGGATTCTGGAGTGAATTGGAAGCCAATGAAGAGATTTCAGAAGTGGAGTGACATGGTCAGAGCGGCGGGCCAAGAAGATGATCTTGGCGGCAGAGTGGTGGACAGAGACCAGTGGACTGATGTGAGACGAAGGAAGGCCAGAGAGAAGAAGGTTGCAGTAGTCCAACCGAGAGATAACCAGTGCGCGAACAAGAGTCTTGGCAGAAGAGACAGACAAAAATGGTCGAATCCTGGCAATATTATACAGGAAGAAACGACAGGATTTAGCTACTGCCTCAATATGAGGAATAAAGGAGAGCGAGGAATCAAATATAAAGCCAAGACTACGAGCTTCCTTGACCGGAGTAAGCGTGACATCGTTGACAGTAAGAGAGAATGAGAGGTGAGGAGAAGGTTTAGGAGGAAAAACAAGCAGTTCAGTTTTTGCCATATTAAGTTTCAAACGACGATGAAGCAGCCAGGCTGAGATATCTGAAAGACATGCCGAGATAGGATCGTGAACATCAGGAGAAAGTTCCGGAGATGAGAGATATAATTGTGTATCATCGGCGTACAGGTGATATTGGAGGCCATGAGATTGAATAAGCTTACCCAAGGGCAGCATGTATAAAGAAAACAACAACGGGCCAAGCACCGAGCCTTGCGGAACCCCTACTGAAAGGGGAAAAGAGGAGGACGAGCTGCCGTTAGCCGACACGCTGAAAGAGCGACCCTCTAGATAGGAGGCGAACCAGTTATAGACAGAGCCACAGAGTCCAAGGTCATGGAGGGAGTTGGTGGCTGATTATGTGGGCCTGACACCGGCTCTCAGCTTGGCCTATCTTACAGGGCTTTTGTGAAGGCAGGACATGAATATAATAAATTAAAAGTAATGAACACACAAACAAATGCAGCTGCCATGATTTGTGTGATCCTGGCGGATGAAAAAAGTGCTGCTGAGGTAATGAAACTCAGGTCAGCCGTATTTTCAGCCCACTACATGGAAATGCTGGTTCAAATGTATGCTGCTTTCACGTGAGTTTAGCAGGAATCTCATGGACTCCAAAATGTTTGCAAGGGTGGGGCGCTCGTCCTTAGACACCAAAGACTGATTGATTTAATTTATATCCCGCCTTTTTTCCTCCAAGGCACCCAAGGTGGCGTACATAATCCTCCTCCTCCTCCTCTCCATTTTATCTTCACAGCAACCCTGTGAGGTGGGTTGGACTGAGAGTCTGTGACTGGCCCAAAGTCACCCAGCAGGTTTCCAACATGGCCGAGTGGGGACTAGAACCCGGATCTCCCAACTCCCAGCCTTAGACTTTCACCACTACACCACATTGGCTCTCAGTTCTCTAAGGAGAAAGTAATATGAGCACTGCATGAAGCTGCTTTTGAAGATGACCCAGAAACTTCCAGTTGTGCAGAACATAGCAGCCAGAATTGTAGCTGGGACAACCTCTTGGAATCACATTACAAAGCAGGGGTCCCTAACCTTTTCGGGTCAGTGGGCACATTTGGAATTTTGAAAGAGTGTCATAAGCACTCTCACAAAATGGCTGCTATTGGGTGTGTGCGTTGCCGTTCACAAAATGGCTGCCATGTTAGACGTGGCCAGTCACAAAACATTCATTTCCTTGAGGGCAAACTGGTGAGGCTGAAAGAAAAGTAGCTCACCTAAGCACAAGGAAGAAGCGTGGTTTAAGCTCCCAAACCCAGAACCGCTCTTTTGAACCCACAGTTTTCTGCGCAAACTGATGAGGCTCAGGAACAAGTAACTTGGCCAAGAATGCCACATGGGGCCCAAAGGCATACATAGAAATAAAGATAGAAATAAAGATGGTGCTGGAGGCAGTGAAGGCTGGTGGCTCTGATTTCGGTGGGGCTGTGAATCCATTCTGGGTTTCAGTCATCAGTACATTATGACCTGGTTTGCAGGTAACAACAAAACAGCGTACGGGTTGAGTACAGGTTGTTGTTGAATCATGGGTTATTGTTATGTGTGAACCGTCCACTATGTTTTAAATATGGGTTGTTAACTATGAACAACTCAGAGTTCACAACCCAACAACAAATCAAAGGTTCTCTTCCTGGGTTGTTCATGGTTAACAACCCATAATTAAACCATAGTGCAGAGTTCACACATAATGACAACCTATGATTGAACAACAACCCATACTCAACCCATACTCTGGATGGTTGTTATAAGCAAGCCAGCTCTATGTGTCAGCAAAAGGACAGAACCTTCAAGGTGCTGGTTTTGACTTATAAAGCCTTACACGGCTTGGGACCACAATACCTGACGGAACGCCTCTCCCGATGTGAATATACCCGGTCACTACGTTCAACATCTAAAGTCCTCCTCCGGGTGCCTACTCCAAGAGAGGCTCGGAGTGTGGCAACGAGAGACAGGGCCTTTTCGGTGATGGCCCCCAGACTATGGAACGAGGCTCGCCTGGCACCAACGCTGCTATCTTTCCGGCTCCCGGTTAAGACTTTCCTCTTTGCCCAGGCATATGGCGGCACATCTTAATCACCCACATGTTTAGTTTTTTAACAGTTTTTAATGCTTTATGTGTGTATGTTCTGTGTTTTAGAATTTAAAATTTTGTATACTCGTTTTTATCTTAATTTTAGAATTTCTGTAAACCGCCCAGAGAGCCCTGGCTATGGGAGCGGTATGTAAGTGCAATAAATAAATAAAATAAAATAAATAAACCTTCTTGGTTGTGGCACCATGGCTATGGAATAACTTTCCCATGGTGGTGTGACTGACACCAGCACTGTAATTGTTTTGGTGTCAGTTCAAAACCTTTTTGTTTACACAGGAACTTTTTGAATGGGGTGATTATAGTCTGTTCTATTGTAATTCCTGCCTTCATTTTATGATGACGATGATGTGCTTTTAGTGTTTTATATTGTGTTGTGTATTATTTCAATTATGTTTCTACACTGCCCTGTGATCTGCAAGGATGAAGGGTGGTTAAAAATGTTTTCATAAATAAGTAAATAAATATTCTAGTGCAGCGTTGTGCTCCCACCGTGACTAACCACAAGCATATGGGCATAACTACCCCAAAAAGAAAAGACAAAGGTATTTGTAGTGACAGGCTTATTAAATAAACTGTATTTGCATCAGCACCCTGGCAATGCGCATGTGGAAAGGTCCAAGCTATGTGCAAAAGTAGAACCTTATGGGCTGCCTCTGCGACTTCATCAACTTTGTTTGGATGGTGAAGAAAAAGCTTCACACTAAACAGCTGTTAAAGTTGGAATTGATGATATGCACCACTTTCCTGTGCAAAATTAGCCCCGGGGACAGAATTATGTGGGTGCTACATGATCTCATTTTCTCCTTCTCCCTGATATATTGGGGTACCATTGTCACTTGAGGCTCAGGTGACCTCAGTGGCACGGAGTGCCTTTTACAAACTCCGGTTGGTGGCCCAGCTACGACCCTATCTGGACAGGGATAACCTGGCTTCAGTTGTCCATGCTCTGGTAACCTCCAAGTTAGATTACTGCAATGCGCTCTACGTAGGGCTGCCTTTGAAGACGGTTCGGAAGCTGCAGCTCGTGCAAAACGCAGTGGCCAGATTGATTTCGGGAACCAAACGGTATGACTATGTAACACCTGCTCTGGTCCATTTGCACTGGCTGCCTTTATGTTTCCGAGCCCAATTCAAGGTGCTGGTTTTGACCTATAAAGCCTTACACGGCTTGGGACCACAATACCTGACGGAACGCCTCTCCCGACGTGAATATACTCAGTCACTACGTTGAACATCTAAGGTCCTCCTCCAGGTGCCTACTCCGAGAGAGGCTCAGAGTGTGGCAACGAGGGACAGGGCCTTTTTGGTGGTGGCCCCCAGACTATGGAACAATCTCCCTGACGAGGCTCGCCTGGCGCCAATGCTGCTATCTTTCCGGTGCCAGGTTAAGACTTTCCTCTTTGCCCAGGCATATGGCGGCACATCTTAATTACCCACATGTTTAGTTTTTTAACGGTTTTTAATGCTTTATGTGTGTATGTGTTTTTTGTGAACCGTCCAGAGAGCTTCGGCTATTGGGCAGTATAAAAATGTAATAAATAAATAAATAAATAAATATGTTCTGTGTTTTAGAATTTTAAATTTTGTATACTCGTTTTTATCTTAATTTTAGAATTTCTGTAAACCGCCCAGAGAGCCCTGGCTATGGGGGCAGTATATAAGTGTAATAAATAAATAAAAATAAATAAATATATTGTGGGTAACAGCTTCCATGCATGGGCACAGTGCATGGGCAATAGCTTTAGCTATTGGGCGGTATAGAGAAATGCAATAAATAAATAATATAAATAAATAAATGTGTGCAAAGGGACCCCTATTTGGCTCAATAGAGTACTGTTTGTCTGCTCCCTTTCTTGGTGTGTGTGCACGCCAACCCCCAACTTCAGCTCATAACTATTTGCATGCCCAGTAACCAAGGGTTGAGTGCCATTTTTAGTAGAAAGGTGGAGTACAAGTCAAACAAATAAACAGATAAAATAAAATAAGGGGGCAATGTCTGTCAAGCTTAACAGGCACTGAATAAAAAGAGGAACCAGGAATGTGGGTACAGAGAGTTGAGCAATGTCCAGAACAGAGCAGCCATGATCTGGAAACGCAACAGAGTGTTAGTGCAGGTCTTACAGAAACAAGGACACATTTTCCAAGATTTGGGACAAACAGGAAGAGTCTTGGCTCATAGTGCTCGGAGGCGCCCATCTTGAGGACATACTTCCATATATATTCTCCTGCCATGTGATGTTGTTATTATGGTTGGGATGGAACCAGAGCTAATGATACTTAGTAAACCCATTGCTGGGCTTGACAAATCCAAGGCTGGAGTTAAAATCACAGGAAAAAACATTAACAATCTCAGATATGCAGATGACACCACTTTGATGGCTGAAAGCGAGGAGTAGCTGAGGAGCCTTATGACGAAGGTGAAAGAAGAAAGTGCAAAAGCTGGGTTGCAGTTAAACCTCAAAAAAACCAAGATTATGGCAACCAGCTTGATTGGTAACTGGCAAATAGAGGGAGAAAACGTGGAGGCAGTGACAGACTTTGTATTTCTGGGCGCAAAGATTACTGCAGATGCTGACTGCAGCCAGAAATCAGAAGGCGTTTACTTCTTGGGAGGAGAGCAATGACAAATCTCGATAAAATAGTTAAGAGCAGAGACACCACACTGACAACAAAGGTCCGCATAGTTAAAGCAATGGTATTCCCCGTAGTAACCTATGGCTGCGAGAGCTGGACCATAAGGAAGGCTGAGCGAAGGAAGATAGATGCTTTTGAATTGTGGTGTTGGAGGAAAATTCTGAGAGTGCCTTGGACTGCAAGAAAATCAAACCAGTCCATACTCTAGGAAATAAAGCCAGACTGCTCACTTGAGGGAAGGATACTAAAGGCAAAACTGAAGTACTTTGGCCACATAATGAGAAGACAGGACACCCTGGAGAAGATGCTGATGCTAGGGAAAGTGGAAGGCAAAAGGAAGAGGGGCAGACCAAGGGCAAGATGGAGGATGATATTCTGGAGGTGACAGACACGACCTTGGGGGAGCTAGGGGTGGCGACAGCCGACAGAAAGCTCTGGTGTGGGCTGCTCCATGAAGTCACGAAGAGTCGAAAGTGACTGAACGAATAAACAACAAACCCATTGAAATAAATAAGACTTAAATTAGTAACTAACCAATTACTAACAATTTTTGTGGGGCAGTTAATCCATTCTGGGTTTCAGCCAGAACCAGCCAGATCTCTGTTTTGGGGACTGGGTTCAGCACCTTGGATAGCTTCTTTAGTGTTCTGGCTGGTTCTGTTTGAAACCCAGAATGGATTCACAGTCCCACAAAAATCGGAGCCAGCAGCCACGGTTGTAACTAACCTACATCCTATTAATTTCAAGGAGTCTACTCTCTATATGACTAAGGGCATGTCTACACCAGGTGATATCCCAGGGATCGTCCCTGTGCATCCACATGACGCACAGGGGATCCCAGGAGCAGGGAGGGATGATCCCTGCGTTTCCCCAGGATATCACCTTACCCTTTCTTTGCAGCTTTTCCCGCGGTCCCGGGATGATCCCAAGGACCACGGGTGGTGTGGATGGCTGTCCAGGCTTCTTCCCTTTTCCCCGCCAGTAGCAGGGGTCATCAGAGGACCCGGGACGGGAAGAGTGCAGGGCCATCAGGGTGGGGTGGGGAGAGGGGTCGGTTTTTTGTTTCCGTTTTACTTACTTTTTCGCTGGAGCACAGGTGCGCTCCAGCTCCTGTATTCTTTAAAAAAAGAAAAGGCGGGCATGACGTCCTCCTTCCTCCCTGGATGTCACGCGCCGCGTGTGAATGCAGGCGGAGGATCTCACGATCAGCATCTCGTGAGATCCTCTCCCCACCCTCCCGGATCGCCGGGTGGTGTAGACATGCCCTAGGATAGTAATAATTACCACTAGGAGTCCTAATTTTATTATTGTTTATGGTCAGAATTACAATAGAAATAACAATAATTACTGCAAGAAAGCAATGCTGTTCGTAACAATAGTAACATTCTGCTATTTATGCACCGAATAGTTGTGTTAAATTGGCTCCAATACAGTTTTAATGCAAAATCACCAGTGAGGAGAGTTGAGACTTTCTCCTATAATAGTTTCCAGCTTAAATATGCATTTAAATGCCCCTGTAGCATTTGCTTTATACGGTTTTTTAAAAAAATTCAAAATACACACATAATTGGGCAACAGGTTATTATGAGCACCTGCAATGCTGTCTGTGGTGTTTTTTTTTAAGTCAACTGAACATAAACATTATTATTGCAAAAGGAGTTTAATTATTGTGATCACGGCCCCACTTCCTGTTTATTGATTTGTTTGGATTTAATTTTTTATTATTATTCTTTCGCTCTTTCTGAGCTGGAGAACATGGAAACTTTGTGATCTCAGAGGGAAACAGTCTCCTTCTGGATGCATTGGCAAGAGCAGACGTTAAAAGGTCTAATTGCCGAAACAGCTGGATTGTAAATAGGCAAGGCAGCACAGATTCTATTTTTTACCCAATACAGGATGTCTCTGCAGATGTGATAATTAATCACAACAATTCCCTTTCCCTATAAATCTTCTCAACTACAACAACTCCAGCTCATACGTTCTCTCAAAACAGGGAGGCGATGGGAGCTTGATAGTAGAGCACATGGCTTGCAAATGAAGATCATAGAATCATAGAATAGCAGAGTTGGAAAGGGCCTCTAAGGCCATCGAGTCCAACCCCCTGCTCAATGCAGGAATCCACCTGAAAGCATCCCTGACAGATGGTTGTCCAGCTGCCTCTTGAAGGCCTCTAGTGTGGGAGAGCCCACCACCTCCCTAGGTAACTGGTTCCATTGTTGTACTGCTCTAACCGTCAGGAAGCTTTTCCTGATATCCAGCCGGAATCTGGCTTCCTGTAACTTGAGCCCATTATTCCGTGTCCTGCACTCTGGGAGGATCCTGGAAACAAACCTGGGCATCTGCAGTGAAAAGATTGTTTAATGGGAAAGACTTCATAAGGACACAAGAAGAGCCCTACTGGATCAGACCAAGGGTCCATCTAGTCCAACATTCTGTTCACATACTGGCCAGTCATCTGCCCATGGGAAACCCCCAGGCAGGACATGGGTGCAACAGCACGCTCCCGCCCATGTCCACCAGCACCTGGAAGACATAGGCATACTTCACCGGATACTGGAGATACCATATAGCCATCAGAACTCGTAGTCTATGGGCGCATTCCGAAGACACCTTAAACCATGGCTTTAACCATGGTGGTTAAGCCAGAAAGCCAGGCCATGTTCAGAAGACACCTTAAACCATGGCTTTAACCATGGTGAATAAGGCTTTTTGCTTTTTTCACCATGGTTTAAGGTGACTTCTGAACATGGCCTGGCTTTCTGGCTTAACCACCGTAGTTGAAGCCATGGTTTAGGGTGTCTTTGGAATGGGACCATTGATGGCTTTATCCCCCATCTCCTTGTAAAGCCATCCAAAATGGTGACCATCACTCTATGTTGTTTAACTATGCATGGTGTGAAGAAGTCCTTCCTTTTGTCTGCCCCAAATCTCCCACCAATCAGCTACATGGGATGAACCCGGGTTCTAGGAGAGGGAGAAAAATGTCTCCCTATCTACGCTCTCTACACCATACATAAATCTGTACACCTCTGTCACATCTCCCCTTATTTGCCTTTCCCCTCAAAGCTAGATTTGTGTCCCCTTTTTAAAATGATGTGTTTCCTCTTTGCTGTTAATGCTTAACTAGGTACCAGAGGTAGGGCCTTTTCTGGGGTAGTACCCCAGTTGTGAAATGCCCTCCCTGTTACATGTTCACCAGGTGCTATATTTAAGGTATCAGGTGGATACCTCTTATTTGGCGGGTCGGTTACAGAAGATGGTGCTTGGGGAACTTTACTCGGCCCCGTGGACTCTCAAGTATGGGGTCCCACAGGGGTTGGTTTTGTCCCCCATGTTGTTTAACATTTACATGAAGCCGCTGGGTGTGGTCATCCGGAGCTTTAGAGTGTGCTGTCATCAGTATGCTGACGACACACAGCTCTATTTCTCCTTTTCATCTTCAGCAGGAGAGGCTGTGGATGTGTTGAACCGGTGCCTGGCTGCGACAATGGACTGGATGAGGGCTAATAAACTGAAACTCAATCCAGACAAGACTGAGATGCTGTTAGTAGGTGATTCCACTGACAGGATGGGGGGGTGTTCTACCGGTTCTGGATGGGATTGCACTCACCCTGAAGGAGCAGGTTCGTAGCTTGGGGGTTATTAGATCCATCATTGTTACTTGAGGCTCAGGTGACCTCAGTGGCACGGAGTGCCTTCTACAAACTCCGGTTGGTGGCCCAGCTACGCCCCTATCTAGACAGGGATAACCTGGCTTCAGTTGTCCATGCTCTGGTAACCTCCAAGTTAGATTACTGCAATGCACTCTACGTAGGGCTGCCTTTGAAGACAGTTCGGAAGCTGCAGCTCGTGCAAAATGCAGCGGCCAGATTGATTTCGGGAACCAGAAGGTTCGACCATATAACACCTGCTCTGGTCTGCTTGCACTGGCTGCCTGTATGTTTCCGAGCCCAATTCAAGGTGCTGGTTTTGACCTATAAAGCCTTACACGGCTTGGGACCACGATACCTGACGGAACGCCTCTCCTGACGTGAATATACCCATTCACTACGTTCAACATCTAAGGTCCTCCTCTAGGTGCCTACTCTGAGAGAGGCTCGGAGTGTGGCAACAAGGGACAGGGCCTTTTCGGTGGTGGCCCCCAGACTACGGAATTATCTCCCTGACGAGGCTCGCCTGGCACCAACGCTGCTATCTTTCCGGCACCAGGTTAAGACTTTCCTCTTTGCCCAGGCATATGGCGGCACATCTTAATCACCCACAAGTTTAGTTTTTTAACGTTTCTTAATGCTTTATGTGTGTATGTTCTGTGTTTTGGAATTTTAAATTTTGTATACTCATTTTTATCTTAATTTTAGAATTTCTGTAAACCGCCCAGAGAGCCCTGGCTATGGGAGCGGTATATAAGTGCAATAAATAAATAAATAAATAAATAAACAATCTGTTTTGTAAACCCAAGCCTTTAATAGGTTTCTATTTATGAATGGTTCAAAGTTACTCCTTTTGATTGACGTTTGGTGACAGGAGTTCTCCTCCACCTGAATCTCCCAACACTCCCTTCCCTACCTGCTGTGGCTGCTGCAGTATTAATAGCTTCTACTGCTGCTTCTTTAGAGGTTTAGATATATATTTTTCCCCCAGAATTTGCAGGCCCGTTGGTTAAAATAATATCTCCCCTATCAAAATACAAATTTCAGCACACCCCAAGCCCAAATTCAGGACAAGTTGGCTCAACTCTGATTTACCCAGTACTTCTCGCTCTGGGTCAGCCAGAGGGAAATATCTTTTTACGTCAATACATGGAAAAGAAATGACAGGGGGAAAAGACAGCCAAATCTCCTGTCCAAGTAATAACGTTTTACACGTGACCTGATAAGTGCAGTCAAGGATCAGCGGAAGCGATCAGTAAATGAATGGTTTTTGTGAGCAACCTTGAAGTTCAACCTTTCGCATTCCATATTTTAGATGGTCAATAATCAAATTCACCATAGGTTGCTACGAAACCCCACAGATAATCTGCTGTGCCTGATTAGCACTGCATTAAACTCCTGCTGAAACAAAATTAGGGAAACAGAAAGATGTCTTTCTTGACAGGAAATGCTCCGAAAGACGTTAGTTTTTTTTTGCATAGTTCTCAATGTTTGGGACAAATAGTACATGAGAAACCATAACTGAAAAATTTGTCCATCTAGCCCAGCCTTCCTCAACCTGGGGCGCTCCAGATGTGTTGGACTACAACTCCCAGAATACCCCAGCCAGCTCTGCTGGCTGGGGCATTCTGGGAGATGCAGTCCAACACATCTGGAGCGCCCCAGGCTGAGGAAGGCTGATCTAGCCCAAAACATTGACTGCTGTGTATTCAGCTAGGGCAGCCTTCCTCAACCTGGGGCGCTCCAGATGTGTTGGACTACATTTTTTTGTGGCGTGGTGGTTTGCGAATGGAACGAGGAAGACAATTTCCCTTGTCCGGCCTTCTTTGCCTTTAGATCTTCTTTTAGCATTTTTTGCAAACGCAAGTCACGTGCTCTGCAATTCAAGCTTGCACCCGCCCCATCCCTGGATCTAGGCTTACGGAGACCATTCGGAAAAGCTGTTCGCTGTGCTACAAAAGTAACGGGTATTCTAGGTCGCTGCAGGGATCCCGTATAACAGGGGCGTGGAACTTATGTTGGCCCGAGGAATGAATTAGCTCTGAGCAAATTATGTTGGAAGCTGCATACCTGCAGTGGGTGGGACCATCCCACGCCGCTGATATGTGTCTCCCTGGCCCATGTACACATCCTCTCTCTCTCTCTCTCTCTCTCTCTCTCTCTCTCTCTCTCACACAAACACACACACACACACACTCACACTGCAAATCCAGTTTCAGTTTGGTTTTGATACAAACTTTCCAAACTTTGCATAGTTCTTAATGTTTGGGACAAATAGTACATGAGAAACCATAACTGAAAAATTTGTCCATCTAGCCCAGCCTTCCTCAACCTGGGGCGCTCCAGATGTGTTGGACTACAACTCCCAGAATGCCCCAGCCAGCTGGCTGGGGCATTCTGGGAGATGCAGTCCAACACATCTGGAGCGCCCCAGGTTGAGGAAGGCTAAGCTAGGGTAACCCTATGGAAAGGAGGACAGGGCTCCTGTATCTTTAACAGTTGTACAGAATTTCAGCAGGTGTCGTTTGTAGGCATGCAGTACCTGGGCAGAATCTACACTACTGCTTTATAACAGTTTATAATGGATTTAACAACTGTTCGGGCCCAGGACACCTTACATATACAGTTTTCAAACCGTTTTCAAAGTGTTATATCCTGCTTGGTGTAGATCTGGCCCTGGTCAAATCCCCTCTTCACCACAACAGTGAAAGCTGCAGGAGCCCTGCCCTCTTGACCAGATACAAAAGAGGGCAAAGCACCTGCAGCTTTAACAGGTGTGATGAAAAGACAATTTCACCCCCAACACCTTACTTAAGGCATGCTTTTATGGAGATTTTATACATTAAATATGATTGTGAATGCCTGTTTTATATCTGAGTCAGCTATATTTAAACTAGCATGGGGAAGAAACAAAATAAATACGAAGTCATCCTTATTCCTTTTCTCTCTTTTTACCGGCACCAGTTGAAGGCTCATAACAAATAGATGCAGCGGTTATGCCCCTTCTGTTCCTCTGTCGTATTTTCTATTTAATGACCTCTATGACATTAAACTGCCATTTACTGTTAAGTCCTCCACGGGCAAAAAAAATGTGTCCCTTTGCTGATTGATGCTTTTCCATTTCTGAATGTCAGCCTGTGCTGTTTTGATGTGTTCATAAATATATACCGGACTGCTTGCATAGGTCCGGCAAGCTGAGAAAGAAAGATAAGACGGTCAGTGCTCAGTTCAGCCGCTGGCGTGCTCTCTCTCTCTCTGCCTCTCTTTGCTTTTTCCATGACAGACATCTAGACTGGCTGTCAGGAAGTGCTTCCTATTTATGAAAAAAAGGGTTGCTCAATGCAAGAAGGCGATCAAAGAAGCAGAGGGGAGAAATGATAACATATCCTTCTCTAGAGGGATTCTGAGAAGAGGCAGAAGAGGCATTTCTTGCATTCAGAAGATCGGGGGCTTCTCAATACGGCTTGATTACCCCGACCTAAATGCGCATATTTGCATTTCAGGACACGTGACGCAGCCGTCCATTCGCCGCAGCGCCGTGTTTACCGCGACTCTGGGATCGCGTTCAAGTTTCCACCGCGTTATGGTTATGTGTCGTTGGGGGAGTTAAATCGCATTTTGACATTTGGGCGTATCTTTGCGGGTAGGACAAAGTGATTGGCCGATTTCCTGCCTTCCCACCTATCGGCTGCCTCGTTCCTTCGGGCCGTTTTCAGTTTGAATTCTATGATTCTGCGGAGCTCTGCACTTAGAGCTTATTAAAACAAACAGAGGGGGAACAGGCAGCCAGAGGGAGGAGACGTGTCCATTTCCCCTCTTGCATCCTCCCCTGCTTCCTTGTTCCTTCCCCCTCCCGATTTGTTTCTTCTATGAATCTGCAGAACTCCGCATATGTATAGCTTTCCTCGTCTCTCCTCCGTATCATCGCATCATCATATAATAACTGCGCTACAAAAAGAATTCAGGAGAAAAATCGCTACTGTTGCTACTCCAATGTGACGCTCTCTACCTAGATTCGAATAAATGAAAATTCAGGTTTATATTCAATGAAGAGCAATCCCAGTGTCGTATAGACGGGGGCCGGGTGGGAATCGACACAAGCCTGACACCTCCCATCCAGTTAGACTCGATGGCCTTATAGGCCCCTTCCAACTCTATTATTCTATATGATCTCATAGAATCATAGAATAGTAGAGTTGGAAGGGGCCTACAAGGCCATGGAGTCCAACCCCCTGATCAATGTAGGAATCCACCTTAAAGCATCCCTGACAGATGGCTGTCCAGCTGCCTCTTGAAGGCCTCTAGGGTGGGAGAGTCCACAACCTCCCTAGGTAACTAATTCCATTGTCGTACTGCTCTAACAGTCAGGAAGTTTTTCCTGATGTCCAGCTGGAATCTGGCTTCCTGTAACTTGTGCCCATTATTCCGTGTCCTGCACTCTGGGAGGATCTAGACAGACTCAAAGCGCTGTCCAACGTGAAAAGTGCGGAAGGAGGAACATAAGGTGAAAAGGCCTCTGTCGTTCATCCTGCTGGCTAGTACATGCTGGGAATTGTAGTCCGACACATCTGGAAGCCACTAGGTTGGGGGGGGGGGACTCCCTTAGGTTCAATGATAAAAACCTTAGAATTTTGACAGGACTAAATTCAAGCCGTTCTTTAAGGCCCAAAAGGGCTTTCCATGATGATGAAATTTAAGTTTTGCAGGGAGACGCCTTGCACGTTTCGTCTTCCTGAGATTTATGTGTTAAAAGCCTGATGAATGTGAACGCTAAATTGCATTTGTCAGGGTTTTAAAGGTTGATTTCAACAGCTGACGTTTCTTCCCCTCTTCCCCGGACGATAATATAGAAGGGAGATAAGGCGTGCTGTGGGCATTAGTGAGCCAAGTGTGAATTTCCATTCATTCCTTCACTCCTATCAGAGTGAGTTGGCTGAGAGAGAGAGAGAGAGAGACCTTTGGAATACTGATGAGCTGGTGGCTTTAATAGTCCATGCCAAGAACCGTCTAGGATAGCGGCGTGAGCGGTAGTGAGCGGGTAAATGAGTGAAGTGTCCTTTAAGGTATCAGGTATTTTGTAGTTCTGGTTACAAGGATCAAATAATACATAGAATATCATAGAATCATAGAATCATAGAATAGTATTGTTGGAAGGGGCCTATAAGGCCATCGAGTCCAACCCCCCACTCGGTGGAGGAATCCACCCTAAAGCATCCCTGACAGATGGTTCTCCAGCTGCCTCTTGAAGGCCTCTAGTGTGGGAGAGCCCACAACCTCCCTAGGTCACTGGTTCCATTGTCGTACTGTTCTAACAGCCAGGAAGTTTTTCCTGATGTCTAGCTGGAATCTGGCTTCCTTTAACTTGAGCCCATTATTCCGTGTCCTGCGCTCTGAGAGGATCGAGAAGAGATCCTGGCTCTCCTCTGTGTGACAACCTTTTAAGTACTTGAAGAGCGCTATCATGTCTCCCCTCAATTTCCTCTTCTCCAGGCTAAACATGCAAGGTGCAATCCTATGCATCTTTAGACAGGTGCAATCCTATGCATCTTTAGACAGAAATTGCACTCTTAGTGGGGAAGACATAAAGGGGGTGGGGAGCCCAAATCACTCAATGAGGATGGAGCAGGTCCAGTGGCGAAGAACAATGAGCATTAGTTAGGGGAAAGCCATTGCTAAAGGGAGAGGCCATGACTCAGGAGTAGAGCACCTGCTTTGCATGCAGAAGGTCACAGGTTCGATCCCCGGCATCTCCAGACAAGGCTAGAAAAAAATCCTGCCTGAAACTCCGGACAGCTGCTGTTGCCAGTCAGTGGGCACCTTTCCATTAAGGGGAAATTGCATTGCTTACCAGGGGTTTTTGTGCTTCCTGCTTTTTGGCACGATTGTTATGGGCAGCCTTACATAGGTGGAGAAGGGCGACCATATGGTTGGAATTGAATACTTCCCCTCTCTGCAGTTCCATTGAGACAGCTCCATCTAGTGGCAGAAGGCCCTGCTTTTTTTCCAGGATGTTACCACTTTAAAAGTGGTTCTTTTTCATGTTGGAATTTCCTGCAGGAGACGTCCTGGTTATTGATGACATCGTGTAAAAGCCCCACAAACTTTCATGAGTGCCCAATCATGAGCGTGCAATCAATCGCTCATTTAGAGGAGCCCGGTGGCAACCATACTAGGATAGATGGACCAGTGCTCTTCCTCAGGATAAGGCAGCTTCCCATGTTCCTGTAAAAAACGACGGGAAAAGCGAATGGAATGGAATATGTTTGAAGAAGGCAGGGAGCCAGCCAGCAGACATGAATAGAAGCCCTTTGCACTGCAAAATTTTGCTGCAGGTCCCACTTGTGACTCTGAATACCAGTTCCATGGTAGAGAGGGGAAGGACATCAAAAAGAGTCATGATTAACCAAGCAGTATACTGTCTACAAATTATTTTTCATACAAATGGTGCAGATGGCAAGCTGCCCCTGAAAAGAGGTATCCCCCCCTCTTTCCGCTCACATAGGAAAGAAGGTCT
Organism: Elgaria multicarinata webbii; assembly: GCF_023053635.1. NCBI lineage: Eukaryota > Metazoa > Chordata > Lepidosauria > Squamata > Anguidae > Elgaria > Elgaria multicarinata. The sequence continues at coordinate 175,078,487 of NC_086172.1, read as the reverse complement.
CTTCTGAGTTCATCCCTGCTACAACACATCATGTAAAAACAGAGTACGTTTTCGTTTCAGAGCCCTTTTGGGCAAACAAACACGTGCACATTTAATCGATTTAATCGAGATTTTTCTTTTTAAAAAGTGGCTGAAAGCCAGTGTGTGAAAACTGAATTCCTAAGGTGCAGCGAGATCATCCAGGGTTCTATTTTGGCCAGGGAGACGCGCCACAAAACGGAATCGACTCTTCACGCTGCACGCGACAGGCTAAACAGTCTCCTGCAGTCTCCTACAGCAGTGTGGTGTAGTGGCTAGAGTGTCGGACTGGGAGTCAGGAGATCCGGGTTCTAGTCCCCCACTCGGCTATGGAAACCCACTGGGTGACTTTGGGCCAGTCACAGACTTTCAGCCCAACCCACCTCACAGGGTTGTTGTTGTTGTGAGGATAAAGTGGAGAGGAGGAGGATTATGTACGCTGCCTTGGGTTCCTTGCAGGGAAAAAAGGCAGGATATAAATGCAATAATAATAAAATCTCACTAAAGGTAGGATCTTTTTTTTCATGGTTTTTTTTTTTTTTTTGGAGCGGTGACTAATTTTGGTAATTCGTTTTCCAGGGGCAGCATTGCTAAGCGTGTTCAGAGGAGGGCAACCAGGATGATCAGGGTTCTGGAAACAAAGCCCTATGAAGAGAGACTGAAAGAACTGGGCATGTTTAGCCTGGAGAAGAGAAGATGGAGGGGAGACATGAGAGCACTCTTCAAATACTTAAAAGGTTGGCCCACAGAGGAGGGCCAGGATCTCTTCTCTATCCTCCCAGAGTGCAGGACACGGAATAATGGGCTCAAGTTAAAGGAAGCCAGATTCCAGCTGGATATCAGGAAAAAATTCCTGACTGTTAGAACAGTACGACAATGGAATCAGTTACCTAGGGAGGTTGTGGACTCTCCCACAATAGAGACCTTCAAGAGGCAGCTGGACAACCATCTGTCAGGGATGCTTTAGGGTGGATTCCTGCATTGAGCAGGGGGTTGGACTCGATGGCCTTGTAGGCCCCTTCCAATTTATTTATTTATTTATTTATTTATTTATTTATTTATTACATTTTTATACCGCCCAATAGCCGAAGCTCTCTGGGCGGTTCACAAAAACTCTGCTATTCTATGATTCTATGATTCTAGGAGCAGGATTGGAGTTAGATTAGCCAAACGGATTGTGGTGGTAAGACACAGCGAAGCCCACGAAACAAAAGGAACAAGCAAAACCCTGTCATGAGACTGCAGCAGAGTGAAATCCAGGCTAGCTGTTGCAGCGTTTGCACTCTTTGTCTGTAGCCTCACCGCTCTGCCATTCTCCCCGCCTACCGTGTTTTGCTGACTGGCTAAACCGTCGACAGGCCGTCTTGGATCTCAAACAGCCATTCCGGCGCACGGAGCAACGACAAGGACGGAGGGGACATCTTTTTGACAGCGCGTTCAGCTCACCGCAGGGTAGAGTTTGGCAGCCGCCGACGCTTCACGCGATGCTGGCCGACGAATCCGTGACCCGACCCATCACAGATGACACCGCTCTGAGAAACGCCGTCTTTGGAAACGAGTCCCCGGGGTATTTAAGAGTGTGTTGAAGGAGCTCACCAACTCTGCCGCTCCGAGCGGGAAACACCTGCCGTTTTGTAGCAATCTTTCCCACCCGCCCGCTCGAGAATTTAACGGCTTCTTTAAATGAGCAATTTATAGCACGCATGTGACTGACCACTCATGGAAGTTTGCAGGTCATTTTGATGATGGTGTGAACTTCCTGCATGTCTCCTGCTCACTCCCCTGGTTATTCCGTATTTAAAAAAAACACTTGGATATCCCAATTCTTTTGAAGTATCTTGGGATTTCCTGCTGTGTGCAGCCAAAGTTGTGCTACAAAACATCCACTAGAGAGTGCTGTTTCATTCAATACTATGAGCACCGAGGGGGGGGGGAAGTTTTCAATTACAGACCACATGGTCACTCCTCTCCTCCCATGTAATTCAGCTCATTACAATTGCGTGAGAGAAGCAGGAAGTAAAGCGCTGGTAAGCAAACACGATTTCCCTTTAATCTAAAGAAGCCCTACATCCCCTGATCGCCATTTCAGAATAGAAAAGTGGTTGTCACAGGCATGGGTTTTGGCAGCTCACAGCCCAGTGGCTGTGTGCTCCTTTCAGTCAATGGCATAGTGGTAAATATGTGTTGGATGGGGTTACACTCCCCCTGAAGACGCAGGTCTGCAGCTTGGTTGTACTTCTGGATTCAGCCCTGAGCCTGGATGCCCAGGTTTCGGCGGTGGCCAGGAGTTCATTTGCACAGTAAAAGCTAGTGCACCAGCTGTGCCCGTTCCTAGAGATGTCGGACCTGGCCACGGTGACACATGCCTTAGTTACATCCCGATTGGATTACTGTAACACGCTCTACGTGGGGCTGCCTTTGAAGAGTGTTCGGAAACTCCAGCTGGTTCAAAGAGCTGCAGCCAGATTGTTGACCGGGGCTGGTTACAGGGAGCAGACAACTCCCCTGTTAAAACAGCTCCACTGGCTTCCAGTCTGTTTCCGGGCACAATTCAAAGTGCTGGTTATGACCTATAAAGCCCTATACGGTTCGGGTCCAGGTTATTTGAAAGAACGTATCCTCCCGTATGAGCCTGCCCATGCTTTGAGATCTTCTGGAGAGGCCCTTCTTTCAGTCCCACCTTCTTCACAGGTACGCTTGGTGGGAACATGGGAGAGGGCCTTCTCGGTGGCTGCTCTGGTGCTCTGGAACTCTCTTCCCGGGGAAGCTAGGCTGGCTCCCTTCTTGATGGGCTTTCGGAAGCAGGCTAAGACTCGTTTGTTCCAGCAGGCCTTTGGAGAATAGTCTGGCCCTCCAGCTATTTTGTTGTGTATTTTAAATGTTTATGGTTTTGTTTCCCCCCCCCCCCATGTATATTTTAAACTTTGTAAGGCCGCCTTGAGACCCAGCATTGGGCAAAAGGCGGGATACAAATAATAATAATAATAATAATAATAATAATAATAATAATAATAATAATAATAATAAAATATTGAAGCACTTTGCAAGGAGAGTCCCAAACTGGAGGCAGCTGTATTGATCCATATTAGCAAACCGCTTCTGGTTGTTTTCATCTGCTGCCAGCAGGTCTTTTCTAAAGCTAATGGCTCTGATTTGCTCATTCAAGGCCAGCCGCCCCAAAATACTTCGCATCACAACAAGGAGCAATATATTCTTGCTTGGAAAATGCATTTCCGACTGTGAGGGTTACAGCTAAGCTCAGAGCGAACAAGGAAGTCTGGGCGGGGTGGCAGATGACGTCAGCTTCGCTGCTCCATCATTGGCCCTAGAGCCTTTAAACCTACGTCGAAAGCGATAGGTTCCTCCACCCATCAGTCCTTCTGTTTTGCCCACCCACCACTTGCTGCATGGCAACATCTGGAATCAGGGCCGGGGCCAGACTATTTTGCGCCCTAGGCAGGTGAGCTGCTTTCACCCCCCTACCCCACCCCCACCCCAGTGTACCTGGGCACGGGACGCCATCTCGCCCACCCAGCCGAAGCAAAGCCAGGACGCTGGGGTGCCCAGCCGGAAGCTGCTCTGGGAGAGCCACTTCCGGGCGCGCCGTTCCAAAGCCCCCCACCTGCCCCCCCACCCCAGCGTTCTGGCTTCGCTTCAGTGTCCACCCAGCCAAAGCGAAGCCAGGATGCTGGAGTGGGCGGGCGGCTTTGGAATGGCGCGCCCGGAAGCTGCCCTCTCAGAGCCGCTGTGGGAGAGCGGCTTCCGGGTGCAGCGTTCAGCGCCCCCCCTTACCTTGGCGCTCTAGGCGGCCGCCTGAGTGGCCTCTATGGTAGCACCGGCCCCGTCTGGAATCCTGCTTGTTAAAGCAGATTGGTGAAGAGTTGGGCGGAAAGAGTCATGGGGACAGTGGAGCCTGGTGTCTCCTATGTCAGCGGGGCGGCGAATCCGCTCCGGGTTTCCGTCAGAACCAGTAAGAACCGCAAAGGAGTGTCCCGTAGCACAAAGCTCCTTTAGAACCTGGTTCTGATGGAAACCCGGAGTGGCTTCACCGTCCTGCTGACACTGGCCTCCACTGGCAACTTTGGCCTCAGCTAGACTTAGCAGTCTAGTGGAACGGAGGGGTGAAGATCTTGCAATATTTTTATTGCAGGATCTCCCCTTCTGTTTACATGTGGCGCATGCCGACGTTGGAAGGCGAGGACGTCACGGCCACCATTTTAATTTTTTTTAAAGAAGAAGAGCGCACGAACGCTCGTGAGCAGAAAGGTAGGGTGTTGTTTTTTTTAAAAAAATAAACTTAATTTCCCCCCTCCCCCCACCCCATTCCCGATGGGCGCAGTATTCCTGAAGAGCTCTGTGCCCTGGGCTCGGATCCCGGCTCCTCGTGAGGAACCGTGAGGAACCGGGACAAGCCGTGATGCCCGCTCACACATTCCGCGGTCTTGGGATTGTCCTGATACCACAGAAAAAGCAGGCCTAAAGTGTAGGGCGAGATCCCGGGGCAAGGGAGGGATCATCCCTCCCTGCTCCCGGGATCCCCTGTGTGTCATGCGGATGCACAGGGATGATCCCGGGGACTGACCTGGGATCTCGCCCTGTCTAGCTAAAGCCTTTGTATGTTCATATGGGGCATAGCATGCTGACTTATAGAGCTTCATCCCATGTACCCGTTATTGAGCCCGTTATTCAGAGTGCAGGACACGGAATAATGGGCTCAAGTTAAAGGAAGCCAGATTCCAGCTGGACATCAGGAAAAACTTCTTGACTGTTAGAGCAGTACGACAATGGAATCAGTTGCCTGGTGAGGTTGTGGGCTCTCCCACCCTAGAGGCCTTCAAGAGGCAGCTGGACAAGCATCTGTCAGGGATGCTTTAGGGTGGATTCCTGCATTGAGCAGGGGGTTGGACTCGATGGCCTTGTAGGCCCCTTCCAACTCTGCTATTCTATGATTCTATGATTCTATGATTCTACCTGTTTCCCTTGAATTATCCCCTACAGCGCAAAGCTGTCATTGTTGTTGTTGCTAGCTAAATCACACCCCGGGAGGCAGCGCTCCTAAGTTCCTTTGAATACCAGGAAAAGGGCTTAAGGGGGGAAATGTAAATAATAATAATAATAATAATCAACGGATGACCCAATCCAATTCAAATTTGGTATGCTTAAAGCGCTTCTTAATATCTATTACTGTGCCAATTTTGATGTCTTTATCTTTAAAACGTATGCAGATGTAAGCATTTGTTTAATTGGAAGCTTAAAAGTATCAAATCCTGCTCCTGCACCCCCAGCGGCCGCTCGGAAAACAACAACTGATTCGCTCGAAAACTAGTAGCAAAATAGGGCGGGTCTTTTCCCTTGATAGCACGATTAAAGCAGGCTGCATGGGAGTACTTCACAGTCAAAGCAGCAGGAAAACTTCAGAGTCCTTTGCACGCAGTTCACAGTGATTGCACAGTATAACACTGGTGTGATGAAGCTCATACTGAATCAGAGGATTCGTTCTGGCTCATTTATACTCTACACTGACCGATAGTAAGCCCCCACCCCGCCCCAGGCAGGGGTCTCTCCCAGCTCTACTGGGAGATGCTGAAGATTAAACTGCAGAGGTTACACATGCAAAGCAAGCGTGCTGCCACTGAGACACGGCCCTTCACTTGCTGAATGCTCTTATTCATGGCCAAAGATGAGAGATCTTTTCCGGTTTGGGGCCCCCACCCAAGTAAACACAACTTTGAATGCCATCTGAAAGCCCTGAGGGGGCGGGTGGGAGGGGGTCATATGTACAAAGGCCTCCGAAGAGTCTCTCAAGATCCCTGCGCTTTTTCTTTGCCATTTTTTAAAAGTCCCTTTTCTCAAGCCTCGGGTTCCTGCGTTGTCCAAGGAAGTCAACGAAACCCCTTAAGAAGAAGGCGTTCGACGCTTGCAGATGCAATCTTGAAAACACCTGGGAGGTTGTACTGCACCTCCCCATGGCTCACACAAGAGAAGCTTCCTTTAGAATTCCCCTTGTATGTATGCACAAGCCCTGGCTGTTTTGCTTGGCTCTTCCTCCTTCCCTGAGCTGTAATAACACGGCTCTGTGAAGACTCCTGGCACGTACGTTCTGAAACGCATGATACACATTTTGCCTATTGCTTTTGGCTGCAACCAACAGACCTGGCGTAGCGGTGGGTTTTGTAGTTGCACCGCTAAATGGCTCTCGAGGAATCTTGCGTCTTTTCCAAGGGACAGCGCTGCCCAGAAGAGCGGCCTCCTGACCAGGAAGTGCAGGCGGAGAAGGGATGCTAAGTCAAAGGCTGTTTTGAAGAGTGAGATCAGAGTCTTGACAGTGGCCACAGCTAGACCTAAGGTTTATCCTGGGACCATCCTGGGTTCGCCCCTGCCTGAGCACTGGATCCCCTGTGTGTCACCTAGATGAACAGGTTTGACCCCTGGACGATCCAGGGATAAACCTTAGGTCTAGCTATGGCCAGTGTGTCAGTGCCACTGAACAGACGTCACAACCGTTATCATCCTTGTCATCATCAGCTTTGAACCAGTGGGATGTTGCCCAATTACTGGATCAATCAATATCAGAATCTCCAGCCCATGGGCCAGACCAATACAATCCGCTCCAGCACTTGGAGTTCCTCCAGGGGGTGGGTTTAGGCTCCAGGCCCCACTTGATGGGATTATTTAGTAAGGATGCCTCCTCTAAGAAAGACAATTAGCAGCGAAAAACAAAAAGGCAAAACAGAATGAGCGTTTACCAGTCCCACATGCAAACAAGTTGTCTTAGAACAATAAAAGAGACTTTAGTGAAGAAAATAGCTTTACTCACAAATTGGGTGGGATAGCTAATACCTTGGAAGACAGAAACAAACTTCAAAGTGATCTTGATAGGCTGGAGTGCTGGGCTGAAAACAACAGGATGAAATTTAATAGGGATAAATGCCAAGTTCTACATTTAGGGAATAGAAACCAAAGGCACAGTTACAAGATGGGGGATACTTGGCTCAGCAATACTACAAACGAGAAGGATCTTGGAATTGTTGTAGATCGCAAGCTGAATATGAGCCAACAGTGCGATAGGGCTGCAAGAAAGGTCAATGCTATTTGGGGTTGCATTAATAGAAGTATAGCTTCCAAATCACGTGAGGTACTGCTTCCTCTCTATTCGGCCCTGGTTAGGTCTCATCTAGAGTATTGCGTCCAGTTCAGGGCTCCACAATTCAAGAAGGATGCAGACAAGATGGAGCGGGTTCAGAGGAGGGAAACCAGGATGATCAGGGGTCTGGAAACAAAGCCCTATGAAGAGAGACTGAAAGAACTGGGCATGTTTAGCCTGGAGAAGAGAAGATTGAGAGGAGACATGAGAGCACTCTTCATATACTTAAAAGGTTGTCACACAGAGGAGGGCCAGGATCTCTTCTCGATCCTCTCAGAGTGCAGGACACGGAATAACGGGCTCAAGTTAAAGGAAGCCAGATTCCAGCTGGACATCAGGAAAAAATTCCTGACTGTTAGAATAGTACGACAATGGGATCAGTTACCTAGGGAGGTTGTGGGCTCTCCCACACTAGAGACCTTCAAGAGGCAGCTGGACAAGCATCTGTCGGGGATGCTTTAGGGTGGATTCCTGCATTGAGCAGGGGGTTGGACTCGATGGCCTTGTAGGCTCCTTCCTATTTATTTATTTATTTATTTATTTATTTATTTATTTATTACATTTTTATACCTCCCAATAGCCCAAGCTCTCTGGGCGGTTCACAAAAACTCTGCTATTCTATGATTCTATGATTCTAGGAGCAGGATTGGATTGAATAGCATCCCGGTTAATTAATCCAGAATGATAGCTGTAAATGCACATGGAATTTTTTAGAGCGTGATCAGAGGAGGGCAACCCAGAATGATCAGGGGTCTGGAAACAAAGCCCTATGCAGAGAGACTGAAAGAACTGGGCATGTTTAGCCTGGAGAAGAGAAGGTTGAGGGGAGACATGATAGCACTCTTCAAATACTTAGTGGTAGAGCACACATTTTGCATGTGGAAGGTCCCAGGTTTGATCCTAGCTCAGAGGTTCTTAACCTGGGGTCCATGGATGGGCTTCAGGGGGGTCCATGAAAGTCAAATAAATTTATTCATACTTTGTGTATGTCATACATTGTATGAGGCAATCAATTTTCAATAAAATAAAGTATATTCATTGCATGCAAAGTTGTATTTATGTGTTTATGTGCATTTTTCTAGGGAGGGGGTCCATAGCTTTCACCAGATTTTCAAAGGGGTCCATGACTCAAAAAAGGTTAAGGATCATTGTACCTAGCTTCTCCAGGTGGGGCTAGGAAAGAATCTAGAAGGAGGGCTTTCTCTGCTGTGGCACCCTGGTTGTCGAATGAGCTCCCCAGAGAGGTCCACCTGGCGCCTACACTGTACTGCTTTCGTCGCCAGCTGAAGACCTTTTTATTCTCTCAATATTTTAACACTTAATTTTAACCTAAATTTAAATCTTACTGTTTTAACTCTGTATTTTAATCTTATATCAATTTTGCTGTGTGGTTTTATCCTGGTTGTGCTTTTTATACTGTATTTTGTAATTGCGCTTTTAACCTGTTGGTTGTTTTATTGTGGTTTTAATTTTTGTGAACCGCCCAGAGAGCTTCAGCTATTGGGCGGTATAAAAATGTAATAAATAAATAAATAAATAAATAAATAAATAAATAAATAATCTGGCCTGAAACCCTCAACAGCCCTCGCTGCCAGTCAGTCGACTGTTCTGGGCTAGATGGACTCAGTATAAGGCAGCTGCCAATGTTTGTAGCGTTGATATGCCCAGAAATGAACCTTCTCATTCATTGCTTTCCCCCCACCTTCTCAGATCACAGCCAGTCCCAGCGTTTGTGACACACACATGCCCTTTCTCTTATACACACACACACACCTTTCAGGTGTCCTGACCCAGAGTTTCTGAATTTGATGGAGCACGGAGAAAAGGCGGCATGTTCAGACCTGGGCAAGGATTATTTGAATCCCAGCTGAGCTACCGAGGTGGTGGGTGGGCCTCAGCCAGGATGCCCTTATCTCTCAGCCTTAGCTCCTTATCTGTAAAAGAAGGAGCGCACAGTGATTTACCTCCCAGGGTTGTTGTAAGAGCAACTGAGATAAGGCAACGTTGATGCCTTAGAGGGAGGTGGATAAGCAGTAAATCAAAATAAGGAAGGGCTGTGTTAAAGACCTCTCTCCCAAGGGTTTACGTTTCAACTGATTACCAGGATGATTAAAGGCAGCAGTAGGCTGGCTTTGATATTTAAAATCTCTCAAGGGCATCTTCAACACTTAGGGCAACATCCTCACCTCTCTGTTGCAGCACATGAGTGTGTGTGTGTGTATGTATACATGCTCCTCGTGTATAAACACCCTGGGAAGGAGAATAACCAAATGTTCCTCTGCGTTTGGTGTGCCTTGCTTGGCCGCTGTGAAGTGTTCTTCCCCCAGCCCTGTGATGGACCATCTTCACCTTAGCAGGGATGTAAGACCAGCTGGGAGCTTAAAGCTTGCAAACACACAGAGGGGAAAGAGGGAGGAGGAGGAGGCCAAAGATGAAAGGGATCTTTATTTTCCCAGGTGATGCCAACTGAGTCTTTAAAGCCCTCCTGGTTTTCTCACCTTGGCTTTAGCAGAGAAGAAGAAGAAAAGCAAATAAACGGAAGCTGCTTCAGTTGTGCCAAGGAGCTCCAGGTTTCTTTCTGAGTTGTCTGTCCCCCACCCCACCCCGCCACGCCACACCCCCGCAACGCACACATCCTTTCCCCCCCCCTCCTTTTGCAATTGGCACTTCCATCCAACGGGAAAGAAAAAACAAACTTTATCAAGAGCAGATTTCGTCAGATTTCAAAGAAGGCTTTGGAGCAGCACGGGCAGCCTTTTGCAAGAGAGGAATCCCAACTGGTGTTTACGTTGAGGCGGAAGGAAAACAGAACGAATACAAGGAAAGGGAACAACAGCAGGAGAGAAAACAGCAGGAGCCAGGCAGTGCCAGGGGACGTCCTTTTGATCTCATCCTCCTCTCCTGTTGCTGTGACATCGTGTCCCCAGGAATTGAGGACCTGCGTTCCTTTGGCCATTGAGAGAAAAAGTAGGGTGACCATATGCAAAGGAGGACAGGGCTCCTGTATCTTTAACAGTTGCATAGAAAAGGGAATTTCAGCAGGTGTCATTTGTATATATGGGGAACCGGGTGAAATTCCCTCTTCATCACAACAGTTAAAGCTGCAGAAGCTATACTAGAGTGACCAGATTTAAAAGAGGGCAGGGCACCTGCAGCTTTAACTGTTGTGATGAAGAGGGAATTTCACCAGGTTCCCCATATATACAAATGACACCTGCTGAAATTTCCTTTCCAATACAACTGTTAAAGATACAGGAGCCCTGTCCTCCTTTTCATATGATCACCCTAGTTGTGATGAAGAGGGAATTTCCCCAGCTTCTTCATATATACAAATGACACCTGCTGAAATTTCCTTTCCAATACAACTGGTAAAGAAACAGGAGCCCTGTCCTCCTTTTCATATGGTCACCCTAGAAAAAGTACAGGCCTAGGCCTAATCTCCACCAAGCAGGAATATTGCACTATGAAAGTAGTATGAAAGCGGTATATCGACCCATCTACCACAGCCTGGTATATAGCCTGGTCTAGCAAAGGCCTGAGTCTTTGTTTCCTAGCAAATGTGCCTGCCATCAATCCATGCCCAACCACAAAGTCAAGTTCCCAAAGAACTTCGTTAAACCCAAACACTGCAAGAAACCAATCCCAATATACTGGACTGAATTCTTTTGAATGCAAAATATAATTCGTATTTATAGACCATTGGGTTTTCAATCCACAATGTCAGACAGGATGTCACTATACAATTTCACTACACGTTTTACAAGTTGTCCTTCTAACACTGTTGGCTTGTACAAAAAAAAAAGTACTTTATATAAAGTGTCACAAGTTCATAGAATCATAGAATAGCAGAGTTGAAGGGGCCAACAAGGCCATCAAGTCCAACCCCCTGCTCAATGCAGGAATCCACCCTAAAGCATCCCTGACAGATGGTTGCCAGCTGCCTCTTGAAGGCCTCTAGTGTGGGAGAGCCCACCACCTCACCAGGCAACTGATTCCATTGTCGTACTGCTCTAACAGTCAGGAAGTTTTTTCCTGATGTCCTGCTGGAATCTGGCTTCCTTTAACTTGAGCCCGTTATTCCGTGTCCTGCACTCTGGGAGGATTGAGAAGAGATCCTGGCCCTCCTCTGTGTGACAACCTTTCAAGTCTTTGAAGAGTGCTCTCATGTCTCCCCTCCATCTTCTCTTCTCCAGGCTAAAGATGCCCAGTTCTTTCAGTCTCTCTTCATAGAGCTTTGTTTCCAGACCCCTGATCATTCTGGTTGCCCTCCTCTGAACATGCTCCAGCTTGTCTGCGTCCTTCTTGAATTGTGGAGCCCAAAACTGGACGCAATACTCTAGATGAGGCCTAACCAGGGCCGAATAGAGAGGAACCAGTACCTCACGTGATTTGGAAGCTATAGTTCTATTAATGCAGCCCAAAATAGCATTTGCCTTTCTTGCAGCCATATCGCACTGTTGGCTCATATTCAGGTTGCGATCTACAACAATTCCAAGATCCTTCTCGTTTGTAGTATTGCTGAGCCAAGTATCCCCCATCTTGTAACTGTGCCTTTGGTTTCTATTTCCTAAATGTAGAACTTGGCATTTATCCAAGTTATATCTATTGTAACCCCAGAGGAAGATGTCCCATTCGAAACCGAGTTTTGCTGGGGTTTTGTTGTTGTGTTGTTTAAAAGAGGCAATTTAAAATACTGTTTCATTCTAAAAATTTTCCAAATACCTGTATTTTGTGAACTGCCCAGAGAGCTTCAGCTATTGGGCGGTATAGAAATGCAATAAATAAATAAATAAATAAATAGTCATTTAGACACAACTGGAGAGTGTTTGATATATTTTCTTTTTAAACTCTGTTTTAAGTGTTTTATTCTGTTTTTGTTTTCATTTTATCTTGTACACCACTCCGAAATTTTCAACGGTATATAGGGTAGCCACTTCCAAATAGGGTAGCCACTTCCACATCGCCAAAAATGAGGACAAAAAAAAGGACAACGATTTGCATAAGATAATTTATAGGTCTGAATGTGAATCGTATAAATGCCGATTTCGGTGCTTTTACTGTAATTTAAATAGACATACAATTTCATAGTGGGGAAAGGCTGTGACGCAGGTGAGCTGTGAGCTCCACATTGATGGATGACTTCAGGACTTCTGTTGGTTCCCCCCTTCTAATGGTGCTTGATTTTTTTAATATTTGCCACTGAAAGACACAGAAGAGACTCTCCTAGTAAAATGGAGGCTGGCGGCTTCCATGTCAGTGGGGCCGTGAATCCGCTCCGGGTTTCAGTCAGAACCGCCGGTTCTGACTGAAACCCGGAGCGGATTCACGGCCCTACTGACATGGAAGCCGCCAGCCTCCATTTTACTAGGCCTGTTATTCTTCAATTCTGTTTTCCACACCTCCTCCAGCTTTTCTCTGCTTTTCTCTTCCTTGCCTTGCCAATTCTGCTCAGGCCAGGCCTGGGACCGTCACTCTGGCTGATGGGCCTAGCATGTGTTTACATTCCCAGGAATGTGGCTTCGTCTTCCGAGAGCTGTCAGGAAAAGAAAAGGGGGAAAAAAAGGACGAAAGACCGCGAACCCCACGCAGCTGTAGGGAGGCCGCCAACACTCTTTTTGGAAAGGCCTTTCCTTGCAGCTGCCCGGGACGGCTTTTACATCTGATCTCTTCAACGGCAACAAAAAGCGCTTCAGATGGGTCTCTCATAGACTAGGCAGGCTGGGGGGGGGGGGGGAGAGAGAAAAAGCGGTCTTTTTAACGCCCCAAGGAATCTCAGCGTGCCTCTCTTGCTGCGCGGCTCCACCCAAACTGAAAGTTTCATAAGCCGCTTTCGTCCATCCCAGGCGGTAGCAGAACTCGACGGACCATCCCATCCGGTCCTCTTCAGCCAAAAGAAAAGCAGCTGTGCCTGGGAGGAGAGAGCGGGGAATAGGTGTGGTGTGAGAAAACGGATAGTGGGAAGGGAGAAATCCGTGGGACCCGAGGGCCCCTTTTCATCTGACAGATGGCGCATTCCGTGCAGATGCTGATGCGGACGGGACGGTTCGGTTTGCATCTTCCTTGCACACCGTCCACAAATGTTGAATCGGCTAGGGCTGTGCTTCGCCTCGGTCCCGACCCCCGAATCTGAGTCGATTCGGGCTATATTGGACCGCCTCGGCTGCCCCACGCCCGCAGGACTTACCTGAAGGCTCTGCTCATGCCGGGGAGCTGCCTGTCCCCCAGGAGAGCCACCCTGGCCTGCCGTAGAGATATGATTGTAAACTATGGCGGCGGGAAATGGTCAGGCAAAGTATCGCGGGAGGTCCTGGAAGTTCTGGAATCTCTCGCAAGACTTTGCCTGACACGCAGGCACCGTGCTGCTCCTGAAGGCGGAAACACCTTATAGGCAGTGCGCTAGGGAGGTGGGCGCGCATAGGTGCGCGAAGAAAACTAGCCCAGCCGTTGAGCGGGCAGGCTGGCTGTTGAGGCACGCAGGTGTTTGCAGGAGGGCAGATCAGGAGGGAGGGAGGGAGCCAGCAGTGGGTCCCCACTTCAGGCAACAACCTGACTTAGGCCAGGCTTGTTATAACTCCTCCATCCCTCCAACAGCTCATGCCTGGCATGCTGCTGGCGTTGGCGCACTGGCCCCTGGAACGTGGGACTCTTGTGGAAGAGGGTGCTGGTTAGGTGCTGGTCTAGGCTCAGGTGTGTCTGGCAGCTCAGGCTCAGGAGTCTCTGGCAGTTCTGCTGCAGCGCTCAGATCTGGAGTTTCCTGTATTGACACCACCGCGTCTTCGGCCTCTGACTCCATATCACTGCTGGACTCATGGGTTAGGATTGGTGGCACCACACAGGTGTGCTGGGAAGCAGTTCCAAGCATACAGAGGAGCAAAGGAGAAAGGTCCATGTGCTACCTCCAGAATCCGAGGCAGTAAGCCTGTGTGCACCAGTTGCTGAGGAACATGGGCGGAAGGGTGCTGTTGCACCATGTCCTGTTTCGTTGGTCCCTGGCTGACAGCTGGTTGGCCACTGTTTGAACAGAGTGCTGGACTAGATGGACCCTTGGTCTGATCCAGCAGGGCTCTTCTGATGTTCTTATGTTCGAGCAAGCAAGAAAATGACTGTTAACACTCACTAACAAGCGTAAAGCGAACTAGATTTGATGCTGATACTAGGGAATTCAACAGCCAGCAGTAACACTGGTGTAGTTCTACACATACCTGTCTTATTTCACTCGGGTGATTTTGCAATCACCCGTATCAATATCATGCCATTCATTTCTCTTCCGGCTGAAGGAAGTTGGCATTGGTCATGCCCAGATAATGGGTGACTCTGTGTGCAACGTGTGTGGTTTCATGACCACAGTGTTGTCCTTGGAATTGGGAAGCAAAGGGCTAATGAATGCAAGCATACACACACTATTTATTATTCATGTTGCTATGTAACACAGATGTCTGCAAGAGAGAAGGAAAATGGTAATAAATAAAATATTTAACCACAACCATTTTGACATGAGATGCTTCAATCAACTTGTTTTTGTGACCAAGGTTTCTGAAAATGTTCCAGCGAATTCAATATATGGATTGTAATTACAGTTAGCTGGATAAGAACATCAGAAGAGCCCTGATGCTGGATCAGACCAGAGGTCCATCTAGTCCAGCATTCTGTTCACCCAGGGACCAACCAGCTGCCCATGGAAAACCCAAAAGTAGGACATGAGTGCTATAGTACCCTCCTGCCCATGTTCCCCAGCAACTGGTGTTGGGAAGCATACTGCCACCCTGAGATCTTATAGATATAGGGCAGGATATAAATGTTTCAAATAATAAATAAATAAATAAATAAATAAATGTTCCCCAGCAACTGGTCCACACAAGCTTACTGCCTCGAATACTGGAGATAGCACACAACCATTAGGGCTAGTAGCCATGGATAGCCTTGGCCTCCAGCAATTTATCCAACCCCCTTTTAAAGCCATCCAAATGGGTGGCCATCACCACATCTTGTGGTAGTGAGTTCCATGATTTAACTACATGCTGTGTGAAGAAGGACTTCCTCTTATTTGTCCTGGATCTCCCACCAATCAGCTTCATGAGATGACCCCGGGTTCTAGTAAGCTTCAGTGTACGGGGTCAGAAATTAGGAGGGAGATCTGAGCTAGATCTTTAGGGATCATGGAATGTAGGTGGCATTGCCTTGCCCAGTTCCTTACACATATTCCAGACTTGCAGCAGCTGCTGGAATTCTGCCAACCTTGCTCTTTCTGGACCGGCCTGTGTTTGGACGTTGGACTGCCTATTGACCTTGCCTTTGGAACTGGCCACCATAAGAAGCACAGCTAAATGAACTTTGATTAGTCTGGCAGAGTAGTTCTCACTAGGGCTGTGCACAGACCCCCCGATCCGCTCCGCACCCGATCCGCAAATTCCGGATCAGGCCTGCTCCGCCCCGCGTCAATCCGCCTATGGTCCGCTCTGCTCTGCTGCAGAGCTCTGGATCCGAATCGGAGGTAAGCCCCCCCTCCCTCCTCCCCCTTACCTGCATCCGTTGTGGTCCGGCGGCTGCTTCAACTGAGCCTGAGGACTCAAACAGGAAGACCAAGCGGCCTGGTCTTCCGGTTTGAGTCCTCAGGCTCAGTTGAAGCAGCTGCCGGAACGTGCCGGACTCAGGTAAGACCCTGCTCCCCTGCCCCCTTACCTGGCTCCACCGCCGTCGCTGCACGGACTGCAGTGGCGGTGCCATCGCCAGGTAAGGCCCCCTCCCTTGTGAAAAAAAGTTGAATCAGGCTGGGGGAGTGGGGGTCGGTGGCGGCGGGTGTGTGTGTGTCAGGCCTACTGGGAGAGATTTGGTAGCGAGGACTGTTCCCCCCCGCCCGTCCCCGCTTGCCTCTTTCACTTCAGCCGCTGTTACTATGGTTCATTGCCACAGATGCTTAGAATGAAAGGTCATATCCATCACAGCTCTCGGGTTACACCAAACATGTTTAATCAAAGGAGGTGGATGACGAAAGAAAACTTATGCACCCAAACTGGGGATTAATAGATACAAAGATCAAAGTTCATGAGCAACCAATGAGATTGTCTGGACTGCCTCTACAAGATAGGCCTCCTAAAGTTACAGAACACAAAAGCTGCCATATTGGGTGAGATCGATATTTTCTCTTGCCTGGCATCCTAAATCTATAGGGCCTTCATGCATTACATTTTTCATATATTATTATTATTATTATTATTGTTGTTGTTGTTGTTGTTGTTGTTGTTGTTGTTGTTAGACTGTACATATAAAAAGTGCATTGCTTGATTATTATTTTTAATACTGCTACATGGCTCCACAAAATTCTTAGAGAAACATTTGGCAACAGCAATCCTGAAAAAAAATATGTTTTGAGGGACAGGAGAAACAACCCACCAACCAACCACAAAGTCATGACAAACAATAAACATAGAATCATAGAATCATAGAATAGCAGAGTTGGAAGGGGCCTACAAGGCCATCGAGTCCAACCCCCTGCTCCATGCAGGAATCCACCCTAAAGCATCCCTGACAGATGGTTGTCCAGCTGCCTCTTGAAGGCCTCTAGTATGGGAGAGCCCACAACCTCCCTAGGTCACTGGTTCCATTGTCGTACTGCTCTAACAGTCAGGAAGTTTTTCCTGATGTCCAGCCGGAATCTGTCTTCCTTTAACTTGAGCCCGTTGTTCCGTGTCCTGCACTCTGGGAGGATCGAGAAGAGATCCTGGCCCTCCTCTGTGTGACAACCTTTCAAGTATTTGAAGAGTGCTATCATGTCTCCACTCAATCTTCTCTTCTCCAGGCTAAACATGCCCAGTTCTTTCAGTCTCTCTTCATAGGGCTTTGTTTCCAGACCCCTGATCATCCTGGTTGCTTAACTTAGACCAGACTCCTCCAGCCTGGTGTACAGTACCTATCACCCCCAATCAACATGCTCAATGGTTGGGGATGATGGGGATTGTAGTTAACACATCTGGAAGCCATCAGGTTGGAGAAGGCTGATTTAGATCAAGGAGGCCTAGGCACCTTGGAGAGCTCCTTTAGAGTTCTGACTAGGCATGTGCTCCGCTCCGATTAGGAGCGTAGAAGCAGTAGCGGAGCGGGGGGCTTCGCCTGCCCTAAAGGCGGAGGCGAAGAGGATTGGGGGGCCGGCGGAGCATGGCGAAGAGGATCGAGGTGAAGGCGGATCCTTCGCCTCGATCCGGAGCTCCGCTGGAAAGGTAAGTGGGGTTTACCGTGCCCTGCCGCTGTCACCCATGCGGCAACAGCGGCAGGGCCCGGTAACCCCCCCGCCCTCCTCTCCCTTACCTGCCTCCGTCCGCGGTTCCGTCGCCATCTTCAATTGAGCCCGTGGTTCCACCAGAAGACGGTGACGGACCGCGGACGGAGGCAGGTAAGGCCCCCCCTCCCCGTTGGTCCCTTACCGGGCTCTGCTGCCGTCGCCGCATGGGCGGCGATGGCGGCAGGGCCCGGTAACGCCCCCGCCCTCCTCTCTCTTACCTGCCTCCGTCCTCGGTCCGGAGCTCCGATCCGGATCCGGAGCTCCGAGTGGAGCGGAGTGGGCACAGGCGGAGTGGGGGCGGGGCAGAGCGGCCCGCTCCGAAAATGGCGGATCTTTAAATGAAGCAGAGTGGGGGGTCTGTGCACACCCCTAGTTCTGACTGGTTCTAACTGAAATGCAGAACGGACTCACTGCCCCACTGACATCAGAGCTACCAGCCACCACTGCTGCTAGAGCACATCCTGTGAAGTTTTTTTTTCTTTTTTATTGCGAATATCAACAAAACAGAACAGAAAATACATCATGAAAACGAAATACATTATGTATATAAGATTATCGTCATTTTCCATCTTATGTACTGTTCATTTAAAAAAAAAGGGGGAGAGAGTTATACAAAGTTTTCAAGAAAAGCAGAACAGATATCCGTATATTTATCCACTTTCAAGTTGCATCTATATAACACCTGTTCAGGAGTTGATAATGTTATTAAGTTCTCGATCCATTGCATTATGGGAGCTGTAAGTTTGTCCTTCCAACGTGATGGTGTAAGTCTTTTGGCTGTCATAAGGGCTCTGAAGAGCCATCTGCGCTGACCAGGTGTTAACTTCCAAGAAGCCGGTAGGTAATTTAGGAGGACCTGGACATTGTTCCATATTATAGATGGTTTCAGTACAAGGGAAGGAAAGGAAAGGAACCTCTCGTGCAAGCACTGAGTCATTGCTGACTCTTGGCGGGACGCCAGCTTTCGCTGACGTTTTCTTGGCAGGCCTTATAGCGGGGTGGTTTGCCGTTGCCTTCCCCGGCCGTTATTACCTTTCCCCCAGCTAGCTGGGTACTCATTTTACCGACTTTGGGAGGATGGAAGGCTGAGTCGACCCAAGCCGGCTGCCTGAAACCAGCTTCCGCTGGGATCGAACTCAGGCTGTGGGGAGAGTTTCGGCTGCAGAAACTGCTGCTTTACCGCTCTGCGCCACACAAGGCTCATTTTCAGTACAAAGTTCATCCTTATTGTTACCTCCTCCCAAAAAGGATCAACTACTTGGCATTGCCAAAACATATGAGTTAAAGAAGCATTAGATGCATTACGTCTCCAACAATTGTGCAAGTTAGACAAAACCTTATTGAAAAGGCGTTGTGGAGTCCAATAGACCCGAAACAATTGTGGTGTTGTTTTTGCTGAATATTCAAGATCCTGTAAAGGTTGAAGGTTCAACCCTTGGCATCTCCAAGTAAAAAAATGAGTTTAAGCTACAGGGATGAGAAATACCCATCTGTCCTCAGATATCTAGTACAGCAGGTATGGACGCCACACGTCCAACAGTCCGTATGCTCCCGAATTTGGCAGCCATGAAAAAGGAAGGTGTTGTTTGTTTCTGCAAAAAAATCCTCAATGCTTTTAGTGCTACAGAGTGCTGAAATGGTCACATTTAGTTGTTTTGCCTCTACAAAGTGCTAAAAGGGGCAATTTCAGTTTGCAATATTTTCGGTAGCGCACCGCCGATTTTTCTTTAAGGATGCCCCGCGGACTGTGCCGTGCTCTGCGAAGTTCAGCCGGCAGAGGGATCCGTGGGCCAAAAATAGCCTCTAAACCAGTTATCCACCCCTGTTGTAGAGCTACTTCTGCTCAAGGCAGACCAGACGGGTCTAGACGGGCCAACGGGTTGGCTCAGTATAAAGACAGATGCATCTGGTTTACGGTCCACTTGGGCAAACCCCAGAGAGCTCTTTTCAGAACTGTATAAAGACAATTGCTACCAACCAGCTGGCTTATCAGCATCCCTTTGGGCATCAGCTCATGAAAAGTCCGAGCTGGTCAGCTGCCCTTTTGCCTTGGAGTTCCTTAATGACGTGCTTCTAAGGAGCTGACCTTTGCTATGGAGAGTCTCACATTGTCCCTTCCTGGATGATTGTTGTCCCTACACCACGGGGAGTAAATGTGTGTGGAGGGTGTGTGTGTGTGTGTGTGTATGGGGGGAGAGTTCATTTAGCACCAAAAAGCCTTGCGAACAAAGCACACGCCCAGGCCAACGTGAGCAACAAGCTTCTGCCAAGCGTTGATGTATGAGCCCGAGAGGTCAGGAGTTCTGCTCGGCAATTGGCAAGAATGAGGTGATGCGACAGCGTCTGTCGCTTAATTGGAGGACCCTCCTTCCTCCGTCTCCCATTTATCGGCGGAGATTTCGGGTCCTGGAAGTGGGCTCCTCTTTATCATTTATGTCTGGTCAAGCCCATGGACCCGCTGAGGTCGTTGCGCGCCATGTGTGAACACAGGGGAGATCTCATGATAAAAAAGTTGCAGGATCTTCACACCAGGTAGGTCTAGCTAAGGCATTGGCTCTGTTCAGCTGATTTAGTGCAACTGCTATAAGGATGAGCTTCAAATCAGGAAGTCCTTGGTTTAAACTCATCTCTCCTATAAGCTTACTAGGTGGCCTTAGGGAACCCGTTCCCACCCAATTCCCCCGCCTGTAATTTGGGGAATAATAATACTGACTTAACTTACAGGGAATAACAACTAGATAATGCATGTAAAGCTCTTTGAACACTTGAAAATGTTTTAATTTATTTATTGCATTTTTATACCGTCCGATAGCCGAAGCTCCCTGGGCAGTATAAAAATGTAATAAATAAACAAATATGCTCTTCCAGTGAGCCACGGCTGCATTCCTGATCTTGCACTCTGGCTTCATGGCATGGCATTTTGCTTAAAAGGTGAATACTTAAAAGGTTGTCACACAGAGGAGGGCCAGGATCTCTTCTCGATCCTCCGAGAGTGCAGGACACGGAATAACGGGCTCAAGTTACAGGAAGCCAGATTCCGGCTGGACATCAGGAAAAACTTCCTGACTGTTAGAGCAGTATGACAATGGAATCAGTTACCTAGGGAGGTTGTGGTCTCTCCCACACTAGAGGCCTTCAAGAGGCAGCTGGACACCCATCTGTCAGGGATGCTTTAGGGTGGATTCCTGCATTGAGCAGGGGGTTGGACTCGATGGCCTTGTAGGTCCCTTCCAAATCTGCTATTCTATGATTCTATGATTCTTTTCTGTTGCTATCTGTTGTATGGACTCATATGCTGGCTGGCTGGGGGGAAATACTTGCCCTTTGTCTACTTTCTTGTTTAATTCCTGGGTTCCTCTTTGACAAGTTGTTTACCCGCGATCAGCCTTTTGATGTCCTCTTAGAACAAACACAGTTTTTATGTAAATTTCCTTTTGCTTCCTTTGCGGCATCTTCCTTCCATGATTGGATTTTCGTTATCAAAACAAAACGGGCTTTGAAATATCCACCCATGGGAAATAACAGCTTACTGTTCGCCTGATGTAAATCATGCTTTCTGCCTGCATTTCTTCTGAAATGGGTCTGGCCCTGCCTCGTGCTCCCAATCCCAGCTTCTGATTTCAAGAAACACTTGAAACCACTGCAAGTCAGTAAACTGGTGTGATGTAGTGGTTGGCGTGCTGAGCTTAAGATTGGGCGGGGGGATCTGGGTTCAAATTCCCATTCAGCCTTGACCTTGGGCCATTTGCTTACTCTTAGCCAAGTCTACCTCATAGCGTTGTTGTAGGGATGAGGAAGAGAAGGACCTATGCATGTCCACCTGAAAACTTGGAGGAAGGGTGGGTAAAAACCTGAATGACAGAGAGTCATCTCTTCTCGATCCTCCCAGAGTGCAGGACACGGAATAACGGGCTCAAGTTAAAGGATGCCAGATTCCAGCTGGACATCAGGAAAAACTTCCTGACTGTTAGAGCAGTACAACAATGGAACCAGTTCCCTAGGGAGGTTGTGGGCTCTCCCACACTAGAAGCCTTCAAGAGGCAGCTGGACAACCATCTGTCAGGGATGCTTTAGGGTGGATTCCTGCATTGAGCAGGGGGTTGGGCTCGATGGCCTTGTAGGCCCTTTCCAACTCTACTATTCTATCATTCTATGAAAAGGCTAATGGGAGACATGATAGAGGTGTACAAAATTATGCAGATTTGGAGATTTTGAATAGGGACACATTTTTCTCCCTCTCTCAAAATACTAGAACCCAATGGGGTCATCCCATGAAGCTGATTGGTGGGAGATTCAGGACAAATAAAAGGAAGGACTTCTTCACGCAGTGCATAGTTAAATTATGGAACTCCCTACCACAAGATGTAGTGATGGCCACCAATTTGGATGGCTTTAAAAAGGTGTTGGATAAATTCCTGGAGGCGAAGGCTATCCATGGCTACTAGCCCTGATGGTTGTGTGCTATCACCAGTGTTTGAGGCAGTAAGCCTGTGTGCACCAGTTGCTGGGGAACATGGGTGGGAGGGTGCTGTTGCACCATGTCCTGCTTTGTTGGTTCCTGGCTGATGGCTGGTTGGCCACTGTGTGAACAGAGTGCTGGACTAGATGGACCCTCGGTCTGATCCAGCATCAGCACTCTTCTTACGTTCTTATATCAGTGATATTGACAACAGTAAAAGCAGCTGCTAAGAGCAATATAATAGTAGTTTCCGTCAAGGACCTCCACATAATCGTCGATCCTTCTGGAATGAGTTATTGGTGGATGGCTCTGAAGCCAGTTCTATTCCTACAATCATTGCTTCTGCTACAGCTGAAACAGATCGTACTTTGCCTGAGTCCTGATTAAAGACCACCGTGGGTGAGTTTCTTTTGTTTGTTTTCATATTTCCCTTTTTATATCAATAAACAAAAGAACGAGAACAAGGTGGGAAAGAAATAATTCATTTACAGATCTGGGAGAACTGAAATGGTTTTGCCTGGTGCTCGAAAGATAACAAAATAGGTGCCAGGCAAACCTCCTTGGGGAGACCGCGCCATACCAGGGTGCCACCACTGAGAAGGCCCACCTCACCAAAGACAGCAGAGCACCTGGCTGATGTTGAGAGGCAAAATGCTAGCCTCAATGTCCCTTGGTGAGATCCAGGAAGGGAGTGACTTATGCGTGGAGGAAACATGTATGCTTCTGCATTCTTAGGAGTCAATTTAACAAATTGTCTTAAGGGAATTGCACCGGCTGCCCATACATTTCCGGTCGGAATTCAATGTGTTAGGAATGACGTTTAAAGCCCTAAATGGCTTGGGACCTTGATACTTGAGGGAGCGCCTCTCCCTATATCTGCCTTCCCGAGACCTGAGATCTGTCAGAGAAGCCCTTCTCCGTGCCCCACCAACGCGAGACATTTATTTATTTATTTATTACATTTTTATACCGCCCAACAGCCGAAGCTCTCTGGGCGGTTCACAAAAATTAAAACCATAATAAAACAACCAACAGGTTAAAAGCACAAATACAAAGTACGGTATAAAAAGCACAACCAGGATACATACATGATAGTGGGACATGGGAGGGGGCCTTCTCTGTGGTGGCACCCTGGCTGTGGAATGCCCTCCCCCTGGAGGCCCGACTGGTGCCGGCACTGGCTTCATTTCAACACCAGGTTAAGGCATGGCTTTTTTACTTTTTAACAAAGCCTTTGATGGCTAAATCCACCAGGCTGCACACTGCTTTGTTTTAATTTCTTTCTTTCTTTCTTTCTTTCTTTAAAACATTTGTATCCCGCCCTATATCATTAGGGTCTCAGGTCAGCATGCAGATAAAATCATACAATATAAAACAATAAATATACACAGCGAAAACCAAATCAAACCATTAATCAAGTTAAAAGCAATATATAATTTAAAAGCAGTAAAAACAATTAAAACAGTTAAAACAATGTGCAAGCCAGGTGAATGTAACCATCAAAGAATTTATTAAAAAGCCATGTTTTTACTTGGTGCCAGAATAGAGTCAGTGTTGGCTTTTACTATTTTAAAATTTTAAAATTTCATATTGGTTTTAACATATTAATGGTTTAATATGTCTTCATGGCGATGCTTCAGCCCCGCGTTCTCTTAAAACCCTGCGGTATCACAGCTGTGGGGTGGGGAGAGTTCATCCCCATGGCAGGAGGGAGCGTGGCCCTCTGTCCTTCCTTCCTACTCTTCCAGTGACCTATCAGTGGTCACAGTCCGCCCCCAGAAAGCCCCTGGTTCAAAGCAAGGTCACCACCGACAGATGGCGGCAAGACGGTGGTGACCTCGCAGCAAAGCAAAAAGTTATGGTAAGTCCCCGACTTTTTAAATCTGCAGCTTTGGGGAAAAGCCCCGTGGTGGCTGTGAGTTGGTGGCTATGTCGTATAACTGACGCAGCACCACTGCGTAGCCACCATGGGTAAACAGGGCATATAGACAGCCCCAAGGGTCAGTGGAGAACTGGGCATGTTTAGCCTGGAGAAGAGAAGATTGAGGGGGAGACATGATAGCACTCTTGAAATACTTGAAAGGTTGTCACACAGAGGAGGGCCAGGATCTCTTCTTGATCATCCCAGAGTGTAGGACACGGAATAATGGGCTCAAGGTACAGGAAACCAGATTCCAGCTGGACATCAGGAAAAACTTCCTGATTGTTAGAGCAGTACAACAATGGAACCAATGACTTAGGGAGGTTGTAGGTTCTCCCACACTAGAGGCCTTCAAGAGGCAGCTGGACAACCATCTGTCAGGGATGCTTTAGTGTGGATTCCTGCATTGAGCAGGGGGTAATCTGTACAGCACCATGTACATTGATGGTGCTATATAAATAAATAAATAATAATAATAATAATAATAATAATAATAATAATAATAATAATAATACGACACAGGCTCTGAACAACGGACCCGGCCGCGGTTACTCCCTGCTCAAGCCAAGCACCACCGCTTGATACGCCTGAGACAAGGGAAAAAACCTACCTTCCTCCAAACTATGTGGAGAAAGGGGTTTAAATGGAGAAGGATTTTAATATATTTTTCTGTAAACCGCCCAGAGAGCCTGGCTATGGGAGCGGTATATAAGTGTAATAAATAAATAAATAAATAAATAAATAAATAAATTAAAACACTGTGAGTTATATGTGCTGAGGTGAATGATTGTCAGAGTGGGTGTTAAATAAGTAAACTTCAGATGATAAATGCCAAACAGACACGTGGGATTTTCGTGGTAGTTTAAAAACAAAACAATCAAAATTTATTTTCAAAAGTACACAAGATTTGTTTCAAATAAACCATTTAAAAACCTTTTTGAAACCTTTCATACAATCCTTTCACTCATTCACATACGCGCTTTCCTTTTTCTCACACAATCAATCTTGAACTTCTTTTATTATCAGTATTGATTAATATACATCAACTACGTGCACGTTACACTCTAAAGACACCACTCTTTACGCTGACTCTTAAATTTCTCAGAACTTAAGTACTCTAAACACAGAGAGCACTAAAGACTCTAAGAGTACCTAAAAAGTCCCCTCACAATCCCCTCCGTCATTCCCTTATATATCACTCCTCCCCCCCTCCCAAGACATTCTAACTCCGCCCACTCAGGCCAACATTCTAAAACCCACAGACTTACAAACTGCAGACATATATTTGGGAACTGACTTGTGGGGTGTAACGCCACAGTTGGATTCATAGAATCATAGAATCGCAGAGTTGGAAGGGGCCTACAAGGCCATCGAGTCCAACCCCCTGCTCAATGCAGGAATCTCGATGGCCTTATAGGCTCTTTCCAACTCCACTATTCTACGATTTTATGACTCCGATGTCAGTGGGGTGGTAAATCCCCCTTAGGTTTCATTCAGAACCGGTCAGACTCTAAAGCAGCCATCAGAAGTGCTTTCACTGTGTCCCTTCCTTCCTCTCTCCTTTCTTCTCCCTTCCAGAGAAGTGGCTGCTGAGGAAGGGGCAGTTCGCTCTTCCCAGAGATCTGTTGCTTGCTCACAAAGTCCCTCTGAAATTAGCCAAAGGACTGCCCACCCCAGCCTTTGCGAACGCTCAAGAAACAATCGAAGCCACCGCTGGCAGGCATCCAAAAGCAACTCAGGTCTGCTCTGTCACCTTTTCCCCAGCGTCCGTTGTTTCCCTTCAAGCAGCCTGCCTGCTCCTTAGCTTCTCTACCTCTTGGGAACTCTCGCCAGACTTCAAGTGGCCCCACAAAACGACTGCAGTGCGAGGTTTCGTTTTAATCCCAGCCAAACTGACTCTTTTCTCACAGATGTTGGACTGCAGACGTTCTTTCAGCTTTATTTGCTGGAGGCAAGACGCCAACACAGCCTTTTCCCCAACTTAATCCTGAGCCCCAAGGGACAACCCGTACGGCTTGGTCTTAGAACACCTCTGAACGGTACTCAGACTTGAACAGGAAAGCAGACAGCGTCTCAGGTAAACCGGGACAAATGGAGTGTATGGTATTAATAAAACACTCTTTCATTAAGCTCTGCAGGTGTTAGAAAGAGGTATTTTTTCACACCTTCCCCCCCATTGGCTTTTATCACTATCTTCCAGCACATCAACGCTGCCAGGGCATTAATCAAAGGATGACAGGTGTTTATTACCTGTCTACTACGGACACGCCTCCTCCCCTTCCTTCCCATGTTTCTGATTACAAATCAGTGACAAGTGTAAAATGGAGTGAAATCAGATGGAACAGAAGCCAAGGCATCTGCTAATGTAAAATTAGCGTGAAGTTAATCTGTCTGCATGAAAGGACGCTGGGGGAATATAATGCCGCCACCTCTTTTTAGAGTTATAGTCAACGGGCTCACCCACACCTAAATGTTCACATTTGTCTTGATACAGTGCTCCATGTGAACTGCAGTGCATACACGGAAGTCTTGTGTGGTGCAGGTGGAAACTTCACCACGCCAGCAAAGAATTTCTTGCTGAAGGTATATATGTGTGTGTGTGTGTGTATACACACACACACACTACACACACACACACACACACACACACACACACACACACACACACACACAGGCCCTTTCTACACTGTTGTTTTTCCCCAGGGTCACCCCGGGAATGTCCCTGTGCATCCAAATGATCCCGAGGTCAACTGGGAGCAGGGCCTTCTCTGCTGTGGTACCCCAGCTGTGGAACGAGCTCCCTTAGGAGGTTCGCTTGGCACCTACATGATATACTTTTAGACGCCAGGCGAAGACCTTTTTATTCTCCCAGCATTTTAACAGTCTATAAATAAATGTTAACTCGGTGTTTTAAATTTGTAATTTTGCATTGCTGCTGTTTTTATCTGGTTGAGCTTTTATATTGTATTTTATAGTATGGTTTTATACTGTTGTTTTATACTTTGAATGGTTTTAATTTTTGTGAACCGCCCAGAGAGCTCCGGCTATTGGACGGTATAGAAATGTAATAAATAAACAAACGAACAAACAAACCCCGGGGAAATGGAACCTGGAGATTTCCCAGTTTTCCTGCGGTCCCGGGACCATCCCAGGACTGCAGGAGATGTGTGGGTGCCTGCTCCTGCTGCGTCCCGCTTTCACACGAGTAAATGCAAGGAGGCAGGAAATGGGCACAGGGCACGGAGCTCTTCAGGCACTCCATGACCATCGGAGGTGGGCGGAGCAGGGTCTGTTTTTTTAAACACACACACACACACACACACACCCTTACATTTCAATTGCGCTCATCCCCCCCATTTTTTATTTTAAAAAATGGCGGGCATGACATCCCTCTTTCTCCCTGGGATCTCACACGCATGTATGGATCCAGGGGGAGGATCTCACGAGCTCCTCCCCCTTCCCTCCCAGAAGGCCAGTAGGTATAGAAAGGGTCGCAGTCAGCAACATTCAGGTTTCTTTAATCCAAGGATCACACTTTTGAGTTTTTTAAAAAATAAATGAACATCAAATTCCTGTAGCAAAATTTGATAATGTTCATTTGGGGGTGGGGGATTTTTCTCCCCTCTGTGCTTGCATGCCAGCTGGAATTAAAGGCCCCTCTGAGAGAGTACAGTAGTCATTGCGACAACCCATTCCCAGGGTTGGGATATTTTATTTATTTATTACATTTTTATACCGCCCAATAGCCGAAGCTCTCTGGACGGATCACAAAAATTAAAACCATAATAAAACAACCAACAGGTTAAAAGCACAATTACAAAATACAGTATAAAAAGCACAACCAGGATAAAACCACGCAGCAAAATTGATATAAGATTAAAATACAGAGTTAGAACAGTAAAATTTAAATTTAAGTTAAAATTAAGTGTTAAAATACTGAGAGAATAAAAAGGTCTTCAACTGGCGATGAAAGGAGTACAGTGTAGGCGCCAGGCGGACCTCTCTGGGGAGCTCGTTCCACAGCTGGGGTATCCCCAGCGGAGAAAGCCCTCCTTCTAGTAGCCACCTGCCTCACTTCCTTTGGCAGGGGCTCACGGAGAAGGGCCCCTGTGGATGATCTTAAGGTCCGAACAGGTACATATGGGAGGAGGTGTTCCTTCAAATAACCTGGCCCCAAACCGTTTAAGGCTTTATATGTCAATACCAGCACTTTGAATCGGGCCCGGACCTGGACTGGCAGCCAATGAAGTTGTAAAAGGACTGGCGTAATGTGAACTCGCCGGCCAGTCCCTGTTAGTAAACGGGCTGCCCTGTTTTGTACCAGCTGAAGCTTCTGGACCGTTTTCAAAGGCAGCCCCATGTATAACGCATTGCAGTAATCCAAATGAGAGGTTATCAGAGCATGGATAACCGTAGCTAGGCTATCTCTGTCCAAAATGGCAGCCAGTTCCAAATCCCACCACATAAGGCCCTTCCGGAAGTCAGGAAGTACATGCAGACATACATAATTGGAATGACCAAGCCATGCTACTCTTACTCTGGTTTGAGTACATATATACTCTAATCATACAAATTTGATCTGATATAATAGCTTCCCTATAAGCCTAAACTCAGGATAAACCAGTTCTGTTAAGTTTCTGTCAGAAGCTGGCTGTGCACAGTGCTGATTGGCTGGCCACTGTGACATCACGAACACCTTTTCATTGGAACAACCTTTTGGGTCTTAAAAAAAAACAGACTAGTTTTGCTTGTTTCTTTTTCCAGCACCAAAACATGACTGTTTAATTTGTTAAGAAAAAGCTGCATGGTGCCACACACAGAGAAATAAATTAAATGTAATAAATTAAATTAATTTGAAAAGTGAAGATGGGTCTGCCTGAAACATGGTGGGGAGAGTCAAAATGAAGGGGAAATTAGCTCTGGATTTAAAGGGAAGTATGTAAGCTTCTAAAGCCTTTGACTGTGTTGATCATAACAAACTGTGGCAAGTTCTTGGTAGTATGGGGATACCAAGTCATCTTGTATGCCTCCTGAGGAATCTGTATAACGAACAAGTAGCAACGGTAAGAACAGACCACGGAACAACGGACTGGTTTAAGATTGGGAAAGGAGTACGGCAGGGTTGCATACTCTCACCTTACCTATTCAACTTGTATGGAGAACACATCATGCGACGTGCTGGGCTTGACGAATCCAAGGCTGGAGTTAAAATCGCAGGAAGAAACATTAACAACTTCAGATATGCAGATGACACCACTTTGATGGCTGAAAGCGAGGAGGAGCTGAGGAGCCTTATGACGAAGGTGAAAGAAGAAAGTGCAAAAGCCGGGTTGCAGTTAAACCTCAAAAAACCCAAGATTATGGCAACCAGCTTGATTGATAACTGGCAAATAGAGGGAGAAAACGTGGAGGCAGTGACAGACTTTGTATTTCTGGGCGCAAAGATTACTGCAGACGCTCACTGCAGCCAGGAAATCAGAAGACGTTTACTTCTTGGGAGGAGAGCAATGACAAATCTTGATAAACTAGTTAAGAGCAGAGACACCACACTGACAACAAAGGTCCACATAGTTAAAGCAATGATATTCCCCGTAGTAACCTATGGCTGCGAGAGCTGGACCATAAGGAAAGCTGAGCGAAGGAAGATAGATGCTTTTGAACTGTGGTGTTGGAGGAAAATTCTGAGAGTGCCTTGGACTGCAAGAAGATCTAACCAGTCCATACTCCAGGAAATAAAGCCAGACTGCTCACTTGAGGGAATGGTATTAAAGGCAAAACTAAAGTACTTTGGCCACATAATGAGAAGACAGGACACCCTGGAGAAGAGGCTGATGCTAGGGAAAGTGGAAGGCAAAAGGAAGAGGGGCCGACCAAGGGCAAGATGGATGGATGATATTCTGGAGGTGACAGACATGACCTTGGGGTTGCTAGGGGTGGCGACGGCCGACAGTAAGCTCTGGCGTGGGCTGGTCCATGAAGTCACAAAGATTCGGAAGTGACTGAACGAATAAACAACAACAAATGTAAGCTTCATCCCCCGTACCTGCTTCCCTCGGATTATCCCCATAGCGCTAAGCTTTCGCGGTTGTTGTTGTTTTTGCTACCGGGCGACAGCGATCCTTTGCATACCAGGAAGTGAGTTTAAGGGGGGAAATGTAAAAAAATCATAAAAAATCAACAGATGACCCAATTCAATTCGAAATTGGTATGCTTAAAGCTCTCCCTAGTATCTATCACTGTGCCAATTTTGGTATCTTTATCTTTAAAGCTTACGCAGATGTAAGCATTTCTTTAAAATCCTGCTCCTGCACCCCAGTGGTGGCTTGGAAGATATGCTCAAAAAGTAGGGCTAAATACGGTGAATCTTTTTGCTTTATTGCACAATTAAGGCAGGATGCCTGGGAGTACTTCACAATCAAAGCAGATTATAAGGTGGAAAACTTCGGAGTCCTTTGCATGCGATTCGCAGTGGATACACAGTATAACGCTGGTGTGATAAAGCTCTGTGTATCATTTGAGGTGGTCAAGGAGAATCTGATCTCACCCTGTAGTAAAAAAAGAACGAAAAAAGGCCACATTTTACGTGTGCGGCTGTACACATCCCGGGTTTCCTTGGCAGCTGTAAACATGGCACCTCTTTACTTCTTTTCAAAGCTCTTAATGACAAATTAAGCACTGTGTGTCTTCGTAGGAAGCACCACCTGCTCATATCACTGACTTCACACATCAAAATACAGCTATTTCGACTGTGCGAGAGGCGTTTGGGGCTTTTTAATGGTCACTTCCTTCTATAAATCAGCGATAGGTAGCTCCCTTCACTTGCTCTTGGGATAGAAAAACTATCAACTCCCGCTGCTACGCAGCACCGCAGGCTCCGAAAACATCGGGGGGGTCAAAGGGCAGAGAGATTCATCTCCCTGAATAATCAAAACAGCCGTGTTAACCCCCCACCCCGGAGAGCCTGTTTATTCTAGCAGTGGCTGTCCATGTCAGGATGAACTACAGGAGGCCAATTTATCAACGGCCTTGTTTGAATCTCCTCTTGTGTTCTCATGAGTGCGCCTCATATAAAAGGCCACCAGACTGGCCGTGGCTTCCTCCAGCTCTGTCTATGACTACAGGATCACAGCTTCCCATCAGCCCTGATCTATTGGTGTCGGATGAATGCTTGTCTGGGATCCTGCTCAGTTTCGTAGGAGATGAAAGCACAGCCGTGAGTCCCAGAAGGACTTCCTTGAGAAGATCCTCCGTCATTGCCCCAGGTTGCAACCCTCTGACTGACTGGACAAGCTGGAATGAGACCTTCTGTGTTTAGAGGCAGCATATTTCGAAAACAGAGAGATATTTAAGGTACAATCCTATGCATATTAAGGGCTCTTTCAGATGGTGGTGGTGGGGAATTGCTTCTTGCTTCTTTTCTGCAATAGAGATGAGCGGAATCACATGGAGGAGAAAGGGAAAGCAAGCAGTGACCGTGTGGCCCATTCAGTTTAGCGGGACATTGCCCTCTAGTGGGCGTTTTATAGCACAACTTCTCCTGCGCGCGGCAGGAAATAGTGACAAATATCGCTATAGCTCAGAAGAGTCGCATTTTCTGAGTTTTATTTTAGAACGAAAAAATGGCGGAAGGAGCAGGAGACACGCCACGTGTGTCGTCAAAATGACCCACAAACAACTCTGAGTAGCCAGTCACGTGTGTGCTATAAAACACCTATCTGAAGAAGCTCTTAGACAGAAAAAGAACTACAACTCCCAGAATTCCCCAGCCATGTTGGAGAATTGTAGGACTTGTTTTCCATCTAAACACACATAGGATTGTGCAGCTAGAGTCCGAATACGTTGTGCTGTAGCTAGCCACTTCTAGTTGGGCAAGCTCCCAGGAACCAGCAGCAAGGTGAGTTAAAAATAGTTACAGAGCTGTAACGTGCTGAATTATTTATTTATTTATTTATTTATTGCTTTTCTATACTGCCCAATACTGAAACTATTCGTGATCAGAAGCTGTTATGCAGTCTGCTATTTCATCAACGTTTCATGTCTCTGCTCGTCTACTTCTTCACCATTAATATTCAGTGGCTGAATATGCTATGATGTGGTAGGTTAAAAGCACAGACCAATGAGAAGGTGCCCTTAAGCTGTTCAGTTTGGCCTACTGCCTTTACTAAGGTTCCAAGCAAACCGATAGAATTTAGCTTTGTATGCGGCAGGGTCTTGCTATTTATTGTTTTACTCTGTACAGCACCATGTACATTAATGGTGCTATATAAATAAATAAATAAATAATAATAATAATAATAATAATAATAATAATAATAATCTACAATCTTGGAAACAGGCTTAATTATTGCATACTAAAGTTGTCTTAATACACCTCTAGGTTTTCTGAAGTGGGCAGGGGGGAGGGCATCCTAAAGTGTCAAAAATGCCCATTTTCCGTCTCCGCAGAACGCCCTGACAGACATTGATGCATTCCTCAGCAATCAGTTCTGTATAGAAAATTATTCCCTGAAGGCTGAAAGTTGAAAAGCCACTGGTCTATGGAGGCACATGTCACCTGTGTATGAATCTCATCCTCTTTCTATCATATACAATCAACATGCACAAGTGGCACATCCTCACAGGCATTTTAAGAAAATTTTCAGATGGGGGGAAATCGCGTTTCCTTACCGTTGCTCTGCTTCCTGCTTCTCTTCCACAACAGGAATGAGCAGAATCACATGGGGAAGAAAGGAGAAGAAAGCAGCGACCACGTGGCCCATTCAGTTTAATGGGACAACGCTCTCTAGTGGGCATTTTATAGCACAACTCCTCATGCACGTGGCAGGAAATAGCGACAAATATCATTACAGTACAGAAGAGTTGGGTTTTGGGGGTCTTATTTTGTAATGAAAAAAAAGCAGAAAGAGTGGGAAACATGCAGGAGGATCACTGCGTCCTCAAAATGACCCACGAACATCCGTGAGTGACCAGTCATGAGTGTGCTATAAAACGGTTGTCTAAAGTAGCTCTTAATGCCAGATACAAAAGTGCCCTGAGAAATAGCAACTTGTGAAGACCATATAAGGCGTTAAGAACATAAGAACATAAGAACTACCATGCTGGATCAGACCAAGGGTCCATCTAGTCCAGCACTCTGTTCACACACTGGCCAACCAGCCATCGGCCAGGGACCAACAAAGCAGGACGTGGTGTAACAGCACCCTCCCACCCATGTTCCCCAGCAACTGGTGCACACAGGCTTACTGCCTCGAAAACTGGAGATAGCACCCAACCATCAGGGCTAGTAGCCATGGAGAGCCTTCTCGTCCAGCAATTTATCCAACCCCCTTTTAAAGCCATCCAAATTAGTGGCCATCGCTACATCTTGTGGTAGTGAATTCCATAAATTAACTATGCGCTGTATGAAGAAGTCCTTCCTTTCATCTGTCCTGAATCTCACACAAATCAGCATCACGGGATGACCCCATTGGGTTCTAGTACTATGAGAGAGGGAGAAAAAATGTCTCCCTGTGCACATTCTCCATACCATGCATAATTTTGCACACCTCTATCATGTCTCCCCTTAGCCTCCTTTTTTCCAAGCTCAACAATCCCAGCTGTTGTAACCTTCCCTCGTAGGGGACATGCTCCAGCCCCTTAATCGTTTTAGTTGCCCTTTTCTGCACTTTTTCCAGCTCTATAATATCCTTTTTTAAGTGTGGTGACCAGAACTGTACACACTATTCTAAGTGTGGTCGCACCATAGATTTGCATAAAGGCAGTATGATAACGGGCACTTTCATTCTCAATTCCTTTTTCTAATAATGCCTTACATGGAGTTTGCCTTCTTTACAGCGGCTGCACACTGGGTGGACATTTTCATCAAGCTGCCCACCACAACCCCAAGATCTCTTCTTGTTCAGAAGAGAAGCATGGCATGACCCCAGAGCTTTTCGCATCCGGGACTGAGGCTCCCCATGACTCTCAGGGCTATGGCTATTTCCAGCTTCTTAGGAACTAAATCAACCCCTGATAGCAAGGATCATGCTGATGCACACAACCATCCAGCCACCGTAGGACTCTTCCACGTCTCACAAGAAGCAATGAAAGAGGAAGCCTCCCATATCTCTTCTTTCTGCACTTTCGCTGTTTTGAACAATGACAAGCTTCGCCCTTGCCCTGTTTGTTGGAGAGATCAACTATAAGTTTTATAGTCCACCTGGCGAGGGCAACTTTTGAACCAGCTGTCTTCCTGAAAAACGCCGTTGGCAGAAACGCTTTAATGCAAACACATCCGAGGATTTGCAGAGGAAAACGCTGCCGAGCAAGAAGGCTTTTGCGGGATTTCAATTCCCATTTAATGCGCTTTGAAGTACTTAGTGCACTGAAGCTTTTTATAGTTGGTTCACAAAGCAGCATAATGCTGGCTGGGACAACAATACTTATAGCTCATAAAGCGGCACTTATCTGCATGGGGTTTTATCGATTTTAGGCTTGTTTAGGCTCTGCATCTGAAGAAAACCAGAACCGCTGCTTTATTGGCTAAACTGGATTCTACAGAGTGTCTCCCCAGGGTTTTTGTACCTATATGTCAACATATGCAAATGTGCACGTATGCCTATACACGGACATATGCAACTTTTATGCAAGTCTTCTTCTCTTTTGGGTGATGCATAAGTGGTCACCTTCAGCAGAGCTGTTTTTTTTGTCGCTCCATTGTTTATCTAAGAGCTATTTATTGATTCCAAACTGTCTGGAAACCCCAGGGCAAAAACCAGCCAAATACAGAACAACAAACATGATCTCAGCTTGTCTTGTGGTCCTAGCTCACTCTGGAGTGCTTGAGATGATGAGGTGGCAACTCACCTGAAAGCCACGTGCATGTTATCGGTACAAAGTGCTGCAAATTGTCCCCAAGAAGCATTCCTTCTGCTTCAAAGCACCACTTGCAGCTGAGAAATCCTGTGAACAATGACTAAATAAAGGAAGCCCAGCTGACCCAAAAACCTGACCATATGAAAAGGAGGACAGGGCTCCTGTATCTTTAACAGTTGCATAGAAAAGGGAATTTCAGCAGGTGCCATTTGTATATATGAGGAACCTGGTGAAATTTCCTCTTCATCACAACAGTTAAAGCTGCAGGTGCCCTGCCTTTTTAAAATCTGGTGACTCTAGTATAGCTCCTGCCCTTTAACTGTTAACAACAGTTTAACAACAGTTAAAGCTGCAGGTGCCCTGCCTTTTTAAAATCTGGTCACTCTAGTATAGCTCCTGCCCTTTAACTGTTAACAACAGTTTAACAACAGTTAAAGCTGCAGGTGCCCTGCCTTTTTTAAATCTGGTCACTCTAGTATAGCTCCTGCCCTTTAACTGTGGTGATGAAGAGGGAATTTCACCAGGTTCTCCATATATACAAATGGCACCTGCTGAAATTCCCTTTTCTATGCAACTGTTAAAGATACAGGAGCCCTGTCCTCCTTGTCATAGGGTTACCCTAACAAATTGTACCCCCCCCCATCCCCAGTGCAGGAAGATGTTTCGTTGGGGCCATGGGAGCACCCACCTCAAGCGCTGTTGCTTTTTCCTTGCCACAAAGCTAAGTTTTGGGGCCTCAGAGCATCCGTGGCTTAATGCAGGCACTTTGCAAGAGAATTCGTACTTTTGCAAGTGCTCGAATTGAATGCTTACAGAAGTTCAACCGCTTTTGGGTTGATCAGGGGCTACTCGTGCATCCCTAGTTTGTTCTGTTAAACACCGGTTGTTTGAAAAAGCCTAAAAAATTGGTGTGAACCTCTTGAGTCCCCGGCTTGTAGAACATTCAAAGCACTTCTGGGCATCAAGAAATATAAAACTGCAGTGAAACTGGCCCTTGATAATTTCCCTCTTGATCTGCTTTCAAGGATGAATACAAGTGCCTCCCTTTACCCAGGCACACAAAAATCTGTGAAACTGAAGTGTGGAAATTAATTCTCACCTCCTGGCTGCAACCGCTTCAGTTTAGGATTAAGATTTCCTGCAGCAGGAGGGCTCCAAAGTCAATCAAACTCAAACATGTGTGCAGAATTTATCGTGCTGAGAATGCCCTTGATAGATGATCCTGAGTGGTGATTATGCTAAGCAGAACCCATCGGCTGAGCCCCACCTGAAATCCCACTAGCGCTAATCATGCATTTCACTGACTGTGGAAATTAAAATTAGGCAAACACCCTTGGATGAGCCTGTACTCCGCCCCACTGCTCCCCTTTCCTAAAGCACTGTCTCATGGCAGGCAAGGAGAAAATCTGTGGTTGGTTTTGCAGAAATCAGCTGGCTGTTTCAAAAGCAAAGAATAAATTCCAATTTCTGTTCAGGTGAATAGGAGTCCCAGTTTGAATTCCCCCCACCCTCTTGTAGGTGTTCTAAATTCAGTCCCTTTGCTAATTGGCATCCCATCATTTGAGGG
Source organism: Elgaria multicarinata webbii (assembly GCF_023053635.1). Lineage (NCBI taxonomy): Eukaryota > Metazoa > Chordata > Lepidosauria > Squamata > Anguidae > Elgaria > Elgaria multicarinata. The sequence goes on along the minus strand of NC_086172.1, from coordinate 175,042,248 downwards.
TATCTTATGGTGACCAACTGTCAGGATTTCCCCGGATTTGTCCTGGTTTTTGTTCTTTCCATGGTGTCAGGGGGGATTTTCTATAATTTTCAATAATGTCCTGGAATGACACACCTTCCCCTTTAAGGCTGCCATTAGCATGGCAGAAGGGAATGACATGCTTTCTTGAGGCATATCATTCCCCTCACTCCGAGCTCCAATTGAGGTCTTAAAGGGGAAAGTGGGTCATTCGTGGACATTATAGAAAAGGCCCCAATTGGAGTGGATGGTGGTGGTGCAGAATGAAATCCTTTCCCCTCCTCCACTCCAATCAGGTTCTTTAAGGTGGCAGGGGAATAACGTACTTTCTGCAGGACTCAGAAAGCTGCTTCCCCACACACACACTAGGTGTCCTCTTTTTTGGTTTCCCAAATATGGTCACTCTAGGTATCTTTAGCTTGGAAAAAAGGAGACTAAGGGGAGACATGATAGAGGTGTACAAAATTATGCATGGTGTGGAGAATGTGGACAGGGAGACATTTTTCTCCCTCTCTCAAAATACTAGAACTCGGAGTCATCCCATGAAGCTCCCCTTAGTCCACATGTGGGCACAACATCCCAGGAGGAAGGAGGGTGTTGTGCCTGCCATTTTTTTTTAAAGGAGATGAGCACGTGTTCACTCCAACTAAACATAAGGTGTTTTTTTTAAAAAAAAAAAAAGTCCTGACCCATCCCCCCAATACCTCCCGGAAGAGGGAAGAAGCTGGGATGGGCAGCCACACCTCCCGCGGTCTCTGGATGATCCTGAGACGGTGGGAAGAATCAGATTTTCGCAGGGAGTACTTTCCCTCCTTCTCCCGGGAGTCCCTGTGCGTCATTTGGAATCACAGGGACATAGCCATGACCAGCCCGCATTTTTGGGCTGGTGTAGAAATGGCCAAAGATTCCATTCAGCCAAGGAGCTTATCATGTAAAAACTTCCTGACTGTTAGAGCAGTACGACAATGGAATCAGTTACCTAGGGAGGTTGTGGGCAATCCCACACTAGAGGCCTTCAAGAGGCAGCTGGACAAGCATCTGTCAGGGATGCTTTAGGGTGGATTCCTGCATTGAGCAGGGGGTTGGACTCGATGGCCTTGTAGGCCCCTTCCAACTCTGCTATTCTATGATTCTATGTCCTCCCTTGGAAGGCAGAATATCTCACCTGGGTAGGAGACCTGCTTCCTAATCCAGAATGGATGGAAGCATCTATAGTCATTTGAGACACAATCCTATGCATGTTTAGACAGTAAAAAGCCCAACAACTCCAAGCATTCCCCATCCAGCACCTTGGGCAGCTTCTTTAGAATTCTAACTGATTCTGATTGAAACCCGGAGCACATTCACTGCCCCGTTGACATGGGAGCCACCAGCCTCCACTGATTACCCATTTTAAAATCACTTCACTGGCTGCCGATTAGGGTTCATCTACACCAAGCAGGATATTCCACCATGAAAGCGGTATGAAAGCGGTATATAAAAGGCAGGAGCCGCACGACTGCTTTATAATGGTATTGAAGTGCACTGCAGGATCTACACTACTGCTTTATAATGGTAATGAAGTGCACTGACAACTGTTGGGGCCCATCGACACAACTACACTGAGCAGGATATAGCGCTATGAAAGTGGTATGAAAGTGGTATAAGTGGTTCAGAGGAGAGCAACCAGGATGATCAGGGGTCTGGAAACAAAGCCCTATGAAGAGAGACTGAAAGAACTGGGCATATTTAGCCTGGAGAAGCGAAGATGGAGGGGAGACATGATAGCACTCTTCAAATACTTAAAAGGTTGTCACCCAGAGGAGGGCCAGGATCTCTTCTCGATCCTCCCAGAGTGCAGGACACAGAACAACGGGCTGAAGTTAAAGGAAGCCAGATTCCAGCTGGACATCAGGAAAAACTTCCTGACTGTTAGAGCAGTACGACAATGGAATCAGTTACCTAGGAAGGTTGTGGGCTCTCCCACACTAGAGGCCTTCAAGAGGCAGCTGGACAAGCATCTGTCAGGGATGCTTTAGGGTGGATTCCTGCATTGAGTAGGGGTTGGACTCGATGGCCTTGTAGGTCCCTTCCAACTCTGCTATTCTATGATTCTATGATTCTAAGGCATGTGTCAATGGGCCCCAACAGTTGTCAGTGCACTTCAATACCACTATAAAGCAGTAGTGTGGCTCCTGCCTTTTATATACCACTTTCATACCACTTTCATAGTGGGATATCTGCTTGGTATAGATGACCCCTTCGTTTCCGGGTGAAGTATAAAGTGTTGGTTATTACCTTTAAAGCCCTACATGGTTTGGGTCCAGCCAGATCTACACCAAGTAGGATATAACACTTCTCCTCTCTCATCTCACACTACTGCCCCGCTCGTGCTCTCCGCTCCTCTGATGCCATGCTTCTCGCCTGCCCAAGGACCTCCACTTTCCTTACTCGGCTTCGTCCTTTTTCTTCTGCTGCCCCTTACTCCTGGAACGCTCTTCCAGAACACTTGAGAACTACAAACTCAATCACAGCTTTTAAAACTCAGCTAAAAACTTTTCTTTTCCCTATAGCTTTTAAATATTGAGTTTGTTCTGACTCTATACTGTTAGCTTCACCCTACCGGGTGCCTGTTTACCCTACCCTGTGCCTGTTTGCATTCTCTTTCCCTCCTTATTGTTTACTACAACTTTATTAGATTGTAAGCCTATGCGGCAGGGTCTTGCTATTTACTGTGTAATCTGTACAGCACCATGTACATTGATGGTGCTATATAAATAAATAATAAAAATAAATAATAATAATTAAATCCATTATAAACTGTTATAATTTTTGTGAACCGCCCAGAGAGCTCCAGCTATTGGGCAGTATAAATGTAATAAATAAAAATAAATAAAATAAATTATAAAGCAGTAACGTAAATCCTGCCCATGTTACCTGCGGGATCACCTTCCCCTGTACAAACCGCCCCGCACACTCAGGTCCTCTGGGAAGAATTTACCGCAGTCAGCCAAAACTAGGCTGACAACCATTACCCAGAGGACCTTCTCTTCTGCCGCTCCCAGACTGTGGAATGGCCTTCCAGGAGAGGTTTGCCAACTTAACAGTCTTTGTGAATTTAAAAAGACGGATCTCTTCCAGCAGGCCTACCCACTCGAATTTTAAGACGTCTGGCTGTTATTTTAATAATCTATTAGTTTTATATGTTTTAATTAGTTTTATGTATTTATAATATTTTTGTTGTTGTTGTTGTTGTTGTTGTTGTTGTTGTTGTTATTATTAATAATATAGCACCATCAATGTACACAGTGCTGTACATTACTGCAACGCGCTCTATGTGGGGCTGCCCTTGAAGCTGCTCCAGAAGCTGGAGCTAGTGCAGAACGCTGCATCTCGGCTGTTGTCTGGAGCTGCCCCTTTCCAGCATGTAACTCCTCTGCTGAGGGAACTGCACTGGCTGCCTATTCGCTACCGGGCCAGGTTTAAGGTTCTTGTACTTGTGTACAAAGCCCTAAACAACTTGGGACCAGGATACCTGAGAGAGCGCCTTCTCCCTTACCAACCTGCCTGGTCACTAAGGTCATCCGAGGGCCTGCTCCTGGTGGTTCCACATAGATCCATCCTCCGATTGGAATCCACCAGGGGAAGAGCCTTCAGCGTGGTGGCCCCCCTCCTGTGGAATTCCCTGCCTCTGGAGGTCAGGCAGGCTCCAACCTTGTACTCCTTTCGGCGCCTCCTGAAAACATCTTTATTCCAAGAAGCCTTTCTTTAACATGCAGCCTTGGATTTCTGTCTTGTTGTTTTTTGCTTCTTTTTAAATTTTGTTTTAACTGTTTTATTCTGTTTTTATTTTCATTTTTACCTTGTACACCGCTCCAAAATTTTTCAATGGGGAGCGGTATATAAATATTCTAAATAAAATAAATAATAATAAATAAAAGAATAAAACAGCAACACTTTGCCACATAGGCTTACATTCTAATAACGTTGTTCCCCACCTCAATCCAGAGGGAGAGGCAGAAAAGAAATAAATATGTTATTATTACTATTATCATTATTATAAGCTAGGGTATGGGAACATGACTATTAATGCTGCTCAGGATACAGCAAAACTGTTCCTCAGTCTTATGCAAGTATCTTAATTCCTTGGAAACCTTTCACCAACCTCTGACCTTTTGCAGCTTATATTATTCAGCACCTTATGAGCAAGACTAGTTTCAGTTGCAGATGCTGAACTCAAACTTTAGCCACATGAATGTATGAGTCAAGGCCCAATTCCAAATAATAATAATAATAATAATAATAATAATAATAATAATAATAATAATAATATATTTCTTACCCGCCTCTCCGATTGGATCGAGGCGGGAAACAACGACAAGCACAAAATACATAAAATACTAATTAAAGTAGATTCTTCCCAGAGGACCTGAGTGTGCGGGGCGGATTGTATGGGAGAAGGTGATCCCGCAGGTAGCCTGAACCCAAACCATGTAGGGCTTTAAAGGTAATAACCAAACACTTTATACTTTGCCCAGAAAGTAAGGGCCTTACTAGACGAGGCCTTAGCGCGCCTTCTCACCCGGTTTCCCTGCTGTGCGTCCAGATGACGCACAGGGGAATCTGGAGGCAGGCCGCGCTGAGGCCTCCTTCAACGCGCCATAAGCGAATGCGCTTATGGCACGCTTTTTCCCCAGCTCCGGCCTCAGGGAACGTCTAGTGACTTCTGCGGCGTTTCGCGGCTCCTCGCTTACTCGCGAGGAGCCGCAAAAAGCCGCGGACCAGCCTGGCGCAGCGCTCGTATGAGCGCTGTGCCCATCGGCCCGGGGGCGGGGGGGAAAGAGAGGGGAGGGCGAAGGATGGGAGGGTGGGTGGGAAGGGGGGGCGGGTGACAGAGGGAGCACCGCTCGCTGCCGCCGCCGCTCGCCTGCTTGCGAGCGGCGGCGGCGGCGAGCGGTGCTCCCTCTGTCACCTGCCCCCCCTTCCCACCCACCCTCCCATCCTCCCCACCCCCCCGTTTTTACAAAAACACCCCTTACCTTCAAGAAGTCTTCGGGCCACCCGCGGCCCCTTTAAACAAACAAACAAAAAATAGCGGACGCCGCAGGGCTTGCGTCCTCCCTGCGGCTCCAGCGTCTAGAAGCATGGGGGAGGCGCGCTAATGGTAGCGCGCCTAGCAAAGCCCTAATTGGTAGCCAGTGAAGAGATTTTAATGTTGGGGTAATATGCTCACCCCTAGATGTACTGGTGACCAACCTGGCTGCCATATTTTGAACGAGTTGAAGTTTCCGGACTAGGCACAAAGGCAGCCCTATGTAGAGCGCATTGCAGAAGTCGAGCCTCGAAGTTACCAGCGCATGCACAACCGTCTTTAGGTCGTCTAACTCTCGGAAGGGGCGCAGCGGTGTATCAGCAGAAGCTAATAGTAGGCAAAGAATGCAGGTTACATCTGAGACAAAATACATTCACCACCTCATACAAAGCCGTTGGGCACGGAACTGCTTTTTCACTGGCCTTCGAGGAACCACTTTGGGATGTCTGATATCTGTCTTCTGCTCCTCTCGAAAAGTTCTGGAAGCTTTTACACGATCACTGATTGCAGATCTGTAACTCCTTAATCCCCTTTAACCACACAATCAGTTGAACCAAAGGTTATTCAAGGCACAACTAGACGAGACTCAGATATCCATAAAAATGCTGGTCTTGTGCCAATTTTTCGTTGTTGTTGTTGTTGTTTTAATGTCGGTTGCAAAGCTATTGTTTGGGTATCTTTTAGATGCATTTATTGATGCCTTTTGTATTTTATTTATTTACAATTTTTGTAAGATGGCAAGAAGACTTAGTTGATGGGCAGTACAAAATGTCATGGACAAAACAAAAAGAAAGAAAGTTAAAAGGAACTCCAGGGTGAGGCTGCTGGGCTCAGGGAGGAGAATTTTCCTCTTTCCCTTGTTCTGTTCTCCCTATTTAAAACACCTCCTTGAAAGTGCTGTTTGCTCCATGGTGGAAAACATATTTGGTTGCCAGTATGTTTTCTCCTGTGGGGCAAATCACAACTTTGTGATTAGGAGGGAACTGGATCAGGAAAATGGTACTGTGGGGTGGGTGTGTTTAATTCCTCTCCCCCTGCTTTGTGGATCAGGAAAATGGCTACGAGTTAAATATTCCCCCCCTTCCCCCAGCTCTGTAATGCAACTGCTTTTCCTAATCATGGGTGTCCCATGTCATGTCTAGTTTGATCCTCAGAAGAGGGATTGTTTCCAAAAAGCAAACATTGCTTTTAATCCACATTAGGGATGTTGAATAGCATCCCGGTTAATTAATCCAGAATGAAAGCCGTAAATGCACACGGGATTTTTTAGAGCGTGTTCAGAGGAGGGCAACCAGGACGATCAGGGGTCTGGAAACAAAGCCCTATGAAGAGAGACTGAAAGAACTGGGCCTGTTTAGCCTGGAGAAGAGAAGATGGAGGGGAGACATGATATAGGGTGACCATATTTGGGAAACCAAAAAAGAGGACACCTAGTGTGTGTGGGGGGGATGCAGCTTTCTGAGTCCTGCAGAAAGTACGTTGTTCCCCCGCCACCTTAAAGAACCCGATTGGAGTGGAGGAGGGGAAAGGATTTCATTCTGCACCACCACCATCCACTCCAATTGGGGCCTTTTCTATAATGTCCACGAATGACCCACTTTCCCCTTTAAGACCTCAATTGGAGCTCGGGGTGGGGGAATGACGTGCCTCAAGAAAGCATGTGATTCCCTCCTGCCATGCTAATGGCAGCCTTAAAGAGGAAGGTGTGTCATTCCAGGACATTATTGAAAATTATAGAAAATCCCCCCTGACACCATGGAAAGAGCAAAAACCAGGACAAATCCGGGGAAATCCTGACAGTTGGTCACCCTACATGATAGCACTCTTCAATACTTAAAAGGCTGTTACACAGAGGAAGGCCAGGATCTCTTCTCGATCCTCCCAGAGTGCAGGACATGGAATAATGGGCTCAAGTTAAAGGAAGCCAGATTCCAGCTGGACATCAGGAAAAACTTCCTGACTGTTAGAGCAGTACGACAATGGAATCAGTTACTTAGGGAGGTTGTGGGCTCTCCCACACTAGAGGCCTTCAAGAGGCAGCTGGACAACCATCTGTCAGGGATGCTTTAGGGTGGATTCCTGCATTGAGCAGGGGGTTCGCCTTGTGATAAAGCCTGATCTAGCTGAGGCCTGTGATTCTATGTGGAGTAAGGGGAGGATCTCGTGACCAGAATATAACGAGATCCTCCCCCATCCCTCCCTCTACACCAGGGTGGTGTAGAAATGGCCTTTATATGATCTGTTCTCTATCTGGAATAGGCAAGAAACAACAACAACAACAAAAAACTATGTTAGCAGAGAGGCACATTTTGACATACTGTGCAATCGCATGGATTGGATAGTTTCACAAGAGTTGCGGTGATCCACAGCTGTCTAAGAATTTGTCGAGTGAGAGAGAAAAAGGGATTACAGATGCCTGTGACCATTACACCCTCTCTGCCAAAATGCCTGCAGAATTTCAGTTGCACCATGCTCCAGCCCTGAGTGGTGACCTTTAGCTTCAAGAATGGTTGGCAGCCACCATGGAATCCTGAAAATCTGAGGTTTGGGAGTAGTTGTTTTTAAGAGCATATTTTTCTAGGCCCGGTAGTAATCCACAAACATTCCCCGTTAAACACAAATTCTTGCCTTTTTTTTAAAAAAAAAAGTTGAATTCTGCAGCCTGTATACATTATGCTAATTAATCATATTTGCATACATGTGCTTATTCTGCATCTCACATTCCTTTTCTGCTGGTCAAGGGAGCTATGCAAATTGTTGAATCTTCACCACAGAATACTACTAGAAATCTGCTTAGTTTTTTGCCCCCTCCTCCCTTTCTGGCTTCTGACGTTTCTCAATGTGTAGTTGGACTTCAAGAATAGTATGTTATTCACAGCCATGAGGGCCAGAAACATTGTTTTTTAGAGTGATAGCTGAGATTTTATTCTGCATCCAATTCCTTCACTTAAGAACATAAAGGCTTTGCTGGATCAGACTGAAGGTGAACATAAGAACATCAGAAGAGCCATGCTGGATCAGACTGTGGGTCCATCTAGTCCAGCACTCCGTTCACACAGTGGTCAGCTAGCTGTCGACATGGACCAGCAAAGGAGGACATGGTGCAACAGCACCCCCGCCCCCATGTTCCCCAGCAACTGGTGCACACAGGCTTATTGCCTCGAATACTGGAGATCGCACACAACCATCAGGGCTAGTAGCCATGGCTGGCCTTCGCCTCCAGGAATTCATCCAACCCCCTTTTGAAGCCATCCAGATTGGCGGCCATCACTACATCTTGTGGTAGTGAGTTCCATAATTTAACTATGTGCTGTGTGAAGAAATCCTTCCTTTTACTTGTCCTCCCACCCTTCAGCTTCATGGGATGACCCCATTGGGTTCTAGTATTTTAAGAGAGGGAGAAAAATGTCTTCCTGTCCACATTCTCCATACCATACATAATTTTGTACACCATAGCCTCCTTTTTTCCAAGCTTAACAATCCAAGTTGATGTAACCTTCCCTCGTAGTGGAGATGCTCCAGCCCCTTAATCATTTTAGTTGCCCCTTTCTGCAATTTTCCCAGATCTATAATATCCTATTTTAGGTGTGGTGACCAGAACTGTACACAGTATTCTAAGTGTGGTTGCACCATAGATTTATATAAAGGAAGTATGATACTGGTGCATCTCCACACTAACCAATCAGAAGTTTGCTGGAAGTACTCAAGCAGGAAATGGAGGCAATACACTTGCCAGGTTCTAATAGGTATACAGCCTTTGTACATGGAAGTTCTATTTAGCTATTTTATTATTTTATTATTGGGCATTCTACATGCGGCTGTTAATCGGCTGCATTTACTTTGGATTTCGACACCGAGCTGAGATCTGAGCAGTCCACAAAGAGCGTTTCCTTTCCCACTTTTCTGCTACATAACATCCAGGTGGCATTGTGGTATAGCAGAATAAACACACAAGAAGAAATTGCATTATCTTTTGCATTCACAATTAGAAGCTGCATTTCCCGTTCTAAAAAAACTGGCCAGAAGTAGAGGCCTTCAAGAGGCAGCTGGACAAGCATCTGTCAGGGATGCTTTAGGGTGGATTCCTGCATTGAGCAGGGGGTTGGACTCGATGGCCTTGTAGGCCCCTTCCAACTCTGCTATTCTATGATTCTATGAATTGCTTGGTAGACACAGACGCAAAACAGGAGGGACATGACGCCATCTAAAGAACTTGAAAACAGCCATGATTAGGGAATGACGAGTGCACAATAAATGCCTTGTGTAGAAAAGCCCAGTATTACCAGCGAATGGACTTGGCTTTGCAGTGGTTGGAATAGCCCTTAGTTTGATACAGGGAAACCTTCAAGCAAAGTTATGCAGCTGACAGAGATGAGCACATTGTGCCTGCCTTGCCTGAGTGAAGCCATGGCTCTCGGCACCCCTAGGCACATCCCCTGATGCATTGAACCCTATAGACCCCTGAGGCAGAGATCTCCCCTCCATTTCCCTGAGGGAAGGAGCTGCCCCACAGCAGGAGGGAGGGGCCAGGCCTATAAATCTGTCCCTCAAATCGTTAATCTTTGTGGACTGCAAAGCTAGGTGCTGAGTAGGGACATCTACTCCTAGTGGCGGAAGACGTTATTGCAGGCTCCAAACACATGGTCATAATTAAGTTAATTAAAATTAATCAACCCGTTTTAAAAACAAAATGACCCTAAGGTGCATGCCCCTAGTGTCCCCTTAGTATGCATGCCAAATTTCAGTTGTCTAGGTTTCACGGTCTCAGCACTATGGCACGGACAGCAGACAGATGCACACTACTGCTGTTGTTGCTGTTGTTATTTTTATTTATTTATTTATTTATTTATTTATTTGCAATATTTATATACCACTCCCCATTGAAAATTTCGGAGCGGTGTACAAGATAAAATGAAAATAGAAACAGAATAAAACACTCAAAACAGATTTTAAAAGGAGCAAATACAGTGACTCATGGCTGGACATTAAGAAAAGGCTTCCTGGAATGAAGATGTTTTCAGGAATGTATTATTATACATTTATATGCCACCTTTTTATTTTAGCATTTCAGTTTAGCAGTTATTTTACCATTTATTCAGCATTTGCATTTGCTAAAACGCCATCGTGTCGCAGAGACGTTGAAAAGCCCTATTCTCAATGCATTTCCTTAACGCAGTCGAAGGATCATGGGATACACACCGCCTGGAGCAGACGGGGCAAGTTTTGTCGGCTCTTTTCCTTTCTGCCTTTCCTGCCGGACACCCCAAAGCCTTTTGTGACAATGGACAGTGTGAGCAAATCCACAATGGCTGTGCTGTAGGCAGCACAAAGGATCAGCTGAGTTGCCCCTTCTCTCTCTCCTTCCCAATTAGTTCTTTTGGGGACGAGGAGGAGAGGCCTACACAACTCTTGCTTGTTCCTCACCGAGACGCAGCATGTGTGCACATGCCGGCCTGTGCCAAGAAGACCCTTCTTCTCTCCCGGACGGTTGTTGTGTGTGAAGAGGCAGCCTAGGGAGACAGACAGTGACTCAGAGCCAGGAAGGAAGAAGGGGGAGCGTTGGGTCATATCTTCAGCCGGTGGAGCAGGATTAATGGATATCTTGGCTTGTGTGTGTGTGTGTGCACACACACACACAACCCTTCAACCGCTGCCCTCCCCCACACAGCTGGCTAGCGGCTGAAAACTAAGGCAGACGCTTATGCAGCTGCCTTGCCTGCATTGTTGCGGCGGCGGCTGCTGCTTCTCCTCAGCAAGGGTGCCACAGGCTGTGGAGGCCGCAAGACGTTAACCAGTGCACCCCAGGTGCAAGGCTGGAGGAGGCAAAATGGAATTGATATGTTTTGCCTCCTCAGGTCTCCTGTTCGCTTTTTTCTCTCCCTTTCCCTTCCCTTGCTGTGCTGAGAAGACCACCTCTGCCTTCGCCAGCTTGTCATTTTTGTAGAATTCTTTCAGGCCGAGAACAGCTGACCACCACTTTATGGGAATTCTTTTAAAAGTCTCTCTCTCTCTCTCTCTCTGTGTGTGTGTGTGTGTGTGTGTGTGGATGACACAGGGCCTAGATGGTTAGTTTCTTTCCTCATTCTTCGCCTTTGAACTTTGGCGCATTATTCTGAGGGAATTCAGCTGTCCAACAAAACGAAACCCCAAACACTGCCAAAATAAAAGCTGGACTTCATGACCCTCTCCCTTTAGAAAACGCAAAGAAAAATATCACTTTTAAAAAACGTGTACTTGGCTGACGCAACCGCCAGCTCTTTTTACACAAATGTGCAGTGCAGAACTTCCATGACTGTCAGGACAGCACTGTGACACTTACCCAGGCCTTGTGGGTCCTTTTCCTCGCAGTGCCTCGGCCTTGGGGCGTCATCAGACAAGCATTTTATGGCACGCTTGTTGCTGGACACTCACGGATTTTCGCAGGATTTTGTTCACGACGTCGGTTTCATCTCACACACATCCTGGCCTTTCTAGCCTTCTTCACATGACAAAAAAGACCCCGGTAGAATTATAGAACTGTAGTGTTGGAAGGGGCCTATAAGGCCATCGAGTTCAACCCCTGCTCAGTGCAGGAATCCATTGTAAAGCATCCCTGACAATCAGTCAATCAATTACATTTATTATGGTCATAGACCAGCAGAATAGCATTCCTGACAGATGGCTGTACAGCTGCCTCTTGAATGTCTCTTGTTAAAGAAAGCCCACAACTTCCCTAGGCCCTAATTTACACCAAGCAGGATATTCCACTATGAAAGTGGTATGAAAGCGGAATGTAAAAGGCAGGAGCCACACTACTGCTTTATAGAGGTACTGAAGTGCACTGACAACTGTTGGGGCCCATTGACACATACCATACACTGCTTTCATAGTGCTATATCCTGCTTTGAGAAAATGATTTTTTTTGGGGGGGGGGGGGAAACATTAGAAATATAGGATTGGGAGATTTTGCGGCTGTTTGATTTGGCATTTAAACATGCAACATCTGTATCTATATGCACATTTTATTGTGGAGAATATCTATAATTGAAAACATTATTCTTGGCAGAAATGCAGAATAAGAAGTGATATCTCTTAGGTGATGACTTCCAGTTGCTGTAGGATAGGCCAAATCTGGCCCCTCAAAAGGCCCTTCCCCTTTTTCAAGGACCCTCCATAATACATTCTTATGTAATTCTGCCACTTTCTCCTAAGCTAAGACACGGGAAAAGGATACTACGAGTATCTCTACATTATGGGGAAGTTGCTTACCCGGGGCTTTGTGCTTCCTGCTTCTTTTGCATGATTGTTATGGGCTGCATTACACCCGTGGAGAGGGGTGGCCATATGGTTTGAACAGAATACTTCTCATTCACTTCTGTTGAGACAGCGCCATTTAGCGGTGGAAGGCACCCCTGGTTCCCCCAGATATAACCACATTAAAAGCTGTTCTTTTAATAACAGAATTTCCAGGGTATAGTATTGGAGACATCCTGGTCATTGATGACATCACGTAATGGACCTGCAAACTTCTGTGAGTGGCCATTCACGAGCATGCAATAAATCACTTGATTAGAGGAGCCCTTTGACTCCCTTTTCCATGGTGTGAATAGCAGAGAGGCTGAAAGAATTTCCCCCTATTTATATCAGGGAAACCAGAGCACAGGCAAATGGAAGTCAGACACTGAAGTGCCTAGAAGCAGGGGTAGAGTGGCCAGATACGCACTGCCAAAAAAGGAGGAATACATCACCAAAAAGGAAGCTAAAACAGGACAGCAATTTGCATAACAGTTCCATGTGCCAATTTATATGTAGGGATGCAAATTTAGAATCAGTTTCTATAATTTATAAAGAAATACAACAGAGCTCTCTACAGCGGAGAGGACTGAAGCAGAAAGTGCTAACTTTGCAGGGGCAACTTTGAGGCCCTGATGCTGTCATGGGTTCCTAGTCTTTAAACTGGAACTGGATAGCCTTTCAAATAGAGGATAGAAAATGTGCAAGGATGAAGTTAGACACCCTGATCATGCAGTGAACCTAGCTTTGGTCTTGGCTCCAGATACTTGGATTTGAGTTTGGCAGCAGTTCAGAAATTATATCTATCAAAGTTTACAAAAGAAAAGAAAAAAAGAAAACCAAAAACCCCCCTGACCTGCCTAGATGTAATGTTTTGGAGATATAAAGTTTCCAGTCCAGTAAGCATGTAAAAGTTATCCCACGGGTCGTTCAAATTGAAAGGAGTTAATGGAACAAAACTCTTGAATGCCATGAAATAAGGAGGCTACTGGGAATGACACTCCATTCCCACACAAAAACTAGTGGTCTCTCTGTTCGGAAAGGTCTTCGACTTCACTCTGAAGTAATTTTCGGCTTTATTGCACTGCAAATAGAAAATTTTCCAGGTCCTGGACAAGGGATTGCGTAATGGGGCCGAATTGTTTCAGGTGTTTCCTGCAATGAAGTCTTCTGGGCATATAAGCAAATTCTGGATTTCTAGCAGCATGTAAAAGGTTCTCTTAAATGTAAGATGAATGTGGAGAAAGTGTCAGATGTGGGACATCCAGACCAAAGGCCACAATCCAACACAGAATGAAGCATGCTTAAGCCTGGTGAATTTAGTGGGCTTAAGTATACTTAACTCTGTCTTGGGTTGTGGCCAACGTCTGCAGCAGAATATGGAATCCTTCTTCCACCAGAAAACATTATACAGATCTAGAATTACTCTGAAAAGAAAGAGGCGGGGGGATCACAATCTAAATTGCAAAGCTGCTGCCCATGAAAATAGCAAAGGTTCAAAAATTCAAACATTTTGGAAGATGGTGTTTTTGGAGATTGAAGAAATTGTGGAAATGAAGATAGAACGAACACCAAAAGTTGCATTACTGTCACTATTTGAAGATTTAAAATGTAAAAAGGAAATCAAGGAATTGATAACGAATTTGCTGACTGCAGCAAGATTGATTGTAGCTAGGAACTGGAAGATTCAAGGGGATTATTCTATTGAAGAATGGTATAAAGAAGTATGGGATATAGCTATTAATGATAAATTGACATGTAATATTAAATGGAGAAGAGGTTTAGCTAAATCAAATGATTTTGAAGGAATTTAGAAACAGTTCCTAATATTTGTGTTTTCTCAGGGAAGTGGGAAACCACCAGCAGAAGAAAGTATGAGATTTTGGAATCAGGAATGAGATCCTGAGGTGGGGGGTGCACTTGTATGTTAATTTTGATTATGTTATTTAGATAAGATATTACGTAGTCAACATTTCAATATTATGTAGTATGTTATGTTTTTTTATTTCTTTTGTGATAATGTAAATGTGTACGTTTAAGTATTGTAGGAAAAAAATAAAAAATTATAAAAAGAAAAAAGAAAAGAAAATAGCAAAGGTCACAGAAATACCTTATTCAAGCATCAGGGCTTGGCATTGAACATCTATTGAGCACCATACCCACTGCTATGCCCTTCAGCTTTCTGCTCCTAATTATTTTTGATGCCTGTGCACCTACTACTTACCCCCTGAGTGAGTAAGCAATGGGAAGAACAAAGAGAAGGAGCAGTAAACCATCACCCTGACTTGCCTTTTCTTTTCTCTCTGGGAGGTAGTGTGGATTGGGTCCAGAGGGATAAGCAAGTTAATGGACCGCAGCAATAGAAGGTGGGTACAGTCAAGCTGGGAACTGGAATTGGAACTTGCTCCATCCCATAACCACCATTCTTCTCTGTGAAGGTAGCCAGCTGCTAGCCTCACCTTTGGGACTGTGAGCATTTCTGCACGAGCCATTTATCATACCCTGTTCATTCCCTACTCACAGTTGATTACAGATTCTTTACACAACATTCTGACCCTCCAGTTTCATTTTGGTGTCTAACCAGCACTTTCGGTGAGTGTTTTTTAGAGCAGGGAAAATGAGGTATTATTTCTGATTGATGAAAGAAAGCGTGATTTCCTCCAGCGTATTTGCGCTACTCTGCTATACTATAGTGCCGCCTAGAGGTTATGTAGTAGAAGAGCAAGAAAGGAGTGCTCCTCGTGTGGTGCTTGGATGTCAGTTTTGCAATGAAACTGAACGTAGATGCAGCAGATTAACAGCTGATTAACAGCTTTAGGAGCTGTGGCGCCCTGTGTAGATGAGATGGCAGGATGGCTGTCGGGTTACAGCTGACCCCAAAGTGGTGAAGGTGTCCCATGGGCCTCAGCGCAAGTGTATGGGGAGGGCTTGACTTGGCTGAGCGAGTCAAGCAAGAAGCTGCTTAGCCCCAAGTTTCCATGAAGTCTTGATGGCAGAAGTAAATTTATTACAGAATGTACAAACCACTGTTATTGGAGCAGTGTACAACAAATTAAAATGCAAACTACAAAAAAAAATTAATTAAAATAAAAGCTGGAATGCCAATGCTTGCCTGAAAAAAGAGAGTTTTCAGCGAAGTAACAAAGCAACCTAGAAGCTGCCTTCATGGAGCCTAGTTGGCACTGCTCCACCACTAAATGTTGCGGTATTGCTGCTGCAAGGTGGCAGCGAATAATCCCCACTGGGGGAGGCAGCACGGGCTTTTCGGTAGCCATTAGGCTCGCCGGGCACATCCCCTCCCCTCCCGTGGCTTCTGGTGAAGGTGGTCATCTTCTGCGCAGGAACACCCCTGGTGCAGCGTAGGAGCAAGGTCAGGCGGCAGAAGAGCCATGGTGACCTTGCTTGAGCAGGAAAAGTTGGGGCAAATCCCAGACTTTTCAGCTGAGGATCTTTGGCTCTTTACCCCAGGGTGGCTCCGAATTGGTGGCTGTGTCATATAACCGATGCAGCACGGATTGGGAGCAAAGATGACATATTTATTTATTTATTACATTTCTATACCACCCAATAGCCGGAGCTCTCTCTCTCTCTCTATATATATACATATAGATAGCCCCCCTAGATTCATACCTGATTTTAGTTAGAAGGGCATTCTGTAGGATGGGAGCCAACACACCAAAGGCACTACTCATGCTGGTTTCATAGTGGGTCTCTCCAGAAGACCTCAATGACCAGGCAGGATAATAAGGGAGAAGGCATTTGGGCTAAATATTAGGGGCACAGCCCAGTGCAAATGAGGAAGCATCTTTAACAACGTGTAATATTACGTGTGTTTTGGGGGATATCATCCAACAGTGATCCTTCAGTATAAGAATTGTGGGCGTTACAGCCTGTTCCAATTTTCATCTCTGAAATATGGAAGGGCCTGGGTACAATGCAAAGCATCTTCCAGGTTGGGTCCTCGCCCCTCTTGTTTCTATAGCAACGAGATGCAGTCGAGCAGGCATCAGGCATCTGAGTTTAAGAAAAATCCATGCCTTGTTACTAGGGCTGTGCACCACCTCGGATCCAAACCCCGAACCCGAAGCGGATCGGGGTGATTCAGTCCCTTCCGAACCAGATCCGAGGCAGTTTGGGCGAAGGCCGAGGCAGCCCGAAGCCAACTGGCGCCGAAGCTTTGGGCCACCTCAGCGCTTCGGAGCCGGCCCTAACCCCACTCCCCCCAGCTGCCCACCAGTCTCCTTACCTGCTGCCTCCATTGTTGCCGCCATCTTGGTTCTGGTGGCTTTCGGTGCTGGAAATGAAAGGGAGTAGGCTGCACGATTTTAAGATATCGTGCGACCTCTGTTGTGATTAGTACCTCTATGGCCACCGTAGTTTGCGGCCATAGAGGAACTAAAGAGTTTAGTACCTCTATGGTCACAAACTATGATGGCCATAGAGGTACTAATCAGCAGAGGCCCCGTGATATCTTAAAATCGCGTAGCCTACTTCCGGTCATTTCTGGCGGCGGCGGCATTGGAGGCAGCAGGTGAAGAGACTGGTGGGGTGGGTGGGTGGCAGCCTTTTCTGGGTGCTGGCTGCACAGCCAGCATCCAGAAAACTCTGAGTTGCCTCAGAGGGCCCAAATCTCACCTCGGCTTAGGCACCAAGGCGGGTCGGGCAACCTCGGGGCTGCTTTAGGGACTCCGAATCGGCCTCCGAGGCGGATTGGGGCGTGGCTGCACAGCCCTACTTGTTACTGTGTATTTGCTTAAACCTGAGTAGCTTCAATTGTAGTTTGGTTGCATCCAGGCTAGAAAGGCAAGATTTCACAGTTTCTGTGTGCAGCTTTGGAGAGAGGTCGCTGCAGAAAAAGCCCACGAGGCACACGAGGTTTGAAAATCCACCTTCTAATAAGCTGGAATGGGGAAAACAGGGTGTGGAATTAATCGAACAATGTCTTATAAGCTGCTGGGAACGGAGAGCTTGGGGTTGCTAAGCCAACCCTTTCTCACAGCTGTTGGAGCCTCCGCCTCCATTTGAGCTACCCCCAAAACCCTGACAATTGTTACCTGCGCTCAACACCCAAGGCTTTTTATTTTGATTTCTCTCTTGGCAACTCCTTTATTATTGACTTCAAGGCCACGGATGGAGGAAGGCGGGGGAACTGACATGGCCCAGCTTGATGGAATTACTGTTGGAAGGCATTCTGTTGACATTCACTTCGTCTGCATCAGGTCTCTGTTTCTGCTGATCATCTGTTCTTTATAGGGGGGGGGGGAAGAGAGAAGGGGGGTGGGGAAGAGTTATTACGAGAGAACGGCTGATCCAGCTGTAAGGAGAAATGGTCTGGCAAACTCCACTCCCTTTGCACGGACCACACAAAGGTTGGATGGGATGGGCTTCCTAACAGAGGAGAGATATATATGGAGTGGAGGGAAGGCAGGAAAGGGTTTAGAAACACACGCATGAGGAATTTCTTTAACCCCACGAGAGAAATTCTAAAAGAGTGGTTGTTAACACAGGGGAGCAAAAAGGCAAGGAGCATATTTAGACCACCGGTCTCATAATGCCATGGCATGTCCTTGGCCTAATCTACACCAGGCAGGATATTCCACAATGAAAGCACTATGAAAGCAGTATATAAAAGGCAGGAGCCACACAACTGCTTTATAGAGGTGTTGAAGTGCACTGACAACTGTTGGGGCCCACTGACACATGCCATAAACCACTTTCAAAGTGTCACGGGCCCCAACGGTTGTTAGTGCACTTCAGTACCACTATAAAGCAGTAGTGTAGATCCTGCAGTGCACTTCAATACCGCTATAAAGCAGTTGTGCGGCTCCTGCCTTTTATATACCGCTTTCATTGTGCAATATCCTGCATGGTGTAGATGTGTCGATGGTCCCCAACAGTTGTCAGTACACTTCAGTACCACTATAAAGCAGTAGTGTAGATCCTGCAGTGCACTTCAATACCGCTATAAAGCAGTTGTGCGGCTCCTGCCTTTTATATACCGCTTTCATTGTGCAATATCCTGCATGGTGTAGATGTGTCGATGGTCCCCAACAGTTGTCAGTACACTTCAGTACCACTATAAAGCAGTAGTGTAGATCCTGCAGTGCACTTCAATACCGCTATAAAGCAGTTGTGCGGCTCCTGCCTTTTATATACCGCTTTCATTGTGCAATATCCTGCATGGTGTAGATGTGTCGATGGTCCCCAACAGTTGTCAGTACACTTCAGTACCACTATAAAGCAGTAGTGTAGATCCTGCAGTGCACTTCAATACCGCTATAAAGCAGTTGTGCGGCTCCTGTCTTTTATATACCGCTTTCATTGTGCAATATCCTGCATGGTGTAGATGTGTCGATGGTCCCCAACAGTTGTCAGTACACTTCAGTACCACTATAAAGCAGTAGTGTAGATCCTGCAGTGCACTTCAATACCGCTATAAAGCAGTTGTGCGGCTCCTGCCTTTTATATACTGCTTTCATAGTGCAATATCCTGCTTGGTGTAGATGAGCCCATAGTGTTATATCCTGCTTGGTGTAGATGTGTCAATGGGCCCCAACAGTTGTCAGTGCATGTCAATACACTATAAAGCAGGAGAGTAGATCCTGCCTTAGTCATACCAATGGCCCACTGAGCCCAGCGCTGACAGATGATGGTTCTCTGGTTTCTCAGACAGAGGCCTTTTTGGGGATTCATCAGACAGGGGGGAAATCACGGTTCCCTACCGTCGCTTCTCCACCCCTCCACTCCCTTGGGTTTATATAAGGTGAGAAAGCTGAATCCAGTCCAGTATCTGTCTACACTAGGGGTGGTGGTGGTGGTATCTTGCAAAATGCTGATCGTGAGATCCTCCTCCTCAGTCTACATTATTATTATTATTATTATTATTATTATTATTATTATTTATTTATATAGCACCATCAATGTACATGGTGCTGTACAGAGTAAAACAGTAAATAGCAAGGCCCTGCCGCATAGGCTTACAATCTAATAAAATCATAGTAAAACAATAAGGAGGGGAAGAGAATGCCAACAGGCACAGGGTAGGGTAAGCAGGCACAGGGTAGGGTAAAACTAACAGTATAAAGTCCGCACAACATCAAGTTTTAAAAGCTTTAGGAAAAAGAAAAGTTTTTAGTTGAGCTTTAAAAGCTGCGATTGAACTTGTAGTTCTCAAATGTTCTGGAAGAGCGTTCCAGGCGTAAGGGGCAGCAGTAACATGCAGCGTGCGGTGTCCTGGGAGGAAGGAGGACATCGCGACCACCGTTTTTTTATATTGAAGATGAGCACACGAGCGCTGCAATGAAAAAGTCAGGGTTTTTTTTTAAAAAAAGAATAATCCCGCTCCCCCACCCCACCCCCAATGAGCACAGAGTGCCTGAGGAGCTCCATGCCTGGTTCCGGGCTCCTCACATTTACTCGTGAGGAGCCAGGACAAAACTGGGATGGCCGCCCACACCTCCCGCAGTCTCGGGACGATCCCGAGACCATGGGAAAAACCAGGCTAAAAGTCATCTCGGTAATCCCGGGAAATGGAGGGAAC